>NC_059506.1:2430692-3646038 GCF_914767665.1 Harmonia axyridis
TAATTCTGTTAACGGCGTTTTGTAGAAGTCAATGTTGACTAGAGATGTGCGTAAAAGGAAATTGGGCTTATCAAGATAAACAAATCACCTTGAAGTGGTCAATCGGATTCGTTCAAGAACTTAATGACTCAATATTCTTCACCCATCATTTTTAAAGGGTTTTTTCACACCGAAACTAATTTTAAACCAACCCTATATCAATTTGATTTTCTTAAAGGGTTGCCAACTCACTTAAGAAGATGATTGTTGATCCACCCAGGAATTCTACAAAATGTCCTCCCATCACAGAACAGAATCTACTCGTTTTCCGTAAATAATTATTTACGGAAAACGCGTGAAGAGCATTAACTGCTTAACTTCTTGAACGAATCCGATTGACCATCTCAGGGTGATTTAGCTACGCTTTATGTGGGCCGCCCTGTATAACAGACATCTCTAATAATTTTTCTCTATTTCAGTATCGTAATGAGGTCATTACAGTTCTATAAACAGTGCTGTAATGAACTCATTACAGCATCGTTTTCAGTTATATTTTTCGTTTTGTGGTTGTCTCTTCTGCCTTTCAATCCTATCATAATTTCATCAAGCAACAAAAATCAAAATAATGTATAATTTGGATTTAGTGAAATGATTTGCAGCATTGTTCTCAATTTCTCTTAATTCTGGTGGTGTTAAATCGATTTCGTCAGAGATAATTCATGAATTCAATGAGTAATTTCAAATTATTTAATTTCGATACGTACGATTTAAATTCAAATTGTAACAGTCAAACCAACTGCCAAGATACAATACAAAAGTCACTAGGATGTATAATTGGCATTTTCAATTGAATTTCGACAATATTTCACAAATCTTGACTGAAATAGAGAAAATATCGTCTAATACTCGTTGCAGAAGGCAATTCCAACACCCTTGCGTTCGAAAACTCGCTCCTTCATCGCTCGTTTTCGAACTCCGCATTCGTGTTGGAATAGGAGCCCATTCTGCAACTTGTTTTAGAATATACTATTATTTAGATGTACTGTAAAAAGTCTAGAGTGAATTTATCACCTTTTCTAAATGTAAAAACAATCTGAAAATATTCTCAAATTGACACATCCGAGGTAATTTTCCGTTGAGCAAATAAAGGCCAGCTTCCCAGCAATCAAACAAAAGCGAATTAAACGGAATAAAATTCTAAAATTGCCGGCAGCCCCCCCTCAAGGGCTGCCAAATGACAAGCCATGAGCTTCTATTAAAATCGTGATTGTTGGCTTCTCTTTCAGCATTACCTTCAATAACATGGCGGCAAAGGGCAGAGTGGGGCTATTCATTAACGATGATTCTTTGTTGCCAGAGAATTACGACATAGTTTACGAGACCAGAAAAGTCGATATAAGGGTAAGTAGTAATATGTCTCTGATGGCTCTTGAAGCGTGGAGTTCGATTAGGAGTTAAGTGCTTCGTTTTGGTCCTTTTGGAGGAATTACGTGGAAAATAGGGTTGAAAATGAGTTAGAGAAATATTGCTTTCGGCAGGACAAGGATATTTCGGGGTTCAGAGAGTTTCTGAAGTTTTATGACGCAGTTGATGATGGCAGATGAAGATAATAGTTCAATAATTCGATAAAAAATAAAACAAGATAAAACTGGCCTGATGGAAGAAATTGTTCTGGTAGTATAGTTTTTCAGAGTTATATTAGGTGTACAACTTTGCTGCCGCCATTTTGCAATGTATGGCTGCAGCGATAAGAGGTAGTCGAAATAAATAGATCGTAGATGTCATAAAATATAAGCTTAGGTATTTGTGAACATAACGCCATCGAAATATTAGTCGATTTGTGTCTGCTTTATAAATTTATCCTCGATTAAAAATGTCAGCTAAAAAGTCAAATTATTATCGTCATTTGCGGGGGGTTTTGATTTTCTGCTTTGATATGAAGCAATCTGCGGCTGAGGCTCATTGAATGCTATCAAATACCAATGGTGGGGTCACTTTTAGTGAAAGAACGTGCCGAGAGTGGTTTTAACGCTTCAACAACGGTGATTTTGACGTCGAAGACAAGCATGGCTGTGGGACAGAAAAGGTTTTCAAAGTGCTGAATTGGAGGCATTACATGAAAAAGACTTGTGTCAAATGCAACAAGAATTGGCAGAATCATTGGGAGTGAAGCAACAAGCCATTTCAAAAAGCCTGAAAGTCATGGAAATTATTCAGAAACAAAGAAATTGGGTGCCGTACGAGTTGAAGCCGAGAGATGTTGAATGGCGTTTGATTGCTTGTGAACAGCTGCTTTAAAGGCAAAGACAGTAGCGATTTCTGCATCTTATTGTGACTGGAGACCAAAAATGGGTTCATTACGATAATCCCAAGCGCAGAAAAGCATTGAGATATCCCGGCCATGTTTTCATGTTGACGGCCAAACCGAATATTCAAGGTTCCATGGTCATGCTCAGTATTTGGGGGACCAGCTCGGCCTAGTGTATTATTAGTTGTTAAAACCAACTGAAACAATCACAAACGATCGTTACCGAACGCAATTCATGCGTTTGAGTCGAGCACTGGAGGACAAACGCCGCAATACGAGAGACATGATAAAATTATTTTATAGCATGACAATAATGTTTGACCCCATGTCACGAAAGTGGTCAAGACATACTTAAAAACGTTGAAATTGGAAGTCATACCACATCCACCGTATTCTCCAGACGTTGCTTTTTCGGAAGATCGCTTGATTCTTGGTTCTATAAATGGTACACAGCCTGGCTGGCGAGCACTTCCGGTCTTATGTAAAGTGAAAAATTGAATCAATTCATGGATTGCTTCAAAAAATGACCAGGGATTCTTTTCTTACGCTGCCCGAAAGATGGGAGAAAGTAATAGCCAGTGATGGACAATACTTTGAATCATAAATATAGAGCCAGTTTTTTGCAAGAAAACCTCGAATTTCGGAAAAAAAACGGCGGAAGCAAAGCCTATGTTTAATATAATTCATAAGAGGTATATTCTCCCAATTAGTGCACAGGGTGTCCTAACATTACCGTGACCTTCAAGAATAATCCATCTTCTGTAGTAAAGATTCGTCCTTGCTTTCGAAATAGGCCTTGAAAATCACTTCTTCATCAGAGTCAAATTTCTTCTACTAGATAGCTCCAAACAATGTTCGGAATCTATTATGCGTTGTTGTTTTTGATTAGCGGTGGGCAAGCGCGGCACCAATGGGAATGGAGCCCCACCTTTAAAATCTCGATTCACAAGAAATAACACATTTTCATTTGCGAGCAAACTTATTGAATTATGTTACGAAATAAAAATAAATAAAGGACTATAATGTAGAGCATGTAGTGTTTTGTTCACGTATACTTAAATAAAAGAAGTTTTTCAAGCTCTATGACAAAATTTGACAGATGATAGCTGCGAAACTCAAACTTTCGATGATTTTTATAGTTTCATAAGAAATTTATATATCATATCATTGAATTTTGGAAAGGAAAAAAATCGATTTTATTCGTTATAGACATTTTCATTGTTTACAAACAAAACAAAAACACAAGTTTTTCATAACTTCAAAAGTAATTTCAACCAACAAAAATGGTTATACCAATGGATTCTACTGAAATGAGCGCCTCAAGAATGTTTTTGTTACATTTTCACAGCAACAGTAATAAAGAAATTATGCGAACTTTTCATTTCACGCAATTTTCCAATTTGTTTTCTTATCTCAAACACATTCGACACCAAATTTGGAACACCCAACACATCAGAATATATCTTGATGAAGATAATTTCTTTTTGAAAACTTTGCCACCCTGTATCTCAAAAGGAGTCTCTGCTGATTTGGGAGTGCCGTAACACCATAAAGCAACTGGCCAGAGGAAATAAAGTGACTCTACTATGGGTAACTGGGCACTGCGGGGTTGAAGGAGATGAAAAAGCTGATGAACTTTCAAAAAGTGCATCAAGGTTAACACCTGCTGGACCTGAGCCTTTCTGTGGGATAGGAAAAGACCAATATAAAGCTGCGGTCCAGCAATGTGAGTTGAACAAAAGGATAATTCACTGCACTAACACTTCTGGACTTGTTCAGGCAAAGAAATTCGTGACAATATCACCTACCTACGCCAAAAAGCTCTTGAAGCTGTCACGAGCCGAGCTTCGGGTGATGGTCAGACTTCTGACGGGACACTGTCGGTACAAACATCATTTGTACCGTATGGGAAAGTCAGTAGACGAGATTTGCAGGCTCTGTGATCGGAAACAGAAACAGCCGAACACTTGATATGCAAGTGTCCGGAGCTGGCTGGCCAAAGAACCATTCACATGGGTAAGCCTGTCCTGGATACCAGAGAGGTAACGGCCAAGGTCCCTAAGGAGGTTGTCAATTTTATTAACGTAATTGACGACCTCCCTGGGTTTCTATGAATGAGTAGGGTAGAGAACAAAAGATCTGCATGGTCGCAGTTCCCGGAAGGCTTACCGAACCAAAACGACCCCAGTTCAAATAATAATAATAGTAATCTCGAAAGTAAGCATGTTGACGACATACGTTCATATGGAGATTTCTTTTAAAATGGCTCCAAGAATCCCCCCTCAAATATAGGGTGTCCCGGGAAGAATGCGACAAACGAATACCATGATTTAAAGTCATCAAGGATGACCCGTATCAAGAGGTTTTAATCGCCTGATTGCCTTCGTTTGGGATATACAGGGTGATGTTCATCTTATGAGTGAAATTTCACCGTTGAATAACTCTTTAACTAATCGACCGAATAATTTCAAATCTTGAAATTTCGTCACCCTTTCCTATCGCCTTCCTTCAATATTTCTGAATTCGAGTAAATCAGATGGGGACTAGGAAAATTTCAGACTTTTCCTATTTTCGTGAATATTGGATCACCCTGTACGTGAACATTATGATTTTTTTCCGTTTTCGGAACCACAAAGAATCGATTCATTACAAAAATTCTAAATCTCGACTTGGCACGGTCATACAGGGTGATCAATAAACATTTCATTATGAGTGAAATTTTTTTAGTTCAATAACTCTTCAACAAATCCACCGAAAAATTTCAATTTTTGAAGTTTTGTCGCCCTTTACTATCGCCTTCCTTCAGTATTTCTAAAATTGAGTAAATCAGATCCGGACTAGGAAAATTTAAGACCTTTTCTATTTTCTTGAATATTGAATCACCCTGTATGTTGATATCATGATTTTTTTTCGTTTTCGTAATCACAAAGAATTAATTTTTGTTGAAAAAATTTTGTTAGTCCGGATCTGATTTATTCGATTTCAGAAATATTGAAGGAAGGCGATAGGAAAGGGTGACAAAACCTCAAAATTTTATTTGAACTGTAAAATTTCACTCATAAGATGAACATCACCCTGTATATCCCCAACGAAGGCACTCAGGTGATTGAAACATCTTGATACGGGTCCTCCATGATGACCTTAATTTATGGTATTCGTTGGTCGCATTTTTCCCGGGACACCCTGTATAAGCACATCGTTATGGAACACCTTAAATATACCTTCTAGAATCATAGGTCATCCTGAGGAAATTTAATAATACCTACACCCGATCTATTGCACTGATTACCTACCCAAGCAATTCTATCGAATTATCTCATCTCTCAGGTGTCCCATCTGATCTAATACCTCCGCTGTTCGCAAATTCGATCAACAAGATTCAACCCCTAATTACTTTAGTGTGTAACCAACACAGGCAACTACTTGAATTCATCCGAAATCCAATCGACGGGGCCCATAAGCTGTGGCTTGAAATGGTGTATTTCCTTTGCAAGGGAGCAGGGTGTGCGACTGCCTCAACTTCCACTATCAATATCGGTAATGGGTTTGTTCGGAACTTTGTCTCTCGATTCGGTGTGTTATCTATGCAAATGCGTCAGGATGCCAACGGCGCAAGCATCTAGAAATATGCATGCATATTCGCGAACGGCATGCTATCAGGTGTGGATATCTGAATTGGGTCGCTTCTGGATCAGTTGCTTCCATTTGATATCGTTGTATAGATTCATTTAGAATTTGGGTATTCCAGGGTGTGATATCAAGAGTTTGATTTGTGGAATCAACATGAAAATATGTTTTGAAGGAAGACTTAGGAAGAAAATGAAATGTTGAGATGATTATTATGCGGAGTTTTCGAATACGACGTATCTATCATTTTAATGTTGAAAGACGAGTATATAAAAAGAAATCAATGAATGATTATTTATTTGTAAATAGAAAGTTATGCCAATTATGATACAAGCCAAATGGTCGCCACGGCTACGGTTGCAGCTCCATATACTTCTAATGAAGTTTTCCATGATGATTTCCTACATTTGCGGCTGTATACCTTCGTTAACTTCACTCATTCTATCTTTAAGAGGTCTTGAATTGATTGTGGAGCTTTGTCAAAAGCCTTATCTTCCAAGTGGCAAATTTTAGATTGTTTTGTTGCTTGTTGGACACATAATGTCGTCTTGTTGGAAATAAACATCGTTTTTCTACATTCATGCAAAAAGCAAAACTTTATTGAACTATATTTAATGGAAAAAGAAGTTCTTTATTGCACTAGTGCAATAAAGTTTTTATTGCACTCATCTGTCATTCTTCTTCAACGTGCTGTCATCATGACGAACATAAACGTTTTAACCCACTACATATTTATCAAACGACACGGCGGATGGAAATCGTCGGAGTAGCGGAGGGATACGTAGAGGAATCACATGCAAACAAACTCAGTGCTGCAAAACAAATATTTCAGCCTGAAGGAAATAACGATGTCCAGTTACCAAGTACTAGTACGTTTACAGCAGTAACATATCAAGAAGTGGATTTAAAAAGTACTTCACTACGAAATATTCATATTGAAAATTGCACCAATTGTTCATTCACTTCCAACATTGAGGGTAAAAATAAAGTTTGAGTTAAATTGTTCGTAACGTATTAGTTCCTGTTTCAAAGCAAATCGATATTAATAATAAAGTATTCAAGTTGCACTTTTCATTTTCCAAAACCTAGTGCCGCACCTCAATAAATCATTTTTTGCTTTTTGCATGAACGTAGAAAAAATGTTGTATGCAACTCGTGCAAAAATTGTTGATTGCACTCGACGTGTTGTCCAACTCGGCCTAACGGACTCATCGGACAATTTCACGTCGAGTGCAATAAACATTCACTTTTTGCACTTGTTGCATAAATAACTATTACATAATTAACTTCCAACTCCGGCCATGAAAAATTATTAATCTTAGCTGGTAGTGCAATTCATTCACCGTAACAATCGCACCAGCCTCACCAAACAGGGACACGTTAAGATTGAGAGGCTCTTAATGCTTATAAACGTAGCCTCTGAGGTGAAAATGGTACCCATCACAGAAGATGTTTTCTCGATTACAATCCGGATCATTTTGATGCATTTCAAGGACTCACTCAGCGAAGATGTGACGTTGCTGGTGATCTATCGGCTTAGTTCTTTTTTAACTGAATCAAGATCTTTGAGAATCTTTAAGAGTGAACACTACCACGTGATTTGCTCAGTTCAAAACGAAATTAAAGATATTTCTTCTCATAATTTCCCGTTTTTCACACAAAAATTCATGATATAATATGTACTTTGTACAAAGCACTGATATATTTTTAAAATATTCGTGGAAGAAAAAACTAACAAAAATCATTGAAAAAGGGGTAGAATTCTTTTTTTCGTGAAAGTCAGCATACAGTGCTGCCATCTACTTATTTGCTTCGATAGAATCAAGAAGATGAAGTGAATGTACAACTTCAAAAACCGTACAAAGTTTGGTCATCGCAGGAGCGCCAGAAGGGAAATGAATGGCTACCAAAATTTGACCGATAAGCGAAAAACCACGTGGTCGTAGTCACTCTTAAGACCTAAGCTTGTATGCAAAATACGTTGATATGTGCTTTTTTGGAATGCCTAAGATGTCCAAGATCGACTAGGAATCGAAAAACCTGGGTGTTCCTCAACTCTACCAGCTAAAGCACCATTATTATCAGTTGTTCTTGAGTGACGCACACGGTTTTCACTATTGAATGCCGTACGAGAAGGTGCTTCAGGAAGACCCAAAAGTGCCTTAGTTTTGCTAAGTTTTCAAAGCTTTTTTACTGATTTTTAACAATTTCAGTGCGTTGTTGAAACGAATGTAGTTCCATTTTCAGTAATAGCATAGTTTTCACATGTTTCGACATGTGTAAACGTTAGATGTGCAGCTGCAGATGAGTATTTGTGTTAAATTATGACAGCTGCTCATCTAAAGTGCTATTCAAAATGAAACCTCTCATTGAAAAACCCTTTACTAGAATCAAGCGTAAATTTTAATGACAATATCATACTAAAACGAAGTCATTACATGGACGCTTATAAATGAACCTGTAAATGTAAATGATAAAACATAACGTTTATTGGGCATGGAAGGTTATCGAATTATTTCGACTTGTGTTGATCATTACTTGATATCAGTTAATAATACACATTATGTCTTAATTTCAATCTTTTTTTCATTATTTACATAACGCCTCTCGTCATCTTGTAACTTCTTTATAGGTTGTCAAACATATTGCTCGAAAATTATAATAATACTCTATCTATATCACCATGTGTTATTTCATGATATTATTTGATGATATTATCAATGGCGATAGTTGAGACTTTCGATGGTATACTATAAGACCGTTTTCGAGAGCTCGTTCACTGAACAGATCGCTCTATCCTTTCGTCACAAGTCTGTAATTTTCTAATTTTGAGCCAGAAGTGGTTTCAAACGATGAGGTTCAGCTCCACTTATGATGAATCCGTTCTCAAATCCGATTCTGTGCTCCCATCAGGCCGGACACAAACACTTTCAAACGAAAATACCTAGGAACTTGAACTATCAGGAAAATGCAAAAAAACAGTAGTCACTTCATAAGAGAGAAGCAAAAATTTACTACTCAACACTAAATACATAATAAACAGAAAATTCTATAAATATCTTATAAAGCATAATAAACAACTTTATTCATAATTGTTAAGGAGTTTTTTAAGAACTTTCACGATTCCTTTAAATATCAGTTCAATAGATTTGTAAGTTCACCGTTTGGGTCGACCCAAATTTCATTTCAAAACAAACCAAGAACAGAAACAAATGTGAATGTGAGTAAATTCCAGCGAAATCAGCAATATATACGTAACATTACTCCTACTCGTCCACCACGCTTCAGTTCAATTTTAATAATGTACTTTATGTGTTTACAATCTGGGAAAATGAATGAAATATTCATATGATGAAATGCAAGCCACCAGAATATTCATAACCGCCTTGAAATATTTGTGGGTTTTATTCAACCTTTGTTCAATTGCAGGTGCAATATCAAACAAACAATGCCAGATGTGTGGAGACGGAGATCTCAAGAAATAATGTAGGTATGTTTTGAATGTTTATTGGTATGTAGGTATTAAAGTCTGATGCATGAATATGAATTTTACGGAAACAGGAAATTTAATCCACTAATTCATCAAAAGGAAGAGCGCTCAATTCGAAAATTCCGTGGAAAAACATAAAAGAACATAAACTGAAAGATAATCATATCCTTTGATGCGTTAAGGAAGCAGAGATTTATTTGTTATTCTCAATATTCGCATCAATTAAGTTAGAAATTATTATCATAGTTTTTTGCAGTAAAATTATTTTTCATGTTATGATAGCATTACATGTGAAGGTTTTTACTACTGTATTATTAGCATTCATAGATTGTAGAAGTTTCTCTAATTTTGTCCCAAATCCGTTCATTCTGCCATACCTTGAAACGAAAGTATGTGAGAATATTTCAAATTCACACAGATCTCATGCTTATATTTGTTATTAAACAGGGTGTTCCATCCCAGACGAGCCACCTTGTATATTTCTTATCTCATAGTGATTGGAAAAATTTCCGGAAACAAGTCGAATGATTTTGTTTGGGAGACATCTCTTGACGCATATTTGAGGTTTGAACGAGCAACCTCCTAAGAGGGGACACTTCAATCCCTCAAAATTTAATATGGAAGAGGGGTTGAGAGTAGGGCTGGGAATCATGAATGAATGATTTGAATATTCGAATAATCATTGAATAATTATTCGAATAATTCCATTTTGCATTATTCGAATAATCATGAGTATTCACTGAATAATCAATGACTACTTTTCTATTCATGAATAATCAGTGAATAGTCGAGTATTCACTGAATAGTTGAATAATCAATGACTACTTTTCTATTCACGAATAATCAGTGAATAGTCGAGTATTCACTGAATAGTTGAATAATCAATGACTACTTTTCGATTCATGAATAATCAGTGAATAGTTGAGTATTCACTGATTATTCAGTGAATAGTTTTCTATTCAGTGAGTAGTTAGATATTTATGAAGTTACGAATGAAAGTTTGAATGATCACTTGACTCACTATTCAGGATTGATTGAAACAAAGTTTTGTGATTCACTACGGACAAATCGTTTTATTAATATTAAAATTACTGGAATTTACATAATATTGAAATTGATAGATACAATTGAATTAAAATTATTATTCATAATAGTATTAGAAAAAGATATTCAGCCAAAGAAAAATTAATAAAATTTGGATTTCATCAATAAAAAAATTTAAAAATGGAATATAAGATTCTAACATATGAATTTACCAATAAAGAGTTCTAATAATAATAGTATAAGATTCTACATTCGTAAATGTAACCTTGCCTTCCTATTCCGTATGCATTGACATTTCTAGACATTGCTCTATTTCAGTGGTCAAATATTGTTTTATGTATTCTGAATTGCGAACCGACGAATCTTTATATTCTTTTAAATCTATGGTCTTAAAATGTACACACATCGACTGAGACTGAAGTTACATCCTTCCCTAACAAAACTGAATCAGAAAACAAAGTTTTTTGAAAATTCCGTATAATTGATCAGTATGTGTATTCTTGAAGAATTCAATGTTCTCAGAATCCGCTCGATCATTCTTTTTGTACCTTTAGACCTGTAAAGGGTCTATGTAGAATGTAGATTGTATTGTCCCAGCGAAGGTTTTACTGCGTCTATTTAAGGATCTATTGTATTTTGTACGTTGTCATGTGATAAAAAAATCTCTGTATTTACCAAACGACAATTTGATTATAAAAACGAGACCGTACTAATTTGAATGACAATTTATTTGTTTGGATTCCGAACACTGACAGGAGAACCAAAAATGGCGTTGTGTGACGTCACACTAATAGAGCCTATATGGCGAGAGGCAAAACACCAAAACGATTATACCACGTCGCAAAGGGTATATTCACTCATCAAAACGCTCGGTTTATTGGTTCATTAAAACATGAGTTTAATCACTAAATATTGACTAAATATTCATTGAATAATCACTGAATAATCATTGAACAATCACTGAATAATCATTGAATAATCACTGAATAATGATTGAATAATCACTGAATAATCATTGAATAATCACTGAATAATCATTGAATAATCAACGAATAGTTGAATATTCATGACTCCTCATGAATAATCAAGCATGAATATTTGTTTGAATGAATTATTCGAATAATCGAATAAATTTATGGATGAATATTCGAATACAAAAAGGCGAAAAAGTCCCAGCCCTAGTTGAGAGATACTTCATTTGAAAGGTCTTGGAAGCTTCTTTGCAACGGTGTATGAAAAACGTCTTCTAATGTTAAAATACACACAATATAATTGGCTGTTTTTTGAAAAAATTATACGTTATATTTCAATTCATAAAAATTCAGAATATCAATAAATGGAAATGAGAAAGTGAAGAATGACAATTGGTAAGGGTAGTGTAGGGTGTACACCACCTTTCTACTAGGTTCTTCAATGCAGATTCATTTTGATTCTGTGCGGAAATGGTTTGATCTATTATTCCAAGAGGGAATACCACCACGTGGTATTTAGTTTCATTTCGAAACGAAATGACAGATTCATCATCTGACAACCACCGATTTTTATGAAGTTTTCACCTAATTGTAGAGTGATAATATGTATTTTGAATTGGCAAATGAAAAAAATATTTTGGTTATACTTCTCGTTTTTAGCAGAAGAATTTATGATATGTTCAATGTACCTGGTTTTTCACCCTAATTTGACCCCCTTCTAACTTTGGTACTGAAAGAGGTAGAAAAAATTTTTTCTACAAAAATTTAACGAAATCGACTAATGTTTTTCAAAATGATTTCACAAAATGAAATAAAGGGTGTTTTTTTGGAGCTATAGAATTTTAAATTACAATAAAACAACGATGGATTATTCGATTGACATGAATTTTATTTATCCGCAAGATAATTTTGTGGCATTACATTTTAAATATGATTTCTTGCAAATGACCGCCACGGCTGGCTCGGATGTAGTCCAATCTGGACTTCCAATTTTCGATGACTTTTTCCAACATTTGTGGCCGTATATCGGCAATAACACGGCGAATGTTGTCTTCCAAATGGTCAGGGGTTGTGGCTTATCCGCATAGACCAATGACTTCACATAGCCCCACAGAAAGTAGTTTAGCGGTGTTAAATCACAAGATCTTGGAGGCCAATTCACAAGTCCAAAACGTGAAATTAGGCGGTCACCAAACGTGTCTTTCAATAAATCTGTGTGACACGTTGCGCCGTCTTGTTGGAACCACAGCTCCTGGACATCATGGTTGTTCAATTCGGGAATGAAAAATTTAGTAATCATGGCTCTATACCGATCACCATTGACTGTAACGTTCTGGCCAATATCGTTTTTGAAGAAATAGGGACCAATGATTCCACCAGCCCATAAAGTGCACCAAACAGTCAGTTTTTCTGGATGTAACGGTGTTTCGATATACACTTGAGGATTAGCTTCACTCCAAATGCGGCAGTTTTGTTTGTTGACATAGTCATTCAACCAGAAGTGCGCTTCATCGCTAAACAAAATAAAATGGACGTAGTGCGCGATACGTATTCCGCACAGAACCATTATTTTCGAAATTAAATTTCACTATTTGCAAGCGTTGTTCAGGCGTGAGTCTATTCGTTATGAATTGCCAAACCAAACTGAGAATAAATCACTTGACAGCTGTTAAATCGGTCGCCATCTTGAACAGTTATGCCAACTTAAAGTTATATACCTCGAAAAAAAACACCCGTTATATTTGACTTTCTCTTTTTCCCCTGACTACGAATATATAACATATGTTTGGTCTATCTTTCTTATTCTGAGCACCACAGAGTTTCTCCGTCTTTGGTGAAGCTCTGGAGGTTTTTCAGTGGACAGTAATGCAAGTTCTTTTTTTTTCAATATACTCTGAAAGGTGAGTGAATAATATAATCACACATCTCAGAATCGCAGTTGAACGAATTTGTTGAAGAACTACAACTGCTAACAAGCTACCACTAGACAACAGGGAAAAATTAAAAAAAAAATGTTTTTTTCGACCTCAGAAATCTTTTGTTGAAAATGAAATACACTCATCTGCTCCAACTACTGTGGACTTGAAGCTGAAAACGAATTACTCGACAAATTCTCAACGTAAAACGATACTGGCGAAATGGGGGCGGGCAAACAGAGAGAACTGAGGCATTAAAACATAAAGCCCTTATTGCCACTCATAGAGGAGTACGAGAGGATCTAGGTTTCCACGGAAATCCGCCCTTTGAACGGAAATTTCCAACCAGAAATTTCCGACGTGAATAGTTCGACCGAAAAACGAAGATCCAGTGACCGTCCATCATACCTGAAGAGGGGCAAGTTCCGTATTAATGGAAACACGGTCTGCGGCTTAGTTTTTCTACTGGTGTTTTCAAAGGACGGTGTTACTGGCATGCGGGCTGTTGTGGAGAAGGACAATAAGCATTGATACGGTTTGTCTTTTGGGTCATTTTCAATGGACTAGTTTAGTGATGTTGATAATACTATATTTGACACGATAGAATTAAAATATAGAGCAAAACTGATAAATCAGTGAAAAAATTTTGAAAATCCATCAATAAATGACTGAGAAATAGATTATTTAAATTTACGTATTTTAGCGCGGAACGTCTTTGGTCTCCGACTCGTCTGTGACGTCACGCCACTTGCTACACCATAAATTACAATGATAACACCATAAATTATAATGATCTTCACACACATATGAAGTAGTTTTAGGTCCAATTAAGTCACGCCTCATTAATTTGCACCACTTCTTCCTTTGATTCATGTCATTTGGTACATGAAAAAACAATTTATTGGGGTTTTAATTGTCGTGCTTGCACACATATGCACAATACAATATTTGTAGGATTTTTTTTCATTTCAGCCATCGTGTAACGAACAAAACACGACACGAACGGCACAAGTGATTGTACACCAATGAATTCGTAAGCACTCTGCGAATACCAGTCGCCTCGTGTAAGTGGCGTGACGTCACACTGCGTACTATGGAATTATTCTTCCAAACGCAACTTTAAAATCCCATAACTTTTTCATTTCTAGAGATATTTCAATGATTCTTCCACATTTTTGTTTCATTTTACTTAAATTTTTAGAATTAATCCTTAACAAAAAAATGAAAACTAGTTGATTTATGAACCTTGTAACCTCTTCGTTACAACTCAAAATGCCCGAGAACAGTCGTTTGTTTGAGTCGTGGTTCAGATCCCTGAATCTACCAAATGGAAGGGACAAAAACCCAGGTCGATCAAACACCTCTTATAATTACATAAGTATTTCACAATCCGAATCTTTAAAATATCTGGTACCAGAAAAATTTACATACAATATTTATAAAATGAAAATATATACAAGTGAATCCGAAATTTATAATTGTATAAAAAAAGAATGAAATTTTCTAAGATCCTAAATTACTTTCCTGAAGAGGTAAAAGTCCTAGCTCTATACTGAGCCAATCTTCCTCCACCGAAGTTGATAAGAACTTAGGTCTGGCAGTTCTTCAATTGTAAGGAGAGTAAATAATTTGACTTGTAAGTTGACAATCGACAATGATGGGCTGTCTTTAGACGAAGAACTCTCAATGTAATTATCCAACTTTCAACGTTTATCAAGAACCAATCAGGAATTCGGCAAAGAAAATATACCAAAAAAAACTGAAAATCAGAGAACAGAAATTAATAAGAAGCCAAATTAAGGTGATGGCTTTTCTGTTTCTGAAACAACCAAAGTTTACATAAAAGATATTAATACTCATGTACTTATTTTATCGCTTGAACAAAATGACTGCCAAATGAGATAAGAAACTAAAAGGATGATCTCGAGGCAATCATATGTAGATTGTTTCAGAAAAGATTTCTTTCAAAAATGTAACAAACGAAAAATGTAAAAAATAATAGATACGAAAAACATCCTCTACATAAAAGTTTTGTGAAAATATTCATAAACTGAGTTATAACTTATTATGCTTCATTTAAGATAAAAATTCACGATAGTTAAAACGAAGTTACATTTAAACATCAATAATAGGTATTAAAAAATATTTGATTATAATAAATTATATTTAAATAAAGAATAAAAATTTTCATTTCACGTAAAATGATGAAATGTTAAAATGGCGGATGCATTCCTTTATCAAATTAAATCTGAATATCAAAAATTTTCATATATATTACGTATACAACAATCAAATAATGACGATAAGAAAAATATACAACTTACCCCTTTTTTCGGGGTTTTATGAATGAACTAGAGAAAAACAATTATAACTATTTTGCAGCGATAATTATCGATATATGTACGTTCGAAGAAACTAGAAAAGAAAATGATATCATAATTTCGAAGTATCGAGTACATATGCACGAAGATACGCATTGGCGTACGCCCAGATTTCCATCAACTGTCTGACTCAGTTGAATATATAAAATTTGAAATGTAGCACGCTACACACTCCTCATTCCCCCCAAAAAAAAAGGTCTTTGCTCACAATGAGCTTTTTTTTATCCACAAAGTTAACTGAACGAGAAAATGATGGGCGCCAGTGATCCAGGGATCACAAGGTATATCAAGGAAATTGACTTCATAGAGACATAGAACTGCATCTGAAAAGACACAAAAGACTTAGTTACTTCAAAACAACAAAACAGTTACACCAAAGATTTATGCAATGCACATTAGATACTGTATAACTGCACGTTGATTCGAACAGAGGTGGAAGCATATAATAAAGGCTGAAAAGTAATTATACTAGAGCAGAAAAGATAAAGATAATTGCAATGGCCAAGACTACTTTCCATTACAAGAAGATAATTGCTCGTAGTACAAAGAGAGATAAATAAGAGATAAAGATAAATGAGAGATAGAAATAAAGATAAGTGCCTTAAATGCTTCAATTTATAATTTTTGTCTCAATTCAATCAATTCAATCGAATACTGAAAAGGAAAGGATAAGAGGAAAGGAGGAATGAAAAACGGCATTTGTTATTCCAGGCGATACAAACCAATACCTAATACTAACAAAACACAAAACATTCAGGTCATTCGGATTGAACATCTGAGAAATCAGTAGGATCATCTCCTCTACTTAAATCGGGCTTAATGTCCTTGATATAGAAATTCCCGAGGTCTCTACCAGACAAATCAACGAGATTGTAGACAAGCGAAGATATCACCCTATTCACAATACAGGGGACAAACCTTAGAGAATTTGAATTGAACTTAGCGCAAATCTCCTTCAAATCTGTTAAACTTTCTTTATTGCCTTCAACATTTTCTTTAAAAGAAAAAGGATCAGACAAGACAGTGAAACCATGATCCGAGGATTCTTGGGAAAGCAAGCCTCTCAAAATTTTACGTTTGTCATCCACTGATGACAGGATCTCAATACCTTTAATCGCAATCTCATAAGCGAGTTCATTCTGTTTTAGATAATTTGGGTTGAGAGACATTTTCCACGATAGAAAATTCAAAGAAATAAGATAAGGTAGAAAGGAGAAATTGAAAACTTAGTAAGAAAAAACAAACAAAAATAAATCCCGACTGAAAAATCAGATATAATTGCCGAGAGATGATCCCAAAAATAATAACCTGAACTATCCGGATCGAGGATAATGATCAACCCCGAATAAACAGTCACCCCCACCAGGCAAACTGAGAGATCTAGTGATCGAATGGCCAAAAAGACCTTAACGGCCCCACGTTGGGCGCCAAAATTATGTGTAACCTCTTCGTTACAACTCAAAATGCCCGAGAACAGTCGTTTGTTTGAGTCGTGGTTCAGATCCCTGAATCTACCAAATGGAAGGGACAAAAACCCAGGTCGATCAAACACCTCTTATAATTACATAAGTATTTCACAATCCGAATCTTTAAAATATCTGGTACCAGAAAAATTTACATACAATATTTATAAAATGAAAATATATACAAGTGAATCCGAAATTTATAATTGTATAAAAAAAGAATGAAATTTTCTAAGATCCTAAATTACTTTCCTGAAGAGGTAAAAGTCCTAGCTCTATACTGAGCCAATCTTCCTCCACCGAAGTTGATAAGAACTTAGGTCTGGCAGTTCTTCAATTGTAAGGAGAGTAAATAATTTGACTTGTAAGTTGACAATCGACAATGATGGGCTGTCTTTAGACGAAGAACTCTCAATGTAATTATCCAACTTTCAACGTTTATCAAGAACCAATCAGGAATTCGGCAAAGAAAATATACCAAAAAAAACTGAAAATCAGAGAACAGAAATTAATAAGAAGCCAAATTAAGGTGATGGCTTTTCTGTTTCTGAAACAACCAAAGTTTACATAAAAGATATTAATACTCATGTACTTATTTTATCGCTTGAACAAAATGACTGCCAAATGAGATAAGAAACTAAAAGGATGATCTCGAGGCAATCATATGTAGATTGTTTCAGAAAAGATTTCTTTCAAAAATGTAACAAACGAAAAATGTAAAAAATAATAGATACGAAAAACATCCTCTACATAAAAGTTTTGTGAAAATATTCATAAACTGAGTTATAACTTATTATGCTTCATTTAAGATAAAAATTCACGATAGTTAAAACGAAGTTACATTTAAACATCAATAATAGGTATTAAAAAATATTTGATTATAATAAATTATATTTAAATAAAGAATAAAAATTTTCATTTCACGTAAAATGATGAAATGTTAAAATGGCGGATGCATTCCTTTATCAAATTAAATCTGAATATCAAAAATTTTCATATATATTACGTATACAACAATCAAATAATGACGATAAGAAAAATATACAACTTACCCCTTTTTTCAGGGTTTTATGAATGAACTAGAGAAAAACAATTATAACTATTTTGCAGCGATAATTATCGATATATGTACGTTCGAAGAAACTAGAAAAGAAAATGATATCATAATTTCGAAGTATCGAGTACATATGCACGAAGATACGCATTGGCGTACGCCCAGATTTCCATCAACTGTCTGACTCAGTTGAATATATAAAATTTGAAATGTAGCACGCTACACACTCCTCATTCCCCCCAAAAAAAAAGGTCTTTGCTCACAATGAGCTTTTTTTTATCCACAAAGTTAACTGAACGAGAAAATGATGGGCGCCAGTGATCCAGGGATCACAAGGTATATCAAGGAAATTGACTTCATAGAGACATAGAACTGCATCTGAAAAGACACAAAAGACTTAGTTACTTCAAAACAACAAAACAGTTACACCAAAGATTTATGCAATGCACATTAGATACTGTATAACTGCACGTTGATTCGAACAGAGGTGGAAGCATATAATAAAGGCTGAAAAGTAATTATACTAGAGCAGAAAAGATAAAGATAATTGCAATGGCCAAGACTACTTTCCATTACAAGAAGATAATTGCTCGTAGTACAAAGAGAGATAAATAAGAGATAAAGATAAATGAGAGATAGAAATAAAGATAAGTGCCTTAAATGCTTCAATTTATAATTTTTGTCTCAATTCAATCAATTCAATCGAATACTGAAAAGGAAAGGATAAGAGGAAAGGAGGAATGAAAAACGGCATTTGTTATTCCAGGCGATACAAACCAATACCTAATACTAACAAAACACAAAACATTCAGGTCATTCGGATTGAACATCTGAGAAATCAGTAGGATCATCTCCTCTACTTAAATCGGGCTTAATGTCCTTGATATAGAAATTCCCGAGGTCTCTACCAGACAAATCAACGAGATTGTAGACAAGCGAAGATATCACCCTATTCACAATACAGGGGACAAACCTTAGAGAATTTGAATTGAACTTAGCGCAAATCTCCTTCAAATCTGTTAAACTTTCTTTATTGCCTTCAACATTTTCTTTAAAAGAAAAAGGATCAGACAAGACAGTGAAACCATGATCCGAGGATTCTTGGGAAAGCAAGCCTCTCAAAATTTTACGTTTGTCATCCACTGATGACAGGATCTCAATACCTTTAATCGCAATCTCATAAGCGAGTTCATTCTGTTTTAGATAATTTGGGTTGAGAGACATTTTCCACGATAGAAAATTCAAAGAAATAAGATAAGGTAGAAAGGAGAAATTGAAAACTTAGTAAGAAAAAACAAACAAAAATAAATCCCGACTGAAAAATCAGATATAATTGCCGAGAGATGATCCCAAAAATAATAACCTGAACTATCCGGATCGAGGATAATGATCAACCCCGAATAAACAGTCACCCCCACCAGGCAAACTGAGAGATCTAGTGATCGAATGGCCAAAAAGACCTTAACGGCCCCACGTTGGGCGCCAAAATTATGTGTAACCTCTTCGTTACAACTCAAAATGCCCGAGAACAGTCGTTTGTTTGAGTCGTGGTTCAGATCCCTGAATCTACCAAATGGAAGGGACAAAAACCCAGGTCGATCAAACACCTCTTATAATTACATAAGTATTTCACAATCCGAATCTTTAAAATATCTGGTACCAGAAAAATTTACATACAATATTTATAAAATGAAAATATATACAAGTGAATCCGAAATTTATAATTGTATAAAAAAAGAATGAAATTTTCTAAGATCCTAAATTACTTTCCTGAAGAGGTAAAAGTCCTAGCTCTATACTGAGCCAATCTTCCTCCACCGAAGTTGATAAGAACTTAGGTCTGGCAGTTCTTCAATTGTAAGGAGAGTAAATAATTTGACTTGTAAGTTGACAATCGACAATGATGGGCTGTCTTTAGACGAAGAACTCTCAATGTAATTATCCAACTTTCAACGTTTATCAAGAACCAATCAGGAATTCGGCAAAGAAAATATACCAAAAAAAACTGAAAATCAGAGAACAGAAATTAATAAGAAGCCAAATTAAGGTGATGGCTTTTCTGTTTCTGAAACAACCAAAGTTTACATAAAAGATATTAATACTCATGTACTTATTTTATCGCTTGAACAAAATGACTGCCAAATGAGATAAGAAACTAAAAGGATGATCTCGAGGCAATCATATGTAGATTGTTTCAGAAAAGATTTCTTTCAAAAATGTAACAAACGAAAAATGTAAAAAATAATAGATACGAAAAACATCCTCTACATAAAAGTTTTGTGAAAATATTCATAAACTGAGTTATAACTTATTATGCTTCATTTAAGATAAAAATTCACGATAGTTAAAACGAAGTTACATTTAAACATCAATAATAGGTATTAAAAAATATTTGATTATAATAAATTATATTTAAATAAAGAATAAAAATTTTCATTTCACGTAAAATGATGAAATGTTAAAATGGCGGATGCATTCCTTTATCAAATTAAATCTGAATATCAAAAATTTTCATATATATTACGTATACAACAATCAAATAATGACGATAAGAAAAATATACAACTTACCCCTTTTTTCAGGGTTTTATGAATGAACTAGAGAAAAACAATTATAACTATTTTGCAGCGATAATTATCGATATATGTACGTTCGAAGAAACTAGAAAAGAAAATGATATCATAATTTCGAAGTATCGAGTACATATGCACGAAGATACGCATTGGCGTACGCCCAGATTTCCATCAACTGTCTGACTCAGTTGAATATATAAAATTTGAAATGTAGCACGCTACAACCTTTGAAACGATAAAGGGAAAACGTTAGATAGCCATATCAATGAATAAGCATTAAGAGGGAATGCCACCACGTGTCTTTCCGCATATCTTTCAAATATTAGGTATCCATTCGTTTCTCCTCTGATACTCCTGCGATGACCATACTTTGCACGGTGTACGGAGTTGTACAATCACTTTATCTTCTTTCTTTTTAAGAAACTTATAAGAACAGGGCCTAACTGTATGACGTTCAATTATTTTTTTTCACGAAATTAAAGTTTCACCTCTTTCGTTATGATTTTTTGTAGTTTTCTTTTTCACGAATATAAGAAAATATATCAGTGCTTTGTACCGGGTTTTTCTCCATAATTTGAATCCCCCTTTAACTTTGTTACTGAAAGAGGTACCTACAAATAGTAAAATGTGTCCTACAAAAGTTTCACGAAATCGACTAATGTTTCTTAAAATGATTTCACAAAATGAAATATATACACAATGGGCAACATATTGATTGCAACTTCTGAAAATGTCATTGACATGAATTTTTAAGAATATTTCCCCCCTGTCAAAAATTCTATGTAAATGGAATGACATTATCGAGAATTACAGCGATAATTGCATTGTAGGAAGCGAAATAGCACTGCGATAATTGTTCTGTTCATAGATGCATAGTTTCTATGAATCTCGGACAGTTCGAATCTATGGCATATATGGAATCTATGTCACTTTGACAAGTTCACAGTTTATTCGGGAAATATTCCCCCGAATTACACCCGTGCATCAAAATGACCGGATAATTTCGCATTCCAGCGTGTTTTCTTTGAAAAACTGCATTCGGTCATTTTCATTTTTGGAGAAAGAGCCCTCCACTTTCGGTGTCGGCTCGAGTCCTTGTCGCGTTTCGTAGATGTAATTTGTAATTTAATAAGCCACCCTGTATTTTTAACGGTTTTCGATATGCCTGTAGTGTCCCTCAAAAAAGTTCTAAGCCTGTATATTAGTCGTAGATGAAATATTGAATATGATGTCTCAAAGTTTGAATCGGAAGACTTTGTTCTCGAATTCCATATAGGATGACAAAATTTCGTATCCTCGTATCCTCAAATTCCTCAGATCAAATAATCCAATAATGAAGAAATTGTCGACAATCTGGTGAACCCCGAATTAACAAAATTCCAATCAAAAATTCAGTTATGGAAGGAATTCAGATTGGTTAATCAAAAAATGCACCATACTAATACTACCAACCATCAACTGTCGGAAACTTTGATGTTGGCGCTCCTGGCGTCCAGGATTATCCTAATTTTTTTTTCATTTATCAGCTTAATGAACTGTCTTCCAGCTGAAACGTGGATTGTTCGAATGGACGAAGTTTGCATAACTCATGGTAAGCTGACAATTTGCAAGAGTTGACATTAATTTAGGCTTTTGTCGGCAAGAGAGACTGCCTGAACGTTTCTAGGGACGATAGGAATGCGATTAAAATTGGAACTGTCGAAATTGAAAAGATGTCGGTGGTTTTCTCACATAAACGAATTCCTTGCTCTATCTTAAGGAACCAGATGATGTACCCAGTGACATTCAGTGGCGGATTTATAGATTTGTAGACTATTCAACTCTTGTCGCCTCTGAATTTTGTTTCACAATCATATACACTGCGCAAAAAAATTAACGCACATTATGGAAATCTCAAATTTATTCTACAACTGAAGGCCTATGATATGTGAAAGAAGAAGAAGAAGAACTGAAGGTGTTCTCAATGATAATTATTTTTATCAGAATTATGCATGCATATGTTATCCACTTTCAACGTTTTTCTTCAATACAGGTGTTTTTTTCCCAGCAGGAATAAAAAAAGATGACATTATCAGATTTTGAATGTATTGGCTCCATTCTGAAATCAGTTGTTCTCGATCAATTCTAGTGATCAATAGTATTTCTTTCGTTTGATTTTTTACACTCGATCGCTATGCAACGCGAAACACGCAATTTGACCCAAGAGGAATGAGCCCAAGCGGTAGTTTTGCGAGATGAAGGGTGGACATACACAGGAATTGCAGAAAGGTTTAGAGCTTCCCATACAAGTGTGTCCACAATGTTGCAGCGATTCAGGGAGACAGTTATGAATGTCCGAAGACCAGGACAGGGTAGACCACGGGTAACAACTGCCATTCAAGAACGTTACTTGAGAGTTTCTTTGTTGAGACAACGGTTAGCAACCGCTCGCCTCCTTTAAAATCAGCTTGAGCAAACTCATGGGGTGCAAATTAGCACTCAGAGAATATGATTTAAGGCCTCGTGTCGCGTCAAGAGGCCCAGCTCTTACCCCAGCTCATCGAAGGGCGCGTTTGGATTTTGCGAGAGAGCATATCCATTGGGAAGAGGTTCTCTTCACAGATAAGTCTAGATTCTGCCTCTACCATTGTGATCGACGTTCCCTTGTATACAGACGTCCACATGAAAGATATGCTCAGTGCAATTTCCTGAATACTTCTGGTTTCGGGGGAGGATCGATTATGGTATGGGGTGGAATATCTTTGACTGCTCGCACAGACCTAGTGGTCGTTGATAATGGAGCTATGAATGCTGATAGGTATATAAGGAACATTCTTGAAGAGCATGTAGTGCCATTTGCCCTATACATTGGTGAAAATTTCATTTTTATGGACAATAAGGCCAGACCCCATCGTGCGCGCATCGTTCTGGAGTACTTTGAAGAGGTTGAAGTCTCTCGAATGGAATGGCCAGCAAGAAGTCCAGATCTCAATCCGATTGTGCAGGTTTGGGACAACCTCAATAAAAGGCTTAGAAAATCACTTAGGAATTCAACTCAGAGAAATCTGGAAAGGATTAGATCAGAACATTTTAAGATCACTCATTTTGAGTATGAACCATCGTTGCCGAGCTGTAATTAACGCAAGGGGTGGAAATACCAAGTATTAAATCACTTATCAGCATTCCAGTATTTTGAAAATTGTTCATTTCTCTTCTTTCACATAAGATTCGGTGAAATCCTGAATTTTTCTTCCATTTAATGTGTCTTGTTTCGTTCAAAACCTTCCCGAGCGAACATAAAAAATAAGTTATAAAGTCAATGTAGTGTTAACTTTCATTAAAATTGATATTTTCAGAATGTGCGTTAATTTTTTCGCGCAGTGCATTTTTTCGAGTTGTATCGCGAAGGATATTATTGCCCAAAATGTGCGGTTGAGTCATCGAAAATTACCTCACAAGGATCGAGTCTTGTAAGAGATCACGAGGAGGATACTTAAATGATGTATTCCAAATATAAGTACAAGATATTATATTATATTGAAATTAAAATTTGATCGACATTCCAAATTAAAATGTTGCATAACCTTTTATATGTTGTAAAAGTTGTTGGAAAGTTGTACCAACTTTCTGAAGGATTATGTCATCAGAACCATAGAACTATTTCTTAAACCCCTTTATTCAGCTATTCTCATGATATTTTTCTCATAAATCTTATGGATATAAATTATGTGTCAATAAAATCATTTCACTACGGAATTTCCATATTTCCTCTCCATGAAAAGCTTTCCAATATTACAAACCCCTCGAGTGCATACACAATAGCATTCTCATGTTATTCAACCCTTGCCTTGGATATCCATTGTCATTTAAACTTCTCATCTTTGACGCTTAGTTATAATAACCAGTAAGGTCTCCGTTCATTTCCTCTCACACGTTTTCATATTTCAGAAGAAACTCTAGGAATATCAATGTGGAGTCAGTTCACACAAATTCTGACCGAAAATATTACCTCACAAGGATCGAGTCCTGTAAGAGATCACGCGGAGGATGTATTCCAAATATAATGACAAGCTATTACATCGAAATTAAAATTTGATCGACATTCTAAATTAAAATGTTGCATAACCTTTTATATGTAAAATGACCACTCGAAAGTTGTACCAACTTTCTGAAGGATTGTGACATCAGAACCATAGAACTATTTCTGAAACCTCTATAATCAGCTATTCTTATGATATTTTTCCCATAAATCTTATGGATATAAATGATGTGTCAATAAAATCATTTCACTACGGAATTTCCATATTTCCTCTCCATGAAAAGCTTTCCAATATTACAAACCCCTCGAGTGCATACACAATAGCATTCTCATGTTATTCAACCCTTGCCTTGGATATCCATTGTCATTTAAACTTCTCATCTTTGACGCTTAGTTATAATAACCAGTAAGGTCTCCGTTCATTTCCTCTCACACGTTTTCATATTTCAGAAGAAACTCTAGGAATATCAATGTGGAGTCAGTTGACACAAATCCTGACCGAATTACTAAACAGACAGCTGAGAAGAGTGCTTTCTGAATTCGCCCTCAGTGACCTTTTCAGGGACAAGATGGACAATTTCAGGCAAGTAGCATGGTGAAGGGAACTTGTAGAGAAATACTTAATCTCAGGAACTGCAAGAGATGCCACTTATTTCCAGATAGCGGAAATGAAACGTATTCGAGCGGATCTCAGTAGTGGCGTATCATGGTTTGATACATAATTTATGCGGATATAGGTACAGGGTGTCCAAAATTCGATGCTCACTGAGAGCATATCGAGAGCTATCAGATTTAGAGAAAAGATCTACAAGAACCCACGATATCATTTTTCAAGATAATAACATATTAGAAAGTGGATCATAGATATCTTGATTCGATCTCGAGTCACAGGGCGTTTCTGAAAAATAATTGTTGCAAATATTTCGCTATACCTTGCATTCTCTTCTAGATATTCGAAAAATTCTATAACGTTTTTTTCAGTAATTTTTATGGTTTATGTGATATTCATAACAGATATCGAGTTTTTCGACTTCATTATTTAAGAAAGGCACCTTACATACAAATATTTTTCATTTATTTTGTGTCTTTTGTTGAACAGATTTGTGAAATATTTAAGATTCTCATGCATATTTCTACTTTTCTGTCGAAATGTGAATCAGATCTGAGAATCTTATCTGAGATGTCCAACAAACGTATTTCTCTATTTGAGTATCGTAATGAGTTCATTACAGTTCTAAAAACAGTGCTGTAATGAACTCAATACAGCATTGTTTTTAGTTAAATTTTTCGTTTTGTGGTTGTCTACACTGACTTCCGATCCTATCAAACACACGTCAGTAGTCAGTATAATACAATTCGGATGAGGTAAAATGATTTGTAACATTATTCACAATTTCTCACAATTCAAGTGGTGTTTAATCGATTTCGTCACACATAATTCACGATATATGCGTAAATGTGAATAATTTCCAAATTCGAATCGTACGATTCAAATTCAATTTCCGTAATCTGTCAATTTTCGTAACAGTCACACCAACTGCCAAGATACAATACAAAAGTCAGATAGAAAGATGTATAATCTGAATTTTTCATTGAATTCCGACCATATTTCAGAAAACTGGACTGAAATAGAGAAAATATCGTCTAATACTCGTTGCAGAAGACAATTCGAAAACGTACGCATTCTTGTTGGAATAGGAGCCCATTCTGAAACTTGTTTTAAAATATATTTTTAACGGACTTAGCCCTTGTTGGAAATTCATAATGAACAAAATAAAACGAAGTGATATTCTTGAAAGAATATCGAGAGGACTGTTCAAAAAACATTTTTCTTTGAGGGATGTCCGATATCCTTTTTATTTGTTTTTTTTTAAAGAATAATTTCCACAATTATTTTAATTTTAACTACAATTATTTCACCAAAAGTTTGGCTTCTTCAATTAACATTTCGACTGATACACAAAAAAAGCTTGTAGACCAAATTATACCAAGTGTTCCTGAATTGGAGGTACAAACGAAAATGACAGATACATCTGATCATTTCGAGAAAAAAAACAAAAATAAAATAAAAATACATGATTACGTGAACGATTTGTTTTTTCTTTCCATAGCACCTGCTCTTCACAAGATCTTCACTCAAATTTGGCACATATATGCAATTCAAAGTTTTCGTCATGTTATATGCTAATCATCATCATAAAGCTATTCTCGTCCACTGCTGAAAGAAAACCTCCCTTAACTATTTAGAATGCAAATCTACAGGCTGATAATTTTTCTGGAGCAATTCCCCGCTTTTTTCCTTCCAAACTTTTTTTGGTGAACCATTGGTAGTTTAACAAAATGTAAAGAAAAACTTAGGTCCCTTGCAACACTTTGTGGTGTCTCGTAGTTGTCATATCTGCTACCGATCTCGAGAAAATAAAAACAAAAGTTGTGTTGAATAAATTGATTTCAACTTTTAGTACTTATTTACTCAACTTAATGCCAAGATTGATTGAGATTCGATACACTGGTTTAATCTTCTCAATAAAACTACAAGAATCATCCTGTATCTGGAAAACGAAGTTTTTACGAGCCTTTGTTTATAAGACTCTTTTTCCTTAAAATAATCCATGGATTATCTCATTTTTCCTTTGTACCTCTAGGTTCGGAACACCCTATATAGGTAATACAATTTTGAATTAAGACTAGAAGATCATGTCCTTTTTAGTATTCGGGCTTTTTCGATCAACGTTTAAATTTCTGTCAACTATATGTATAAGTTGGTCTAGAGCCTCTGTATTGTATTAGTGGAAATGTAACCTAAAGAAGCCACATTGGTGGCAAAAATATTGTTGTAAGCATCAAAACATTTATGAAAATGATTTTCCTTATATTTTCGTATACTGTAAAATGAGTGGATCAGAAGAGAATATTCAGTTTTTTGCCAAAACACTTATCTGAGAAATTGGAGTTAGAATTTTTGAAAAGTAAATTCAAAGACCTTCAAAATGTGAGGTTACTCCTATTCAAATTATTAGGGTTGTAATGCTTTCTTGTTGAGGGACTGAGGGTTGTGTTCTCAAGACTAAAAATTTAATTCAAAATCTGCCCTATACGACTATTAAGGTACTTGGGTAAATTTCGGATATCAATGAGAAATATCGAAGTGGCTTGCAGGGGCGGATCCAGGCGATGTCTGAGGGGGGGGCCATAGAAACTCACGGCTCATATCGATTAGCAAAATAGCGGAATTTTTGTTGGTATCTATCGAGACACGTGTTTTTTTATAGAAAGGTGTATTTTAGTATATCATATCAAATTCAGTTTTCAAAATTTTTGTTGTACAAAACACAAGTTCAAACAATTTCATGAATATATGTAGATTTATTTCATGAGAAAACTAATGGCACAAGAAAGTATGAGGTATAGAAAAAAATTAATATTTTGCATAGAAATCAACATTTCAATTACCACAGTTAGAATGATCCGATTCCGGTCGAATATGCGCCGTTTTTTTCTTTAACGTGTTGCTATTTTGAAGGTTTGTTTATGTCCCTCATAGAAGCCCTAGTCGCTATCCGCAAAAAATTGAGACATTCGAATTTCACGAGCCTTTGTTGAAACAAATTTTTCACCAGCAAAATTGTTTGGCATGGACAGCAAGAGAGGTAATCACTTGGGCCAGGTCCGGACTATAAGGTGGATGCATAAGAACCTCTGGCGAGTCACTATCGATGTGTGTGACCTTACGTTGTCCATATGGAACACAATTCCTCTCCTATTGGTTGCTTCTGGGCGATTGCTTCCTTCAGGTCCGGACTATAAGGTGGATGCATAAGAACCTCTGGCGAGTCACTATCGATGTGTGTGGCCTTACGTTGTCCCTATGGAACACAATTCCTCTCCTATTGGTTGCTTCTGGGCGATTGCTTCCTTCAGAAGGTCCAAATGTTGACAGTACAGTTCCGAGTCAATATTTGTGCCTTAGGGGAGCAGCTTATGTAGATAATTCCCTGCCAAACCCACCAAATACATAGCAAAACCTTCCTGACCGTTTCCGACAGCTCACCGCTTTTTTACTAGGACCGTTTTCGTTTGACGTTGTCGGAAGTCATCCACTTTTCATCACCAGCCACCAACCGTTTCCAAAATAGGGTTATTCTGTTGCGATTCAGCAGCGATTCGCAGATGGAAATTCGGTCCAAGAAGTTTTTTGCGGTAACTCGTTTGGTACCCATACATCTAGCTTCTTCTTGAGACCAGCCTTATGCAAATGGTTCCAGACGGTTTTTTGTGCAATCTTTAACTCTTGAGCAATGGAAACAGGACCAGAAAATGTCCATGATTTTGTCGATATTTTCGTCAATTGGTCTCCAGCGCGTGATGCATCTTTGGCATAGAAATTACCGGAACGGAATCGACGAAACCAAAATTGCGCTTAATTGGCTATTACGGTATCAAGACCAAAAACACTATTTAAATTTTCAGCCGCTTGGCTCGCATTTTCGCCTTTATCGAAGAAAAACTCAAATATAACGTATTTCTTCCTTGTTATTTTGTCCATCTTCAACGCGCGCTTGAACTAAACTGAGTAAACTAATCACAAAACTGTCGCAAAAGATAATGTGGTACGAAATCTCATCTTTCTAACGCCATGTAGTGGAACCCGATCGGAGCTATGCATTGGAAAAAATATTAAAAACTAAATAAGTGCATTTTCTTCGATGATTCAGGATACACTTTTATATTCATAAAGTCCGCGAGGGGGGGGCCATGGCCCCCATGGCCCCCCCCCTGGATCCGCCCCTGGTGGCTTGTCTCATTTGTGATTCTGTATTTAGGTATGATTAATGTATTGTGATTGACCAAGAAATTTATATTGTATCATATGTTGAATACTCACATTTTAATCGCAGATATCGGCTTTCATCATAAACTGTAACAAAAATTCAGTATTAGAAATTTATTAATCGAAAAACCACAGCTTAATAAAATTCAGAGTTTATATTGATATTCCCAATGACAAACTAGAAAGAAAAATCTCCATACTCATATCAGGAGTTTTCAGCAAAAACTCAAGTAGACTACACAACCTCTCTACACAAACTGAAATATCTAGTTGCCTCCCAAAAGAATCCAATTCTCAACGCTATACACCAACGAACTGACACCAAATCAGACTGTCATTTCCCAGAGGATTCGTCTTGTAGGTATACCAATTATCCTGTTAAGAGGAACCCAGAGCAACACATCCTGCTGACACGCAGGATATTAAAAGCTATTTCTAGACCATCGTTATCCTCCTTTCTGGGAATCATAGCAGAAGAAAAAGAGATTTTCTGTCTCGAAAAAGAAAAACGTCTCAGGATTCAACGCAGGGGCAGCATTATTCAAATCGAGTTCATCAAAGTGAACTGAGATTAATGAAATTCTCCCCTCTTTTCCTTCGATGAAACAAATTCCTGCCGAAGAATTAAATTTCGTCTCATGGTGTGTGCTGATTTGAGTGAAGCTATTGTAAACGTTTTCCTTTCAATTATATTGATGGGGAGAGGAATATTGGTTTCTGGCCTGTCTTGCCCTTTTGTGAGGTGAATTCTTTAATCTTGAACGAAAATAGTGATGGGGAAGAACGGTCTTGGTTCCAGTGAGGTTGTATCTGATTAGACTCTGGAGGTGGAAACATTTCAATGGAATTGTTTGATGCTTCATCGTCCAATGGATCTTTTTGTATCGAAGAATTTCATTTGTGGAGAACGTTTGAATGAATTTCATTATTGACAGGTAATTTTTGTGTTGTATGAAATCACTTTTCGATGGAATGACGTATTTTCAATTCAGATTCGAGAAATGCACTGATGAAAAGCCTTTGAGGGCTTGTTCAGGAATTTATACAGACTGCGTTTTTGACTTGTGAAGGGTGTTTTTTTTCGAGGTATATAACTTTAAGTTAGCATTACCGTTCAAGATGGCGACCGATTTAACAGCTGTCAAGTGATTTATACTCAGTTTGGTTTGGCAATTAATGATGAATAGAATCACGCCTGAAAAACGCTTGCAAATAGTGCAATTTCATTTCGAACATAATGGTTCTGTGCGGAATACGTATCACGCACTACGTCCATTATATCGTCGACAAAATCCTCCATCAGAGCAGTTAATTTGATTAACCATGCAACGTTTTCGCACCACGTTTACTCTTATCGATAACTCGCATCGCCAGAGACGCCGTACGGTGCGTACAGAAGAAGCTATTGCTGCTGTAGAGCGTAGCATTGAGGAAGACCCGAATGAGTCTATCCGCCATCGAGCACAGGAATTCGATCTGTGTCCATCCACTTTATGGGAGATTTTGCGGAAGGATCTTGGTTAGCGTGCTTACAAAATCCAACTCGTGCAAGAATTGAAGCCAACCGATCATCAAGTAAGGCGTAGATTCGTCGAATGGGCTCAAAATGAGATTGCCGTTGTTCCCGATTTTCATAAGCGAATTTTGTTTAGCGATGAAGCGCACTTCTAGTTGAATGACTACGTCAACAAACAAAACTGCCGCATTTGGAGTGAAGCAAATCCTCAAGTGTATGTCGAAACACCATTACATCCAGAAGAACTGACTGTTTGGTGCGCTTTATGAGTTCAAAAACGATGATGGCCAGAACGTTACAGTCAATGGTGATCGGTATAGAGACATGATTACTAACTTTTTCATTCCTGAATTGAACAACCATGATGTCCAGGAGCTGTGGTTCCAACAAGACGGCGCAAAATGTCACATAGCTCGTGCCACAATCGATTTATTGAAAGACACGTTTGGTGACCGCCTAATTTCACGTTTTGGATCTGTGAATTGGCCTCCAAGATCTTGTGATTTAACACCGCTAGACTACTTTTTGTGGGGTTATGTAAAGTCATTGGTCTATGCGAATAAGCCACAAACCCTTGACCATTTGGAAAACAACATTCGCCGTGTTATTGCCGATATACGGCCACAAATGTTGGAAAAAGTCATCGAAAATTGGACGTCCAGATTGGATTACATCCGAGTCAGCCATGGCGGTCATATGCCAGAAATCATATTTAAAATGTAATGCAAGTTTATCTTGCGGATAAATAAAATTCATATCAATCGAATAATCCATCGCTGTTTTATTGCAATTTAAAGTTCTATAGCTCTAAAAAAAACACCCTTTACATATATTTTAACAGTATCTAAATTCTTGAGGTCAAGAGGAATCATTGTTGCCTCCAAAAGATGAAAATATTTAGCCATTCTAATTTTCAGAATGAGCTATGCCACCCCTAGAAACCTGGAAGTTTTTCAAGCTTGAGATATACCATTTTTACCGCGAAAATGAGCTACTATAGTAGAAAAACCTCATTTTTCATCCCAATCGATGAAAGAAGTATTATTTTTAATACAATAAATGAGTTGAAATATTGAATATTCTTCTCTTAATTTCATTTCATTTTCGATTGTAATAAATAATAACGATTTCAGCTCGCAAACCAACATATTCTCTCAGGATTCATATGCAATAATTTATTTTCGTTATAACCCATTAACTTCTCATTTTGATATAAATAAATGAATGATATTTGTCTGTGAACGTTCATACTTCGAATTATGCCGAGTTGACAAACAGAGAGCATCATAGCAGAAAACTGTAGTGACAAAAAATGTCCTTGCCAAAGGATCTAATTTTTTGAATTTTTACGTATATTATTTTTCTTACTCGAAACGGAGCACGAGAAACTATAAAAATAATTTTATTTTCCAAAATGATCAAATATTTATAACAACTTCCTTTTAAGATTGGGTTCTTCAAATTACTGGTATTTGGTTGTTTTTTTGGCCTTAGAAATCTTCTCTTGAGATATATGTGTACCAGTCAAAGACCCTGTGCATATGTATATAAGAGATGACATCTTTCATGATGTCATTGTTGTGAGTTATTTCATCTATAATTGGGGTTTTTTCTTAAAATAAGGCTGAACATTCGAGTGACTATTTGACATATAACGAGCGTTCATTTAAATACGTGATCAAGAGTGCTGTGGAGAAATTATAGTTGATTTTCTGTGATTAAAAGTAGCGCTTAGCTTGTACCATATCACTAACATTTGTACATACTTAAAATCTGGGTTCAAATATGGTACAAGCTAAGCGCTACTTGTAACCACAGAAAATCAACTATATAATTTCTCCACAGCACTCACTTGACCACGAATTTTAATGAACGCTCGTTACATACCTACAAACTGAATTCATTCCCTTGAGTTTTCTATGGTTCTAGTGGCGGAACCAACAAAAATATTTGTAGACAGCTGGAAATTGTTATTGTTCATCATCATACAGAATTTTAATTCGGTTTGATCTGGTTATTTTTTCTTCTATATTCACCCTGTATTTTCTGTTATTCTGACTACGCGACCAACAAGATATTTTGCATCAAACCTGAAACTGTTATTTTTCATCTGATTTCAATATCTCAACTCGATCAGATCTATAGTGACGCCGTCATCATGAAATTCGGAATTATGATTGGAATTGTTATTCGAAATGACAATTTCCTTCTCGATCTTTCAAATGATTACCTCAATAGAATCTACAGTTATGAATTTAACAGGAAGACACAATATTGAAGATCCATATTCACGGAACCCCTAGTCGAATTATAACCATTTACGGAGATAACCTAGTCTGTAAAGATCCGAACCTACCTTAAAAATTTCAAGTTTCAAGGTCTTTCCGTTCGGAAGTGTATTCGTTTGCACGAACAGAATTGAATTTGTGTATGGAATAATCATCAGACACAAAATTCGAAAATTTCAGACCTTGTGACGAAATGATAGTTATATGTTCAGGGAATGAGATTTCAAAAAACGGATATATGAAGAATGTTATAACAAATGCCTACTCACTTGAATTACAGAAACATTCTCGAATTTTACTCTTCACTTTCCATATTAAAAAACCATAAAATACAAAATCTAATAGTTCCCACGACTTTGAACCTTTCAGAATACAAACAACTACTCTCTCACTTCAGTTGATAGGTCATTGTGAATTGACAAAACCAATATATTCCTAAAAATAACGAAATTTATGCAGAGGACGTAACCAATATTTCTAGTTTGTAACTTGATCTTGATTTCTGATTTACATTTCGTTCTTGAAATCTCACTTGAGTGAGAAAGCATATTTTTCACTGAAAATATGACTCTTTATTCAATATGGGCTTATAGAAGTTTTTAATGATAATATGACTATTATGAATAAGTGTGGTTTTATCTTTAATTTTATGGTACCGCCACAGCTAGGAAAAAGCCTAGGCATTTTACCTAAAGGTATATTGTGTGACGTTTGCTGGGTGTCAATGTATGGAAATGTATGATGTCATAATATCGGAAATAAGATTTTGGAAGATCTGTGAGGTGTGAATACGTGGATGATTTTGATAGAAAATTTCTATGATCCTTTGTCCCCAATTCGTTATCTTTGGAACTACAGAGTGTTGAAATTTCGAGTGAAAAGGTTTTATTCATCGTTTTAACAAATTCATAAATATTTCAAAAAATTTGATGAACAACCTACCAGACTCAATGTTCATTTTGATCCTGTGATATTCGAATTAGAAAATCTCGAGGAAAATCTTCAAGAAAAATATTATACACGCCACTTGTTTTCCTCGAAATAAAAACTATTTTTGATGTCTTCATTTAAAATTTGGGGGATTATTTTGAATACTTCAATATAGATTTTGAATACTTTAATATGGTTGGAATATTATAAAATAATGTTATTCCTTAAAATAATCATGAATGCACTCGTGAGCCTTTGGGCGCTTGTTCATCCATACCTACACCTTTTGCGTTACTGTAGATACCACATATTCCAATATATATTTCTGATTCCAAGGGAGCAAATGGTGCATGAATGAAGAACGGTTAAAAGCTACTGAATTCTCATCAATGAGCCTGCAAACGCTTTTTTTTCGAGATACAGGGTGTTTCTTGTATAGTCATACTTTTTAGTGATGCTTATATTTATAAGTTTATCGAATCTTTATTAATCTACGCTACAGAATTTGTTGATGAGTAGGTACCATAAGTTATAATTAATTTATTCATTACAGCTTACTAACTGGATTTTATAATAATTTGAATTTTTCTGAGGGTTACCAGAGAGCTGTTTGAATTTTTTTCGAAATCGATAGCAGATACGACAAAACTACAACAAACCAAAGCGTGTTGTGCTAGATCAGTTTTTTTTTTCACATTTTTCTATAGAATCAGTGCTTCACCAGAAAATAGTTCTGGTGGAAAGAAGCAGGTACCCTTCCAGAAAAATATCACCCTGTAGATTCGCATACAAAATAAGCATATCACAAGATGAAAACTTTAAATCGGAAGATCTATGCCAAGTTGAATATCTTGTGAAGGGAATGTGTTATGAGAAAAAAAACTTTAACACCGATATCTCAAAACCAAAGAGTTTGCACATTCATGTTATGGGACTTTTTCCTCAAAATGATCCGAGAAATCTGTCATTTTCATTTGTACACATTAGGAACACCGTTTAGATATAATCAATTCAAAACTGATATCTGCACAATTAAATTGAAATTTGAATGAATCATAGTAAATTGTATAAAAGGGCCAGACAATTTTTCGATGCTAATTAGTTCAGTACTTCGATAACTACAGTATTGAAATTTTGTGACGAGAATGAAACAAAAAACCGAAAACAACAAGTAAGTGCATACCGATTACGAATGCAAAAATTACAGATGGCAAATAAGGGGCGCAACCGACAAAGCGGATAGATAAAGGAAAATAATAAACCTCGGACATGGATGTGCTCGTAGTGCAGTAAAAGTTTATTATCTTGAAAGCGATAATAAACTCATAAACCGTAAAAGGGTACGATTTTGTACTCCGTGTCGATTTAAGAGAAAAGTAAAATGATTATTGGTTCTTTTTATAAAAAAATTTTCGTTTTTCGTCTTTGCGAGAATTCTGAAATTTTATATTTTGGAAATATTGGGGGCGGATAATTACCAACCATATCTACGACCTTGCTGGAAACATTGAAAATATTGCTAGCCTCCCCTTGAATTTGCGTACTAAGCATAAAATAATCACCAAATAAATGACTATGAACAAAAAAATAGTATATGAAAATATAATCGATGAAAAAAAATTTTCGAAAATGGGGGGCGCTGTCTAAGATATTGCCACAGGCGCAATAGTACCTAGATACGGCTCTGTTGATATGTGCTTTCATACAAGGGCATAATATTGCGAGCTGTGGGAAAATAACTATTGAAAGCAATTCATGATCGCGAATGTCCCTACAAAAACTACTGAAATATTTATCATCAATCGCGCAATAGGTATAAATGAAACAGTTAATTTGATACGAGAGAATTTCAATTTCATGCTCCGAATGTCGTTGAGACTGTTTCTGCCAGAACATAAGCGCAATATTAGACAACGCGGATATATTCAAATAGGCTTCTTGAATATTCATTCCGAATAACAATATTATGCTATATTCTCTTCTCGCCAACACGAAGTGATTAAATTGTACGGTGTTATTGAAGCACCAGTCAATTATAAACGTTTGAACTTGGCAGCATCGTTTCGGTAACATTCGCTTTATGAATTAATTCAATTTCCATGTAATCAATCAAACGGAATACGTTAAATTCATTATTGGATTCGGTGTCCGATTGTCAATTTGCAAATAACATTTATTTTCTCCACTGTATCTATCATTCAGTGTTTTCCTGAAGGGTGTTTTTTTTTAGAGCTATAGAACTTTAAATTGCAATAAAATAACGATGTATTATTCGATTGACATGTATTTTATTTATCCGCAAGATAATCTTGTGGCATTACATTTTAAATATGATTTCTGGCATATGACTGCCACGGCTGGCTCGGATGTAGTCCAATCTGGACGTCCAATTTCCGATGACTTTTTCCAACATTTGTGGCCGTATATCGGCAATAACACGACGAATGTTGTCTTCTAAATGGTCAAGGGTTTGTGGCTTATCCGCATAGACCAATGACTTTATATAGCCCCACAGAAAGTAGTCTAGCGGTGTTAAATCACAAGATCTTGAAGGCCAATTCACAGGTCCGAAACGTGAAATTAGGCGGTCACCAAACGTGTCTTTCAATAAATCGATTGTGGCACGAGCTGTGTGACATGTTGCGCCGTCTTGTTGGAACCACAGCTCTTGGACATCATGGTTGCTCAAATCAGGAATGAAAAAATTAGCAATCATGGCTCTATACCGATCACCATTGACTGTAACGTTCTGGCCATCATCGTTTTTGAAGAAGTACGGACCAATGATTCCACCAGCCCATAGGCTGGTGGACTCCTCATAGGCTGTCACTATTTGAAAGATCTTTTAGTTTTTCCATTTATAAATTTTATAACAGATATATTTGTAATTCATTTGTAGATTTGTCTGTGTCATCTTTCAGAGCTAAAGTCAGGGATGTAGTTTATAGGGATCAGTGCGGGCTCAGTAATCAGTAATTCTCTCTTTTTTTTTTTTTGACACATATGACTCACTTATAATTAAATTTTGAAATCAGAAAGTTATTGAAATTTTTTCTTTGTGTTATGTCACTTTTTTTTTTCTTTTTCAATCATTATTGTCTCGAGATGTATAAAGCTTTTTTTCATATATTTTTCGTCAGGGTTTGAGTGGAAGAGCAGGGGTGTATGGCTTCATCACCATCTGAACTCCGCCCTGTGATTGATTTTTTCTGATGTTTTTTTTTTTTTGGAATTGTAATATTTTTTATTCTCTTCAATAAAGGCATTATTATTATCCCGACTTTTGCCTATACGCGTAGGATTTATCCTCGCCGTCGGCTTCTCACTCCTCGCTAAGAGGAACATTCACTCAATCCCAGATATTTAAAATATCAGAAGGGTAGAGCTCGGTCGTGTCCGGTCCTTGTGGTCCCCCTGGTTGTCGTCGAACTTCTGGTCCTCTTACACGCGATCCTTGGACCTGTCCTTCGCTTCCTAGGAATTTTCTCACCGTCCTTGCAGTACCTAAAAGAACAGCTTTTTGCATTACATTACATATATACTCACTAAGCCCTAGTTGCTTGATATTTCTCTTGAGATTTTTGGGTACTATTCCTGTTGTTGAGATGATAATTGGAATAGTTCTCGTTGATATCATTCCCCACTGGCGCTTTATCTGAAATTCGAGGTCCCTATATTTTGAAATTTTTTCGACCTCTTTTTGACGCAAGTTGTTGTTATTAGGTATTGCTACGTCGATGAGTATAGCTGCCTTTTGATGTTTATCAACTAGCAATATATCTGGCCTGTTGTGAGGGACTGTTTTATCAGTCAAAACTGTACGATCCCAGTACAGTTTATAGCGTTCGTTTTCCAGGATGGTCTCCGGTCGGTACTTGTAGTATGGTACTTTTTCAGATTGAATTAGTGTTAATTTAGTTGCCATTTCTTGGTGTAATATCTTTCCTACTGCATCGTGTCTCTCTTTATATTCATTTCCTGCAAACATCTGACATCCACCCGTGATATGCTGTATTGTCTCATTTGTTGGACACCCATATCGGCATCGATCGTCGGTAATAGTTCGATCCTTTATGATATGCCTGCAGTAATTTCTAGTTGAGATCACTTGATCTTGGATGGCTAAAAGAAAACCCTCTGTTTCTGGGTACATTGCACCTGATGTGAGCCAATAGTTCGACGCTTCAATGTCGACATGATCCTGGTTCACCTCGTTGAAATGTCTTCCATGCAGGGGCTTCTCTCTCCATCTATCCAATTTTTCTTGGTTTGTCTGGTGGTTGTATGAAAATTGCTCCTTGTGAAGTTGTAAAGGTGTTGATTCGTCTGCTTCACACAGTATTTTGTAGAACTCTGATGTACTTGCTTGATCTCTGAAGTATTCCCGTAGGCTTTCTATCTGCCCACTAGCAAGTTCCATGATGTCCGTAAGACCCCTGCCTCCTTTATTTCTCGGCAGTGTAGTCCTCTCAATGCTGCTTTTCGGATGGTGCTTGTTTGCTTTTGTCATCAACGTTCTCATTTTACGTTGCAAGTTTTCGATGTCTGTTTTGCTCCATGGAACTATACCGAATGAGTATGTTAGAATTGAACATGCATATGTGTTGATGGCTCTCGTCATGTTCCTGCTGTTGAGGTTTGTTTTTAAGATTTTTTTGGTTCTCCTAATGAACTCAGTCGTTAAGTCTTGCTTCATTCTTTGGTGGTTGATTCGTCGATTCTGTTTCATTCCAAGATATTTATAAAGATCATCCAACTTCATTGCTTCTATTTGCTGTCCATTTGCGAGAGTGATCGGTTCATCTTGAATTCTTCCTCTCACTACGCTGAGAGTACGACATTTGTCCAAACCGAATTCCATACCTACATCTTTCGAAAAATGTTCCACTAGTTTGACCATAATTTCTAGGTGGTTCTTATTGCCTGTTATCAGTTTCAAATCATCCATGTACAGCAAATGATTGAGGGTGGTAGTATTATTATTTCCTTTGATGTTGAAACCCTTTTCAGTAGCGTTTAGCTGTTTAGAGAGTGGGTTCAGCGCCAAGCAGAACCATAAAGGGCTCATGGAGTCACCTTGGAAAATTCCCCTCTTAATTGGAATCAGTTTGGTTTTTATGTTTGCCGTGGAAAGCTCGATGTTCGTTTTCCAATTGTCCATTGCAAGCTTCAGAAAATTGGTTATAATTGGATCGATCTTGTATATATCCAAAATTTTCTTCAGCCAGCCATGTGGAAGTGAGTCGAAAGCCTTCTTATAATCAAAATAAGTCATGAAAAGGTTTCTATGTTTCTTGAAGGCTTGGTTGCATATGATTTATTTAAACGACTTTTGCCTATACGCGTAGGATTTCTCCTCGCCGTCGGCTTCTCACTCCTCGCTAAGAGGAACATTCACTCAATCCCAGATATTTAAAATATCAGAAGGGCAGAGCTCGGTCGTGTCCGGTCGTTGTGGTCCCCCTGGTTCTCGTCGAACTTCTGGTCCTCTCACACGTGATCCTTGGACCTGTCCTTCGCTTCCTAGGAATTTTCTCACCGTCCTTGCAGTACCTAAAAGAACAGCTTTTTGCATTATATTACATATATACTCACTAAGACCTAGTTGCTTGATATTTCTCTTGAGATTTTTGGGTACTATTCCTGTTGTTGAGATGATAATTGGAATAGTTCTCGTTGATATCATTCCCCACTGGCGCTTTATCTGAAATTCGAGGTCCCTATATTTTGAAATTTTTTCGACCTCTTTTTGACGCATGTTGTTGTTATTGGGTATTGCTACGTCGATGAGTATTGCTGCCTTTTGATGTTTATCAACTAGCAATATATCTGGCCTGTTGTGAGGGACTGTTTTATCAGTCAAAACTGTACGATCCCAGTACAGTTTATAGCGTTCGTTTTCCAGGATGGTTTCCGGTCGGTATTTGTAGTATGGCACTTTTTCAGAATGAATTAGTGTTAATTTAGTTGCCACTTCTTGGTGTAGAATCTTTCCTACTGCATCGTGTCTCTCTTTATATTCATTTCCTGCAAACATTTGACATCCTCCCGTGATATGTTGGATTGTCTCATTCGTTGGACACCCATAACGGCATCGATCGTCAGTAATAGTTCGATCCTTTATGATATGCTTGCAGTAATTTCTTGTTGAGATCATTTGATCTTGGATGGCTAAAAGAAATCCTTCCGTTTCTGGATACATCGCACCTGATGTGAGCCAATAGTTCGACGCTTCAATGTCGACATGATCCTGGTTCACCTCGTTGAAATGTCGTCCATGTAGGGGCTTTTCTCTCCATCTTTGCATTTTTTCTTGGATTGTCTGGTGGTTGTATGACAATTGCTCTTTGTGCAGTTGCAAAGGTGTTGATTCGTCTGCTTCACACAGTACTTTGTAGATCTCTGACGTGCCTGATTTGTCTTTGAAGTATGTTCGTAGGCATTCAATTTGACCATTGGCAAGTTCCATGATGTCTAGCAGACCTCTGCCTCCTTTATTCCTCGGCAGTGTCGTCCTCTCAATGCTACTTTTCGGATGGTGCTTGTGTGCTTTCGTCATCAAGGTTCTCATTTTGCGTTGCAGGTTTTCCATATCTGTTTTGCTCCATGGAATGATACCGAAAGAGTATGTGAGAATTGAACATGCATATGTGTTGATGGCTCTCGTCATGTTCTTGCTGTTGAGGTTTGTTTTTAAAATTTTGTTGATTCTCCTAATGAACTCAGTTGTTAAGTCTTCCTTCATTCTTTGATGGTTTATTCGTCGGTTTTGTTTCATTCCTAAGTATTTATAAAGATCGTCCGATTTCATTGCTTCTATCTCCTGTCCATTGGAGAGAGCTATCGGTTCATCTTGGATTTTTCCACGCACTACGCTAATCGTACGACACTTGTCCAATCCGAATTTCATCCCCACGTCTTTCGAAAAATTTTCCACTAGTTTGACCATAATTTGCAAGTGGTTTTTGTTGCCTGTTATAAGTTTTAGGTCATCCATGTATAGCAAATGATTGAGTGCAATGGTATTTCTATTTCCTTTGACATTGAAACCTTTTTCAGTAGCATTCAGTTGTTTAGAAAGGGGGTTCAGCGCCAAGCAGAACCATAAGGGACTCAATGAATCTCCTTGGAAAATTCCCCTCTTTATTGGAATCTCTTTAGTAGTTATGTTCGCCGTAGAGAGTTCGATATTCGTTCTCCAGTTGCACATTGCATACTTCAGAAAGTTTATTGTAATTGGATCGATCTTGTATATTTCCAAAATTTTTGTCAGCCACCCATGTGGAATAGAGTCGAAGGCCTTCTTATAGTCAAAATATGTCATAAAAAGATTTCTGTGTTTTTTGAAGGCTTGGTTACATATGATGGAATCTATGATCAGCAGTTCCTTCGATCCTAGGGCATTCTTGGAACATCCTTTCTGCTGTGCTGTCATTATGTTATTTGTCTCGCAATGCTTGTAGATACGAGATGCTATACATGATGTGATGATTTTATATATTGTTGGTAGACATGTAATGGGTCTGTATTTCGATGGATCCGCTGTGTGTTGCAGATCCTTCGGTAGGAAATAAGTGGTCCCTGTTGTTAGAAATTTGGGCATTTCCGTTGGATTCCTCATAACCTCATTTATGGTTTCAACTAGCCTGCCGTGTATACACCAAAATTTCTTCAACCAAAAGTTGTGGATTCCATCTGGGCCGGGTGATTTCCAATTGTGTGCGTTTTTCAATATTTCATGGAATTCTTCTATAGAAACTGCGTTATGCGGCATGTGTTCTATTGTCTCACAGGATTTCTCTTCACTTCTTATCCAATCAGCCTGGGAGTTGTAGGGGGTTGGTGAAGCCAGTTGATCTGTCCAAAAATTCTCAATATCCTCGACGATTGGATAACTTCCTGGTGTTGCTGACATATTGTTGTTTAACATTCTATAGAATTTTCTTTCGGAGTTTTCAAAAATCATATTATCCTGTTTTCTTCTATAGCTCTCATTGTATCTTCTGAGTCTTTCGGAGTACACACTAAGTTTTTGTTTCAGTGTGTCTAAAATTTGTTGAGCATTTTCATTGTTTGGATCATATGTTGTATGTTGCCGGTGACGATCCATCATTATATTCACCATTTTTTGTAATTTTCTAGACGGCGAACCTTTTGCAAATTGGGTGAGCCTCCCAATATCTTGGCGGATGCTGTGCACTTTATTTTCTAGTCTTTTTTGCCAATGTGGTTTATTTTGTTGTTTTTCTCTGGCTGGTTGCTGACTTTTAGGTTTTGGCTTCACACCTAGCACTGTTGCTATTGAAAATGCTGCACAATATATGATGAGGTGTAATGATTCGAGATCATGGTAGTCAGAAAGATACTTTGGTATAATCTCCTTGTTGGTCATGACCAGAAGATGAGATAGTTTCTTGGATGTCCTCAATCTTGGTAGAATCGGTCGTCTCAATGGATCTGTGCCCTCAAAATCTATAACGCATCTATTCATTGTGGCAGATAATCGCTCCAGTAGTTCTCTTTGGTCTTCTTCTGGATTTTCGACGGGTGCATCATATATATTCCGTCGTTGAGCATCACTTATTGCTATCACATCTGCGTTGTTTTGTTCCTCAGTGTTCATTTGTGCATTGATGTTCTGTTGGTTTTCAGCACATTCGTAGTTTTCTTCAATTGTCCTTTCGTTGTTAGTGAGGTCTCTATTCTGTAGCCTCAGTTGGACTTCATTTTTTATGGTGTTAAGTCTCTCATCGGGTACAAGTTTATTTCTCAATATGACCCGGTATTGGTCGGCTACTCTTTGCTCAGAAACTTGGAGTTCGGGATAGTTTCTTTCGAATTCTGCAAATAATTTTTGCCGGTAGCCTATTTTATCCTCTTCCATATTAGTCACTTCATAGTATATGCGCATGATCGTTTCATTTATCGAACTTGTCCATTTCATGCGTCTTCTTGGTAGACCTGCTTGGGTGAGTGCTGGTTGGGGATCCTGCGCAGCACCTTCAGCGGTCGGAGAAACTCGTGTTATTCTTCTCCTAGAATGTTGAGATTGTGGAGGCGTAGCATTTTGTTCGACAGACGCCCGTCTCCTAAGCACTCTGTCACCGACGTCCCGCATACTGTCATGTCCAGCGCCGGCTCCAGACACGCCCTGACGAACCTCAGGCAGCGGCTCTATATTCCTATTCCTCAAATTCACCATCATTCATGGGTTCCCCCGTGTCGTGGGGGAGACTGCCTTTGATCGCTTTTTACGATCCGCAGAGCTACGGTGGGAGAATTCTTGAGCTGCTTTCCACACGGCTTCGTCCGTTACCCTGGACAGGGACCCTTCGACAGGTTTCAGCTTCCCGGGTCAGGGAGCTCCTGGAATCTGCGGTGGGCAGGAGTCGATTCAACTCTCCTGATAGGTGAATCGCTAGGAATTCACCTACCGCTACCCTTATTATTATTATTATTATTATTATTATTATAAAGCGCACCAAAAAGTCAGTTTTTCTGGATGTATCGGTGTTTCGACATACACTTGAGGATTAGCTTCACTCCAAATGCGGCAGTTTTGTTTGTTGACGTAGACATTCAACCAGAAGTGTGCTTCATCACTAAACAAAATAAAATGGACGTAGTGCGCGATACGTACAGAACCATTATTTTCGAAATAAAATTGCACTATTTGCAAGCGTTGTTCAGGCGTGAGTCTATTCATGATGAATTGCCAAACCAAACTGAGAATAAATCACTTGACAGCTGTTAAATCGGTCTCCATCTTGAACAGTAATGCCAACTTAAAGTTATATACCTCGAAAAGAAAACACCCGTTATAAGAGTTTTAAATTTGAATACCCCGCTGTCTGGGCATCTATCACTTTCGAAGTTGTTTTTTGACATTTGAAAAGTAAAAACTACACCATCATTAAAACCAAAACGATACACTCAAACATAGCGCTGAAATCGTTAAAATTCACTAAGAAAGTTCGCAAAACAAAAGCACTTTTGGGTCGTTATGGAGCACCTTCTCGGTTGGCAATAGTGAAATATTTCAAAATGTTGGGACAAGGTCTTCACGTTCATTTTCAACAAGACGGCGCTACGGGACACAATAGCGAAAAAACAATCACAATTTTGCAAGAAAAAAAGATGTTACCAATTGGCCACCCAAATCTTGTGATTCGACACCTTTAGATATTTTTTGAGGCCAAGTGAAAGATAAGGACTATGCGAATGATCCACAATCAATCCACGACCTCTTAAAGATGGAATTCGTGAAGTTATCGAGGACATACAGCCACAAATGTGCTAATTGTTAAAATATGGTGTTGCAAACGTAGTCCTGATGGCCATTTTGCTGATGTCGTTTTCCATCGGTTATGGCAAACCTGCCTCTTTATAATGAACTTATTATCTATTGATTAAGAATAATGTATTGTGCAAGTTTTCTGACGAGTGTGGAAAACACAGCACACACAAAAGTAAGAAAGAGGTTTTTGTCCACTATAATTTTCATATGTTGCTATGTTGCTCACTATAATTTTCATACAAATGCATACTTTTGAATAATACATGTAATGTACCTGATTTAATTCAAAATGCCTTCATAGAACTATCTATGCATTTCTTGTGTTTCCATAGAAACGACTTTTGAAAAGCAGAATTTTATTGGTCTATTAAGCGGGGTGTGGGCAAAGTGCCATGAGTAATAATATTCCTCACAATATGGGCAATACATATTTTCGAAATTCAGTTAGCTATGAAGATTACGCCACTTTTCTTAGCAGTTGTAGGAAAAATTTCATCAATCATCGAAGAAGGTTGTTGGATTCATAAAAATAATTAGAGAGGTCTGCAATGATTTGAGTGAAAACATTTACCAGAAAGAGGTTTAGTTCTCTTTCGATAGATATTTGAAATACAAGTGCAGAAGGCATTGATATTCTTCCTTCTTCTTCTTTCACGTATTGTAGGCCTTAGGCCTGTATTTTTCAACTCTCAGTTCTCCTGAGAATTCTACCACGAGTTCAAAAATAACAATCGAGCCACGAAATGCCAGGCAAGTTCTTTAATGAACGAGTGTTAGAATGAACCTCTGACACTCGAACAAATAATCGAATATTATACATTATTTTCTCTATTTCAGTATCGTAATGAGTTCATTACAATTCTGAAAACAGTATTGTTTTCAGTTATATTTCAATATTTCGTTTTGTGATTGTTTATACTGACTTCCAATCTTATCAAATTCCAACAAAAGTCAATAATTGTCAATATAATATAATTTGGATGTAGTTGAATGATTTGCAACATTATTCGCAATTCCTCTTAATTCTGGTGGTGTTAAATCGATTTGGTCAGATATAATTCACGAATTTAATGCGTAATTGTAAATTATTTCAAAATTCGAAACGTTCAATTCATATTCAAATTCCTTAATCTGTCAATTTTCGTAACAGTCACACCAACTGCCATGATACAATATAAAAGTCACTAGGATATATAATCTGAATTCTTCATTGAATTTCGACAATATTTCACACAACTTGACTGAAATAGAAAAAAATATCGTCCAATACTCATTGCAGAAGGCAATTCCAACACTAATGCGTTTCAAAACTCGCTCCTTCGTTGCTCGTTTTCGAATTTCACATTCGTGTTGGAATAGGAGCCCATTCTGCAACTTGTTTGTGAGAATTTACTATTCTCTAATTCACTGAATCTTTAATGCAATTAACGGAATATTTCCATAAATATCATTTAGTGATTTTTGCATTGAAAAATGTTAGTTGGCTGAACTATTTTCTGTACCACAAATTTAACACATAATAGATAATTCTGTGACAGGAGAAGGAGAGTTCAGAGAACCAACTTACATAATAATGAGATGTGTAAAACTGAGATATTCCGCACAATTTTGTTTGACAAAGTAAGGCAGAATGAACGGGTGAATGCCATAGAATTAGCCAAAGACTCTAACATCAGACAATTTTCCTTGATTCAGGTGGATTTTCCGGAGAAAAAAAGTACCAAATGGGGAAAGAAAATAATTCATTAAAACAAAATTTTCAAAATAATTTTTTTTCCAGGGAGAGAGAGAAAGAACTGATTCTGAAATCCAACCGGTTGGCCGACTGCCTCTTGTGCTCCACCAAAGATTTCATCGTTCACAATGAAAACCGTGAAGTTTTCACCCCAAATTACGATGTAATATTCAGAGGCAAACCGACCAGCATCAATTTGGGCAACGTAAGGACCTCCCATGGTGATTTGAAGGATTTATCGACACTCAACCGAAATAAATCATGGAGTTGCTTCGGCAACGAAAAGGAAATGATCTTCTTTGGGTCTTTTTCTCTGAAAGAATTCAAAGTGAGTGCAGCGGTTAATTCTTCCGTTTTCATTTGACTTAACATTTCGCATTTCAGCATACTTTCAGACTTTACGAAGCTGAGTACGATTCAACCAAAGTTTCTGGAAGTATCAGTATGAGTGTATACAAAAATGATATATTTTTCAGAGTTAAGTTTCTGAAGAATGAGTTCACATGTGATTATATTATGGACGATATGAAATTACAAGAAATAAGGTGAGTGATAGGAGCGAATCTAGTTGAATAAGGTTTGTTTTACCACATAATATAAAGAGTTTCCCAACAAGAACTTTGTTTTTTAATATGGTTACTCAGGAACCACTTGACAATTCGAGAATATCGTTTTCTGACTTATCTATAGTAAAAGCTTGGGCAATTGTCACAATGAATTCTTTTTCACTCGAAAATAGCATTATATTAATAAAATTCACTGCGAGATGGATCTGTTAAAGTTACATTCCGTGAAATTTGGGATATTTTCGGTCATCATAAACGTCTTTCTGAGACCAATATAAAAAATTTGCTCAATCAATTTGAGTCAACACGCATGAAACATAATACACTAAAGGAATAAATTAAAGGATCAAAATAAAATTCGAAATTTTTAGCGATTTTTTAAATGGCTGTATTTTCGATAACAACCGTCGTATCTCAATTTGAAAAAAACCTTTTTGAAGCTTGAAGTTTAGAGATCTCATGATGACAAAATTTTTCAAGCAACGTGTACCACTCAATCCTAATGAATACAGTGTCTAAAATTTCTGCGAAATTTTTTCAGTATTTATCTTTGGCCTACATACTCGGAAATTTTGTTTCCATTTTATCAGTATATGGATGAGATAACTTGTTCATTCAGCTTCAATAGCCTGTTTTCAAAATTTCGATACGAGCATTTTTCTCTGAAATATTGAACTTTCAATTGAAAAGAACCTTTTTGTCTTCAACCATCAATATCTCACCAATCAATGTTTGCACAGAAAATTAAAGGGATGTTTTGAAATCTTGAATGAATTATCTACACGAAGTATGGTATTTTTGGAAAAAACTTTCTTCGTTCTCTACATTTGAATTTGAAAAAATTGATAAAAAAGGGCTTTTGAAGGATTTTTGAATAAGCAAGCGCTGAATTGAAAATATCAAAAAAACCATCAATGTTGAGCATGGTTTTACACTTCAATATCTCCACTAGAATCCCAGAGAATTTCAATTCAATCCATTGAGCGGTTTTTTTGTTTCATTCGATCCAATTTTCAAAAAATTGAAGGATAACGATTATCGATTCCAATGTTCATAATCTCCAACAAAATGAAGAAATCATATTTTTGAGTTTTTTTTTCTGCATTTTTCTCAATAACAGAAAAAAATTCTCAAGTCTGTCGGCCAAAAATAAAAACTGAAAAAATTTCGCAGTAATTTCAGACACTGTATTCATTAGGATTGAGCGGTACACGTTGCTTGAAAAATTTTTTCATCATGAGATCTCTCAACTATAAACTTCAAGCTTCAAAAAACTTTTTTCAAATTGAGATACGACGATTGTTAAAGAATATTTGAAAAGCCACTAAAAATTTTGAATTTTTTTTTGATACTTTAATTTATTCCACTAGTATATATTATACGCTTACGCTCGTCCTGGAAGTCTATGAATCCAAAAAAACCATTTTCGGGCGTGTTGCGTACAATATTTTTTCGGCAACCGTGTAGAATAACACTATCGCTGCTGCTTTCCATATTTTATTGCGATTGCGAGCAAAAAACATGCAAATTGTTGACAATTAATTTCATATGAACTGTCAGCCGTTTTCTCGGTTGCTATGGTAATGATCAACTGCATTTAATTAAAATATACCTACCAAGATTTTCATATTCACAATGACACAAACGACGTGATTCTTTTCCGGCCTAGTCCGGGAAGTACGTACTTTCTTGAATAGGCCGGGAAATGCTACTTTCTGTGAGCACTTCTCGGACGGTTGTCGAAAAAATTCATATTTTCCGAGTAATATGCAAAAAAACACCAAACAAAGAGTTTTCCACTTTTTTTCTGCATTTTTTTTCAATATTTCGTCACGAAATTTTGGTGGAAAACCTCAGATTCGAAATATAAAACTATATTTCGATTTTTGTTGAATATTTCAATTTTCCTTCAATTTTCGAAATTCGTACTTTGTGTGTGTAATTTTTTTTTTCAATTCTGTGAATCTTAACAAATAATTGATGAGCTAAATCTGCTTCCCCTTAAAATTTGTCGCCGTAGGCTTCAGCCTACTCAGCCTTCTGGTAAATCTGCCACTGTTCTTTATTATTATTATTTCATTTCGAGAATTAACGATGAAGGTTTTTTATCCATTCAAGACTAGTCTGTATATTTCCATCAATATACGTACTCAGAGAAAACTATCGAAACCAAACTGTTTCTCATAAATAAAACTCGAATTTCCACCTCGAATCCACCGTCAACAGCTCTCAACTCATCTTTCCTCACTGATTAAGCCCGGAACACCATCCTTGCTCCATCGTTATTGCTATCGTGTGAAGTTTCAGAACGGAAAACTAATTAACTCCGAAGCATCAAGGTATTATTCCTGTAATCCTCGTAGTATGTGATGGTCAAAATCGAATCGAACCGAAGCCATTAAACGCTTCCACGGTGGTTTGTGCTTCGGTTTTGGGCTATTAGGGGGTACATTCACTCGATCTGGTGTCCAATTATACGAAACTATTCAATACGTTTATTATAGATGGCGCCCCGTATCGATAATATCAAATCAAAGATTCTCGTCGTTTTTGTATGTTGATGAATGAGGAATGAAGTTTTTTTTTCATACAGGGCGGTTCACAATGGAGCCCTGTATTTGCGAGGCTTATAACTTTTGATAGGAGAGTCAGTTTTATTTTTATCTGAATTTGAAGTCTCGCTATAGAAAAAATTCTTGCACACGATGAAAATAGTAAAGGGTGTTTTTTTTGGAGCTATAGAACTTTGAATTGCAATAAAACAACGATGGATTATTCGATTGACATGAATTTCGCATAGGCCAATGACTTTACTTAGCCCCACAGAAAGTAGTCTAGCGGTGTTAAATCACAAGATCTTGGAGGCCAATTCACAGGTCCAAAACGTGGAATTAGGCGGTCACCAAACGTGTCTTTCCATAAATCTATTGTGGCACGAGCTGTGTGACATGTTGCGCCGTCTTGTTGGAACCACAGCTCCTGGACATCATGGTTGTTCAATTCAGGAAAGAAAAAGTTAGTAATCGTGGCTCTATACCGATCACCATTGACTGTAACGTTCTGGCCATCATCGTTTTTGAAGAAGTACAGACCAATGATTCCACCAGCCCATAAAGCGCACCAAACGGTCAGTTTTTCTGGATGTAACGGTGTTTCGACATACACTTGAGGATTAGCTTCACTCCAAATGAGGCAGTTTTGTTTGTTGACGTAGCCATTCAACCAGAAGTGCGCTTCATCGCTAAACAAAATAAAATGGACGTAGTGCGCGATACGTATTCCGCAAAGAACCATTATTTTCGAAATGGAATTGCACTATTTGCAAGCGTTGTTCAGGCGTGAGTCTATTCATGATGAATTGCCAAACCAAACTGAGAATAAATCACTTGACAGCTGTTGAATCGGTCGCCATCTTGAACAGAAATGCCAACTTAAAGTTATATACCTCGAAAAAAAAACACCCGTTATATTGTGCAACAAGTGGGGAAAGTCCAACTTTTCTCGCGAGTGTGGAAGTTTCAGCCTGAAAGGCGAGTGCCGCAAACACACGTGCGAGAAAAGGACTTTCTCCACATGTTGCACACTATACTTTTCCTACAACTGCACAAATTTCAATAATTCAATTAATGGACTTGATTCAAATCAAAATGGCCTTCGTTGACAGTATGTGCTAATTTATTGCGTTTCCATTGAAACGACTCAAAAGTCCAATTTAATTGGTCCACCAAGCGAGGTGTGGCAAAGTGTCGTGAAAAATAATATTTAATATTTCCCACAGTATGAGCAATACATAGTTTTGAAATTGAGTAAGCTATGAAGAATACGCTACTTTTCATTGCAGTTGTAGTAATAATCACATTATCTTCTCGAGCGCAATCAGCGTCTCGACACTAAAAGACACTCTCAATGATTAAGTACAATATTCATCGTCTTATACAGGGTGTGCAAATTCTACACTACAACTTTCAAATCAGAGGAGAAAGACAAAGTATGATACCCCATTCTCGTTCTCTTTTAATGAGAATTCAACAAGAGTATAGTATTCATTTTTGGCCAACTTCTTTTGTTTTCGAATTATAAGCGAAAATTAGAAAATGGAATTTCTTCTCCGCTAACACTGATGATAGATGTCTACAATTAAAACATTATGTATGCACTTTTTATTCATAGAATCCATTGGCGTGCTCATCTTTTCAGCAGGATTTTCAATTTCGAAGCTATGAAACAAAGTTGTGTTGTTTAAAACACTAGATTTCTGGGGCATTTTTTGAAAGCTTAATTTTTACTGATTTCAGAATGTACAACATCAGATGGTTCGCATCAATAAATTGAAAATGGTCAAAAACCTTTTCTCATCTAAAAGTGCCAATATTTCTAGGGTTTCAACTGTTGATGAGCATAGAAAAAAAAATAGAGCTTCCTATAACAAGAGCAGTCTCTCCATGAATCTAAATTTTTATTTGAGTTTTACTAATTTCTACAAAATTCAAATCTAGATATATTTCATAAATTGTTATATTTCAAAATGGATTCGGAAATAATGAGAAGATCCATATGATCGACTATTTCAATCGATTTTTATTGGTCTTTCAGAATGAGTACACACGAGTACCAATCAGATAGCGTATGTTATAACTCTGATATGATTAAACTCAACAATTCAATTAGGAAAGGAACGAGAAAATAATTTCTAAAACCTAATAGTGATAATACAAATCATACGATGTTATATATTTTTGAAATGATTAAAATTAAGCTTTCAACAAATGGCACAGAATGAAGAACATAATCCTGCTCAAACGACGAGAAAGTCACTGGATGTTACATGAACAAATGCCTCTATAATGTTTCAATTTCAGAAGTCTATCATCAGTAGATATTAGCGGAGGTATAACTTTTTTTCGATAATGCCATTTCTCCAAGTTATATTGCTGAATCATCGAAATTTGACCACCCTCAGAATAAATATTTTTTATTGTATGCCACTTTTACTTTGAACGCTTCTAAATAAATATATGATGAGAATATTAATGAAACAATTCTTTTCAGAGACATTGATGTGGACATTTCAGGATTGGCATCTTTGGGATGGTTATACCCTAGAATAGTATCATGGACGATAGCGAACTGTAGACGTCACGGGAAAGTAGTTTTGGAAAAATATATTAAGGAAGCATTCGACTATGCCATCGAGGAAATTAATCGAGAAAATGAATGCTCGAAAACGATGAAAGTAATAAATAATAAATGAATTGAAAGCAAATGTAGTTTTATTGTCCTAAACCACAAACATTTCGACCAGTCGATTCCATACGATTTAAAAAAAATCTAATTTGCATTCATGATTTTCATCACAAACATAAAATGTGAGGTTTAATCAAGAGTTGATTGAAAAGAGCTGATTTATCGATATTATTATACTTATGACTATGCCAGATGTATCTTGTCATGTTCTAGTAACTGGTAATGTTTTGGCTGATAGTCTTTCAAACTTCCCTGATAATTCTTTGTTATGAATATAATACATATATGAAAATGAATTCCTTTCAACTTTTGAAATAAAAATAAAAAAGCACCACTGCAATTTTCGTAAAGAGCTTCCTTCCGAAGGAAGTATTATTGTAATATTTCTAATTTCTACTGATCATTCAAACGTTCTGGCAACTCCGCACATTTTTATCCCTCCTCTATGGCAAATGTTTGGCTCTATTCTTCAACTCGAATAGAAATGAACGAATCGGATCGAAATCTGAGAAATCGGAATGTTTCATTTCTTTCGCGTAATTCTAATCGAGTTACAGAATACAAATTCAGGTGTATTTCCATTCGATCCATACCATCTCTATTCGATTTGAAGTTACAGAATAGGGCTGAATTACAGATCACGAGAATGTCACGTGGTGATATTCTATCTAAATGTGTTTTTGAGTATAATATTATGGTTTGTCTTCCGTTCCAATTAAGTCATCACTCCACAGCAATTCAATCTTGTAATACTATCATCTGTTGAGAAGTTTATAATGCATAACGTATATTTCAAAACGCTTCATCAAGATCAGATAAATAGTACACTGTGAGAAATCCATTTTTTTTATTATTAATGAAGCACTTATTTGGAGGTTATTTATTCACCAAGATTACAGCAGATTTATATTTAATATATTCATTAATAGTTAAATTATGCATTCAAAAAAGTTTATTAATAGAGAATAAAATATTTGTTTACAAGGTATTTAATAATATTTAATATATAACGAACATTTGCTATTTATTAATAAACTCTCACAAGACTTCAATAACAAATCCATTCAGAATATAGGATTTATTAATAATTAACAAACTAACATAATTCTAGCGATCCAATCTGTGAAAAAGTTTAAGGACACATCCCTCAAAGAGAAGCGCATCTCCTTGAAGGATCTGTCATGACAACCAAAATAATTATCTAAGAAATACGTTAACCATTACTGAATTGAAATTTTATTTTTATTCAGCATGGATACATACGACATATAAATAAGGTTTATTAATTATTACTCAATGATATATTAACCTCAACTATATTTATTTCCTTCAAATGGATATTTCTTCAGCATTATTAATATTAGTTATGCGTAAATAAATGTACTAATAAATGTTGATTATTGGTGGGATTTCAAATAAATCATTTATTTCCATGAAACTAATATTGGTTTGTCCATATGTCCAATAAATGATTTATTAACTATAATGCATTTTCGATTATATCAAATAAACACTTCTCTCAGTGTAGTTGAAATATTAAGATGAAGGGTATTTCACGTATGTTTCCAAATTAGTGTTTTTTAAAAAAATACACAATTTTGTGCACTTTTTATGAACAGTTGCAGAGAAAAGTTTTGTATAAATTTCGTGAATTTTTCTATATGAATATTTAAAAAAAGGACACAATATTTATGTACTTCTTACGAACAATTGTAGAAGAAATGTATATAAATTTTGTGTACTTTGCTTTTGAGTTCTATTCATAATTATTACTGCTTTAGCGAGGCATTCTCACCCCTTTGAGCATCCGGTTGTTTCATCCCGAAATTACTGATCAAATCACTAGTTTGGCAATCAGTACCCTGGCAAAATACACCATCTATCTCCATGTTGGTGATTCTACATAGAACGGTTTATATTCCAAGCGAGTACAATGTTCCTAGAGATGCGTAGCCCATGATGCCATCTTTCGGGCTAGCAAAGAGTTATTACACTGCTCAAAAGGAAAAGGAGAATTTGATTTCAATAAATGATCTTCAAATTGAACCATTGATTGAACTTTTTTTGAAATATTCCACACAGAATCGTTCCGTCTAAGTTTTTGGTTGGTACCAAAATCTCACATGTTGTCACATCATTCCATACTTACTGTAGATTACACCCATAAAATGAAAAGCCATAGAGTTGAAGTAAAAAATTTATTATTGAATACATCTAAACTAAAATAGGGAAGGTAGCCATAGTTGCTATTCCACATCTGTTATTCTTATTCCTCACTATCCTGAAATATCCTTGTTCTCCCCAATCAGACCCAAAAACATTCTTAACAATGTAGTAGTCGATTCCATTCTCTGTACCATAACCAATAGCCAGAGCAGTATGCAATATTTTGTTGCTATCGCAAGACTCGTCATCGAATATTCCAGACTTATATCCCATCAAGTTTACGGTGAAATCCATACCGACTGAGATTGGACCAATGTTTGCGATTGCCTTCTGGAGAGCCTCTTCTGAACCATTGGTAACTTTCATGTATGTTTTCAATTGGGCAACACTCTTGCTTCTGTCGAATCTGCAGTCGAATGTTTCATGACCTACAGGAGGGTAGTCTAATTCTGTCTCAATCCCGTATTTTTTGACGTAGTCGTAGCAGTTGGTAACAAGTCCACCAGAGCACCCTAGATTGCCTTGCTCTCGGGTGCAATCCACGAAGTTTTGAACACTGAGGTTGGCCGATATGCCCTTTGCAATTTTCAGTTGTCCTTCGATAGCTTCAGCCTGTAATAAATTAATATTAGTGTTTGTTTTTGATTTATCAAGAAAACACTGGGTTATGTAATGGTCATATTGAAATTTAGAATGGAGTTCCCAACTGATGTCTGCATTCAAAAATAATAGTTCTTTCAAAGAAAATTCTCTGGAAAACAATTATGTGGAGGGCAATATATAGGGAATACACAATTTATCAACTTAAATGCTTCATTGAAAATATCCAATCCTCAGAATTTACAGGTGTTTTCGTTTAATAGATATCGTATTTACGGCCGGACGGACAGAATTGAATTCAACATTGAATTTTTCATCAATGTGTCGAACCTTATCGTGTGAGACTATTCCTGGCTAAAAATTCAAAAATTGTAGACATTATGGCGAAATCATATAGCGATTTGTCGCAGAACGAGAATTCAAAAACACCTTGAGCGATAATAAATGATGAAAGATAGGCTTGCGTCAATTGAATATACCTATAGGTAGTTCGAAATGGTATTTCATTGAAGCAAATCTCACGGCCGGTTTCTGAAAAACCAATCAACGTAAAAATCAACAGCTGTCAATTCTATGGTCAAGTGTCTTTTGGGTTGCTGAAAGTAAGGTTAACTCCATTTATTTGAATATTATGCCAGTTAACATAGTGGATAACAAATGGATTTGACAATCGATGACAAGTTGAATTTTTTTTTTTGTTGAACAAAGATTTGATCAGTCTTTCAGAAACCAAGAGTCAGAGTAATAAACATAGATAGAGGAGGTATATGTCATTTTCAGTAAGCAAATTTTGTCCCCAACATGAACTACACTGCGCAAAAAAATTACCGCACATTATGGATATTTCAAATTTATTCTACAACCGAAGGTGTTCTCAATGATAATTAGTTTTATCAGAATTATGCATGCATATGTAATCCACTTTCAACGTTTTTCTGCAATACAGATGTTTTTTCCCAGCAGGAATAAAAAAAGATGAGATTATCAGATTTTGAATATATTGGCTCCATTCTGAAATCAGTTGTTCTCGATCAATTCTAGTGATCAATAGTTTTTCTTTCGTTTGATTTTCTACACTCGATCTCTATGCAACGCGAAACACGCAATTTAACCCAAGAGGAATGTGCCCAAGCGGTAGTTTTGCGAGAAGAAGGGTGGACATACACAAGAATTGCAGAAAGGTTTGGAGTTTCCCATACAAGTGTGTCCAGAATGTTGCAGCGATTCAGGGAGACAGGTATGAATGTTCGAAGACCAGGACAGGGTAGACCACGGGTAACAACTGACATTCAAGAACGTAACTTGAGAGTTTCTTCGTTGAGACAACGATTTGCAACCGCTCGCCTCCTTCAAAATCAGCTTGAGCAAACTCATGGGGTGCAAATTAGCACTCAGACAATAAGAAATCGCCTCAGAGAACATGATTTAAGGCCTCGTGTCGCGGCAAGAGGCCCAGCTCTTACCCCAGCCCATCGAAGGGCGCGTTTGGATTTTGCGAGAGAGCATATCCATTGGGAAGAGGCTGATTGGGAAAGAGTTCTCTTCACAGATGAGTCTAGATTCAGCCTCTAACATTGTGATCGACGTTCCCTTGTATACAGACGTCCACATGAAAGATATGCTCAGTGCAATTTCCTGAATACTACTGGTTTCGGGGGAGGATCGATTATGGTATGGGGTGGAATATCTTTGACTGCTCGCACAGACCTAGTGGTCGTTGATAATGAAGCTATGAATGCTGATAGGTATATAACGAACATTCTTGAAGAGCATGTAGTGCCATTTGCCCCATACAATGGTGGAAATTTCATTTTTATGGACGATAATGCCAGATCTCAATCCGATTGAGCAGTTTGGGACAACCTCAATAGAAGGCTGAGAAGTTCAGAAAATCATCCAGCTACTCTTGATGACTTAGGAATCCAACTCAGAGAAATCTGGGAAGGATTAGATCACAACATTTTAAGATCACTCATTTCGACTATGAACCGAAGTTGCCGAGCTGTAATTAACGCAAGGGGTGGATATATCAAGTAGTAAATCACTTATCAGCTTTCCAGTATTTTGAAAATTGTTTATTTCTCTTCTTTCACATAAGATTCGGTGAAATCCTGAATTTTTCTTCCATTTAATGTGTCTTGTTTCGTTCAACTTCCCGAGAGAACATAAAAAATAAGTTATAAAGTCAATATAGACTTAACTTAATCTCATTAGATTAAGAATGTGCGTTCATTTTTTGGGCAGTGTATTGAATTTGATATGAAGCGTGTTGAAATGAAAACATATCAGTGATACGATATTTCACTCAATTCGCGAGTTTCTTCACAAAGAACGCACTTCTCATGTCCAATAGTGAATCAACGTTTCATATCAACTAAAAATATATTGAGTTATATACCTAAATATATCAGTAATTCAGAAAACAAACTTCAAGCGCGACAAACAACGTGAAACAACGGATGACACTAGGACAGCTATAGTTGCCAAACCTTGGATTTCAGCTGATAGATACAGAAGAAAATGAATATTTTGCATACTATAAATTCGACAATTAGAAAAAATATCGGATTTCAAATATTCAAATTTGTATATTTAATGGAGAATCACTCAAATTGAGATATTTCATTCAATATAATATACATTCATAATGCTATAGTAAAACTGTGGATTTGAAAATATATCACAATCCCACAACGTAATCTAACCATGTAAGGTACATGTAAAAATTGCAAATTATACTTCCTCTATCTATGTTTATTACTCTATGAAGCAAATCAATGAGAACATTAGGTGGATACACCTAATGATCTAGATATTGTATAGATAAGTCAATGAGTGCGTAGAATATCGTAAAGGTCTGAATGTCAATATAATTTCAACGGTTTCTAATGATACGATTCTATTCAAATTGCGTTTATCAATCAATCGTTTGTCAATTCTATATTGGAATTGATAATTGAAGCTAATTGTTTCGAAAATAATATTAATTCGTGTTTGAGACAATTCAAGTCTTGCATGAACAGGTTATTTCCGTTTATAAATTAGAGATGTCAATCAAGTGACTTGAACTCTGAATCAATTCCCCCGTACTCTGTAAATAGAAAAAAAAAAGAAAACTTTTCCACTTCAAATAATGGAACAATTTAACAAAGACCAATTCGATTCTAAACTCATCTATTCGCCATCAGTAGCTTGTGAACATCATCAGAGGGTTGGAAATACCCTTGCGAGATTAACTCAAACACGACAGATAACGAACTTTGTGATACGAAAATTTGTGTAGGCTCGGGAGTGGAAACAGACAAAGAGGAGAATTCTAATCACATTTCGTCTTGAGTCTGTACATTCCTAATTATTAGATTGTCTTAGTGAAGGTTTGTAAAAGTTGGATGAAATTGGGTAGATTTCAGAGATGAGTACTCACTACTCATAGGATTGTATTGCTGATGTTTTCGTTCATATAAGAGTAAACTAAAACGTTTGTAAACATGACAAATTTTAAATTCGTTTGTCACAAGACAATAAGACATTATTTACTAGGTATGTACAAAAAATCAAGATGAAGTGCGAAGTGCTGAATCATTGACATCATCATTGTCAGTTTTTCTTAATTATTATTATTATAAGTTTATTGAGCAAAATTAAAACATTTTTCAGAGTACAGTATCTTATATCAAACATATTTGAGTACAATTCAACCTAAATATGGATACAAAGGTAAATCAATAAACTATTCTTTACCTCGAAGGTGCGTAGGCACCTTGTTTGAGGCATCTACATTGAAATTATTTGTTCTACTCTTCATGTACACAATATATATACACTCAAATATCTAATAGACTATATACACAACATTTTATTAACACCACATTACAAGGCATCAGGAGCCCAATATGCAATTAATCCGCTGTTGTGACCAAGGTTCCCCCCAACATTTCAGGTATGGACATACGAGTTCTTAATATCCAACAAATTCGTAACTTCTTGAGAACTTAAGTTTCATTTAATTTTAATTTAATGTATTATAATTTTATAATTTAATTTAATGTATATATTTTTTGAATATCTTTTGTTATTCTCGGACAAAGACTTCATTGATGCTATGTTTGATTGATTACAAAAGAACAATTCTTAATGGTATCGACAGCGAACGAAAAAAAGTTATGTGTCATATGTTCCTCATCCTTTGTTACTAAAGGGTGTTTTTTTTCGAGGTATATAACTTTAATGTGGCATTACTATTCAAGATAGCGACCAATTTAATAGCTGTTAAGTGATTTATTCTCAGTTTGGTTTGGCAATTGATCATGAGTAGCGATGAAGCGCACTTCTGGTTGAATGGCTACGTCAACAAACAAAACTGCCGCATTCAGAGTGTAGCTAATCCTCAAGTATGTCGAAACACCGTTACATCCAGAAAAACTGACTGTTTGGTGCGCTTTATGGGCTGGTGGAATCATTGGTCCGTACTTCTTCAAAAAAGATGATGGCCAGAACGTTACAGTCAATGGTGATCGGTATAGAGCCATGATTACTAACTTTTTCATTCCTGAATTGAACAACCATGATGTCCAGGAGCTGTGGTTCCAACAAGACGACGCAACATGTCACACAGCTCGTGCCACAATCGATTTATTGAAAGACACGTTTGGTGACCGCCTAATTTCCCGTTTTGGACCTGTGAATTGGCCTCCAAGATCTTGTGATTTAACACTGCTAGACTACTTTCTGTGGGGCTATGTAAAGTCATTGGTCTATGCGGATAAGCCACAAACCCTTGACCATTTGGAAGACAACATTCGCCGTGTAATAGCCGATATACGGTCACAAATGTTGGGAAAAGTCATCGAAAATTGGACGTCCAGATTGGACTACATCCGAGCCAGCCGTGGCGGTCATATGCCAGAAATCATATTTAAAATGTAATGCCACAAGATTATCTTGCGGATAAAACAAAATTAAAATAAAACACCCTTTATAATAACAATTCTTCAAGAATTAAGGAATATTTTGCATGTTTGAGAAACCCGAAAAATAACAAATCCATCTTTGGTTGCCAACCTAGAGATGAAGATCACAGATTTAACATCGATGACAACGTTGAACTCTTGCACCATTGTGAATTTGGTCCTAGACAGGACATTTTAAAAGAGGTGGAAATTTATGAATAAACTTTCTTTCTAAACTTTCCCTATTAATATGAGTAGTAACCAGTATCATACGTTGATGCTTACAAACAATTTCAAAGATACTTATAGACTTCTTAAATAATATAATTAATTGAGGTGTGATTTTGGTGTTGTTTTGTTTATCCCTTCTTAACCTTTCGCTCAACTAACTGCATTAAATATAATGTGAAATGTAAAACATCCGCACTTATAAAGAAAAAGATACAGAACAACTCCTTTGTGGTTAGATCTGTCGTTGGATGTTGTCATGTGATTGACACTTGACACTTTTCTTTCCGGAATAATCTATTGAGCTGAAGGATTGATTGGACTTGAATTTTGAAAATTCTAAATATTTGCTCGTTTTTATGAGATCCTGCATTTTGTTGACCAATTTCTTATATCTTACTGGATGACACTTGTTGTTTGTTATATGATTCGTGGGACCAATTTGTAAGTTAAATAAATAATTTTTTTTATGTCTCTTTACGTTAAGATCAATATGACGGATTAGTGTCACATGAGAACAGTTTTATCCAGGCAACTTACTGGTTTTCATTTTTGTTTTTATAGTTGTTTTGTATTTTAGATCTTATGGTTTTTGAAAATGGCGAATGCCAAATTTTGTTAACCCTAGATGAATAAAATGAAGGTTATACATTTTAGAAGAGTTTGAAGACTATTTTTTTTTCTTATTTTCTCTTCATTTGATATCTCTTCGACATGGGATTCTACGAAGTTATTTATAAAGATGTTGAGGCGGTAACTTACAACAACAGTCACCCAAAATGGTTCGAAATGAATTTTATGAATGAAAATTTTTAGATCGAAGTGAAAATTTATTTATCACAAATCCTCCGAAAGAGTAAAAATCAAAACTGCCAAGAGTGAATTAGGAAAACGATGGAAAAGCGCGAACTATTTCGAAATTCCGATCGTACGTAAAATTCATGGTTCAATTCGAATTATATTTTTCGTCCGTAGATCTACAAATTACCAAATTATGTATGCCTATTATTGCAGTACCTACTTACTACAAACTAGGGTTGAAGTTTCTAGAGCACTTAGTGTAAACGTTGCGTGTCAAGCTTTGGGGAATTCATTAACCTATCACCCACAGTCTCGAACAGGTGTATCAATATTTGCTTTTTACGTGGGAATTAACAGATACCTGCTTCCGGTGTTCAAATTTCGTTGTCTAGTAGGGGGGGGGGGAGATCTTAGAATCTCTCATAGCTAGAAAAATTGAGAGGTACATTCTCGGGGCTCAATTTTTGAAAGAATTAATTGGGTGAAAACTGCAAACTTACAAGTTCTACTGTTTCCAAGCTATACAAGAAAATTGGAAAATGGCATAAAATGAAAAGTTCTCATGACTTGTTCATTATTGTATTATGAATCTTAAACATTTTGGAGACACTTTTTCAGTAGAATCCATTGGTGTTATTATTTGTTTTTTATTGCAATCAGTTTTGAAGTAATAATACAAACTTGTATTTCTTAATGTAAACCACAAAGATTTCTATACCAAATAGAATTCTTTCTTTTCCTTTTCCAAAAACACACGACAAATCAACCACGTGCCTATCTATGATAATCTGTGATCTTCAGATAATTGAAATATTCGGTGGGCAACAAGGTCTACAGATAAAACACTGTTTCTTTTTTGTTGGTCACATTTAAAGAACAACATTTTTGAATTTGAAAATGTTGGAAAAATCTAACGGTGTTGAATCCGAAGACTTTGGTGGACATCTTATATTCTAATTATCTGAAGTTCACAGATAATCGCAGATGGGCCCTTGCTTGATTTGCCTTGTGAAACTAAAACTATTTATGATTTTCAAAGTTTGATAAAAAAATTATATACAGGGTTAGAAATATTAAGAGGGTCGTTACAGGAATATCAAAAACCGTTAAAACTACAGGGTGACTTAAATTACAAAAAAGTTGCGTAAACATATCCAAAATATCTCTAATGGTTCCCAAAATATCTCGAAAAAACTAAAAATCGATATTTTCTCTTTTTCTGTATAACTCATTTGTTTTTAGATATAACTTCACGAACTTCGGTTTGTAGCCATAGAGCAATATAAAGATTCTGAAAATATCTTCATATTTTTTCTGGTTTCCATTGTTTCATAGACGCAATAGTCAATTTTTCTCATTATCGACTCCTTATTGGTCCTCCTTATGGGGTGATAATGAAAAAATGAACACACTCTACATAGCATACAACTGGCAATGTCTGAAGATATTCTACTTAATTTAAGGAAATTCCAGTGATGGTTTCACAAAACAAACTGTTAACAAAGTTATTTGACCATTCTGGCTACTCACACTCTACAAAAATATCGAATCTAGCTCACAAATTTGAACTCTTTTTTTATTTTTTCGTTTAAGAGGTAAGCTACAGCCAGAATTGTCAACTAACTTTGTAGACAGTTGTTATGTGAAACCATCACTCAAGTTTCTTTGAATTATGTGGATAAATTTCTACAGACATTGACAGTTGTACGCTATGTGGAGGGTTGCTATAAGCATGATTATGTGATTATTAATAGGACGGTGCTTATCAAACAGGATTAAGTTTTCTTTAAAACTCAAGTGATGATTTCACATAACAACTGAAAAAAAAGTACCTGCAAAATGTTCTTCTTCCATTTAATTTAAAAATTCAATTAATGTTTGTTGCACCTGGAATAAAGAAGTGTTTTCCTTTCATTCTGTTTCCTATTTTCTCTTATAGCTTGAAAACATTTGGACTTGAAAGGTTGACGTTTCCACCAAATTAATTCTCTCAAAAATCGAGCTCAAAAATGTGCCATAATTTTTTTCAGATCAATGGAATTCTGAGATCCTCTCATACGACACCAAGTTTAAGACACCCTGAACATCTCATTGTTTACTTACCGCACTTATGGCGTAGCATGGAGCACATATGCCTTCATCTCGTACATGACTCACTGCTCCTTTCTCCCTCCAATCAACAGATTCCAATGGTATCGTAGATTCATCTCCCGTATACTCCCCTCCATCGAAATGTTCATCCTCGTATTTTAACAAGCCTTCTTGCACGTAAATATTGAATTCTTCAGGTGTTAAATCGGAGAATTTATTCACTCCTTTGGTATAAGTCACTTTACCTTCGTCGAATAGTTTGTTGTGCTCGTAGAAGTGTTCAAGATTTTTCCTGAACACCATCTGTCTTTTGTAAAACTGAACGTTTGATCTGTACGATTTTTCGTACTTCTCCTGAAACAGTTTCACAATGAGGTCGATCGTACATTTTTGATGAATCAGTGAAAAAAATTACTGAAGGTCAAGAGGGATTACCACCACGTAGCTTTCCCAATATCAGTCAGACATTAGGAACTCATTCATTTCCTATTTGACGCTCCTGCGATGACCAAACTTTGTACGGTGTACAAAGTTGTACATTCACTTCATCTTACCCTGTACTACAACTACAACAGAAATTGTAGTTGTACCTCTTTTGTAATAATTTTTGGTAGGCTTTTTCACACGAATATTTGAAAAAAAATATCAGTCCTTTGTACAAAGTACATATCAGTTTGATTACGAAAAATCATTGAAATTATTTTTTCCTTCGCGAATTAAAAAGATTTCCTTTCTTCTATGTAGACTATTGTTCAAGGAAATTTTGTGCAAACCTCATAGAAATCGGTGATTTGTAAAAAGAAATATATCTAATTGCGTTTTGAACTAAGCAGCCACGTGGTGGTGTTCCCTCTTAAAATAGAATAAAAGAAAACATATCATGCAAATAATATGAGCGACAAAGAAGCTCTATAAATACACGGTGGGTTAAAATAAAAGGTCGTTTTGGGTTTTAGCTTGAAATTTTTTATACTATAATGAAAGCTGAAGGGTTTCTCAATGAGAAATTTCATTTTGAAGACCTCACTTGAAAATACGGCATTACTATAAATGGAACGATACACGCTTCAACAAAGCAGTTGAAATTGTTAAAATTCATTACAAAACTGTTGCTGTTTGCAAAACTAAAGCACTTTTGAATCATTGTGAAGGTCCTTTTTGATCGGCAATAATGAAACTGAAAGAATAATTTGAACTGTTGGGACAAATTAATGATGTGAAGAATCGAAACCGTGTGAGTCGCTCAAGAACAACTGAGAATATTGCTGCTGTAAAGGACCTCTCGCTCACTTTTTTCGGAATAATAATATATCAGAATTTATATCGTAAATATTTTGCTTCATTCTCGATTTACAGGGTTTTCCTGAAAAATCACTGTTTCAAATATTGCAGTTTGGGTTAGGGTTAGGGTTAGAACTATTTAGCGGGACACTACGGGGACATCGAAAACCATTAGAAATACAAGGTGGCTTGGTGATAGGATTTCCTTAACAGAAACAAAAATTCCATCAAATTTGCATGAAAAAACCTAAAGGTCGCAAAGCGATAATTTCAGGCGTTCTGAAGTTATGGCCGAAAGAAAATATTCTTCAACTGATGCACTGCGAAAAACCAAATTGTGTCTTTAAGTTCTAAGAGAAACAGAAATCCCATCAAATTTGTATGAAAAAACCAAAAGATCGCAAAGCGATAGCTTCAGGTGTTCAAAAGTTATGGAGGAAAAAACGATATTCTTCAACTGATGCACCGAAAAACTAAATTGTGTCTTCTTTCGGCCATAACTCCAGAACGCCTGGAGCTATCGCTTTGCGACCTTTTGGTTTTTTCATACAAATTTGATGGGATTTCTGTTTCTCTTAGAACTTAAAGACACAATTTGGTTTTTCGCAGTGCATCAGTTGAAGAATATCTTCTTTCGGCCATAACTTCAGAACGCCTGAAATTATCGCTTTGCGACCTTTAGGTTTTTTCATGCAAATTTGATGGAATTTTTGTTTCTGTTAAGGAAATCCTATCATTACCTTTGAAATTTCGGAGTAAAATGAACAAAACAATGAACTTCTGACTTAGCGCCCCCTACCGAAAGCAGCAAAAATAAATTTATCATGGCTATATTTTGTCCTCAATCAACAAGATATTATCTTTCAGATGAGATCTAATTTGCTCAAAAATGTTGAGTCAAACTGAAGTTACAGGCATTTCAATCAGTCAGATTTCTCCCTTTCACCTACCCTTATTTGATGTCGTAAAATCGAAAGTGATAATTCAAAAAGATAGAGAATTTTTCAAGGATTTCAATGATGAAATTTTTTCTACAACTTCATATGAAACATTTTCGAGTAAAATTCATTTTTCTACTCGGCGGTAGCTATTACGCCCCCTAGAGGTAGAGTTATGAACTTCAAAACAATTTCCAGTGTGTTCTCTTTGTCACTTTAGTGGTAACATTTTTTACCGCAAGTCTCTGCGATGAGTGAATGGTGAGATATAGCCGCTTACCTCGCTTATTTGCCCACCCAGTACATTGACGATGCTACACATAGGTGTAGGTATTGAAGCAAATAAAGTATTAATAATAGTAATAATAATATCTATGATCTTCTTTCTGGTACCTTATTACTTCGAAAAAAGAGATCGGGGGGTCCTATAGTTCTCCAGATGTTTTCAGTGAGCATCGAATTTGGGACACCCTGTACACTAAGACATGACATGGGTATTTCAGGTTTTTTTCTACAATAATTTTCATAGAAGTTATAACCGAAAACTAGGTTCCAACTGGCCTCTCCTCATATTTCTATACACTGTGTCCGTAAAGTATGGAATGAATTAATTTTCAGGTAAACAAACCATTTCAAGAAATAATCCTGAAACACGTCGATTTTTTATTTTAATTTGCCGTAATTTAAAATAATGATCTTATATACAGGATTAATTACTTTCGAGTAATGACGTCATTTTTTTAAATGGAACACCCCCAATTTGTCTCAATTTTCCGATAACTACAGCTGAGCTGATTCCAAAAATGTATCACATGTTGATTCCAATTGGTACAGGGAGGACAAAAATATAATAATTTTGTGTGTACTCATAAAGTAACGCATAACAATCTTTATTAGTTAAATTAACAATATTATCAAAAATACTTATTGTCTAGCGGCAATTGGTTTGAATGTAACACCCTGTAGTTACATTTCAAGGTTAATAAAAATGAACTGTTTCCAAACATGTTTGCTACTTGTGGTCTAGCAGACAGAATATGAAAGAAATTATTTCTTATCAATTAAAAAAAAAACATAGTCGTCTACTTTTTTGTGAAATGTCATTATTTGTTCATTGCCGCTGGACAATGAGTATTTTTGATAATACATATTGTTAATTTAACAAATAAAGAATGTTATGCGTTACTTTATGAGCACACACATTTAAAAGAAAATGGCGGTGACGTCATTACTGTATATTAGATTATTATTTTAAAATACGGTAAATTAAAATCAAAAATCGACGTGTTTCAGTATAATTTCTTAAAATGGTCTGGTTAGCGGAAAATTAATTTGTTCCATACTTTACGGACACATTGTATAAAATAAAACGACTTGATTCTCGAGGAATGTCTTGTTTTTTCTGTTCTTCAATGAATATCAAAAGAATTAATTTCTCACCAGAAATTTGATCCATTCTCCATACACAACTTCGTCAGGTAGAAATGCCCACGTTGAAGCAACGCAAACAGTAAAAACCAACAACAACTTCATCTTGATTGTGATTGAAATGATTCGATTCTCGAATACTGAAACAAATTATTTATGGATAAATCAGTTTTTTCATATCCGCGACGGAGATTCTTCAAGATCGTCATCTGCAAGTACTCACCTGATAGGCTGATTTCAATGTTATAGCGCGGTTGATAAAAAAAAGACATCTATATATTCGAGATTTTGCACCTTATCTGAATTCATGTTTGAGCCGATGTTGGTATTCCGATGAAAAACAAGTACTCCAGGTGATTTTCGGGAATCTAGGAGGCAATGACTTGAAAACATTGAGGTCTTGTAGATTTGAGGGGTTATATCATGTCAGATTTTCAGATTTTTATATATAGGGTGATTTGATATTCCAGTTTAGAATCACATGTTCTTATGAAGCTCTTCATATTTTCAATAATATTCATGTTGAAATAAAATCAGAGTTTCGGACCTCCATATCTGCTTCAAACTCTGATATTTAATTTATATCCACCCTGTTGGGTAATTCGATTTTATTCGGTGTTTCTCCAAATGAAAAAAACATTTTGATGATCAGGAATTTAAATTTAGATAAAAAGTGAAGAAGAAATAGCTCCATACTGAACTTTAATTCAATAAAATTGTGTTTTTTTAGAGCTATAGAACTTTAAATTGCAATAAAACAACGATGGATTATTCGATTGACATGAATTTTATTTATCCGCAAGATAATCTTGTGGCATTACATTTTAAATATGATTTCTGGCATATGACCGCCACGGCTGGCTCGGATGTAGTCCAATCTGGACGTCAAGGGTTTGTGGCTTATCCGCATAGACCAATGACTTTACATAGCCCCACAGAAAGTAGTCTAGCGGTGTTAAATCACAAGATCTTTGAGGCCAATTCACAGGTCCAAAACGTGAAATTAGGCGGTCACCAAACGTGTCTTTCAATAAATCGATTGTGGCACGAGCTGTGTGACATGTTGCGCCATCTTGTTGGAACCACAGCTCCTGGACATCATGGGTTTTTCAATTCAGGAATGGAAAAGTTAGTAATCATGACTCTATACCGATCACCATTGACTGTAACGTTCTGGCCATCATCGTTTGTGAAGAAGTACGGACCAATGATTCCACCAGCCCATAAAGCGCACCAAACAGTCAGTTTTTTTGGATGTAACGGTGTTTCGACATACACTTGAGGATTAGCTTCACTCCAAATGTGGCAGTTTTGTTTGTTGACGTAGCCATTCAACCAGAAGTGCGCTTCATCGCTAAACAAAATAAAATGGACGTAGTGCGCGATACGTATTCCGCACAGAACCATTATTTTCGAAATGAAATTGCACTTTTTGCAAGCGTTGTTCAGGCTGTGAGTCTATTCATGATGAATTGCCAAACCAAACCGAGAATAAATCATTCGACAGCTGTTGAATCGGTCGCCATTTTGAACAGTAATGCCAACTTAAAGTTATATACCTCGACAAAAAACACCCGATAGTATATCCATATGGTCAACATACATGACAAACAAGTTAATATAGGAGTCTGATGGTTCTGGTTTCCAAGAACTCTTTTTGAAAATCTGACAAAAATGTAAATAGTAAATACCACTGTAACATCAGCCATATAACAAGATCCTAGTCCACCAAAATCTAAAAAAAATTTGCAATCCAATCCGTGGCACTTTATCCCAAGAAAGGAATCCCAAGAAGTTGTAATCGAAGACTAAAATTTACAATCTAAAGAAAACAATTATATTAGGGCACCCTGTATCACCTCACAAATGAGTGAATAAACTGAAAACACGACCCACTAGACAAAAAACATGTTCGAGCTACTTCGAAAAACGATAATGTGAAACAGTCAAGATGGAAAATATTGATTTAGGAGCGAAACTACAAGATTTTTCGTTTTTGTCTCCAGGCGATACACTTATCAAGAGTTGTAATCTTGAGGTCAGGATGGTTCATTTCAATTCATTTCAGTGATTCAGAGATTATAAGAGTATCATTATAATACAGTCTCACACGTCCATATTCGGACATAGGCCTCCTCCAAACTTTTCGAACCATATATATCCTGGACTAGGATTACTTGAACCTTGTTTTGAAGTGAAACGATAGGAAACAATTACCAATTATCAAATAGCCAAAAGGTATCTATTTATGCAGATCAAATAGCAAATAGGAGAAAAATATTTTTATGAATTAGTTTCATGTTATTTAAATGTCACTGAACATTTTGTTATAAAAAGTGAGAAATTATGTTTCATAAGGATAGCATAATCAAGTTTCTCTATTTCAGTATCGTAATGAGTTCATTACAGTTCTAAAAACAGTGCTGTAATGAACTCATTACAGCATCGTTTTCAGTTACATTTTTCGTTTTGTGGTTTTCTATACTGACTTACAATCCTATCATATTTCAACAAACGTCAATAATTGTCAATGAAATATAATTTGGAGATAGTGAAATGATTTTCAACATTATTTGCAATTTCTCTTAATTCTGGTGGTGTTAAATCGATTTCGTCAGACATAATTCACGAATTTAATGCGTAAATGTAAATTATTTCAAAATCGAAACGTACGATTCATATTCAAATTGCGTAATCTGTCAATATTCGTAACAGTCACACCAACAGCCAAAATACAATACGAAAGTCACTAGGATATATAATCTGAATTTTTCATTGAATTTCGGCAATATTCTACAAAACTTGACTGAAATAGAGAAAATATCGTCTAATACTCGTTGCAGAAGGCAATTCCAACACTCATGCGTTCCAAAACTCGCTCCTTCGTCGCTCGTTTTCGAATTTCGCATTCGTGTTGGAATAGGAGCCCATTCTGCAACTTGTTTTAGAATATACTATTCATTTTGAATAATAGTACTTCATTGATACAAAAAAATCTTTAATAAAAATATACTGTTCCTAATAAATTATACAGGGTGATTCCGGAAGAGATCATCAGATTTTAGAGAAGTTTACACTAGTCAAGAAAGTTTCGAAAGAATGTTTGGTTCACAGTTGGGGGCCTCAATTGATGCTGTACCGGGTTTTTCACCATAATTTGACCCCCCTTTTAACTTTGTTACTAGAAGAGGTACAAAAAAATGTTTTCCACAAAAGTTTCACGAAATCGACTAGTGTTTTTTAAAATGATTTCACAAAACGAAATATATACAGGGTGAGCAACATATTGATAGCAACTCCATTTTTTCAAACGGAACACCCTGTATATTTTTCTATATTTGACTAGTTCTTTTTCCCCTGATTTCGAATATATAACATATGTTTGGCCTATTTCTCTTATTGTTCTCTTATTGCTATCAATATGTTGCCCACTCTGTATATATTTGGTTTTGTGAAATCATTTTGAAAAACATTAGTCGATTTCATGAAACTTTTGTAGAAAACATTTTTTCGTACCTCTTTTAGTAACAAAGTTAAATGGGGGTCAAATTATGGTGAAAAACCCGGTACGTACTGGGTGATTTGTCCAATTCGACAGATTCTACTTGATTTATTAATTTTGGTATGGCTGATTTAATTTCGATGAACTTTTCGTAAGTAATTGCACAAGTGCATCAAAATTACCGATAACTTTGCATGACAGCGTGTTGTCATAAAAACTGCATGAGTTCATTTTCATTTTTGAAAAATGAAAATGACCGAATGCAGTTTTTCAAAGAAAACACGCTGGAATGCGAAATTATCCGGTAATTTTGATGCACGAGTGTAATTCGAGGGAATATTTCCCGAATAAACTGTTACATTACTTGTCAAACTGATTTAGAATGGAATTGCCATAGATTCGAACTGTGTAAGATGCATAGAAACTATGCATCTATGAACAGAACAATTACCGCAGTGCAGTTTCGCGTCCTACAATGCAATTATCGCTGTAATTTTCGATAATTGTTCTCCAGATACATAGAATTTTTGACAGGAGGGAAATATTCGCTGTAATTTTCGATAATTGTTCTCCAGATACATAGAATTTTTGACAGGAGGGAAATATTCGCTGTAATTTTCGATAATTGTTCTCCATATACATAGAATTTTTGACAGGAGGGAAATATTCAGTGTATACTTACAATATGAATAAGTGTGTATATTTAATAATTTCAACACTTTATTCAAAATGGATTGTTTTTGTGATATATCCAAATTAATTTTGCAGGTTAAAAAACTACGTTTTACATTGCATTTCCAAAATTCTCTATCCGTTTCAGATTCTACAATTTATTGTTAAGGTGTTTTCAATTCAATTTAATTTTTTTGGCATAACTCAGATTTTCTGGAAAAAATCGTATATCTGCATATTTCGCATTAGAGCATAATTGTGGAATTATGTAATAGGCATATCAAATTATTCATTCAATATTCATATTATTTTCTTTGATATGATATTAACCAAAGGTCTTCAGTTCATGTTTTTATTCACGTGGATTTATTTGAATAAGAATTTTGAATTTCAAAGAACTTTTTTAGAACTCAGTAAACAACAGCAACTTTGGACGATCATCTCTTTTCCTGGTTTCTCTGAATGAATGTCGATAATTATCGCAGCGAAATTTATATAATTCTTTTCCTCTATCATATATTCGTAAAACCCTCCAAAAAGGTTTTTTTTCGGTACTTTTTCTTTACTGAATTCCTAATTGGTGTTCCTGATAAAAGCTGAAAGTTTGTGTATTATATTGAGAGTCCTTCGTCAAAAAACAGCTAAACATCATTGTCAATTGTCAGCCAACAAGAAGCAGTTTTTAACCTACTTACAATTGAAGAATTGCCGTGGGTTCGTGCCCCTCGTTGGGCGCCAAAATTATGTGTAACCTCTTTGTTACAACTCAAAATGCCTGAGAACAGTCGTTTGTTTGAGTCGTGGTTCAGATCTCTGAATTCACCAAATTGAAAGGACAAAAACCCGAGTCGATCAAACACCTCTTATATTCACACAAGTATTTCACAATCTGAATCTTTAAAATATCTGGTACCAGAAAAATTGACATACAATAGAAAAATTATATAAGTGAATCCGAAATTTATAAATTTACAAGAATAAAGAATGTTATCATTCAAATTCATAAATTACTTCCCTGAAGAGATAATAGTCCTAGCTCTATACTGAGCCAATCTTCCCCCACCAAAGTTGATAAGAACGTGTGACAGTTCTTCAATTGTAAGGAGAGTAAATACTGCTTCTTGTTGGCTGACAATTGACAATGATGTTGGGCTGTTTTTTGACGGAGGACTCTCAATATAATACACAAACTTTCAGCGTTCATCAGGGACACCAATTAGGAATTCAGTAAAGGAAAAGTACCAAAAAAACCCTTTTTGGAGGGTTTTACGAATAAATAATAAAGGAAAAGAATTATATGAATTTCGCTGCGATAATTATCGACATTCATTCAAAGAAACCAGGAAAGAAATGATATAACAGTTTCACTGTATCGGGTACATATGCACGAAGATACGCATTGGCGTACGCCCAAATTTTCATCAACTGTCTTGTTTCGTTGAATGAATTAAATTTGAAATGTAGCTTGCTACAGTTTACACATACCAAAAAGTATATTGTGAACCTTTTCGAGGAGGATTTCCTCGAACATTTTTGAATGTTTTTCATTTGAAAAATGATGTCATAGGCTACCAAAAATAGTCCTGGGCTAACATTATTATATTTCAGTCTATATAATCATAATAAAAAAATAAGTTCAAATATAACACTAATTACAATTCAAAAGAGAGTTGCATTCACATCAGCGGATACACAGCCATTGTCGCAATACCACATCTATTGTTCTTATTCCTTACAATTTTGAAATAACCATGGTCTCCCCAATCCTCACCCCAAGAATTCTTCACCAGGTAGTATTCTATACCGTTATCAACACCATAACCAACAACAACAACATAATGGTTCAATTCGTATGTTGTACAGAATTTGTCATCCAATATGCCATAATCGTAGCCTTGCAATTCGAAAGTTGCGTCCATTGCAACTGAAACAGGACCCATAGTAGCCACAGCTATTTGAAGGTCCCGTTCGGACCCCTCTTCAATTTCTACATATCCTTTAATCTTGGTCACAACTTTAGTTTTGTCATAATAGCAATGTCCGTCGTCATCTTGGTATGGGTAGTCTTTTTCACTCTCAATCCCGTATTTTTCCACGTATTCGTATGCCGTCGAAACAAGGCCACCTTCACAACCATAATTACCTTGATTCCAGGAACAATCGACCAATTGTTTCTCGCTGAAGGGAATCAACTTGCCTTTAAAAATTTTGTAGTTGCTCTCCAAACTCCCAATCTGAAAGTAACGGGTGTGAAATGATGGATGCATTCGAAAATGAAGTAAATCGAATTGTTCAATCTCAGAAGTTTGAAATAAAATCCTACTATAGATATATTTGGGAATACGCTCTATTAGTGTTGTCGTCACACACCGCCATTTTAGTTCTCCTGTCAGTGTTCGGAATCCAAACAAACAAATTTTCATTCGAATTAGTACGTTGTCGTTGAAGAAATTGGCTTATTTTGATGAATAAGATTATTCGAGGAACGATTTTACTATTAATTGATAGACAGAAGGCACGAGATTAATGCCAGTAAGTCTGTTTTTACTTGAACAATTTTGGGTTTTGCGATACGTATGAGCATTAACTAATCTAACGCTATTCACCTCCGATAACAGCATGTTTCATTCTTTAGTATCATCAAAAATGTGAATTTTTTCCCAAACCTCTCAGCCTTACCAAAAGAATATTTTTCATGAATAACCATAATCTATACTCACAGCACTGAACGCATAACATGATCCACAGAGTCCTTGATCCTTGACTTTAGTTACTGCGCCCTTTTCCACCCAATTTACATACGATGGAATTGTGACATTCTTATCAGTTGCTACAAGAGATCTCTTATTTCTCCCACGTTTTCCCTTCATACCTCTGTTAACAAATTCCATGAATTCTTCTTTCGTCATATCGGTGAATTTATTAACACCCTTTTTATAAGACACTTCTCCTCGTTCGTATAAGACATTGTGTATTTCGTATTCTCTCAAATTTTCTTCGAATATAGCCATCCTTTTTTTGTATTCAACTACAGATCTGTAGGATTTATCGTATTTGCTCTGCAATAAATGTGTCTTGAATTATTTTACTCAAAGTACTGATTCACATGCATTTTCTTAATGAATGTATCGATGAAGTTCATTTGTATTTATTTTTTCTTCCAATTGAGCAAATGGAGGGCGTAATATAAATCGAATTTTATGCTAATAATTTTGTTATGAAGAGTAAGTTATACAGGGTGATTCACCGAGATGGCCTATTAGAAATTAGAACCTATATTTTTTATTATTTCAGTCGATACTACGTCCAAAAATAGTGGGGGTTACTTACGCAAACCCTATACCTAAAATGAATACTTTAAGAGTTATGAAGGAAGAACTTTAAATGAGGAAAAACCGCTATTTATAATTGTGTGGAGTAGTCTGCGATTTCCGAAAAAAACAGAAAGAAACTAAAATTCGATGTTTTCATAACTAAATTATCATAAGAATATCAAGAATTGTAATGAATTATTCGTAATTGAAAATTGTATTGGTTTATGGATTTCTCAACAATCCCAACGAAAATTTAATTAAAATTCATGAAATGTAAAATTCAGTTATCCAAACATCGAATTTTAGTTTCTTTCTGTGTTTTCCGGAAGTAACAGACAATTATTTACACAGTTATAGATAGCTGTTTTTCCTCATTTGAAGTTCTTCCCCGATAACTCTTGAAGTATTCGTTTTGGGTATAGGGTTTGCTTAAGTAACCCCAACTATTTTTGTACGTAGAATCGACTGAAATAATAAAAAATATAGGTTCTAATTTGAAAATCTTGAATTTTGATGAATTTGAGTTGTCCAAGTTCATGATTCTCTTATGAACACCCTGTACATTTTTGGTCCAAGCCGAAAACAGTCTTATAATACTACATATTTGCGGAATCGAAAAAGAAAATTTGTTCGAAAAAAGCTGCTGAAATATTCAAAAAAATGTGAGTCCTCATCGTCACCTTTTTTTTTTCATAAGAATCCCAATAACTTATGAACCGTTGAATTTTCACCCAAGGTATAGCATATTGTCGAAATTGTCATCAAAAAAGCTATCTAATGATGCAATAATATACTGGGTGTGCCATTTGAAATAAAGAAGTAGTAGTCTGTTTCCGGTATAACCGGAAGTTTTAGAGATCTGAAAATAATATAGAGAGAAAGATCATTGTCTCAAACCCCAATATGCAAAATTTCAGCTCAAAATTATGATTAGTTTTCCATAAACGTCTAATAGGCCATCCCGGTGAATCACCCTGTATATTGCAACACCACTTATTCAATACAATTTTAACATAAAAATATTTTGTGTGAAATTTAAGGATCATTATTCTGCTTCCAAAAATTTACTCATTTCAAAATAAATTCAAACCTAAGTAAATTTATAAAAAAAATAAGATACCTATACTACCGGGTGTTGAAAAACAAAGTTTCAATATTTTGGGAGCTGATTAAATACGTCTCTAAATAAGTAAGAAATTTCATATGAACATGTGTCTTAGAGATATGAGCGATTTTCAGTTTACAAATTAACTACTAGCGCAAACAAATACGATATTAGATTTATTTATTTTACATATATTTTTTTATATCTTTTAGATGTCTCGTTTACTTTTTACTTATTTTGTGCTCTAGAATTGGCTCCCATGTAAAATATTCAGTAACTCTTAAGGATTTGAAAAGGCTAAATAAACAGGGTAATTTTTTTAAATGAAGAAGTTTATTATATTCCGGGAAAGGGGAAAATCTGACAACATAATATCGGTCAGATATTAAGATCCTTATTCCTTGCACACCAAAATCTGTAGAAATCGTACTGTCTATATTCAAAACTCTTTCCATATAATCCCAATAATTGTAAAATAATTAACTCACAAAAATCTTGCATGGAATCACAAAGAAAAACTGTTACCTCACCTGAAATCTTCTCCATTCCAAACCAAGATTCTGTTCATTATAAACTTGACCAATATGGACAGCAGAAAGAAATAATACACAGAGTATATTCATCGTAGTTGAATTTTCAACACAAATACGATAACTAAAAAAAATGTTAACTAAATACAATCGAAAAAATTTGATATTGAAATATAAACTCACTTATTCTGAATATCAAATTTGACTCGAATCAAGAGGTCAAAATTTGCAATGAAATCGAATGCAACCACTGGCGTATTCTCATTTTACCAAAAATATATACCTAAATTCCATTTCTCACAGAGCGATTAGTGATAGGATAAAAATTAATATCATAATCTCATGATAAATAGAATGTATCATCGGACAAATCCGAATAACTTTTTTTTTAATCCCTATATCAATTATAACTTATTTGATATCTATTGTTGTTTTATTTTAGCCCGTTTGTTGATTTTTTCAAATGGGTTAGAGGGTCAATGTTGAGGGAATTACGGTACGAGGTGAACACCTAAAGCACTTTGACCTTATATGTGAGGAAAAACGACGGGTAAATTTGCTGATTTCTTGTTCATGTTGTTCTTCGAAAATATCTGAAGAAGTGAGAATGTTATGAAAACTGTTATGAATCCATTCAAAGGGTTTTGCAATAAGAGGTTTAATTTTGAACACCCCATTATCTGAGCAGCTGTCACTTTTGAAGCTGTCATTTTTTGACATTCGACAAGTGAAAGAACGCCATTACTAAAAATGTTAATAACAACTCAAAATTTTGATGCTGTAGCCCGTAATAAGTGCAACTGTTACGGTAAATGGACTGAGCTACCAAACTGAAAGGCCAATTGAAAAGTCCCCGGTCTACCATAGTAAAACAATTTTTTTTTCGGCGAAATTCGATTTTATTATTCAACATAGTTGCCTTCGAGGGCGGTACATCGATTATAGCGATCTTCCAACTTTTCGATACCATTTTTGTAGTACCGTTTGTCTTTCGCTTCAAAATAGGCCTCAGTTTTGGCGATTACTTCTTCATTAGCGCTAAATTTCTTTCCAGTGAGCATTCTTTTGAGGTCTGAAAACAGAAAAAAGTCGCCGAGGGCTAGATCTGACGAATACGGTGGATGCAGAGGCAATTCGAAGCCCAATTCATGCAATTGTGGCATTGTTTATGAAACACCTTTTTTCTTCAAATGGAGTCGTTTTTTAACGATTTCATCCCTTAAACGACCATCACTTTCAGTTATACAACTGCACAAATTTAAATTATTCAAATAATGTACCTAATTCAATTCAAAAGGGCCTTGACAGAATCTGTTCATTTCTCGCGTTTCCAAAGGAACGGCTTCTCAAAAGCCAAATTTCATTGATCTACCAAGCGAGGTGTGGGAAAAGTGTCGTGAGGAATGATATTTCTCACAATATGAGCAATACATAGTTATGAAATTGAGTAAGCTATGAAGAATATGCTACTTTCCATACAACATTTACAAATTGATAAATGTTTTTCTTTGAATGTGACCAAAGGGAAAAATCTAACGGTGTTGCATCCGGAAACCTTGGTGGCTAACTAATATTTTAATCGACTGAAATTCACAGATTGTCATTGATATGTACTCGGTTGATTTGCCGTATGAAACTGAACTACCACACCACAGATGCTGGTTTGAAAAGTAAACTTTTTGTATTTTAGTTTTTAGCTCAATGAATAGAGTTCATCTATCGGATTTAGAGGTTTTTTTAATAAAAAAATGAATTAAAACAATTTTATTTAATAATATCTATTATCACACAAACAAACCATCCTTCACAATTATTTTTTAGAGATATGTTCTTTTAAAGTTGTCCGCGACTTCGGTTTGCAACGTCCATTCTGAAGTCCGATTTTCAATTACGCGTCTGAGTATTTCTAGTGAAATTTGGGCAATAACACGAGTAATATAGGCCTCCAATGCCTCAATTGTCACCGGCTTATCCATATATACTCTAAACTTTATATAGCCCCATAGGAAAAAGTCAAGGGGTGTGATATCACACGATCTAGCAGGCCAATTCGTTGGTCCAAAGCGTGAGATTATCCGTTCGCCGAATCATTCTCGCAGCGAAGGCATGCATGCATGCGCTGTATGGAAAGTGGCGCCAACTTGTTGAAACCAAATTTCGTCGAGACCACGGGCTTCAGTTTCTGACATCAAAATTTCTGTTATCATTGCGCGTTAACGGTCACCATTCCCAATAACATTCCGGCCGGCCTCTGTTTTAAGGATTTATGGATCGATTATTCCGCACCAAACACTTGTTTTTTCTGGATTACAACGAAATTTTCCAATTTTCCAATTTATAGCTTAAAAACAGTTGAACTTCTAAGGGAAAAAATAGGGACGTTGCCTATATTTTGAAATTGATTTTAATTTGTAGATAAGCCCAATATAAACACGAAAAAAATTTTTCATGGAAAAATATAGAAAGTACCAATAAAAAATACGTAAATGAAAAAAGTTTTCAAAATTCCCGCTGAAACGCTCCATTCTGTCATGTTATTATTGAGACGTCAATGCATAAAAGAGTCACCACCATAGACAAACTAACTAGTATATCTAGTATATCACCACGTGATAACGGTCTGTCAAACTGAACTAATATCAACTGATATTGACAGTCGAGTCGGTTTGATTATATCACCTGACGTTCAAAACTATAGATAAACTAGTTCTAGATAAGATTAGTTTGTCTAGGTTCTAAACGTTTCAGTGCTATGACGTCAAATTGCCCTGATTGGCGTTCGCAGTCACGTGCTAGTTAATAAGAATTAAGACAATTTAAATCAATTTCATCAAATTGTCCGACGAGGCCGTTAGGCCGAGTTGGACAACACGTCGAGTGCAGTAAACAATTTTTACACGAGTTGCATACAACATTTTTTCTAAGTTCATGCAAAAAGCAAAAAATGATTTATTGAGGTGCGGCACTAGGTGTAGGAAAATGAAAAGCGCAACTTGAATACTTTATTATTAATATCGATTTGCATTGAAACAGGAACTAATACGTTACGAACAATTTAACTCAAACTTTATTTTTACCCTCAATGTTGAAAGTGAATGAACAATTGGTGCAATTTTCAATATGAATATTTCGAAGTAAAGTACTTTTTAAATCCACTTCTTGATTAGTTACTGCTGTAAACGTACTAGTACTTGGTAACTGTACATCGTTATTTCCTTCAGGCTGAAATATTTGTTTGTCATGATGACAGCACGTTGAAGTAGATAACAGATGAGTGCAATAAAAACTTTATTGCACTAGTGCAATAAAGAACTTCTTTTTCCACTAAATACATATAGTTCAATAAAGTTTTGCTTTCTGCATGAATGTAGAAAAATGCTATTTTAGTATTTTACAAACGGCCTCCAAAGTGGAAAACCTACATTCATTTGATTTTATTAAATGACGCAATATCCCTATTCTCTCAAAAATCGAGCCCCGAAATGTGCCATTTATTTTTTTAACTCGAAGTGATTCTGAGATCCCATCACTAGAGACTACGAATTTGGCACACCCGATATATATTTAGCAACTCCTATATAAAGGGTGTTTTTTTGAGCTATAGAACTTTAAATTGCAATAAAACAACGATGGATTATTCGATTGACATGAATTTTATTTATTCGCAAGATAATCTTGTGGCATTACATTTCAAATATGATTTCTGGCATATGACCGCCACGGCTGGCTCGGATGTAGTCTAATCTGGACGTCCAATTTTCGATGACTTTTTTCAACATTTGTGGCCGTATATCGGCAATAACACGGCGAATGTTGTCTTCCAAATGGTCAAGGGTTTGTGGCTTATCCGCATAGACCAATGACTTTACATAGCCCCACAGAAAGTAGTCTAGCGGTGTTAAATCACAAGATCTTGGAGGGGCCAATTCACAGGTCCAAAACGTGAAATTAGGCGGTCACCAAACGTGTCTTTCAATAAATCGATAGTGGCACGAGCTGTGTGACATGTTGTGCCGTCTTATTGTTGGAACCACAGCTCCTGGACATCATGGTTGTTCAATTCAGGAAAGAAAAAGTTAGTAATCATTTCTCTATACCGGTCACCATTGATTGTAACGTTCTGGCCATCATCGTTTTTGAAGAAGTACAGCGCACCAAACAGTCAATTTTTCTGGATGTAACGGTGTTTCGACATACACTTGAGGATTAGCTTCACTCCAAATGCGGCAGTTTTGTTTGTTGACGTGGCAATTCAACCAGAAGTGCGCTTCATCGCTAAACAAAATTAAATGGACGTAGTGCGCGATACGTATTCCGCACAGAACCATTATTTTCGAAATAAAATTGGACTATTTGCAAGCGTTGTTCAGGCGTGAGTCTATTCATTATGAATTGCCCAACAAAACTGAGAATAAATCGCTTGACAGCTGTTGAAACGGTTTCCATCTTGAACAGTAATGCCAACGTAAAGTTATATACTTCGAAAAAAACACCAGTTACATCTCCTATATAAGTACAACATCTGAGGATTTTGTACTTTGCGCTGGAACTACCCTTCAGAGGATCCCTATACTTTCATAATGTTGTGATGTTTATACACAAGCGACGAATTGAAGTTATTGAGTCATTAGACCACACCTACCAAATGAGACAAAAGATTCAATTCCATATACAGGTGAATATCCCAAGGATCAAAGAAAAGTGTTTGACAGAGAAGTCATATTTATTTATGTGGGAAATTGATTCCGGAATTTCTTAAGAGGGATATGCGGGTCTGTACTTTGTTCTATATGGGTATGAAATAGAATAGTCAATCTTGAGTTTTTTTGAGTTGATTGTATGTGATTATATTCAATTCAGCAGTTGAGTAAATGAATTTTTTAACTGTGATAGCTTGAACCCCATGCACAACTGTGTGTCTATGGGTGATTAATGTTTATATGCTGATTTTATATTTTTGTTACAACTTTTATTTATATGGTTTTCAATATGTATCTTGGCTTTGTATTTTTAAATTGAGCAAATAAGCTCATATCATATTATTATATGTATACATATATCTTGTGTATATTAACTTTGGCGCTTTGTTTGAATGATCTGTTATTTATATTTGGAATGAAAGATATGGAGGTCATGCAAAAATAATCATTTATTCACTAGAAATATCAATTCAGGGATAAATTAAATCATTAAAGAACAGGGTAGGTAGCCATGGTTGCGATACCGCAACGGTTATTCTTGTTTCTGACCAATCTGAAGTATCCTTTTTCTCCCCATGAGGCTCCCCAAGAGTTCTTGACGATGTAGTATTCCTTACCATTTTCTATTCCCATACCAACAAGAAGAACACCATGGTTCAAAGACTCGCTACTGCAGGAGCCGTCGTCCAAAATTCCAGAGTCGTACAATTGGAGTTCGAAAGAAGCATCAATAGCAACAGAAATTGGTCCTATCTGTGCAACAGCTTCCTGAAGAGCGGGCTCGGATCCAGAATCAATGTTGACGTAGTTCGACATTTTGGTGACAACTTTAGAGGGATCAGCATTGCAATCTCCATCGTATTCTTGGTAAGGGTAGTCAGACTCACTTTCGATTCCGTTTTGCATAACGTAGTCGAAGGCTGAAGTCATCAAACCACCGTTGCATCCCATGTTACCTTGATCCCAAGAGCAGTCCATCAAGTTCTGCTCACTGAGAGAAACCAAATTTCCTTTCAATCCCAATTGTCCTTCGATAGATCCAGTCTGTAAGGAGAGACCAAACGTTAATACCACAATTTAATTCATAAAGTTTAGGTTAGGTGAGGTTAGATAAGTTAACGATTACTCACCGAACTGAAAGCCCAGCAAGATCCACACTGTCCTTGATCTTTTACTCCTGTTACAACATTATTGGTTCTCCAGTCAATAGATTCAGGAACGACAAATCCTTTGGTTCTGTTGAAGGGAAGGCCAACCACAGTTGGTTTGTTCTTCAAACCTTTGTTTACATATTGAAGAAATTCGTCTTTTGTCCAGTCGGCGAATTGGTTGATGCCTTTGGTGTAGGTTGTTTTGCCTTCCTCGAAAAGGGCATTGTGTTGTTCGATTTGGTTCAGATTGTTTCTGAAGATTGCCAAACGTTTCCTTGCTTCTACAGGTGACCTGTAGGATTTTCCATAAGTGGCCTGAAATATTAAATCATTAAAAAATTATTAAGAACATCATTTATTTTCTATTGTTTTGAAAAAAATTTAGCTCACCTGAAATTCACTCCATTTCCTAAGGACTTCATCATCTTGGACCGCATTGGCGAAGACCACAGCGGCCAAGAAGAAAAATGCTACCAAAACTTTCATTGCTCTCAATTTCACTGTCTCAACTAGAAGTGAATGAATGCAGTTTCGAAAATTTTGAAACAATATATAGTCCAAGATATTGCATCATTCCTAATCAATCTGATGGAGATTAAGGATCTAAGTGTGAAAATAATGGAAAAACCTATATCTATCTGATACGAAAATATGGGATTTATGATTCTATTGTTAATTCATCGTGGTTAATGCTACTTTGTTGATAATCGTAAAAAATATTCATCGATATCTACTTCCTTGCTAATTGTCTCTTCAAAAATCAAATAAACGATATCCTCAGACAGTAGGATGAGTATTTAGAATAGTCATTGTTATGTAATTTATAGTTTTATTTCGAATGCAATGAGGTATAGTTTTTGTCAAGACAGTACCTAAGGTAAATGTACCAATTATATCGACACAATAGTTTGTTCGTGAGAATTACAAATAGTTTTCGAACACAAAGGCAATTTTTATGTAGTTGCAATATACATTTTTTTCAATCTGTAAACCTTCAGTTTCAATAAACGGAAAAAAATAATAATGAAATAGTTAAATCAATTTCAATTGAATGAATGAAAACGCAAACCAGATGTCCCAATGTTCGACACTTGAAAAAAATGAGTAACCAATCGCCGACATGTAAGAGGAACAATGTTCGACACTGTGCCAAATTGAATTTGGGTATACGTGATATATTTATATTCAATATTATGGATGAAACACTATAAAAACATTTTAATTTATAATATATATGGAACAGTAAATATAACAAAAAATATGAATTCTTGAATAAACTTAAAAACCAAAAATAAACTTTGTTGAAAAATCTTATAACACATCTTTACTCTGTCGTGAAGTCGTCTGGTTTCAGGTGCTGGTATCTCAAATTCCTTTCTGAGTCTGGCTGATCTCAAAAGTATTATAATCGGCATATATCTCATATTTTTTATAATATAAAAAACTTAGAAACTTATTTTTTCGAGCATTATTCAAGTTTGGGTCTGACTATCGTATTATACGACATAATCATGATGTCCAAATTTTTAAAATCCCTGCAATGTCTCATTACAAATCCCAAACTACGGTAAGCCTTTGCTGGTATACTCTCGATGTGACCCTTGAAGGAGATTGAGTTATAATACTCTATGCCCAAATCTTTGATTTCATCAACTCTTTTAAGTTCTTCTCCATCCATGTTGATCCATCTATATGTTGATGCTAACCTTAACTGGAAGTCACACTGTGAATATTTGGTACCAAAAGTTAACTCTCAAAGCTATGTTCTGAGACAGCTGAAAACTGTTCTAACGGAGAAACAACTGATTCAGGTATATCATGCTAATGTTGATTCAAGACTGAGATATGGTGTCTGTTTCTGGGGTTGGTCGACACTCTGTGAGGACGTATTTGTGGCCCAGAAGAGGTGTATACGTTCTATTGCAGGTACACCGAAAACTACTAGTTGCAAAGACTATTTTAGAAAGTTTAAAATTTTGACTGTTCCGTCGTTGTTTTTGTATGAAATGTGTTTGTATGTTTTTACAAATCCCGATAAATTTAGGAGGAACTGTGATGTTCACAATTTCAATACCAGATATAGCTCGAACTTGAGAACCAACGTTTGTATGTCTAAAGTTGCATTTCGATCTCCCCATAATTTAGGCCCTCTAATATTTAATAATTTGCCAGATAATATTAAAACTTGTCAATCACTAAATGAGTTCAAAATCAAGTTAAAATCTTTTTTTATTGAGAATTGTTTTTATCGTGTGGACGAATATTTAAAAATTTTAATATGATATGTTATCTTGTTTTTATTTTTTTTGTATAATTTAGTATTGATGATATAAGTTTGGATTTGACTATTCCTATACAATTGTAAAATTGTCTTTGGAAATAAATGAATTGAATTGAATTGAATTGTTGTATCGGTGCTGTAACATTTCCTTTCTTAGACGACACATTTCGATTTATTGAAGGGTAAATTATTTTTGACACTCCATTGGTAAACGCGATCGATAACAGATTGAAGATTCAAGCAATCTTGTGCAGTGTCAACTCTCCTATAGATCTTTAAGTCGTCTGCAAACATTAAACATCTGGAATAACTCATATCTTGTGGTAAGTATAAATAATTAATAAAGAACAACAGTGGTCCCAAGTTTGACCCTTGTGACACTCCTTAATAGGCATAAAATTTTCCAGATGAAACACCCCCGTACTTTACTCTGAATATTCTGTGTTTCAGATAAGATGCAAAAAACTTGAGGATACATGCGTCTGCTCCACATTTGCTCAATTTTTCCAGCAAGATGTTATGATTCACACTCTCGAAAGCCTTTCTTAAATCAGAGCAAACTATGTCTGATTGTGTTATATTTAGTTGTTTTGTTCCCGCAATTATACATACAATTTCTTTATATTCTAAAAAATCATCGACATTCAGCCATTTCCAGTTCTTACTACTTCATGTCATAGCTTTTATAGTATATGCTTGTTCGGATTTGTCTGAAACAAGGAAAAGCAGATATCAGGAAAATATCCAGAATTATATTCAATAATCACTAATCATGTAGTCACTTATTGATTAGTTTCCGAAAAAGGCTGATTTTCTTTCGCAATCTCTCCCTTATTTATGGTTTACTCCAAGTTTCTAATTATCTCTTTTCTTTCTCTGCTCTGTCTCTTTTTTCTCAATTTTTTTTCTGTGATATTCCTGCCAGCTTGAGGAAGATACAACTGAAGACTGATTTCTGAAGAAGGACAGAACGAAGCTATCTTGAAAGGAGAGGCTATATTTCCTTCTCCATTTTTCTTTATTGAAACATGATGATGGTCTACTTGTTCTCTACTGTTACTTGGTTTCTTTTTGTTTCATATTTGAAGAATGTTTCATTTGGTTCACTATATTCATCATTCTTCCAGAAGAGCTTCTTTTGTGATGGGAAACTCATATTTGGCTACGTGAATCATCCACTTCACATATAATGATTCTTCTTCCATTTTAGTACGGTTTTGGGACCTATTTTCTGTCTATTGAAACCCTTCCAGCACCTGGGGAAAGCTGCAAAAGTAGGCATTCAATTTTTAACAGTGGAAACATCTTTCTTCATGACTTCTTGCATATACAGAAGCATTCTGGCCGTTTCGGAAATGTGTTTGTGACAAAAATTAATTATTACCGTCACAGCAATGTTCTGATTATCGACATTCCTGAAAGAATGGTTCATTAAATCAGCAAACTTAATCATAACCGAATATCGATTGATTATGGGGAATAATGTATTAGGTATTAAGTCACTCAAATATCTTATTTAGCTCATTATTAAATTTGGCCTAGCTTTCGGTCATTCACATGGCCATCTTCAGGGCAAATTAATCTGAACCTAACAATGAAAAGTTAGGCAGAACCATAACAATGAGAGTCACCTTTCAATAAAATTTCCTGGTCATATAATCAAAATATAAAAAATAGGTATAATCCACAATAAAATTACATATCTTTAAAGTACCTTAAAAGTACTTTTAAGGTAATTGAATTGTGGATTATACTTATTTTTTATATTTTGATTATATGACCAGGAAATTTTATTGAAAGGTGACTCTCATCGTTATGGTTCTGCCTAACTTTTCATTGTTAGGTTCAGATTAATTTGCCCATGAAGAGTGACTTTATACCTAATACATTATTACTTTGATCAATTCATATATTTTTTCATTTATTCATTAGAATTCAGTAGAGCACGTTAATTGTTCATTGCATTCCACTTATCCTAAATCATCTATTGGATTGAAAAAAATATTATTAATTATACTTTTATACATTTTTTCCTTCCTAAAATACTTTTTACGAAAAAGTGTGGAGTTTTTCACACTGAATCTTTGAAAACAAATTCAACAAACCAACTTACACCCCAAACTCACCACCCCCCTCCCCCCTCGCTCTTTTTGTATCTTTGCCGAGGAGGTAGGACCCCGATTATCCAATATTAATTTTTAGCATTCTGCAGAGTAAGCTTCTGTTAGGGCGGCAAAATGAGTCTCTGCCTAAGACGGCAGTTTGGCTAGCGACGGCCCTGCAACTATGTAAGACTTCTTCTATACAGTTTTCTCTAGGTGACATCAAATTTGATCTTGGAGAGTTTAAGTTTCGTTACGGAAAATCGGAGTAATCGTGTACTTGGATATTTTCAAGATATGTTAGTGATAGTGAAACAACCTCTATCTCCACGATAAGTTAGTACTCAATGAAAGATAATTGCGTTATCTCAAGTTTTAAATATCATGCAATGTGAGTGGATATTGCAGAATCATGGTTTTTGAGATATTTTTCGAGTTTACCAGGAAATGATTCAGATATGGATTCAAAAATACATATTCTTTCAACATTGCACTTATATCTAGACAGTTCATACGATACAATTTATAGACACTTCAAACTAGGTACTTTAAGAATTAATTCAATTATTTTAAATTAATTCACTCATTTAATAAAGAGTTTTCCAATAGGAGGTATAAGAGATATTGAAAAGAAGGGTATACAGGGTGGCCACTTTTTAATGGGATTGTATTGGTAACTTTTAAACCATAAGAGTTAGAAGGTCGGTCAAATGGAGAAAAAGTTGCATGCATATAAGCATTATCAAGCAGTTCAAACAAATCGAGATTATCAGGGCCGGTTATTGAGATATCATAAGAAAAGTAAATTATGTCATTTTGATTTTTCTTTTTTTCCCACTTTATTTCGAATATTATTATTTTACAGGAATTTCTTATTCGACAGTAAATTATCCTTAATTTGACGTAATCGGATTTCGTATCCAACGTTTCGTATTCTCTGGGCCACCCTCAATCTCATTTTTTTCAATACGGACCTGCATATTTTATGACATTTTTCGAAATAACTTTTAACGCTGAATTCAACGATATATCATACAATGTCATTCAAAATTGATTTTCAGGTGATTTTGACCCTCATCCTAATTTAATGGTGTGTATGTAAGAAAAAACAAATCTATTAACGATATCAATGTTCTGACTCAAATTCAATCGACCCCAGAAAAAAAAAATCGAGAACTGTGGCCAGTGAATGGAATTTTTCAAAAACTGCTGTTAATAAAATAGTCAAGAGACGCGAATACAATGATTTTTAAATTGAATACCAAGCCTTGCAAAAATTATATCGTAATGATCTCAAAATAGATTTCGATTCTGTAATTTGTTTCAAGGGAACAAATGACAAATACAACAATATTGATACATCGCGAGAAAACCAGTATACTGGTTTCTTGCTTTGATTCTAATATGTTCCATTTAGTTCAAGATGGGTAAGTTGATTTTCTTATCGAAATTTATTGCATTTTGCATGTTGTTAATTAAACTAAATGAAGGTAATACAGATCCGACCCAAAGAAAATTGGATAAGGGTCAAAATCACCTGAAAATCTACTTTGAATGACATTGTGTGATATATCGTTGAATTCAGCGTTAAAAGTTATTTCGAAAAATGTCATAAAATATGCAGGTCCGTATTGAAAAAAATGAGGTTGAGGGTGACCCAGAGAGTACGAAACGTTGGATACGAAATCTGATTATGTCAAATTGAGGATAATTTACTGTCGAATAAAAAATTCCTGTAACATTTTTTGATAATATTTGCAATAAAGTGGAAAAAAAAGAAAAATCAAAATGACATAATTTTCTTTTCTTATGATATCTCAATAACCGGCCCTGATAATCTCGATTTGTTTGAACTGCTTGTCAATGCTTTTATGCATGCAACTTTTTCTCCATTTGACCGACCTTCTAACTCTTATGGTTTAAAAGTTACCAATACAATCCCATTAAAAAAGTGGCCAGCCTGTATGTTCAGAGGAAGCATTGAATGTTTATTTCAATGTGAAGAGAAGGAAGGAATACGATATTATCCAAATAGTAGCCATGGCTTCGGTTGCAGCACCATATCCCTTTCACGAAAATGTTCATGACTAATTCGCATATTAGAGGTTATACGTACTCGATAACATCACAAATTCCATCCTTAAGGTCTTGAATTGATTGTGAAGGATTGGAATAGATATTATCATTCACGTGGTCCCAAATTCATGATGAATTGCCAAACCAAATTGAGAATAAATCACTTGACAGCTACCAAATCGGTCGCTTTCTTGAACAGTAACGCCATTTTAGAGTTATATACCTCGAAAAGAAACACCAGATACAACATTGCTGGTGATCGAACGGCTTAAGTCCTTATCTTAACTGAACTTTTTAATCTTCAAGACGTAACTCTTCATGAAAAATTCGGTGGAATATCGTTTGAGGAATGTTTAATTCCAAAGATCCAAGAGGAATTGACAAACCTTAGTTTCGTCGATTCTACGGTCTACAGCGGCAATATTGACAGTTTTTCTTGAGCGACGCACACGTTTTCGATTCTTCACATGACTAACATGCCCTAACATTCTCAATTTTTTTTTACTATTGAGGCCGAAATGGCGACCCAAAAGTACTTTCTCAAAAGTGGACGGTCATCTCATCGAACAAAATTGATATTATTGATTGAATTTCTTAGAGAAAAATTTGCTACAACTGATGGAGAACATACATTTGACATCTATCTATATTCGGGTGGGTTCTCAGGGTTGCAATTAAATTGCTTTCCTTGGGATAATCTAGAGCCTATGCCCTATATAGAATAGTTTATTGATTGTTGACATGATTATTGAGTTCAGTTTATGTGTAACGTTATATATATATATATATATATATATATATATGTTAAATTGATTTGTATTATAAAAAACTTGTTGTATGTGAATAATTTGAAATTGCTTAATTTAATTCGAAATGAAAAATTGCTTGAACTATTTGTACAAAATTCGATTGAAAATGAGAAGTTATAGGTATACCAATCAGAAAGTTATCAAAAGTGTATTCTCATCTGAGATAGTTCAATCACTCTATATCTCCGAAAAAGAAATTGATTTCTCGCTTATCACTTGGTGAAACATGATTTCAATATCAGTTGCGAATTGTGAAACGTATAGTCAAGTGTCTTATGTCTTTTCTTTCATTATTATTTAAGTTTTTATGTGCAAGATAGATCCTGAACATCAGTAAACTATGAATGAACAGTTAAGGGACACTCAGTATATAAAAAAATATTATAGTATTGACAACAATGCATCTCAATATTGTAGATATCCAATGCCAGAAACAGAGATGAATTCCCATTCTTTCAGTCACTATAGCAGTTGCCGTAATTTGAATAAATTCCTTTTTAATATCGCCTTAAGGAAAGAGAAATACATGTAGAATTATTTGAAATGATTCATTCTACAATATCTTCGTTTTAAGTTAGTATTTTGAAGGAAACGAGAGTGAAATCTTCTTATATTTTCTTATGATATTATGGTATGATCCTAACTCGACTATGTTGATCCTTGTAACATTTGACGAAACGACGATACAATGCAACAGCGATTTTGAAATTTCAAATATAAATAGGATTTGAACGTGAAATTGTTATCATAAAAAATCAAACATATCAACAATTTTTAGAATAGAAATGAATAAAAAAAACGATGCTCAAAAACATTTGCCCCTTGAGTTTCACAATTAACGAGATGATCATAAAAGTACGACTCAATATTTGAAAACATCATTAGTGTTATCGAGCAACGTCGAATATTTTCATTCTTAGCTCTTCTATACTCTCAAACCTCCCATTTGGATGCATAATAATTTTTTGAGTTAAGTGCCCTTACCAATAAAAGTAAAGTGGAGTTGAATTGTATGTATATTGAGGTTTGAGACAATGATCTTTCTCCCTAGAATATTTTCAGACCTCTACAACTTTTAGTTATACCGGAAACAGACTATTACTTTTTTGATTCCACAAAAAACCGCAATTTCTAACTGAGTCGAGTAGTCTGTGACAGTGATGAGGATCCATAAACCAATAGAATTTTCAATTATGAATTATTAATAACAATTCATGAATTGTCTTATTTAGTTATAGAAACATCGAATTTTAGTTTCAAGTAAAAAATATAGGTTGTAATCTGAATTTATTTCTTTTTAATGAATATGAGTTTTCCAAGTTCTTGATGTTCTGATAAACACCTTGTTCATTTTTGGCCCAAACTGCAAACAGTCTTATAATACTACATATTGGCAGAATTGAAAATGGAAAAGGTTTTTTCGAAAAAAAAATTTCTGCATAAATATCTAACGTCGTAACCATTTTTTTTATGAGAATCTCATCAATCCATGAACCGTTGAGTTCATGCCCAAGTTATATCATATTTCTGAAATTGCCATCAAATATACTATCTGATAATGCAATAATATAATGGATGTGCCATTTGAAAAAAGAGAGTTCCGGTATAACCGGAAGTTGTAGAGGTCTGTAAATATTTTAGGGAAAATATTCACATTTTCAGAACAAAATTATGATGAGTATTTCATAAACATCTGATAGGCCATCCCGGTGAATAATCTTGTACCTATAATAATAATGATAATCTTCATTTGGAAAAAAACAATACTCTTCATCCTTGAAATAATAATTTTTTATTTCTTCTAATTAATATCAATGGGGGGTTATTTACCCTAAAACACCCATTAATATTGATTAGAAGGAATATAAAATTGTAAGTAACAACAACAAAAATATACAAAAAAAAAGATTTTGCATTTTCAGAGTGTTGGCAAACCCCCCACATGAGTCAACTCTGGTTACGCCAAGGTACCATAGTAAAATGCCGGAACGAAGATATCTCAATTGAACCTACGCATTCACCATTCTGTACCAAACAGTGTTTCCTTTTCTGGCTTAGTTAATTGATAGTTTTTCATAGAAAATAGTATATAACATTACTAGCAAGGTAAGAGGGTTTTTACTGGCGAATGGAGGATATAATTGACGAGCCGCAGGCGAGTCAGTTACCTCCTTGAGCCTGTAAAACCCGTTACCTCGCGTGTATTGTTTTATATTTTATTTGTTTCTCATTTGTAAAAAGGTTAGATAAATTCCAAAAAAAACTAAATAATTTGTCTCAAGTGTCGTAAGCTATCATAGACATAAGTCTATGTAAGCTATGGAAGCGTTGCCATGAACATGTCTGTTTATTTTTCTTTACATTTGTTTTGGCGAAAACGAGAATGAATGTACCAAAAGAAATTATTGAGGCAGCCAGTAGTGTAGCTTCAAGTTTATTACCTGCAAAATCAGCTTCAAGGTACGAGCGAGAATACGACGACTTCAAAAAGTGGCAAAACAAAAATAGTGTGATTGGGGTAACTGAAGATGTTTTGTTGGTCTACTTGAATCAACTATCAGCTAGATTCAGCCCTAATACTTTATGGGGGAAATGGTCTATGCTGAAAAGCTGCTTGGAAATGAAAGAAAATGCACCTGTTCGCAGGTTTGTTTTCCTTTGAAAATTTATTGAAAAATATGACGTTTAGTTGTCATTTGCAGATTTCAAAAGGTAATAGCGTTTCTGAAACGAAAAAATGAGCGTTATACGCCAAAAAAGGCCAAGGTATTAAGTAAAGAAGAGGCTGAACAATTTCTTTTACATGCTCCTGATGACCAGTGGTTGCTGGCGAAAATTGTAACAATATTTGGGATTTTTGGATGTTGTCGATGTGACATACCGACTTGGAAAGTGCATTTCCCTTAATGCTGGCCAGCACACTATTGGTGGTATCCCAAAGCAAATAGCGAAATATTTAGGTTTGAAAGACCCAGAGTTATACACCGGCCACTCTTTCCGCAGAACTGGAGCCACTATGGTTGCGGATTCGGGTGGAGATATTTTAGCACTAAGGCGTGCAGGAGGGTGGAAGAGCACCGAAATTGAAATGAGTTATGTAGATGATTCGGTCAACAAAAAAATCGAAATGTCTAGCAAATTATTTGGTTGTACGAAGAGTACAAATGTTCTGCAGTCGTCGAGTTCAGCAGTTTCTGAGTCAACAGATGGTTCATCATCATCAGTATCAACTTTCATCATCAAAAATCTGTGTTACTGGAAATAACAATTGTACCATGATTTTCAACATATATGACGATAAAACAAAATTTTCTAATGTAAATAATACAACTAACTTGTAAAAATTTTGCAAGTCAACTGTCAGTTTTACAAGTTAGTGACTTGATAAAATAAACTTTCTTGATTAATATTGTGTTTTTGGAAACTGACGTTTACAAATGAGAAACAAATAAACGTATATTTTGATTACAATGAAGCTGAAAGAGTGTGGAATTAATGTTTCAAAGCACTTGAATTGAATTTCCACTTCGTAGTCTAAAGCTCGCCCGCAGTTCCTGAGTTCTGATGAACTGTAGTATCTAGAATGGTTTCAAGGAGTTTTTTCCTCATCCACTCAGAATCTGCACTAATAGTTTTCTTCTAGACTTAATTTTTTTGTTCAGTTAGTTCTACAGTATTTTCAAAATGATAACTTTAGATGTGCAAATTAATCGCTAAATCACAAATCATTTTGTTTTTATGAAGTATCTTCTCTGATATTCAAGATTTACATTGTTCATCCATAATCGATATATTCTGAGAGTGTCTAAGCGGTTTAATCTCAATAAGTGGCAATAAATGATCTCTAGTGCTTTGGATGCACATATTCATATGATGATATAGATATGCTAATCTATGTAATCATTCACGATTTTTATTGTGCTTCTATGCATTTCTACTCTACCTAATATGCAAGAATTGAAAGCTGGATGAATATACACGCTAGTGTGTAGTTATTTTTTTCATAGCTCCTGAGAGTCGGAATATAAAACATGAAAATATAAAAACATGATTTTGCACGAGTAGAGAAAGCTTTATCGTCAATTCTGGGATGAAAACAATTTTTATTTGTAATTTTAAAATTTTCTCTGCCAAAATGCATTTCAGGTCATGTTGAATAATAAAACTAAGACTTCAGTCATCAAAAAATACATCAGGAGTCTACAAAACATGATGTGAAGTAGACGAATCAACATCTTCATAACTGCAGAAAGACCTTATTTCATGCCTCCACCTGATAAAACAAGAAAAACTTGGGAAGGAGTCTCTGCATAGAAGACATTTCAATGATTTGAACCAGGTTCGTGTCAACATTGAAGCGTCGAACTATAGGCTCACATCAGGTGGAATAAATGTAGGATCCAGTTATTGTTCCCTGTAAATAATTGAGATGGCCAACAGGATGCTTGGAGACCTATTAGTTTCTTCAAGTGTCGAGGGCATGACAGTTTCAATGAATTTACAGGGAATGAATTTTTATTGTACATATAATGTAGAAAGGATGCGTTATTCTTCGAGGTGTCGAAGATATGTCATGGAGTTGTAAATCTTGAAGAAATTTACTGGGGGGTTGGGAAAGTTCGAAGACAACAGGGTTGTACCAGATGTGTCACATCTGGGTATCAGGTTCTAGTCCTTCGAGAATATTCGATTTACAGGAATCCGCGAAGATCTTTGTGGGCGGTACGGGAAAGCTCTTATTGGACTAGGGGATGGTACTTTCCCTAAGGGTGTGGTCAAGCCGGAAGGAGAGAAGGATATTCAGAGGGGACGGTATAAGTTGCGGTCAGGGGACGAAGTAAGTTCGAGTTGAGAGACAGTTCAAGTTAAGTCGAAGACGAGTAAAGTTCAAGTTCGGTCTAAGTCGAAGTAAGAGTAAGTTAAGTCGGTCAACTTAAGACGTAAGACGAAAAGACGGTTCGCGGACAAGATTAAGACGAGTCGCGAACGAATCAAAGACGAGACGATCGAAACTTGTAATAAGACAAAGACGTGAAATATCGAAGACGACTCGAGTAATTAACATTAGAGTTAAAGACGAAATTCAGTACCGTAGTGAGAAACTTGTAATTAAGACATAATTAGTATCTTCTCAGTACCGAGTTTGTACGGTATAATTGTGACTTTGTAAATAATCAAAAAGAGTTTATTTATAACAAATCCAACGAAGTCACGGAGAAAAAGACGAAAGGCCAGGTAATCGAATCATACCTCTAGACGATCGATTAACCAAGCCTACATATATTAAGAAACAGAAGGATTTCTCTTAGCCATCTAAGATTAACTTATCTCAACGAGAAAATGCCGTAAACATAGCATAAAGGATCCGAATACCAGTGACGATCGATGATGTTACGGGTATCCAATAAACGAAGCGATCCAACATGATCCAATCAGATCTACAGACTGTTGGAGAGTGTTGTGCAACTAATTGTATGACAATTAACATCAATAAATGTCAATACAGGACTATTTCGCGTTTTGAATTTCCTATAACAGTTGACTATTCCATTGTAGGTAGAACCATTGAGAGAGCATTTGTTGTCAAGGAGTTGGGTATTTCATAGGACAATGAGTATTCTTTCAGACCTCAAGTCCGTGCCATTTCTGAGGCATCTCTGAGGACTTTGAGATATCTCCTGAGAAGCCTACAGTACCTCTATGTCGCTCTTGTGAGACCAATGTTGGAGTTCTCATCCGTCGTTTGGTCACTCTACACATCCGTGGACAGCCTTCTTTGTGGGAGAGTACAATGAGAGAGAATGATTTCAGTGATAACTATTCCAATTATAATCTCAACAACTGAAATAGTAACCAAAAATTTCAAGAGAAATATCAACTAACTTGGACTTAGTGAATATATATCTAGAATAATGCAAAAAACTGTTTTTTTTTCAGATACAGCAAGGATAATGACAAAATTTCTAGACGCGACTGACCAAAAGACCAGCGGAATCACGAGATGAGGACCAGAAAGACGACGAGGACCAGAGAGGCCACAAGGACCCGACACCACCAGCTCTTAAAATATATGGAATTGAATGATATTCCTTCTAGCGGGGAGTGGGAAAGTTGACTGTGGGGAGAGAATTCTATCCTAAGATGAAAGGCCAAAGTCGGAGATTCTAAAAATACACTTTATTTCAGGATATGTAGGCTTATTCATAAACGTCAAAACAAATACGAGAAATCATCAACTTAAATAATCATTCCATGAGTATGGTTCTTGGTCAACACTAAGTATTCCCTATCATAAAAATAATCTCCCTTAAAACTCTATAAAATTACTTAAACTCTTATTGCTATTAGGCAGCTTATTCATTATTTATCATTGGGAATTTTGGTGGATGAGCCTATACATTATTTTTATTAGTGTTTCACAATTGGTAGGTTTCTGAAGAATGATTTTGCTTCTTGTCTACCTTTTATTAGTCTGCCGGACTCTATACACAAACTTTTTCAAAAGCCTCAACTTCAAGTCTTATGCGATTTCACCTAATGGAATTTGGTATGGTATACTGATAAGTGATTGGGATGTAGATGGTATGATATATGATATTAACGTACAGGGTGATCCAATATTCACGAAATCAGAAAAAGTCTAAAATTTTCAGGAATATTGAAGGAAGGTGATAGTAAAGGCTGACAAAAGTTACTCAGGCGATGGAAATCTTTTGATTTGAGTCCTTCATGATGACCTTCATTCATGGTTTCAGTTTGTCGCATTCTTCCCGGAATACCCTGTATGTGATTGCTCCAGAAGCCCCGAAACTAAATGCATGGTTTCATTTTTCGGAGTAATTTAGAACAAATTCTCTACATCCAGGCTTAAGAGGTTTGAATTAATTTGCATGACAAATGTATGATAGAGGTTTGTGAGAACATATCTATTGAGGAATTGACAATAGTGGGAAAGAAGCCATAGTAGCAATTCCACAAGGGTTATTTCTGTTCATTGACAATCTAAAGTAACCAGCTTCTCCCCAAGAAAAGCCCCATGAATTTTTGACGATGAAGTAAGATTGTCCATTATCACTTCCATAACCAATAGCAAGAACACCGTGGTTCAAAGATTGACAGCTACAAGTGTAGTCATTGAGAATACCACTACTGTACCTCTGGAGTGCTGATGTGGCGTGAATGGCAACGAAAATTGGACCTACGGTAGCAATTGCCTGTTGGAGTGATGAAACACTTCCAGAAGGAATGTTCACGTAACCAAATATTGTAACGATGACTCTTGAAGGATTTGCTTTGCAGTTCTGGTTCATTGCTCTATAAGGATAAGTTTCTTCACGTTCAATTCCTTTGTCTCGGATGAACTTAAAGGCAGCTGTCATCAGTCCTCCATTACAACCCTTGTTACCATAGGAAGCTGAGCAATCGATAAGATTTTGTTCACTGAGGGATATTGTTACCCGTTTTTTGCCGAGTTGAGCTTCAATGGCACCAGTCTTGAAAATGAAAACATGAATTAAAAAATAATGGAGAATAATTCTAGCTGAATAATTCATAACTTAACATAGGAAGAAAATGAAGTGGAATGAGAATTATGATTAATCTATTTGAGAAAAAAAAAATGAAATTAATGTTGCATTATTGAGATGAAAGGAACATAACTTAATAACGTAGCTATATATCCAAAGTCCTGGCACAAATTTCTTTATAAAATTTCAACAAAACATGGTTTTATGATAAATTTTCAGAAATTAATCAATATAATGATGAAGTTGTGAATGAAACTCTGTCCATAGCTTCGCTATAAAGTCTTGCTATCCCACCAGTAGATATCACGTACCAAACTAAAACTTTATCAGCAAATTTGGCCTTTTGCTTGAATTTCACAATGTCTGGACAATTTTCGATATTGTCGGTGTAAAATAAGTTGTTTACTTTTTTTTATTTTTTTTTACAATTTCTGAATTACTCAGAGTAATAGTATTGCATATGGCACAGGATCGAGAAGCATTAGCAATGGTGATCGCCAACGTCGGACAAAACTGACAAGGCACATAAAGAAGAAGAATAGTATTGTACAATAACTGGGTAAAGTTCAACTTTCCACACGAGTGTGTAAGTTTGCACAAGGGGTGGTGTTCATGGGGACATTCGTTAAAATGAAAAATCATTGAATGACTCTTCTTTTCAAAGCCGAGTCGACATTTCGAATTTGCAAAAATTTTTTATACAGTTGAAATGTTTTCCAAAACTTTTGAGACAAATCTGCGTTATTTTACATTATGGTTCATTAAGTAACATTGCGCAGGTTTCTAGGGCAGGTTTTTCTTTACAAAACCATTTTTTTCGAGAAAAGTCAACTAGCTTCAACTTGATTGCCTTCATCAGCGCTTCAAAATAGAATAACTAGATCAACGATATAATTTTCACGTTAGAATAAGATACTATAAAACAAAAACTTCTTTCAAAAGTAGCAAAAACAGATAGATTCGTAAGCAAGTAAGGGAATAGATTCGATATTATTATTTCATAGAACGAATAGTAATCACAAAGTTGTCAGGAATTCGAAATGATAACTATTGCCTCCAAGAGATATTGTTGAAATACTGTGAGATCTGAGAGATTTGAGAATTCGGATATATCATAATGTCGAATCTGTTTCCTTTCTTATGCATTTATCAGATTATGTTATTTTCGAAATAAGTTCTGGTATCGACGATTTGAAAATGAGAATTGTATTGTAGTTCTTGTTTTTTCATTTCAAAACACTGATGAAGGCTTTAAAATAAAGGGTTTAAATTAGTTGGCCCTTTTTCGAAAAAAATTGTCTCGAAAAAAACGTAGGAACCTATACAACTCAATATGTGCACATAGATCTTTTCATCATTCATTCGTGATATTATGGTTTCGCACTTTGTCATATTCCAAAGAATATCCCATTAGTAAAGAACTGAGGCAAGCACTAACGTCCTTTCTTTTTAAGGTTCTTTGTTTGAAATAAATAACTAAAGATAAAATAAAGAGTAGTATGGTCTGAAGATTCATTTCCTTGTGAGGTCATATTGTACTTGATTTTCACAGGATTTTAGGAAAGTGGGTTATCCAACTAATGCCAACGTTTCGCGGATATATTTCCACTTCTTCACGGCTACAAGAGAGAAATTTACGAAGATCAAATAATGTACAATCATTTCTTCAGTTAACATTAAATTATCAATTTCTTAAACTGCTTCGAAACAAATTCTAAACACACATATACAATAAAAGACGATAAAAATATATTGATCTAAATACATACTAAAATTCATAGATTCGATTTTTTTATTTTTTTTCATTTATCTTATTATGGAATTGACTAGAACACTACCAATTAAGGCGTAAAACCTTACCAAAGTTGAAACTTATATTTTCCACATAAAATATCTCAACATGAGCTTGTTGAGCAAATTGAAACAGAAATAAACATCAATTAGGAGAATTTTGTTGTGATCTTCCATAAAGCGATCATCCTCTACAAAACAAATTGTCACCATCAATGAGAGTGTCAAACTGATGTGTTTACTTTATTCTTAAACCAGTTCAACTACAGGTCGAGTCAGCAATATATTGTTAGAATGTAGGAATCCTGATTCACGGTGTTAAATATATGTTTTTGAAAAGATTCAAAATGTTGTTGTATCTTAGGCTCAAATTTTGTGTGTCCGTTCGGTAATTAAACCTTAGTGAAATGATATACATTAAACTGAATGAAACTGTTAATTGCCGAACGGACACACAAAATTTTGAGCTTAATATACAACAACATTTTGAATCTTTTCAAAAACATATATTTAACACCGTGAATCAGGATTCCTACATTCTAATAATATATTGCTGACTCGACCTGTAGTTGAACTGGTTTAAGAATAAAGTAAACACATCAGTTTGACACTCTCATTGATGGTGACAATTTGTTTTGTGGAGGATGATCGCTTTATGGAAGATCACAACAAAATTCTCCTAATTGATGTTTATTTCTGTTTCAATTTGCTCAACAAGCTCATGTTGAGATATTTTATGTGGAAAATATAAGTTTCAACTTTGGTAAGGTTTTACGCCTTAATTGGTAGTGTTCTAGTCAATTCCATAATAAGATAAATGAAAAAAAATAAAAAAATCGAATCTATGAATTTTAGTATGTATTTAGATCAATATATTTTTATCGTCTTTTATTGTATATGTGTGTTTAGAATTTGTTTCGAAGCAGTTTAAGAAATTGATAATTTAATGTTAACTGAAGAAATGATTGTACATTATTTATTCTTCGTAAATTTCTCTCTTGTAGCCCTGAAGAAGTGGAAATATATCCGCGAAACGTTGGCATTAGTTGGATTTAGTTTTGGATAACCCACTTTCCTAAAATCCTGTGAAAATCAAGTATAATAAAGAGTAGTATTGTCCTGAGAAATTGAAAGAATAATCTCAAGTTTTTTTGTCTCTGATAAGAAAAATATAATTTAAAATCAAATCAGAAAAATGATCTCGATTCAAATGAAAGTCATAAATTTTAAAGACTATAAATAATTCAGAAAAATGAGAAATTTACAAACACTTATTTTATTAAATTTGTAACTTCATGCATTTTTTTACTTCATTTCTAGTCAGAACAAGATATGGAGGAGTATTGGATGAACGAAAAGGATTAAAATTCAATTCGTAACTAAATGAACTCACAGCACTAAAAGACCATCCTGAACTACAATTTCCTTGATCTTTAACAGGAGTTACAATTTGAATTGTCCTCCAGTCGACTGAATCAGGGTAGGAAAAGCTTTTGCTGGCATTGAAGATGTCACCATCAAGGACTGGTTTCTTGATCAAACCTTTGTTCACGTATTGCAGGAATTCTTCTTCTGTCCAGTCTGTAAACTGGTTGATGCCTTCAGTATAATTTGATTTTCCTTGATCGTAAAGGGCATTGTGTGCTTCAATTTTCTCTAAATTGTCTTTGAATATTGCCAAACGTTTACGGGCTTCACTTGGAGATTTGTAGGATTTGCGGAATACCACCTGATAATAATTTTACAGGTAAGTTGAATTAGTATTTTATTACAGATGCAAACAATTTTATGATACGAGGGCGGTTTGATAAGTCAGTGACTTTTTGTTTAAAACAATTTTTTTTTTCGACAAAAAAACATACTATTTTTCGACATAATCACCTTTTAGCCCGATATATTTAGTCCAGGGTTTTTCCAATATTTTTATTACCTCCAAATGAAGAGGCTCTCAAAATAGGCGTTTGTTCAGGTAATGACTTCTTCATTCAATTCAAATCTCTTACCGCCCAGCCATTTCTTGGAGGTTTGGAAACAGAAAATAGTCGCAAGGGGCTAAATCTAGAGAATAAGCTGGACGAGGTAGCAGTTCGTAGCGCAATTCGTGGATTTTGGCCATCGTGATCAGACAAGTGTGCACACGTGCATTGTCTTGATGGAACATCACTTTCTTCTTCGCCAAATGCGGCCGTTTGTGCATCAAATCAACGTCGAACCTGTTCAAAAGCTTTGAATAATATTCGCCGTTGATCGTTTTACCTTTCTCGAAGTAATCAATGTGAATGACACCGCGTGCATCCCAAAAAAAAACTGTGGCCATGACCTTGTTGGCTGACAGACTCTGTTTTGCCTTCTTTGGTCCACGTTCACCCCCTGCAACCCTCTGTTTCGATTGTTCTTTGGTCTCTGGAGTGTTGTGATGAATCCATGTTTCGTCCACAATAACAAAACGGCGCAAAAACTCCTTCGGATTACGGCTGAACATCGCTAAACACTCTTTTGAAGTGGTCACACGATTGCGCTTATGGTCGAGTGTGGGCAATCGCGGCTCCCATCTCGCCGAGAGTTTTTTCATGTCCAAATATCCGTGTGAAATACACTGCGCAAAAGAATTAAGGCACATTATGGAAATCTCAAATTTATTCTACAACTGAAGGTGTTCTCAATGATAATTATTTTTATCAGAATTATGCATGCATATAACAATAACAATAACAATAACAATAAATTTATTTCAGAAATCTTGTACATAGAATCTGGTACAAAGAAAAGAAATACGTCAGTTAAAGAAAACAAAATCAAATATTCTTACAAAAAAAATCGAATTCTCTCATAGAATAGGGTTCACATTTAATAATAAGTGATTGAATCTCTCTTTTGAATAATTTAGGTTCCATATTATGAAATTTTCTAGGTAACAAATTAAACCATTTCAAACATATATAAGGTACATTAGACTCCGTTATACTCAGATGATGAGAAGGGTATAGGAAATGTGAGCTTTGTCTTGTTCTATTGATGTTTTTAAAATTCACAAAATAACTTGGATTCTTACATACAAATAATAAACATCTATATATATATATATACCTCTAACAGTCATCAGTTTATTCGATCTGAAGACACCTCGACAAGATTCTCTGAAAGATAGACTGAACATTATTCTTAAAGCTTGTTTCTGTAAAACAAATAATTCTTGAATTCCATTGGTACCTCCCCAAATAATTATTCCATAATTTATTATGGATATGAAGTTCGAAAAATACAAATTTTTCAATATAGAGATATCAACCTGAGATTTCAATACTCTCAACGTGTAATTAGCAGATCTTAGACGATTTGAGATATGTTCAATGTGTTGACTCCACTTCAAACCTCTATCCAGCCACACACCCAAAAACTTTACACAGTTATTGACCGAGATTTCTGAACTTCCTACATTTATCTTCTCTGGAATGGTCAAATTTGATCTGTGGTGAAAAAAACACATTCCGTTTTTTCGACATTCAACTTTAGCCGGTTCTCAGTGGACCACAATTCCATTTTCTGCATTTCTCTGTTAGAATCGCATATAAGTTGTCCAACATTTTTTGATTTTATAATTTTATTGGTATCATCCACATACATATATAAATTTTGAGAGCTCATATCATTATCTGGTAGGTCATTGACATAGATCACAAATAGCAGAGGTCCCAGTATGCTACCCTGAGGAACCCCATCTCGTGATACTTCCTCGCACGATTCAATCACTTCTGCTTCTATCTCCAAAGCAACACGTTGTCTACGATTTTCCAAATAACTCTTGATCAGGAGCAGTTGATTGTCTCTGATACCATAGCTTTCTAATTTATCCAAGAGAATTTCGTGCTTGACGCAATCAAAGGCTTTGGACAGGTCAAGAAAAAGCCCACATGTTGTTTCACCTCTCTCAAAACCCCCCACAATGCTCTCCACAAGCTCAAACATAGCTGTCTCCGTACTTCTGTTCTTGATGAATCCATGTTGTGATGTGTTGAAAATTCCAAATTTACTGAAAAACTTGACCATTCTATCTGCCAACAATTTTTCGAAGATCTTAGAAAAAGTTGACAAGTGATTGATAGGTCTATAATTTATTATTTCTTCTTGGTTGCCTTTTTTGAATAAAGGTTTAATTATAGAAACTTTTAGAGCATCCGGAAAAATTCCCACTGTAAAAGATCGGTTGATGATATAGCATAATGGTTCAACAATTATACTTGCAGATCTTTGGATTAGATTAAGTGGAATGCCATCACATCCAAAAGCTTTTTTATTTCTGATTCTATATATTGTTTTCATTATTTCCTCTGATGATATCTCGAACATAAAGAAGGACTTAGAAAATCTTTTGATTTTCTTGGAATGTTGAATATGTTATCCACTTTCAACGTTTTTCTTCAATACAGATGTTTTTTCCCAGCAGGAATAAAAAAAGATGAGATTATCAGATTTTGAATGTATTGGCTCCATTCTGAAATCAGTTGTTCTCGATCAATTCTAGTGATCAATAGTTTTTCTTTCGTTTGATTCTCTACACTCGATCGCTATGCAACGCGAAACAAGCAATTTGACCCAAGAGGAATGTGCCCAAGCGGTAGTTTTGCTAGAAGAAGGGTGGACATACACAAGAATTGCAGAAAGGTTTGGAGTTTCCCATACAAGTGTGTCCAGAATGTTGCAGCGATTCAGGGAGACAGGTATGAATGTCCGAAGACCAGGACAGGGTAGACCACGGGTAACAACTGCCATTCAAGAACGTCACTTGAGAGTTTCTTCGTTGAGACAACGGTTTGCAACCGCTCGCCTCCTTCAAAATCAGCTTGAGCAAACTCATGGGGTGCAATTTAGCACTCAGACAATAAGAAATCGCCTCAGAGAATATTATTTAAGGCCTCGTGTCGCGGCAAGAGGCCCAGCTCTTACTCCAGCCCATCGAAGGGCGCGTTTGGATTTTGCGAGAGAGCCAATCCATTGGAAAGAGTATGATGTACCCGTTCAGTTGAGATACTTACAGTATTAGCCAACCCACGCACTTTCATTCTCCGATCGTCCAATATCATTTCATGGATTTTATCGACGATTTCCGGGGTGATCACTTCTTTTGGGCGACCTGAACGTTCGGCGTCACTAGTACTGGTACGACCAAAACGGAACTCTGTAAAACCCTGTTTCACCATTGAAATTGATGGTGCCGAGTCCCCGTAACATTTATCAAGTCTTTCCTCAGTTTCAGTGATCAATTTTTCACGTAAAAAGTAATGCTTAATCAGCAGACGGAATTCACTTTTTTCCATTTTCTAAAAATTCACGAGGTGGTCTGCTTTGAACGGCTATAAAATAGCATGCACGTCGTAACTTGCAGAAAATTAGAATGTTGTCCACTGATAGATCACAGATGATGAACACACTGTTGCATTGAAAGTAACTGCGCGGGAAATTCAAAAAGTCACGGACTTATCAAAACGCCCTCGTATATTATATGGATTGAGCAAGTTTAGTTTCAATATTGAACTCAAATCATTGAAAAATAGATTGATTTACTCGCGTAGAACTTACTCACCTGGTAATTTTCCCATTCTTGCCGAACTTCTTCGTCACTTATGGGCTATGGCGTTAACACAACCAATGAAAACAACATAAATAAGAGCTAAAACCTTCATTTCAGCTAATTTCATGGAGGCTAAAATAAAACTAGTTGAAAAAAGTGAGGGAATTTTCAAATTTGAGGTGATGTTTACCGATTTCACTCTATATAGGCTGCTGATGAATATAATGGATTATTTCTAGTTATTACTGGTACCTGTGTGCAAAATGAGTCTTGAGGTAGTTACGGACATCAAAATGACCGTAAAAGAGGTTATCAAGAAACTCTTATCTGATGAATATTTTATCAACTATGCAAATTAACGAAGGTGACATCAAACCTACTCAAATTGGAAGCACGCGTGAATGAACAAGATAAGGCTGGGCACACACGGGGAGCTTGAAGGAGTCAAGGTAAACTGTCTAGTGAGCTACAGGTAATCATAATCATAATCTTCATTAATCCTTCAGACTGAGAACATTCAATATAGGACAAGTCATTAAACAATTATATTATAGGTGGTACACAATTAATTAAATTCACTATCATTCAAGTAATCATTAACATGATAATAACATTTATCCAGTAATATATTTCTCACGCTTTTTTTTAATGCAGAAATATTTTTCAGCTCTCCAATGGAGTTTGGTAGCTTATTGTATAGCAATATACCGAAGTAAGCTGGATTCTGTTCACAAATACTGAAATTATGCCTAGGTATACAAAATTTCTCACAATGCCGTGTGTAATAGTTACGATAATCGCTATTCCTCTGAAATTTATCCAAATTAGATTTAACAAATACAAGAGTTTCCAAAATATAAATACAGGGTACTGTGAGCAATCTATACTCAATAAATATGTTCCTACATGGAGTATATCTTGCTATTATGCATACAGCTCGCTTTTGAAGTTTAAACACTCTTAAACAAAGAGAGAAACATCCCCAGAATATTATACCATATTTTATTCTGGAATAAAAATGAGAACAAAAATAGGTCATTAATATATTCGCTTTAGTTAATTCCCTTAATCTATACAAAGCATATCAAGCAGATGCCAAGCTATTACATACAGTACTAGTATGGCTTTCCCATCCCAAGTTGTTCTCCCCCAAGAATTTAGTTCCTGAAACCTGCCGTATACTTTTACTATTAATTTTTATCAGAAATGATTCCATGCTGAGTTAAGTTCGAGGGGTAAAGTTGATAAATACCGTTTTTTTATGTTTATGTACAATCTATTATCTTTCAACCAATTAACGAATCCATCTTACATTTTTTGTGCATACATTATGAGTTCTTCTTTATTTTTATGGCTACATAGGTAGCTGATATCATCGACAAACATTTCAATCGAATTTCTCTCATCTATATCTGGTAGGTCATTTACAAATAGTAAAAACAATAGGGGTCCCAATACAGAACCCTGAGGAACACCAAACTGTATATTTTTTTCTTTAGATCTTACACCATCTATCTCTACTACCTGGGCTCTGTTGGTCAAGTAGGATCTCAGCAAACTATTCACTTGCCCTCTTAATCCATAGGCTATCAATTTTTCGAGAAGCAATGCATGATTGACCAGGTCGAAAGCTTTACCCAAGTCCATGATTATTCCTAGAGTTTTCATGTTTTTACCTACACTGTCATATAGTTTGCTCAAAAAGTCGTGAATGGCTGTAGTTGTTGATCTATTTTTCAGGAATCCATGTTGCGCACTGTGAAGGATATTGTTACTAGTCAGGAATTAAATAATTTTATCGAAAAGAATTATTTCAACTACTATCTTAAATATGACGGACAGTAGAGCTATAGGTCTAAAATTTTCAACTTTTTCTGTATCTCCCTTTTCGTAGATTGGAACAATTTTCGCCAATTCAAGAATCTCCGGAAATACACCTCGATCCAACATCAAATTTATGAGGTATGCCAATGGGTGGGCAATCAAATCTGCGCATCTTTTCAAAACTTCCGTATTTATGCCATCCACTCCAACGCTATTCGAATTTTTCGGATTCTTCAGTACATCCCTGACCATTTTATCATCTACTGGCGTAAGAAACATTGAATGAGTCAACCTTGAGGGCAAATCACAATTAGTAGATTCCTACGTATGTCCAGGGTGGATAAATTTCGAACTTTTAGCACTACATCTTTCAAATCAGAGGAGATAGACAAAATAAGATACCCCATTCTCGTTCCCTTCTTCTGAGAAACTAACAAGAGTAGTATTCATTTTTGGCCATCTTCTTTTATTTTCGAGTTAAAAGCGAAAATTGGAAAAATGGCCATATCAAAAAAAAATTATAACTCCGTTAATACTGATGATAGAGCTCTGGAGTATAATCCAGTGGTGTTTAAAATTTTAACTTAAATATGTTAAAGTATTAGCTGTACAACTTTGCCTCAGGCGTTTTGCAATAGATGGCATTAACGGTAAGTGGTAGTCTAAATTAATAGATCGTAGATGTCATACAATAAGCTTAGGTATTTGTAAACATAACGCCATCATAAGTCGTTTTGTATCTGCATCATGAAGTTATTCTCGATGGAACATGTCAGCTTACGGGCCGAATTTTCGTAATTTGCAGAGGCTCATCGAATGCTCTCAAATACTTATGGTGAGCCCGCAATCAGTGAAAGAAAGTGCTGAGAGTGGTTTCAAAGCTTCAACAACGGTGATTTAGACCACGAAGACCAGCTTATCGGTGGAAGAGAGAAGGTTTTCGAAGATGCAGAACTGAAGGCATTACTTGATCAAGACTAGTGTCAAATGCAAGAAGAATTGGCAGGATCGTTTCGAGTGAAGCAACAAGCAATTTCAAAATGCCTGAAAGACATTGAAAAGATTCAGAAACAAGAATTGGGTGCCGTACAAGGTGAAGCCGAGAGATGTTGAACAGCGTTTGTTTGCTTGTGAACCGCTGATTGAGACGTGAAGGCGGAAAGGATTTCTGCATCCCAAGCGCAGAAAATCATGGGGATATCCCGGCCATGCTTCCACGTCGTCGATAGCCAAACCGCACATTCATGGTTCTAAGGACCTGCTCAGTATTTGTTGGGACCAGCTCGGCATTATGAGTTGAAGAAACCGACTGAAACAATCACAGTCGATCATTATCGAAAGTGATTAATGCGTTTGAGCCGAAAATTGAAAGACCAACGGCCGCAATACAACGAGAGACATGATGAAGTGATTTTACAGCATGACAATGCTCCACCTCATTTTGCGAAAGTGGTCAAGATATACTTGGAAACGATGAAAATTAAAAAAGAAAAAGAAGTACGATATCCAAGTGTGTAAAATATCATACGATATTAATTATCTATATATATTTTGTTGATACATTAACCAGATAGAGAATTAATATCGTATGATATTTTACACACTTGGATATCGTACTTCTTTTTCTTCTTGTATTTTGATCATTCATCACCCAGTGCAGGTGTTAGCCAATTATATATTATTTATTATACACTGCGCAAAAAAATTAACACACATTACGGAAATCTCAAATTTATTCTACAACTGAAGGTGTTCTCAATGATAATTATTTTTATCAGAATTATGCATGCATATTTTATCCACTTTCAATGTTTTTCTTCAATACAGATGTTTTTTTCCCAGCAGGAATAAAAAAAGATGAGATTATCAGATTTTGAATGTATTGGCTCCATTCTGAAATCAGTTGTTTTCAATTCTAGTGATCAATAGTTTTTCTTTCGTTTGATTTTCTATACTCGATCTCTATGCAACGCGAAACACGCAATTTAACCCAAGAGGAATGTGAACAAGCGGTAGTTTTGCGAGAAGGAGGGTGGACATACACAAGAATTGTAGAGAGGTTTGAAGTTTTCCATACAAGTGTGTCCAGAATGTTGCAGCAATTCAGGGAGACAGGTATGAATGTCCGAAGACCAGGACAGGGTAGACCACGGGTAACAACTGCCACTCAAGAACGTTACTTGAGAGTTTCTTTGTTGAGACAATGGTTTGCAACCGCTCGCCTTCTTCAAAATCAGCTTGAGCAAACTCATGGGGTGCAAATTAGCACTCAGACAATAAGAAATCGCCTCAGAGAATATGATACCTTGAAGAGGTCGAAGTCTCTCGACTGAAATGGCCAGCAAGAAGTCCAGATCTCAATCCGATTGAGAAGGTTTGGGACAACCTCAATAGAAGGCTGAGAAGTTCAGAAAATCATCCAGCTACTCTTAATGAATCCAATTCAGAGAAATCTGGGAAGGATTAGTTCAGAACATTTTAAGATCACTCATTTTGAGTATGAACCGTTGTTGCCGAGCTGTAATTAATGCAAGGGGTGGAAATACCAAGTATTACTAAATCACTTATCAGCATTCCAGTATTTTAAAAATTGATTATTTCTTTTCTTTCACATTTCACATAAGATTCGGTGAAATATATCCTGAATTTTTCTTCCATTTAATGTGTCTTGTTTCGTTCAAAACCTTCCCGAGAGAACATAAAAAATAAGTTATAAAGTTAATGTAGAGTTAACTTTCATTAAAATTGAGATTTTCAGAATGTGCGTTAATTTTTTTGCGCAGTGTACTTGGAAACGTTGCAATGGTAAGTATTACCTCACCCGAATGCCGTATTCTCCAGACGTTTCTCCCACGGAATATCACTTGTTTCGATCAATGGCACACAGCCTGGCTGACCAGCACTTCCGGTCTTATGAAGAAGTAAAAAATTGGATCGCTTCAGAAGATGACCAATTCTTTTCAATGCGGGATTTGTACGCTGCCGAAAGATGGAAAAAAGTGGTGGCCAACGATTGACATTTCTTTGAATCATAAATGTTCAACGAGTTCTTTACAATAAAGCCTCGACTTTCTGAAAAACGGAGGAAGCAAAGTTCTTGGCCTATGTACTATGGATATTGGGAGGTTTACGAAAACATCATCAATCAAGGTATAATTGACTTTAATATATAATGTACATTATCAAGAAATAACCTACAATACTGGGTAAGAAGCCATAGAGGAAATTCCACATGGGTTATTTCTGCTCGTTGACAACCTGAAGTAACCTCCTTCTCCCCAAGAAAAGCCCCATGAATTTTTGACGATGAAGTAAGATTGTCCGTTATCACTTCCATAACCAACAGCAAGAACTCCGTGGTTCAAAGAATAGCTGCTACAAGAGGTGTCGTAGAAGATACCACCCCGGTATCTCTGCAGGTTTGCTGTGGCGTCAATGGCAACAGAAATTGGACCCACGCTACCAATTGCCTGTCGAAGAGTTGAATCACTTCCAGACGAAAGGTTCACAAAGCTAGAAATTCTAGCGACGATTCTTGAAGGATCCGCTTGACAGAATTCGTCTATTGCTCTATAAGGATAGTTTTGTTCACTTTGAATTCCATGGTCTCGGACGTAATTGAAGGCAGCTGTCATTAGACCTCCATTACAACCCTTGTTACCATAGGAAGCTGAGCAATCGATAAGATTTTGTTCGCTCAGGGGTATCAGTTGACCTCTTCTTCCGAGTTGACCTTCAATGGCACCAGTCTAGAAAATAAGAAACTATATTCAAAAAATGAAGAATAATTGTAGCTGTATATATATAATTTATAACTCATCAAAGGAAGAAAACGATGTACATGGTGTTCCAAATTTGATGATCACTGAAAGCTTCTCGAGAACAATAGTACTTGATATTCAAAAAATTCTAAAATGTTTTTTTTCACTAAATTTTATGGTTTATATGATACTCATAACAGATCATAAAAATCATCGAATTTTGGACTACGTGTACAGAAATTTATGAATAAATTCATGAATTTTTAAGAAACTGAAATGTTTCGCAGAGAATAGTGACTACTCAACGATTATTGATTTTTGAATCTTATTGGCCAAATCTTGAGTTAGCATCAGAAAACCCCTTATTATTTCCCAAACAAGAAACCAAAACTTCCCCAATAGAGATTAGATATTATGGATGGTGAAATTAAGTTTTAGTATAATTCTCTCTTCTCTCGATCTTCCCTCAAGAATTAATATATACAGAGTGGCCACTTTTTTCATGGGATTGTATTGGGACCTTTTGAACCATAAGAGTTAAAAGGTCGGTCAAATGGAGAAAAAGTTGCATGCATAGAAGCATTGTCGAGCAGTTCAAACAAATCAAGATTATCAGGGCCGGTTATTGAGATATCATGAGAAAAGTAAATTCTGTCATTCTCATTTCTCTTTTTTTCCAACTTTATTTAAAATATTATCAAAAAATGTTACAGGAATTTATTATTCGACAGTAAATTATCCTCAATTTGACGTAATCAGATTTCGTGTCCAACGTTTCGTACTCTCTGGGCCACCCTCAACCTCATTTTTTTCAATACTGACCTGCATATTTTATGACACTTTTCAAACTAACTTCTATCGCTGAATTCAACGAGATATCATACAATGTCATTCAAAGTTGATTTTCAGATGATTTTGACCCTTATCCAAATTTCTTGGTGTGTATGTGAGAAAAAACAAGTCTATCAACGATATCAATATTCTGACCCAAATTCAATTGAACCCAGAAAAAAAATCGAGAACTGTGGCCAGTGAATGCAATTTATCAAGAACTGCTGTTAATGAAATAGTCAAGAGACGTGAATACAATGATTTTAAATTTGAATACCAAGCCTTGCAAAAATTATATCGTAATGATCCCAAAATAAAGTTCGATTCTGTAATTTGTTTGAACGGAACAAATGACAAATACAACAATAGTGATTCCTCGCGAGAAGATTGAGAATGTATTGGAAGGTATTCAAGGAGACAAAATAAGCAAATGTATAAGAAGTATGGGTTCCAGAACTATAAAGTGCATTTTACAAAATGTTGGACATTTCGAACACTTACTTCATTAATTTTCATTTACTTTCGAATAATCATTTGATTTCTCTTTCATTATATGATAGTTTGGTTTAATTATTATGAATTGAAATATGAAAATACTTATTACTGGTTTCTTGCTTTGATTCTAATATGTTCCATTTAGTTCAAGATGAGTAAATAGATTTTTTTATCGATATGTAGGTATGTTGTTAATTAGACTAAAGGTACCTAAATGTACGTAATACAGATCCTACCCAAAGAAAATTGGATGAGGGTCAAAATCACCGGAAAATCAACTTTGAATGACATTATATGATATGTCGTTGAATTCAGCGTTAAAACTTATTTCGAAAAGTGTCATAAAATATGCAGGTTCATTTTGAAAAAAATGAGGTTGAGGGTGGCCCAGAAAGTACGAAACGTTGAATACGAAATCTGATTATATCAAATTGGGAATAATTTACTGTCGAATAAAAAATTCCTGTAACAGTTTTTGATAATATTTGAAATAAAGTAGAAAAAAAACAAAAATCAAAATGACAGAATTCACTTTTCTTATGATATCTCAATAACCGGCCCTGATAATATCGATTTATTTGAACTGCTTGATAATTCTTCTATGAAAGCAACTTTTTCTCCATTTGACCGACCTTGTAACTCTTATGGTTTAAAAGTTACCAATACAATCCCATTGAAAAAGTGTCCATTCTGTATAATAAATGAGAAGAAAACTCACTGCTATACTGTAGGTAGGCTCTGAAGCTATTTTGGAGACTACCTAATTTACCCACATATTTCAAATTGATACAATACAAATTTGAAAAGTTCACGAAAAAGAGTATGGGAACACTATATCAGATTCTACTGAAGTTCTCTATTCAATTCATGAAAATCTCTTAAAATGTATTCCGAAAAATGATTTCGAATAAATAATAAATCTGTTGAATCGAAATAGAAGTTAACGAAACAATTGAATTTTACCGAATTCCTCAAATTTAATCCTATTAATCTTAATATACTCGGGTAAGTGAAAAATTACAAGTAAAATATTTTTTCCGGAGGTAACCTTTTAGAGATACAGTAGTAGAAATAAGGGGTAATAGATAATCAAAAAGCATAGTAAGTAAATTCGTGAAAATGTGAACTCACAGCACTAAAAGACCAACATGATCCACACTGTCCTTGATTTTTAACATCAGTAACAATTCCTGATGTCGTCCTCCAGTCGACTGCTCCAACGTTGGAGAAACTTTCGCTTTCATTGAAAATGTCACCAACAATGACTGGTTTGTTGAGCAAACCTTTGTTCACGTATTGCATGAATTCTTCTTCAGTCCAATCAGTGAATTGGTTGATGCCCTCAGTATGAGTGGATTTACCTTGTACGTAAAGGGCATTGTGTGCTTCAATTTTTTCTAAATTGTCTTTGAATACTTCTAAACGTTTACGGGCTTCAATTGGAGATCTGTAGGATTTTCCAAATTGCACCTGATAATTCGAAAAGAAACTTATTTCATTACATCATTCAACACCCCCAATCTATTATAGACTATAGAGTTTTATTATATAGAGTTCTGTCTCAAAATCCAACTAGAAGCAATGTAGTACTCACCTGGTAATTTTCCCATTCTTGCCGAACTTCTTCGTCAGTGATGGCGTTAACACAACCAATAACAACAACACAAATAAGAACTAAAACCCTCATTTCAGCTAATCTGATGAACGCTTAATGAAAACTGGATGAATAAGTTGGAAAATTTTCCAAATTTGTGTTGTTGTTTACCGATCTCACTTTATATAAGATTCTAAGGATCAGATTATGTTTTTCCAGTCAGAAAGATTCCATTGAGCACTAATGCGATTACTGTCGATATCTCAATTTTTTATTTTCAGAGCACGAAATTCTTGCTTTTTGAAATCGATAGCGACCAAAGGGTAACAATTTTTTAAAGTGTATCTCAGAATTGAATGGATGATAATGGCTGAAAAAAAGCACATCGGATCGACTGTATTGATTGCATTCATGATTTCGGAGAAATATTGGACATTTCGAAATAGTGGTGAATTCCATGGATTTCGGTTCAGTTCTATTTTTAGATCGAATCCTTTGTTCAGCTTGATGGGTAGACATCTTGATTACATGTTTAACTTGTTTGAAAATGGGTATGAAATGACAAACAAGTATAGAGATTGAAAAAACATATGGCGACTTTATAAGATTATTGAGTGATCATAAAGAATGGTTGTCAATCTTGGCGAAACTAACACTAAAGACGAGAGGGAATCAAATTCAGAATAATTTTTTCAAATTCAACCACCCTTGTTCAAAAAGAGTATCGCTTTCTCCGCGTTCAATGCAATTATCAAAATATTTAAAGTTGATATTTTTATGGGAATGCACCCAGAAGAATATGTATTCATTCGAGGTTTGCTTCCCAATGAAAGATTGAACCAAGTTGTTTATCTTCATTTGATTTCAAAATTACAATAAGAAAGAAATATGTTGAATGCTAAATAAAAGTCCATTTTCTCAGGACCTCCAAATAAAATCCAATTAAACGAAAATACATTCATAAAGTATTATGTATCTATTCTCAAAAATAACAATATCAAAATAGTTATTTGTCTTACTAGGCAGTAAAGTAGTAGATAGGAATTCAGACAAGGCAGTCAATCTACTTTGCTGCCGAATTGATCATATAGTTTTTCTTCGATTGTTTGTAATGCGATCTGTAGGATATTATTATTAGGATAAATTATTATCTTTCACTTTTCATTGATAGTGATAAATTAAAACTTAATTCGACAGAAATCGCAATTGTTGGAATGGTTGGTTGCTATGGAAATGTATGTCCATAATAATTATAGTTTGACAATTTATGGAATATCTGACAGTTTTCTGGAAAAATATCGGATATATTCATATTAGGGACAGTGATAGCGACGTAGAAGTAGTTACTCTTCCAGAAATAAGGGAGGTGGCAAAAAATATTGATTGTCAGAAAATGTCGAATGTTTTATTTGCATTGAGAATAATCATTTTGCTGCATAGGCAGGAAAAGTAATACTTTGCTGATTGATATGTGTCTGCAAAATTAATATTTGCTATCAATCGGAGAAAAAATCATTAACCCTCAACTGGTGACACTCAAATATGTAAGTAACGTTATTGCCGTTATTGGTAACATGGAGTCTGTGAAAGTCCGCCATTTATTCAGGTCGTTTTAACCAAAAAACCAAATTTTCTTACGGATCAAAATCGAAATATAGATAATTCAACATTGTATTGATATATTTCTTCAATAAAGGTGTTCGAAGAAAGTATAAAAAACATTCTCTTTGGGGAGTCCAAACTCGAAAGTTCTCAACAAAAAAGATACATAATTTGAGCAGTATACAGGTTGATTCATCGGTTAATGGGCGGAAGCTAAGGGTAGAAAGAGGACGCAGAGGCGAGTCTGAATAACCTATATTTGAAGGGTATATCTCTTCTTATAATCCAGAAAAAATTTGTTTTATTGATTTTGTCAATTTCTTCAATAACCCATAACATTCGAACCATCCTATATATTTTTGTGTTTGGTACGTTTACTCTCTGAAACTACTACATCATACAGACATAGCAACTGAATCTTTTTTCCAGGTCCGGCCTAGGAGAAATTCATAAATGAGATTCAACCTTAAAGAAAACACTCTGTATATCTAAAATTCTTGAATTTGATAGGATGCGATTAATACTCGATAAATCTAGAAGTACTAGGAAAAGTTCAGAAGTGTCACCCACAAATCAACTCGACAAATTCGAATATTCGTACCGCATCTAAGCCTGGATCCTACTAATTTATTATCGATTGATAATAAATCGGTACTACCGATTATCGAACTATCAATCGATAATACATTAGTAGGATCCAGGCTTAAATGCATTTGCCGCGTTGGTTTGTGGGAGCTTTCATAGGCTTAGGACATGAAATCGGTAGAATAGTTTGCGAATTTTGCGAAATTAAAGAATTTCATACAGATGTTCATTCAGCGATGAAGCACAATTTACCAGAGATGGTATTGATGTTTTAAAAAAATCACATGTCTGCGCCGAAACAAATTATTTTGCTACAAAGCAAGGCCGTTTTCAATACAGGTTTTCATTTAATGTTTGGTGTGATGTTTATAATAATAGATTATACGTGTTACCGCCAGGACCGGCACAAGCAATTTTAGCGCCTGAAGCAAAACATTTTTCGGAGCCCCTGCTGAAAAAGTATCAATAAACCAACCCCCCCCCCCCCCAACAAAAACCATTACCTGCTCGATGATAATTCGCCATTTTTGATTTCTCCAGTGATTTTGCTAATCGTTTCCTTTCTAAAGTCGTTTCCACTGGGATTCTTGTTTTTCGGACATTTTTACCTACAATGAATTCCTATATTTCTTCGACGCCGATGAACAATGCGTAAGTAATAAATCTGATTCTCACATTCACAAAACACTGCGTACGATCGATGAAAGATTACCTATCACACCACAAGATACAAAGGGCGGTAAGGCATGCAAAGCTTCGAAAACTAAATGGGATTAAAAACATATGTTCCGCTGAAAAAATTCAGCATTTATCAGTAATTAGTTTCGAATTCAGAATCATAGGAATTTTGCATATGTTGAATGTGTAAACAAATTACACGTAATTCGAAGTGTTGTTTTTCGTCTTTGTGATATACATTCCATCTCTCATTCAATAAGGGTAATAGGCAATGCTACTTATATTGGTTAGGTTGCCATGTGTTATTTATTGAACAGGCGACTTAGTAATGACGGTTTGGAGATTTTTATTGCAGGGAATGTTGATAAACGCAGCAAAGCGGACCAACTTCATGTTATTTTTAAGAATCAAGACTATATTTTTTTAGAGATATGAGAAGAAGGCCACAAACTGGGCTAAATTGCCGCCCATCGAAAAGAGGCGCCTGAAACAGTCGCTCCACTGTTTCACCCCTAACGCCGGACCTGGTTAGCGCCCTATTTGAGTCGTGAAGTTTATTTTGATTCTCTTCAAAATATTTCACCTGTTTTGCTTGATGCAGCTGTTGATTTCGGAGGCCTGCAAGGAATGTCGACTTCAATCCTATAAATTATTTTGTTTGAGGTTACAAAATCAGAAGTTAACTCGACACGAATAAACGATAGAAGCAACTTCTTCAGAGAATGGAGAACGTTTGCAACAAATTGTGAAAAAATCAATAAATGATAAAAAATCAATAACTAATCTGATCAAATGAGCATAGATATGTATTGAGCAGAATGGTTGCCATTTTGAGCAATTTTCGCTAATTTTTTATCTGCTTCGAAGGCTTTTAAATAGGGGTTTTTCATCAAGATATTATTTTTTTAAAACTCATTTTAATTGCTTTTTCAATTTTGTAGAAAAATATTATGTGTATGTAGGTGGTTCACGAAATCATCATCAATCAAGGGATAATTGGCTTTAATATACAATATAAAATATCACAAAATGAACTACAATACTGGATAAGAAGCCATAGTGGCAATTCCACATGGGTTACTTCTTTTCATGGACAATCTGAAGTAACCAGCTTCTCCCCAAGTAGAGCCCCATGAATTTTTGATGATGTAGTATGATTGTCCGTTAGCATTTCCATAACCAACAGCAAGAACTCCGTGGTTCAAAGACTGGCTGCTACAAGAGTTGTCATTGAAGATACCACTCCTGTACCTCTGCAGGTTTGCTGTGGCGTCAATGGCAACAGAAATTGGACCCACTCTAGCGATTGCCAACTGGAGATCTACAACATTTCCATATGCAATGTTTACAAACCTAGAGACTCTTGTAACGATTTTTGAAGGATTCGCTTGACACCGTTCGTTTCTTGCTCTATAGGGATAGTTTTGTTCACTTTCAATTCCATGGTCCCGGACGTAGTTGAAGGCAGATGTCATCAGTCCTCCATTACAACCCTTGTTACCATAGGCAGTGGAGCAATCGACAAGATTTTGTTCGCTGAGGGATGTCAGTTTACGTCTTCTGCCGAGTTGACCTTCAATGGCACCAGTCTAGAAAAAAAACTCGTTAATAAATTGATTTTGATTTCTTACATTAAGTTAAAATCAGAAAAACACTTTGTAAAGGTTGTCTTTTTAGAGGTATATAACTTTAAGTTGGCATTACCGTTCAAGATGGCGACCGATTCAACAGCTTTTGAGTGATTCATTTTCAGTTTGGTTTGGCAATTTATCATGAATAGACTCACGCCTGAACAACGCTTGCAAACAGTGCAATTTCATTTCGGAAATAATGGTTCTGTGCGGAATACGTATCGCGCACTACGTCCATTTTATCGTCGACAAAATCGTCCATCAGAGCAGTTAATTCGATTAACCATGGAACGTTTTCGCACCACGTTTACTCTTATTGATATATCGCATCCCCAGAGACGCCGTACGGTGCGTAAAGAAGAAGCTAATGCTGCTGTAGAGCGTAGCATTGAGGAAGACCCGAATGAGTCTATCCGCCATCGAGCACAGGAATTGGATCTGTGTCCATCCACTTCATGGAAGATTTTGCGGAAGGACCTTGGCTTGCGTGCTTACAAAATCCAACTCGTGCAAAAATTGAAGCCAAACGATCATCAAGTAAGGCGTAGATTCGTCGAATGGTGCGGAATACGTATCGCGCACTACGTCCATTTTATTTTGTTTAGCGATGAAGCGCACTTCTGGTTGAATCGCTACGTCAACAAACAGAACAGCCTCATTTGGAGTGAAGCTAATCCTCAAGTGTAGGTCGAAACACCGTTACATCCAGAAAAACTGACTGTTTGGTGCGCTTTATGGGCTGGTGGAATCATTGGTCCGTACTTCTTCAAAAACGATGATGGCCAGAACGTTACAGTCAATGGTGATCGGTATAGAGTCATGATTACAATTTTTTCCATTCCTGAATTGAACAATCATGATGTCCAGGAGCTGTAGTTCCAACAAGACGGCGCAACATGTCACACAGCTCGTGCCACAATCGATTTATTGAAAGAAACGTTTGGTGACCGCCTAATTTCACGTTTTGGACCTGTGAATTGGCCTCCAAGATCTTGTGATTTAACACCGCCAGACTACTTTCTGAGGGGCTATGTAAAGTCATTGGTCTATGCGGTTAAGCCACAAACCCTTGACCATTTTGAAGACAACATTTGCCGTGTTATTGCCGATATACGGCCACAAATGTTGGAAAAAGTCATCGAAAATTGGACGTCCAGATTGGACTACATCCTAGCAAGCCATGGCGGTCATATGCCAGAAATCATATTTAAAATGTAATGCCACAAGATTATCTTGAGGATAAATAACATTTATGTCAATCGAATAATCCATCGTTGTTTTATCGCAATTTAAAGTTCTATAGCTCTGAAGAAAAACACCCTTTACTTCCTGAACATAAAACTAAATATTCCTCAATAGCGATATGTTATGGTAAATTAGAGTACTCAGTATAGTTCTTAAACATGTCCGCGATTATTTGATCCGGAAAAAGTTTTCTCCATCAATCTATAATATAATAGATATAATACTTGAAGAGAGAACTCACTTCTACTGTTTATGAGCTGTGTAAACTATCTTGACAACATAAATCTGAAAAGGTCACGAAAAACAATATGCGAACATTTTTATGATATTACGGAAGTAAACCTCCCTCAAGATGACGGATGTTAAAAAACGACGTTTCAATATTTTATGAACTATTCAAAGACCTCAAAATAAGTTTCATATAAACATGTGCTCCGAATAAGTCGATTTGGAGATATGAGCGATTTTCGATTTTAATTTTCCGAGTTATTTTTGACTTCTAGTATGTAGTAGATGTAATAGAATAAGGCATTTTAAATTCTGAAATTATAATTCTTCCTCAACAACACAGTGGGAGTAATGACTCAAATCGGATGTAAAATACTCAATAAAAGTACGTGAATGTCATATAAAAATCGAATGTTTTCTGCTAGCAAAACTAATGAACCAACTGAAAATATTTTAATTGTGATTTCAGAAAACAAGCCATCTGAAAGATGAAAATGAATCGAATATAGTATTTTGTTGCGCTAGTAATTCATTTGAAAACAGAAAATCACTTATATCTCCAAATTAGGATTTTGAACTAATTTCAGGTTAGTAATAAGCTCCCAAAATATTAAAACTTTGTGTTTTAACATCCGGAATATTCGGAAACAATTTTGAATAAAGGATAAATCTAGCCGGTTCAAAGTGAAAGGGAAGAAATAAGAAAAAGCGTAATTTACTGTATATCTCAAATTTCTCCCTATTCATAAGAAAATATGATTCGAATATCAATTATGAATATTATCTGGTAAGTGAAAAATTACAAGTATAAAAAGTTTTCCTCCAGAAGTGACATCTTAGAGACTTAGTAGTAGAAATAAGGGAGTATACAGGATGGCCACTTTTTCAATGGGATTGTATTGGTAACTTTTAAACCATAAGAGTTAGGAGGTTGGTCAAATGGAGAAAAAGTTGCATGCATAGAAGCATTATCAAGCAGTTCGAACAAATCGAAATTATCAGGGCCGGTTATTGAGATATCATAAGAAAAGTAAATTCTGTCATTTTGTTTTTTTTTCCCACTTTATTTCGAATATTATCAGAAAATGTTACAGGAATTTTTTTATTCGGCAGTAAATTGTTCTCAATTTGACGAAATCAGATTTCGTATACAACGTTTCGTGCTCTCTGGGCCACCCTCAACCTCATTTTTTTCAATACGGACCTGTATATTTCATGACACTTTTCGAAATAACTTTTGACGCTGAATTCAACGATATATCATACAATGTCATTCAAAGTTGATTTTCAGATGATTTTGACCTTTATCCAATTTTCTTTGGGTCGGATCTGTAGTGAATGCAATTCATCAAAAACTGCTCTAAATAAAATAGTCAAGAGACGCGAATACAATGATTTTAAATTTGAATACCAAGACTTGCAAAACTTATTTCGTAATGATATCAAAATAAAGTTCGATTTTGTAATTTGTTTCAACGGAACAAATGACAAATCCAACAATAGTAATTTCTCGCGAGATTGAGAATGTATTGGAATGTATTCAAGAAGACAAAATAAGCAAATGTATAAGAAGTATGGTTTCCGGAACCGTTAAGTGCATTTTACAAAATGTTGGACATTTCGAACACTTACTTCATTCATATTCATTTACTTTCGAATAATCATTCGATTTTTCTTTCATTAAATGATAATTCGTTTAATTTTTATGAATTGAAATATGTAAATAATTATTACTTGTTTCTTGATTTGATTCTGATATGTTCCATTTAGTTCAAGATGAGTAAGATGATTTTCTCATCGAAATGTATTGCATGTTGTTAATTAAACTAAAGGTACCTAAATGTAATACAGATCCGACCCAAAGAAATTTGGATAAGGGTCAAAAATCACCTGAAAATCAACTTTGAATGACATTATATGATATATCGTTGAATTCAGCGTTAAAAGTTATTTCGAAAAGTGTCATAAAATATACAGGTTCTTATTGAAAAAAAATGAGGTTGAGGGTGGCCCAGAGAGCACGAAACGTTGGATACGAAATCTGATTACGTCAAATTGAGAACAATTTACTGTCGAATAAAAAATTCCTCTAACATTTTCTGATAATATTTGAAATAAAGTGGGAAATAATGAAAAATCAAAATGACAGAATTTACTTTTCTTATGATATCTCAATAACCGGCCCTGATAATCTCGATTCGTTTGAACTGCTTGATAATGCTTCTATGCATGCAACTTTTTCTCCATTTGACCGACCTTCTAACTCTTATAGTTTAGAAGTTACCAATACAATCCCATTGAAAAAGTGGCCACCCTGTAGATAAAAGAAAAGCGTAATAAGTCAATTCGTGAAAATGTGAACTCACAGCACTAAAAGACCAGCATGATCCACACTGTCCTTGATTCTTCACGGGAGTAACAACTCCAGCTGACCTCCAGTCGATTGCTCCAACGTTGGAGAAGCTTTCGCTTGCATTGAAGATGTCACCAACAACGACTGGTCTGTTGAGCAAACCTTTGTTCACGTATTGCATGAATTCTTCTTCAGTCCAATCAGTGAATTGGTTGATGCCTTCAGTATGAGTCGCCTTTCCTTGTTCGTAAAGGGCGTTGTGTGCTTCAATTTTTTCTAAGTTAACTTTGAATGCTGCCAAACGTTTACGTGCTTCAATTGGAGATCTGTAGGATTTTCCATATTGCACCTGATAATTCGAAAAGAAACTTATTTTGTTACTTCATTCCACTCACACAATTTTATCAATTATTAATTATAATTAATTATAGACTGAGCAATTTTCGTCTCAAAATTCAACTAGAATCGATGAAAAACAAATTCATTGTTTTAATTGCGTAGAACTTTCTCACCTGGTAATTTTTCCATTCTTGCTGAACTTCTTCGTCACTGATGGCGTTGACGAAACCAATCACCACAACACAAATAAGAGCTGAAACCTTCATTTCGGCTAATCTGATCAACGCTAAATGAAAACTAATTGTCTCAGTTGGACAAATTTCAAAATTTAGGGTGATGTTTACCGATTTCACGTTATAAAGGTTTCTAAGGATCAGATTAGGTTTTTTCAGTCAGAAAGATTTCATTTTCATTTGAGAAATGCGATTACTTGATAACTAAATTAATTTATTTTTAGACACGAATTTTTCTCTTTGTAATCGATAACGACCAAACTGTAAAATTCTTTGAAATATATCTCTGAAATGAATGGATGATAATGGATGAAAAAAACACTTCGATTTCATTCATGATTTCCGAGAATTATTGGGCATTTCGAAATAGTGGGTTATTCTGTGAATTCCATGAATTTCTGTACAGTTCTATTTTCAGATCAATTTCTTCGGTCATCTTGATAAGTCGATATCTTGATTACGACTTGGAGTCAATGTAGGTATTCATCTTTAGATTTCGATTTGGTTTAATAGGGAGTTATGCATTTCACTTTTCATTAAAAATTGAAATTAGATAAGGAATTTTACATCGATGCTTCTAAAGATAAATACGAAGTTGCATCCTTATTAAAAGAAAACTCAATAACTCAGTATCCTTCAAACTTCCACCTACCTGCAGCATTCATACTGGTGATCTATTCGCTATTTAAAAGTTCCTATTCATCACCGACGCCAGGCCAACATATAGCAATATTCACAGACTCACTATCATCAATTCAGTCGATATCCAACATCTATTCTAATAACCCACTAATACAAAAAATTCAGGTAAGATGTCATATACTCAAAACCAACAAAGACATCTCTGAGACCATCATTTAGATACCATCTCATGTAGGTATACTACCACTAATACAAAAAATTCAGGTAAGATGCCTATACTCAAAACCAACAAAGACATCTCTGTAACCATCATTTGGATATCATCTCATGTAGGCATAGAAGGAAATGAAGCTGCTGACCAATCCGCGAATCTAGCACGATCCTCTGATCTTTTACCTCAAACTTTCAGATGCACTCAGACCTAAAGCCGATAATAAAGTTGAAATCCCTTCAAGACTAGCAAAACAAATGGAGTTTCAGCAATAACAAGCTATATACAATCCAGTCTGAAATCGATTCCCCGATAAAAATCAGTCTCAATAGAAAAGACAAAATAGTAAAGAGGAGATTAAGAATAGCATACACCAGGCTGACACGCGGCTACTTGATGTCATCAGAAGAAATTCCTATATACAGGGTGGCCACTTTTTCAATGGGATTGTATTGGTAACTTTTAAACCATAAGAGTTAGGAGGTCGGTCAAATGGAGGAAAAGTTGCATGTATAGAAGCATTATCAAGCAGTTCAAACAAATCGAGATTATCAGGGCCGGTTTTCGAGATATCATAAGAAAAGTAAATTATATCATTTTGAGTTTTCTTTTTTTCCCACTTTATTTCAAATATTATAAAAAAATGTTACAGGAATTTTTTATTCGACAGTAAATTATTCTCAATTTGACGTAATCAGATTTCGTATCCAACGTTTCGTACTCTCTGGGCCACCTTCAACCTTATTTTTTTCAATACGGACCTGCATATTTTATGACATTTTTCGAAATAACTTTTAACGCTAAATTCAACGATATATCATACAATGTCATTCAAAGTTGATTTTCAGGAGATTTTGACCCTCATCCAAAATTAAAGGTGTGTATGTAAGAAAAAACAAGTATATTAACGATATTGGCATGTGTGTTAAGCCTTAGCTGTTATAGTCGCTGATAATATCGCTCTGAAGAATTTCTTATTTAAGAGGGATATAGCTGGCGAGAAAAATTTCCGAAACCGTGTGTATACAATTGCATAGGTATTTCTCCTCATTTTTTATTTAAGTAATATCATATATTGCATTGCTATGTTGTTCTGTGGAGGATTGATTTCGATTGAAATAAGTCAATAACAAATTAGTGATACTGTCGACTACCACATTAATATTATCGATAATCTGATAAGATAACGTCAGACTGGTGAGCGACATCCTAAAGGATCCCATACACCTCTCAGATGGCGCCATCAGGTGACTCCAACGATCTGGTCGCAGAGTTGAACAAATACAAAAAAGATGTGCTAATATCCATTATATTGCACAGAAAAGTGCCAGAGGGTGTGATTGTGTCACCACAGGTAAAATTAGTTGTTGATCGACTCGACATGGACACGAACAATAGAGCTTCCGGGGGATTCGATGAGATCGCATGTTCTGATCGATTTAACCATGACGGAATAATAAATATGAAAAATGATTTAAAAATCGCAGAGTTAAAAATTCAACATTTGCAGCAGCTTTCAACCAATATGGACTCTATGATAAAGGATAAAGATTTGATCATCTCATTACTTCAATCAAATTCGAAGAATAAAAATAACAGAAAGCAAGTTAACATGGAATATGATGTTGTCAAGTCAAACCCATCAGTGTCCGAGATCAAAAAAAGTTTATTGGCTCATACTTCTCGTGATGAGGAAGCCTCTACTGCTAATGAATTCACAGCAGTAGGAACATCAGGGACAAGTCCAGATACAGATCTAAATCGACCAACTCAGAGTGAAGCACATGGTGCGAAAGGCAATTCTTCCCAGTCAAAACGTAAGAGCAATATCTTATGGGGTGAAAATGATGACGATCATTCCTCAGCTGAGGGCGATGGAGGTTCATTTGCTGCCGTGGCCAGGAGGCTTTGGCTTTACGTGGGTAGAGTGCAGCCCCTTGTAACTGCAGTGCAAATCGAATCATACCTGAAAAATAAATTCAAGTGCCAAAACTTTGTGGTAACGCAGTTACCTACACATGAAAATGCGCTCAGTAGATCATTCAGAGTGGGTGCAGACATCTCACTGAAAAATGTCCTGATGGATCCTAAAGCCTGGCCAAAGGGTGTAGCAATAAAGCCATTTCGTTTCTTTCGAGACAGATCGAAAAAACAGCAAACCAAATAATAGAAGCACCAATATAATCCATCAACTGAAGATTTGTCATGTGAATGTCCAGAGTCTGGCAAACAAGTTGGGACGAATGGAAGTGTTTTCAAGAGAGACCAACTGTGATTTTATGTGCGTTACTGAGCACTGGTGTAGTAGCGTCAATGTTAATCTCATGAATGTTCCTAAGTACAATATCCTTGCAAATTACACAAGAGAAGATGGTAGCCATGGTGGTTCATTAATTTATGGTAGAGCAGATTTGAGACACAATGTGCGTTCAATCGACTGCAGCAAGTATGCACTAAGCTATGTGTGTGAGGTATGTGCTATAAAGGTTTCTTTAGAGAAGTTCAGTTACTGTGTGATCTGTGTGTATCGATCTCCGTCGGCTGACTTTGATGTCTTTCTAAGCAAGGCGTTTGAACTTTTGTCCTATTGTAGTAGAATAAGTAATTGTTTATTTTTTTGTGGAGACTTTAATGTTAAATACCTGGACAATGGTCCTCAGAAACTTAAATTGTTGGAATTGTTTAGGTCGTTTCAACTGGGGGTCACAAATGTAAGTCCTACCAGAGTGTTCTTTGATAAAGCAGGTGCAAAACATGAGCAAAAGCTCGATTATTTGGTTTCCAATGCCGATTTGATAACATCTTCTATTCTTCAGCCCAATCTAGGAGATCACCTTGCCCAACTCTGTATCTTCAGAGTTGAAACACCCCATAAGCCTCTGTTCACCTCAAAGAGGATCAAAAGATTTGACACTAAGTTGGTTCGGGAAGATGTCGCGGGTGATGCATTTGAGGGAATTTATGACCTAACCAATGTTGATGAAATTTATAATGAGATCTTGAATATTATTATGCGCGCTGTCGAGTCGAATAGTTTCTACAGAGTAATAAATTTGAAATCGAAAACATGGATCACAAATGATATAATAGAAAATAGTAAAAAACTTAAAAATTTATTTTGGCTTAGTAAGAATACATCCAATTTCCTCATCTCTGAGCAGTATAGACAGTTTAAAAGACAGCACAACTATCTAGTTACTAAAGCTAAAGCGGAATTCTTTCAGAGGAAAATTTCGGGCAGTTCGAATAAACAAAAAGCCATCTGGCAGATAGTCAATTCCGAGTTAGGACGAACAAAACGTAAGTCTGAAATATGTTTAACAATTAACGATGCTGTCACCAAAGATAATGTTAAGGTAGCAGGAGCTTTTGGTGTCCATTTTTCTAGTGTGGCACACACAGCTCTTGAGAATAGATTCGGTAGTAACTTGTCTCGGCATTGTACGGTTTCAAAGAGGACCATCTCCGAAAGTTTCTTTGTTACGTATGTAGATTCAAGCGAAATAATCGATATAATTAAGAAAATGAAATTAAAGAATAGCTCTGGTACGGACGGAATGACTATAAAATTGATTAAATCGTTGTCCGCTGAATTGGCTTCCCCCATTCAATTTCTGGCGAATCAGATGTTTGTGACTGGAATGTTTCCTACAGGGCTTAAGAGGGGGCTGCTGATCCCCATACTCAAAAAAGATAGCCCTCTCAATCTTGACAATTATAGACCAATAGTTTTATTGAATGTTATAGATAAGGTAGTTGAACGACTGTTATTCGATAGAATGATGTCCTTTGTTGGTAGAAATTCTGTCATTTCTGAGTCACAGCATGGATTTTGTGTTGGCAGGTCTACTGAGAGTGCGGCTGCGTCCTTGTTTGAGAAGGTTTATATTGAGCTCGATGTCGGTAATCACGTAGCTGTTCTCTTTTTCGACCTGTCAAAAGCATTTGACATAATTAATCATGACTTTTTAATCGATAAGCTATATGCCTGTGGCTTCAGGGGAAATATACTGAAACTGATAGGATCATATTTGAATGACAGGAAGATTTGTGTAAGAGTTGGCCGGTATGTTTCGGAGGACTTCGACATCGATACAGGTGTCCCCCAGGGGTCGGTGCTGGGACCACTTCTGTTTTTAATTTTCATAAATGAAGTACCAGAAATAATAAAAAGCGGCAAGGTCACCATGTTTGCTGATGATATAGCAGTTGTGGTCTCGGCGGCGTCGCCTGGGGAGCTAGAACTTAAGCTGAGAACTGTAATGGGTGACTTCGATGCATGGTGCAGCAGTAATAATATCATATTGAACCTAAGTAAGACCGTTTGCCTGAATTTTAAGACTAGCTATATTAGGGAGGTAGAGTTGGGGAGCATCCATACTGCATCTGAAACGAAGTTCTTGGGAGTCAAGACGGATGAGTTCTTAAACTGGAAGCACCACGTGAATGATGTGTGCATAAAAATTAACTCTGGTTTCTTTGCTATTCACACAATGAAATGGACATCAAAGAGAGATGTACTCATGTCAATGTAGTATGCATTGATATACAGTAATATGAGTTATTTAACTATACTGTGGGGCAATAGTGTGGACGCGAATAGGGTGTTCGTGGGACAGAAGCGCATAATACGCTTGATATTTGACCTCAAACAAACTGACTCGTGCAGACCATTTTTTAAAAGATATAATATTCTCCCATTCCCTTGCATATATATTTACAGAATTTTACTACATGTGAAAAATAATATATCTTCCATGAAAGTAAATTCCTTTTGGCATCCATACGAGACGAGAAATGCAAACAGACTCTTGTTGGAGGGACACAGGCTGTCCATGTATGAGAGGTCACCCACATATGCGGGAGTAAAAATGTTCAACCGACTCCCGACGGAAATTGTTGACCTTGATATTAGGAAGTTCAAAATAGCTGTCCGAAGGATCCTTATAGCTAAATGTTATTATTCCGTAGAAGAATTTATGTGTGATAGATTTTAATTTGATTTTATGTATGACTGACGTGTACATCTGTTCTTGTAAACAGCTTAAGTACAAATATATTTTATTACTATTACTACTATTACTACTATCAATGTTCTGACCCTAATTCAATTGAACCCAGAAATAAAATCGAGAACTGAGGCCAGTCAATGGAATTTTTCAAAAACTGCTCTTAATAAAATAGTCAAGAGACGCGAATACAATGATTTTAAATTTGAATACCAAGCCTTGCAAAAATTATATCGTAATGCTCTCAAAATAAATTTCGATTCTGTAAATTGTTTCAACGGAACAAATGACAAATACAACAATAGTGATACCTCGCGAGAAAATTGAGAATGTTTTGGAAGGTATTCAAGGAGACCAAACAAGCAAATGTATAAGAAGTATATGGGTTCCAGAACCGTAAAGTGCATTTTACAAAATGGTGGACATTTCGAACACTTACTTCATTCATTTTTATTTACTTTCGAATAATCATTTGATTTTCCTTTCATTAAATGATACTTTCGTTTAATTATTATGAATTGAAATATTTGAATGATTATTATAAAAGAAGAACCAAGAAACCAGTATACTGGTTTCTTGCTTTGATTCTAATATGTTCCATTTAGTTCAAGATGGGTAAGTTGATTTTCTTATCGAAATTTATTGCATATTGCATGTTGTTAATTAAACTAAATGAAGGTAATACAGATCCGACCCGAAGAAAATTGGATAAGGGTCAAAATCACCTGAAAATCTACTTTGAATGACATTGTATGATATATCGTTGAATTCAGCGTTAAAAGTTATTTCGAAAAATGTCATAAAATAGGCAGGTCCGTATTGAAAAAAATGAGGTTGAGGGTGGTCCAGAGAGTACGAAACGTTGGATACAAAATCTGATTACGTCAAATTGAGGATAATTTACTGTCAAATAAAAAATTCCTGTGACAGTTTTTGATGATATTTGAAATGAAGTGGGAAAAAAAGAAAAATCAAAATGACATAATTTACTTTTCTTATGATATCTCGAAAACCGGCCCTGATAATCTCGATTTGTTTGAACTGTTTGATAATGCTTCTATGCATGCAACTTTTTCTCCATTTGACCGACCTTCTAACTCTTATGGTTTAAAAGTTACCAATACAATCCCATTGAAAAAGTGGCCACCCTGTATAACTGTGGAGAAACTCGTTTAACTGTAAAAAAAAAACCTTCTATCTAGCTGATGAACTCCGTAGTCGAATCGGATTTGAAAAATTATAAAGGAAAACCTCAGCTCAGCAATACAAACAAATAAAATTTCTGGAAGAATGCCAATTGTACAATCATAATATATGATCAATGTTACGTCGTTTCCTTTTCTGTAAATACTCATATTTTGTAAACATTTTCACCTGTAATACAAAGATGAATAGAATATTTTATATACCATGTGTCAATGGCCAATTGTCGAAATATGTTAATTCAAATAAAAAAAAATAGTAAGTTTAAATATAAATAGCATAAAATTAAGAATACACTTTGTCTTAAGCTTATAAAAATAATTAACAAGTAGTTTGAAATACCTCACATCGGTAGGTAGGATCTCAGCCATAATGTGGTAGGTTTTCAATTCTTTAAGGAACATATAATACTTTAAATTTATTTTAACGGAAAATGGGAAGACATGCTGGAGAATGTTATTGAGTAAGTTACATAAGGAAAAATTACATCAATTTCTAGATCTGTCATGCCTTGTAACTTTTATGTACCTGAAAGAATTCTATTGATATTTGTTATCACAACTACTTTGTCGATTTTATTTGAATTTTCTGACAAAAGTCATAAGATCTTTGAGAATTTTCTAAACAAACACTTCATTTCCTCCTTGAAGACAACAAAATGCTTGAGGATATAAGGCCATGAAATTATTTTAGAAAATTTGATTGCTATAGATTGAAGGATATGTTATTTCGTCACGATTACAAAAGGGTGTTGAATTATAGTTTATTTGAATCCTGTTATATGCCAATTTCACCTTACCTCTTAAACTAAAACTTTTCGTCCTAACCACATGAAATGAAACAAATCAGTTGGTGAACAGAGAACTTGGAAAAGGGATGTTGCCTATATTTTGAAATTGCTTTTAATTTGTAGATGAGCCCTATATAAACACGACAGAAAATATTTTCATGGAAAAATATAGAAAGTACCAATAAAAAATAGGTAAATAAAAAAGTTTTCAAAATATCCGCTGAAACGATCCATTCTGTCAAGGTATTTTGGTGACGTCACTGCATAAAAGAGTCACCACCATAGACAAACTAACTAGTTTATCTATGATCACAACGTGCTAACGGTCTATCAAACTGAACTAATATCAGCTGATATTTACTGCGTTCGGTATATGCCCACCGGTGCGTAGCGTGCGGTGTAAAGTGTAAACGGTTGATAGGTCACGTGACCACGGAGCAATAGGTGCGTTCTTGATTTGCCGAACGCTGACGGAGCTAACGGAGCTGATATCGAAGAATTTTTGAATGTGTTTTGTGAAAAGAAAAAAAGCAATTTCGTCGATTGAAATTATTGGAGACGGCCAGACTAGATTTAATTTGTCTCCTCGTGATATCAGGATGTATTCTACATAATTGTGTTCATCTTGAAAGTGTTGAAAGGAGATAATCCTGAGGATATTGTTGATGAACCACTTAATGAAAAAGTTGGAAATTTCGTAGACATCGAAAATATGTATCATCAATCAGGGAACCAATTAGAAGAGAGTAAAAGGAATTTTATAATCTATTCTTTGAAAATGGATGAAAGATTTCTTCGCTGAGATACAATTATGTATTTCGTAAAATAAACCTTTATTTTTAATAATAATATTATTTAATAATAATATTTGTTTCCTAAATGCCTTCAACATATACAAACATAAAAAAAAACTCTAAATATATAAAGAGATTTTGTATAATAAGCTTATAATTCATGAATATTGTATTTCCAAAATTCTCAGATTCGTGCATGATGTTCAAAGACAACCAATGCATGTATCTATTTTCAAACCAATCCTTAATTTCTAATTTTAAGTTTCAAAGCTTAATACGATCTACCGGATTTCAAGAGAAAATTAATATAATCAAAAAAGGCATCAATTGTAATATTTGTAATGCCCGGTTTAGTCTCCTCTTTAAAAATAAATTTATTTCTTATTGTGAAGCCTGCAATTTTCATTTGTATTGTCCTGAATATAAAACTTATTTGTGTTCACTATAACCTCTTGAAATAAAAATTCCTATCCCACAGAATTTGGCGTACTTCTTTTCTTCATTTTTATGTTAATATTATTGTAATATATGGTCCACAGTTCGCACCCTTTTCTCCGTCTACCTAGGCGGTGCGAAAGGTTATGCACCGGTGCATTAGGTTGACATTTACCGAACGCAGAAAAGTGCAGACGTTGCGAAAGGTGTGATTTGCCGAACGCTTAGGGAGCTTACGGTGGGAATTGTGCGAACGGTGTGACATATACCGAACGCAGTAATTGACGGTCAAGTCGGTTTGACTATATCTGACGTTCTAAACCATAGACAAACTAATCATATCTATATATAGTTTATCTATGGTTTAGAACGTCAGATGATATAATCAAACCGACTTGACTGTCAATATCAGCTGGTATTAGATCAGTTTGACAGACCGTTAGCATGTGGTGATAATATCATAGATAAACTAGTTAGTTTGTCTATGGATGTGACTTTTTTATGCAGTGACATTACCATAATACCGTGACAGAATGGAGCGTTTCAGCGGGAATTTTCCATGAAAATTTTTTTTTCTTGTTCATTGTGAATTGTGAAGATAGCAAAACTAATTGAACTTCTTGAATACCGAATAATGAATTGAGAGCAAAATAACTGATTGATAATTTTTTCAATTAACGGATAACTTCAAATAATTGTTTGGAAGTAATTGTAGAAATGATAGAAAAACAAAGTTTCAAACTAAAACAGAATTTCCTTTAATACCTATACATACTTCCAATAAAAAATATCACAATCTATAACACAGGGAAGGAAGCCATTGAGGCAATTCCACATGGGTTATATGTATTCATTCCCAACCTAAAGTATCCAGCTTCTCCCCAATTGGCTCCCCATGAGTTTTTGACGATATAGTAAGTTTCTCCATTTTCAGTTCCATATCCAACAGCAAGAACACCGTGGTTCAAAGATTGACTGTTGCAAGAGTAGTCGTTAAAAACACCCCCGCTATAGCTTTGTAAAGCGTTTGTAGCATCAATGGCAACAGAAACTGGACCGATCTCAGTAATTGCCTGTTGGAGAGCTGCATCGCTTCCAGAAGCAACGTTCATATAGCTTGAAAGTTTAGTGACAATTCTTGAAGAATCGGCTTGGCAATATGCACCCATAGCTATATAAGGATAGTCTTGTTCACTTTGGATTCCATTTTGAATAACGTAGCTGAAAGCTGCAGTCATAAGTCCTCCATTGCAACCATAATTTCCATAGGAAGTTGAGCAATCGATCAGATTCTGTTCGCTGAGGGATGTTAGGTAGCCATTCCTTCCAAGTTGTCCTTCGATGGCTCCAGTCTGAAATATTGAAACATTACTAAACAACGTAATGAAGAATTTAAAAATATTCTTTATCTCCAATTGAATTATTCGAGCTCATTCTGTAACTTCAAATCGAATAGAGATAGTATGGATCGAATAGATATCGAATAGAAATTTTCGTTATCTCCTATTGAATTATTCGAACCCAATCTGTAACTTCAAATCGAATAGAGATGGTATAAATCGAATAGGTATCGAATTTAAATTTTCATTATCTTCAATTGAATTATTCAACCCTAAAAATCACAAATGAAAATTATCCAATTGATCCATTTTCCATATGGGAAATCCATTGCTCATTAACAAAAAATCATCATTATTTGATGTTTTAGTGTTTGTTTGACATTTCTGAACATCCTTCCTTCATCGTATCATACATCATTTTGAAGGGAAAACAATAACGAATTCAACGAAGTAATGATATATCGGGTGTTCCATTAAAAAAAATATAGGTTTGTGTTGAATCATCAAAATCATACCCCGAAAAAAAAATTGAGTACGCCACTGGATTCTACGCAGAATTCTGATTCAGATGTAGTTTTTACCTCAGCATTATTCCTAATAACTTCGGAGATAAAGGAGGGGTCCGAAAAGTATCAATTTCCAAAATCGCCCTGTATCTCTTGAACGGAAACAGTTATGCAAAATCTGATTAGACCAACTTGAGTTTCACAAAAAAGTAGGACAGGAACGTGAAAATTGCAAGGCTCTATCTTAAATAACAAGCGAGAAACCTGGCTGTCTCACCCAAAATGGGATGCACTGTACAAAGATCGATTATTTTTTTCACGAAATTATAGTTTTAGCCCTGTTGTAATGATTTTTGGTAGTTTTTTTTTTCACAAATATTTGAAACATGTATGAGTGCTTTGTACATTTTACATATTATCAATTCTCTTTCAAAAAACGAAAAGTTACCAATTTTTCTTTTCGTTAGCATATAACAAATATTTACTTTCCACAATTAGATTATTGTTTATGAAAATAATGTGAGAACCCCATAAAAATCGGTAATTCGTAAAAAGAAATTTCTCTAATTTCGTTTTTATCTGACCAGCCATGAGGTGTAGTTCACTCTCAAAATCTGGAAATGAGGATAATTTTTATTTATTAAATTTTTGGGTTCTACATGATCTCAAAACTTATATTGTGAAGATTTCTTGCCCATTTGTATAGATTTCGATAGGTTATATTGGAAAAATTGAATAAAAATGAAAAATTAATGATAAAAAAAATGTGAAGTTGTAAAAAGTTTACTCACAGCACTAAAAGACCAGCATGATCCACACTGTCCTTGATTTTTAACAGGAGTAACAACTCCAGCTGACCTCCAGTCGACTGATCCAACGTTGGAGAAGCTTTTGCTTGCATTGTAGATTTCACCAACAATGACAGGTTTGTTGAGCACACCTTTGTTCACGTATTGCATGAATTCTTCCTTAGTCCAATCAGTGAATTGGTTGATGCCTTTAGTGTACGTAGATTTTCCTTGTTCGAAAAGGGCATTGTGTACTTCAATTTCCTCTAAATTTTCTTTGAATATTGCCAAACGTTTACGGGCTTCAACTGGTGATCGGTACGATTTTCCAAATTCCACCTGATGATAAAAAAACAAATTATATTTTCATTTCATTCCTTATGAAGTATAAAATCAAAATACAAGTAGAAGGGAGAATAAATTGATTGTTTTAATTGAGTAGTACTCACCTGGTAACTTTCCCATTTTTGCAGAACTTCTTCGTCGCTGATGGCGTTAACACAACCAATCACAACTAAACAAATAAGAGCTAAAACCTTCATTATAGCTATCCACATAAACTCGGATGAAAAACGTAAAATTTTTCGAATTTGACGTGTTGTTTACTGAATTCGCTTTATATACCTACCAAAATAACGTTAAGGATTAGATTGAGTACTTCTCAGTTTATAAGATTTCATTATGATTCTAATTTTCGATAAGAAAATCATTTTATTATTAGATTAATTTTTTCGATAGGTTGGTCCTTATGTATAGATAATGAAAATATTTTGGATTGATTTCATTATCACTTTTCTTATTTTGCATAAAAGTATAGGTATGGATTCATTAATGTTCATAATTTCTTGTAGATCATCTTCAGATCTAGGGGAATTTTTCACCTCAATTCAGATTGCCGCTCAAAATGAGTACGTATTTTGAATAGAGATGAAGATAGGTTTAATATTATTTTCCTTCTAGGCCTATGTCAAACCTGTAAGAAGTTCAATCTTGTGCGAATGAAGAGAACTGTGTAGATTTTACATCCAATGGTATTTTATGCACCAATATATTAATTTTGAATGAAAAAACATAGTTACTTGAACAGAGTGATTCCCGGCGATGGCCTTCTACACGTTTATGAAAATTAATGATAATTTGGTGCTGAAAATTTGCATCTTTGGGTTTGAGACAGTTATCTTTCTGCCTTGAATAATTTCAGATAACTTCCGGTTATACCGGAAACATACTACTGCTTTCCCCATTTCGAATAACACACTTAGTATACCTATTATTGCATAGCTTATTATTTGATGACAATTTGAGCAATATGCCACAACTTAGTTGTAAACTCAAAGGTTCATAAGTCAAAGAGGTTAATATTAAAAAAAAAATTGACGATGAGGACATTTTTATGATTACTGCTTCAGAAAAAAACCTTTTTCATTTTCGATTTTGTCAATACGTAGTATTATAACACTTTTTTGCGGTTTGGTCAAAGATTTACAGGGAGTTTGTTTTTGAGACTTGGACAAATCGAATTCATCAGAACTCACGATTTTGGAATTACAACAAATATGTTTAATTCTTTAAGTCAACTCTACGTTGAAGAAAAGGGATGGTTACTTAAGCAAACCCTATGCTCAAAAGGATAGGGTAAGTATGAGGAGCCTATTGGAGGAATTTGAATGTATTGGCTCCATTCTGAAATCAGTTCTTCTCGATCAATTCTAGTGATCAATAGTTTTTCTTTCGTTTGATTTTCTACTCTCGATCGCTATGCAAAGCAAAACACGCAATTTGACCCAAGAGGAATGTGCCCAAGCGGTAGTTTTGCGAGAAGAAGGGTGGACAAACACAAGAATTGCAGAAAGGTTTTGAGTTTCCCATATAAGTGTGTCCAGAATGTTGCAGCGATTCAGGGAGACAGGTATGAATGTCCGAAGACCAGGACAGGGTAGATCACGGGTAACAATTGCCATTCAAGAACGTTACTTGAGAGTTTCTTCGTTGAGACAACGGTTTGCAACCGCTCGCCCCCTTCAAAATCCGCTTGAGCCAACTCATGGGGTGCAAATAAGCACTCAGACAATAAGAAATCGCCTCAGAGAATATGATTTAAGGCCTCGTGTCGCGGCAAGAGGCCCAGCTCTTACCCCAGCCCATCGAAGGACGCGTTTGGATTTTGCGAGAGAGCATATCCATTGGGAAGAAGCTGATTGGGAAAGAGTTCTCTTCACAGATGAATCTAGATTCTGCCTCTACCATTGTGATCGACGTTCCCTTGTATACAGACGTCCACAGGAAATATATGCTTAGTGCAATTTCCTGAGTACTAATGGTTTCGGGGGAGGATCGATTATGGTATGGGGTGGAATATCTTTGACTGCTCGCACAGAACTACTGGTCGTTGATAATGGAGCTATGAATGCTGATAGGTATAAAAGGAACATTCTTGAAGAGCATGTAGTGCCATTTGCCCCATATATTGGTGAAAATATCATTTTTATGGACGATAATGCCAGACCCCATCGTGCGCGCATCGTTCAGGAGTACCTTGAAGAGGTTGAAGTCTCTCGAATGGAATGGCCAGCAAGAAGTCCAGATCTCAATCCGATTAAGCAGGTTTGGGACAACCTCAGTAGAAGGCTGAGAATTTCAGAAAATCATCAAGCTACTCTTAATGACTTAGGAATCCAACTCAGAGAAATCTGGGAAGGAATAGATCAGAACATTTTAAGATCACTCATTTTGAGTATGAACCGTCGTTGCCGAGCTGTAATTAACGCAAGCGGTGGAAACACCAAGTATTAAATCACTTATCAGCATGACAGCGAGGGTAGGTTCGGTCAATCGGTATACAGTTGAAGGAATGGTTAATTAATACTCTCCAGACTAATCAAAGGGTATTTATTTCTTACTGCACACTGTACTGATCACAGATGAAAACTCACATGATGTAATTCAAGAATGTGAGCATCAAATGAATGAATTACAGACTACTACTGAATAAGATCATTACTATTTTATGTATCTAGCGACATGATATATATTTACTATTTATATTGTATATTCACAACAACCTTGCGAGTTGATAAATACAACACGATCGACAAGGGTAAACATAGTAAATATATTTATATTTTAAGATGGTGTTTGGTTATACGGACCTTGTCGTCTCAAGTATGAAAATATACAGGTTCTTCATACTGATACATACTACAGTATTTTGAAAATTGTTTATTTCTCTTCTTTCGCATAAGATTCGGTGAAATCCTGAATTTTTCTTCCATTTAATGTGTCTTGTTCTGTTCAAAACCTTCCCGAGACAACATAAAAAATAAGTTATAAAGTCAATGTAGAGTTAACTTTCATTAAAATTGAGATTTTCAGAATGTCCGTTAATTTTTTTGCGCAGTGTAATGTAATGTAATGAGGGCATTGAATTTTAATGAACGTTCCTGCCATCGAAGAAATTATCTAATGATGCTGTAATATACTAGGTGTGCTATTATATAATTCTGAATGCCAATTGTATCTCTTGAACTTCAACGCCCAGTATCTCGAAAACGAAGCTACTCCGGAAAAATGTTCGTAGGATTTCTTTTTCTTAAAACGAATCACCTTCCGAAGTTTCGTACCATAGTTAGGAATCACCCTGAAATTTTATCTCGGCATATATACAATTTTTCAATCTAATCGTTTTACCAATAATTTTCGAGGTCAAGAGCTGCCACTCTTCCTGAATAGGTCGTTGAGAACGCAAGCCCTAGACCCACTTCTGAATGAAGAGGACGAACGCCAATGCTGGAAAACTTGCACTCCAAACTCAGCCGCAACTGGAAAGGGTTTCAGCTTTACACTTGCTACCGCTGTCCTGTCCTGGACCTAGGATATCCCAATAAGCACGAAATCGTGGTCTGGCCTGGAGTCTCCACAGTTTATTTCGATGTTCTCTCGGGATACCCTGACCAACACTTCGAACAGTTTGTTTGGAAACGTTAATTGATCCAATTATTATTTTCATGTGATTATTTTTATTCAACCGACGCACATAGGTCAATTTTAACCATCTACGAGGCCAAAATTGGATTTTAAAAACTAACGATAATCATTTAAAACAAATTAACGTCGATTAGAAAACATTCCAGGTAATCCTAAATCACTTAACCTTTGTTGAAACATTAATAAAAAAAACAATAATAGAGCATAAAGAATTGAAAAAAAAAATTTCATTTTTTACCCTCTCGGAGATACAAGGTGAGTTAGGAGGAACTGAGCAGGTATTCTCTGATTTTGTTCCTGAATCTGTGATCATTAAGTTGTTTCAATTCAGATATAACATTGTACCGGGTTTTTCACCATAATTTGACCTCCCCTTTAACTTTGTAACTAAAAGAGGTACCTACAAAAAAATGTTTCTCACAAAAGTTTCACGGAATCAACTAGTGTTTTTTAAAATGATTTCACAAAACAAAATATATATAGAGTGAGCAACATATTGATAGCAACTTCATTTTTTCAAATGGAACACCCTGTATATTTCTCTATATTTATTTAGCTCTTTTTCCCCTGATTTCAAATATATAACATATGTTTGGCCTATCTCTCTTATTCTGAGTACCACAGAGTTTCAAATTTTAAGAACCACCTGGCATGCTCAGTAATCAGTTTCAAGTGGTAGGCTGCGATAACTAAAAATGTCCTTTTTTGAGTTATCTCGTTGGCAACGATATGACATATAGTCAAATTGCCAACGAGATAACTCAAAAAAGGGCATTTTAAAAACCACCTGGCTTACTCAGTAATCAGTTTTCAAGTGGTAGGCTGCGATAACTCAAAATGCTCTTTTTTGAGTTATCTCGTTAGCAATTTGACTATATGTCATATCGTTGCCAACGAGATAACTCAAAAAATGGCATTTTGAGTTATCGCAGCCTACCACTTGAAAACTGAATACTGAGCAAGCCAGGTGGTTCTTAAAATTCGAAACTCTGTGGTACTCAGAATAAGAGAGATAGGCCAAACATATGTCATATATTCGAAATCAGGGGAAAAAGATCTAGTCAAATATAGAAAAATATACAGGGTGTTCCATTTGAAAAAATGAAGTTGCAATCAATATGTTGCCCACTCTGTATATATTTCGTTTTGTGAAATCACTTTAAAAAACACTAGTCGATTTCGTAAAACTTTTGTAGAAAACATTTTTTTGTACCTCTTTTAGTAACAAAGTTAAAGGGGGGGTCAAATTATGGTGAAAAACCCGGTACAATTTACAGATGTTGTATCTAAAACTCCTTTGAAATGTTGAGGTTCTATGATGAAGATATGTAAGCAAATTTCTATACCTGATATTAACATTGTGAACATCAGCTTTGTATAATTGTATTGCAACTTATTGAAGAGATAAGGTGGTCTTCTCTTCACAACTATTTTATGAAAAGTACAGAGAGCATGATAGTTCAAACGAAGTCTCATAGGAAGCCAATTCAACTCTACCAGCTTATAAGATACATGTTCAAATTTTTTAATCCCGAAGATAAATCTTATACAGTTGTTCTGTACCCGTTGAATTCGACCAAGAGAGTCCTGGTCCAAGCAAAAGCTATACACAGGGGAGCAGTAATTGAACTTTGATAATACCAGACTCTCACACAGAAGTTTTTTAGTATGGATAGGTAAATACGATCTATGCGGATATAAGATTCTTAACGCTCCATAGGCTCTACCAACGGTATTCTCTACATGCTCGCGAAACCTCAGCGACTCATCCATAATCAACCCCAAATTACGTGCACTATCAACGAAAGTAACAATATCATTCGCAACCACGATTTTGAGATTATCCTTAACGAGTTGTCTACTGTTTTTGGAGCCGAATGCAAGAGCAAATGATTTTTTTGCGTTTAAAGACAGGCCATGTCTCCTAGCAATGTCCCATAACCGATGTAAATCCTCGTTGATTCGGATGGTTGCATTATTTAGCTCATCAGTGAAGAAATCGATGAAGAGCTGAAAGTCGTGTTTAAATTTCTTAAAACTAATCACAAGTGATATCTAGCCTAGCCATATTTTTTCCCAGAACAAAAAAACAAATACAGGTGAAAAAACTATAATTATTGTTCTATAAAATTCGATATATACATCAAGACATATTTCTATAAATAGAATTGATTTAGAGCCTAGGAAACGAAGCCAGCGTCGCTACTGCGCATTGGTTGTTTTTATTCCTAGCTAATCTAAAGTAACCTTTTTCTCCCCACTGTTCACCCCATGAGTTCTTAATGATGTAATAGTCCTTGTTGTCTTCTTTTCCATAACCAATAATGAGTACCCAGTGTTTCATGGAATCGTTTCTACATAGATCGTCATCTAGAATTCCTCCCTTATATCTTTGCAGTTTTTCTGTAGCATCTATGCCGACAGATACAGCTCCACCCACAGCTATAGCTTCTTGAAGGGCTTTTTCATCCCCTGATGGTATTTTGATGATTCCGGAAATTCTTATACCCGAATCACTGAACCTGCACGAACCTTCTGTACCGATGAAAGGATAAGAATAATCAGTCATAATCCCTGTTCTAGAGACATAATAGAAGGCTTGATCTACTGATCCTCCCCTGCATCCATAATTAGCTGCACAGTCTATAATATTCTGTTCGCTGAGGTTAAGGATATTACCTCTCATTCCTAATTGGCACTCTATGGCTCCAACCTGCAATGTTATTGAAAATTGGTGACTTGGTGAGTTAACACTTTTTGGAGAGAGCGTTTCGTGTGTTTGTGTGTATATAGACTTATAATGGGTGTTTTTTTTCGAGGTATATAACTTTAAGTTGGCATTACTGTTCAAGATGGCGACCGATTTAACAACTGTCAAGTGATTTATTCTCAGTTTGGTTTGGCAATTCATCATGAATGGACTCAGGCCTGAACAATGCTTGCAAATAGTGCAATTTCATTTCGAAGATAATGGTTCTGTGCGGAATACTTATCGCGCACTACGTCCATTTTATTTTGTTTAGCGATAAAGTGCACTTCTGGTTGAATGGCTGCGTCAACAAACAAAACTGCCGCATTTGGAGTGAAGCTAATCCTGAAGTGTATGTCGAAACACCGTTACATCCAGAAAAACTGACTGTTTGGTGCGCTTTATGGGCTGGTGGAATCATTGGTCCGTACTGCTTCAAAAACGATGATGGCCAGAACGTTACAGTCAATGGTGATCGGTATAGAGCCATGATTACTAACTTTTTCATTCCTGAAATGAACAACCATGATGTCCAGGAGCTGTGGTTCCAACAAGACGGCGCAACATGTCACACAGCTCGTGCCACAATCGATTTATTGAAAGACACGTTTGGTGACCGCCTAATTTCACGTTTTGGACCTGTGAATTGGCCTCCAAGATCTTGTGATTTAACACCGCTAGACTACTTTGTGTGGGGCTATGTAAAGTCATTGGTCTATGCGGATAAGCCACAAACCCTTGACCATTTGGAAGACAACATTCGCCGTGTTATTGCCGATATGGGGCTACAAATGTTGGAAAAAGTCATCGAAAATTGGACGTCCAGATTGGACTACACCCGAGCCAGCCGTGGCGGTCATATGCCAGAAATCATATTTAAAATGTAATGCCACAAGATTATTTTGCGGATAAATAAAATTCATGTCAATCGAATAATCCATCGTTGTTTTATTGCAATTCAAAGTTCTATAGCTCTAAAAAACACCCTTTATAAAACATTCCACCCGACTATTTTGGTATGTAGGTATGAGTTTTTTCAGAATACGTCCAGACAGATCGATTATTATACAGGGTGTTCCTTAATTGAAGATATAAAAAAGATGACAGATTCCTCGGATCAATTCAAGAAAAAAAATCCTGTGAATATAGGCCCACAAACGCTTTGCTTTCGAAGATACAGGGTATTAAAAAAACCAATGATTTGTTTTTCAAGTTTGGTTCAGATAGCACCTTCACTTCCCAAGATATTCAACTCGAATTCGACATACATATTCCATTTTTTGGTTTTTGGTTTTGGTAATTCTGTTGGATCTGCTACAGTTTTCTAGAAAAAAACTCTCTAGTAAACCTCAGAAAAATCCGAATTATTGTAACGATCCAGGTAGAAAGCTGTGATGAATAAATTAATTATATGTTTTGGTACTTATGTACCAAATCTATAGCTAAGATCAATAAAGTTTCGGTAAATCGTCCCAATCAATTCTGTAATCATCACAAAAAAGTAGGACTACAAAAACAGCCTGTAACTTTAAAACGAAGCGTTTGCTGGCCCATTGTAATTGGATCTTGCATTATCAAAATGATTCAAGAAATTTTTCATTCTCATAAATATTGGAATACAACAATAGCACATACTTCGTATTTTTCATTAATAACAACAAAAACATTAACATTTTGTAAAGTATAAATTGCAACCAAAACACATACAATGTAATTCAAAAAACGAAGAAACATTCGAAGCAAGTGTTCAAACTCATTTATTATCTTATTATTTCTCGGTTTTTCAAAACAAAAAATTTATCTACTTATCATATGTGACGTTTGTACAAATATGGGTGGAGGCTTTTCATTTTCAGAAGGATAAATAAATAACGTAAACGAAGGCACTGAATATTAATGTTTTTGTTGTTATTAACACAAACATAAACATTATTATTTTGTTTTTCCAAAACAAGAAGACACAAAATATAAATGTTTTCCTCGATAACAACCAAAACATTAATATTTTGTGTCTTCTTTCTTTTTATTTGTTTGTACAAACTTCACATAAGAGAAGTAGATGAATTTTTTTGTTTTAAAAAACCGAGATATAATAAGAAAATAAATAATTTTGAACACTTGCTTTAAATGTTTCTTCGTTTTTTGAATTTGTTGCAATTCACACTTCACATAATGTTGATGTTTCTGTTGTTATTAATGAAAAATACCAAGTATGTACTATCGTTGTATTCCAAATAGAATGACAATATACTGTGGGTGCCACTTGAAAATAAAAAGTTAGGGGTAGCTACCACAGGGCTGTCAAATGTAAGAACTTTTTTATAAATCAATGGAAAGGTACTTTGATGTTATTCAAAGCAAACTTTTCATTTTTTAAATATCTTGTAAAATGAGCTAGATATTGCCTGTATAAGATAACTTGGGACACCCCGTATTATATGAACTTCGAAGCTAAATACTCACAGCACTGAAAGCCCAGCTACCTCCACACATCTCCTGGTTCTTCACAGAAGTTATAGCGTATCGATCTCTCCAATCCACATGTTCGGGAATTTGAAAATCCTTGGATTTTTTGAAGTATTCTCCATAAATTTTATCTCCCATTGAGAATCCCTTGTTCAAGTAGTGGAAGAATTCTGTTGTATTCCAATCCGAAAATTGATTTACACCTTCCATGTGGCTAGACTTTCCTTTTTCAAATAGAACGTTGTTCTCTTCTATTTTTTTCAAGTTTTCTTTGAATATAGAATATCGCTGGTCTTTTTCACTAGCTGATTCATAATTTTTGTCGTATTTTTTCTAAAAAATTCGGCAATATTGGATGTTTGAACGCTGCCATAATTCATAAAATATATATTTATTATGGTAATGAGTATGAATTATTATAGTATATCCAAAGTCACTTGGAGGAAGCCTGCATATTTCAATTATACAAGGGTTGTCCAAGTTTTCAGAAATTCCTTTGGAGTTTATGAAAATATTGCTATCAATACTCTCAAATAAACCTAATGTTCCGATTTGTTTGATCTTATTGGCTGAATATTTCCCCTCGTATTCCCCTTTCCACTTTGAGAGCGTTTTTGGTTACACTCATTGGCTGCATCTATCACTTCTTAATTACTTTCCAATAGTTCGCATAGACCAGTGTGGTCCATAGGGGTATTATTGAAATGCATTTTTACGTAGTTTTAGTTCGTTGTGTGACTGATGCTTTTAATGATTTCGACTATGATGTTTGGCACAATTCTATGGCTTATGTAAAAAAAGATGAATATGTCGCAATCAAATCTATTCCTCTGTTTACTTTCAAAGTCGGAATTCATATATGACGGGTTCTGAAGAGAATGATTTCTCATCCTAAATATCTTCATTCCACTGAAGGAAGAATTGATTAAAATGAGAAAAACCAACAAAATTTTCATTACATTTTCTGATTTCAGCAATGTCATTACTGATTTGAGAAATCATGTAGAAAAGGCATATGATGCTGAGGCTCTTAGTACGTCAAATTAGCAGCTACGTAGCCGGATCGAAAAATCAATCAAGTATTTTATAGAAAATAGAAATATTTCACCATTTCCTGCCATCAGTCAGAACAGTTTTAATAATAGGTTACATATATCTTTGAATACTTATTTTGATTCTGAATACGAAAAATTTAAGAGTTATATACTACTATAATAATAATAAATAAAATATACTAATATAATAATATAATACTACAACTTCTAACTGAGAGGAGTAGTCTAGGACTCGGTCTATGACTTCCGGAAAACATAGAAACTAAAATCGAAGTTTGGATAACTAAATTTGACATTTCATGAAATGTCATTAATTATTCGTAATTGAAAATTTTATTGGTTTATGGATTTTCAACCATCTTAACGAAAAATTCATTACAATTCGTGAAATTTCAACTTTTTAGTTTCTTTTTATGTTTTCTGGAAGTCATAGACTACTCCATTCAATGAGAAATTGCAGTTTTCCTTAGTTCAAGTTCTTCCTCGATAACTCTTTAAGTATAGGATTTTCTTGAGACCCCTCTCTTTTTATATCTACGTAAATTTGACTGAATGAATAAAAAATAAAGACTTTTCCAAAAAACTTTTCATGAGATATCTATAGGAATCTCTTTAACTTATGAACCGTTGAGCTTATACTCAAGTATTGCCATATTGCTGAAATTATCATCAACCAAGCTATCTGATAATGCAATAATATACTGGGTGTGCCGTTTGAAATAAGAAAGTAGTAATCTGTTTCCAATATAAAAAGAAATTGTTTAAATTTTCAGCACAAAATTATTATTAGTTTTCCATAAACAATAGGCCATCGCGGTGAATCACCCTGTACATCATTATCATTTAGCCTTCTGCTTCCACTGAGGGTCATATATTTCGCCTTACAATAACGAAGAAATAAAATTCAATTCGGCAACGTAGCTGCTAATTTGACGTAGAAAATTCGATGTCATTCATGGATCTCAAGGTCATGCACCTATTCTACCCTAGTTTGTCTTATCTTCAGACAGAACATTTCCGAATTCATCTCAAACATTTTCGTGCTCTTATAATTCTATGCAACGATCAGTTCATCATCGTTGATAACGTTCCTTGATAGTATATTACAGGTCGAGAATAAAGAATAATCAAATTATAACACCGTAGAAATACATAGAATCATTTTTGATGTAACAGCAAAAGCTACTCACGTCACAAATTTTCTGAAAGAATCGACATCTGAGTCCCATACATACGCAAAAATATTATTTTCAACTCAAGGCAAGGGTTTGAAAAGCTTATGGTTTATGACTGTTTTGCAATTATCTCTGGCCAAGGGTTTTTATAGACTAGTTCAAGTGACTTTGGATATACTATACACAGACAAGAATTTTTGTTGTTGAAATATTGAATAATTCCAATTGGCTTATTCATAATTCATAAAAGGACATCTAATATGGTTTTGATTGAATGAGAAATACAAAAGAAGTAAGAAATAGATGAATTATTTTGACCCAAATTATGTACCTACTGCCCAGGTTTCAGAAGTGAGTTCAACATTCCCAAGATCTTTAATTCAGTAATTCAATATAAGTTTTTTGTTCAATCAGAAATGGGTATACTTACATTTCTGAAAAAATAAAATACAAACTTCTCTCAATAATGGTTAGAAGGTACATAAATATGAATGCATTTCCAGTTTTCATATCCATCTTGATTCATGATTATTATCTAATTCAGCGGAAAATTATGGAAATATTCAATTTGTTATTCAATGTCATCGCTTCTTGTTATTATTTTCAATCAATGAAAGTAATTATTGTAACATCCTTTGTTCTATTCATATTAAAAATTTTTTTTTCGTTATTTCAATCAAGCTTATCCAAAAAAATCAGAGAAAATAGTAGAAAAAACAAAATTTTCAAGTGATAATGATTAATGTTCTTGTAATTGATTCGATCTGATTCAAAACAATAACGAATGTCAATGATATCTAATTTAAGGTTGAATGTTTCCACAATTGAGTCTGAATTGAATGATAATCATAATACAAGACAACAGAAATATGCAAAATAAGCCAATTGAATAATAGATAAAGCTTTTCCCAGAACCTAGATCAGATAGACGAAATATTTTTAGAGTAGGGGATTAAGAAATATCTGTTGAAAACTCGTAGGTATCAAAAAGAGCATTCATTTGTTTACGTTTTAGACGTACCTGGTATTCCATCCATTCCTTTTCGACATCTTTTGCTTGAACACTGATTATAAATATGGTACAACAAAGTAAAATACTCTTCATATTTAATTAATGCGAATATAACCAATGATTGGCAATAGTTGAGCTACTTTGTATTTATATTTTCACACTACCGCACGATCAGTAATAAATATAGTTCGTATTTTATTTGTACCAAAAAGATTACATCGACTGGGTCGATGTTTGGTGACATAGCAATTTGCAATGTTTGTTTTTTAGATAAACCATGATGAATTGGAGAATCATATTTCGAAATCGGGTAACATAATTGCATTTGAATGTTCTGTGGTTATTTTTATTGTCCTCATTTTCATTTCCATTAGCTATTGATTGAAATTTTTTTTTACATAATTTGAAGATGGCATTCTACTGAATAAAGTCGAAAGAATATCATAAAACAACCCTATAAAGCAAGCATTGAAGCTGACTGAAAAGCTATAACTTCCGTTTGAAAAAATGTGATTATTGTAGGTTTCAATCATGATGTGTCTCACGTATCACTCTATTTATGCTTTGGAAACTGTGGAATTCTTTCTCTAATTTTGTTGCTTATCCATTCATTCTGCCACATTTTGTAGAACTACATCGTGCGAGAATATCTCAGATTCGCACAGATTTCATAGTAATATTTTATTATATTCTGTTGGTACTCAGAACTCTACTGCCACGAATTTATATATTATCTGCCAAGTTGTCATAGGAAGAACAGTTCTCCCAACCCCATTTTTCAATGCAAAAATCACTAAACAATATTTATGGAAATATTCCATTAATTTCAATAAAAACCAGTGGATTAAAAAGAACTCGTTTTTGAATTTTGAACTTGTGGGAGCATATCAATGCTTGTGAAGGGTGTTTTTTTAGAGCTATAGAACTTTAAATTGCAATAAAACAACGATGGATTATTCGATTGACATGAATTTAATTTATCCGCAAGATAATCTGGTGTCATTACATTTTAAATGTGATTTCTGGCATATGACCGCCACGGCTGGCTCGGATGTAGTCCAATCTGGACGTGCAATTTTCGATGACTTTTTCCAACATTTGTGGCCGTATATCGGCAATAACACGGCGAATGTTGTATTCCAAATGGTCAAGGGTTTGTGGCTTATCCGCATAGACCAATGACTTTACATAGCCCCACAGAAAGTAGTCTAGCGGTGTTGAATCACAAGATTTTGGAGGCCAATTCACAGGACCAAAACGTGAAATTAGGCGGTCACCAAACGTGTCTTTCAATAAATCGATTGTGGCACGAGCTGTGTGACATGTTGCGCCGTCTTGTTGGAACCACAGCTCCTGGACATCATGGTTGTTCAATTCAGGAATGAAATAGTTAGTAATCATGGCTCTTTACCGATCAACATTGACTGTAACGTTCTGGCCATCATCGTTTTCGAAGAAGTACGGACCAATGATTCCACCAGCCCATAAAGCGCACCGAACAGTCAGTTCTTCTGGATGTAACGGTGTTTCGACATACACTTGAGGATTAGCTTCACTCCAAATGCGGCAGGTTTGTTTGTTGACGTAGCCATTCAACCAGAAGTGCGCTTCATCGCTAAACAAAATTCGCTTATGAAAATCGGGAACAACGGCAATCTCATTTTGGGCCATTCGACGTATCTACGCCTCACTTGATGATCGTTTTATGAATTGCCGAACCAAACTGAGAATAAATCACTTGACAGCTGCTAAATCGGTCGCCATCTTGAACAGTAATGCCAACTTAAAGTTATATACCTCGAAAAAAAACACCCTTTATAATATAAAGCTCCATGGAAACAATGAGCTAGGCCTACAGAATTCAAAATAATCAAAGAAAAATATATAGAATAGAGACACATTCAAAAGGATATTACATTCCGAAGAATTGCTTCAAACAGATATGATTCTCGAAGACATCAACATCATATCGAAAAAAGAAAGCAATAAATCGAAAAGATTTCGATCAGATTCGAATTCAATAGCTCTCGTTCTGGAGATCAGTCTAGGTCTAAATTCTTCATTATCATACAATCGAAAACTCTCCAGATAAGACATTTGCGTCAAAATGTGATGAGACAATCAATTTCATTTGAGGTAAGTACTGCTAATATCGTCGCTTAAATTAGGAATCATCGATGAAATATTATCTGATAATGAAAGTATACACAGGAGATTGAATCCATAGGTCACTAACTCAAGTGGCCAAGCCTATAAATATCTTTTCAGTTGTTTTCGAAAGAAATCGTCGATATTAATCAAAACAAGTTTTAAATTTTATATGTTTTCACTTCCAAAAATATTGTGTTAACAATTTGGGGATAACATTGTTTGGAACTTCATTACAGTTTGGAACTTCAAGTTCATCATCAGACACTGAAGATTCTACGTAGTTTTCATAAGAATTCATGTATCATGAATACAGAAAACAGAACGGTGATAACAAAACTAAAATAAAAGCTATAAAATATCGTACAGATGGATAATACATTTACATTTTTTACATTTATGAAAAATGTGTGAAATTTCAGGAATTATTCGAATACGTTGAATATTATAGAATAACACAGTTCAGTTTGTTCATTTATAATTTCGAAACTAGTTCTAATAACTAGTTTTTGATGTTCGGTGGATTCTTAATATAATGCTCCTCAAGAATTAGGGATATCGCATTCAATCGTCTTGAAAAGTATGTAATCTTCGAGAAAATCACTCTAAAATAATTTAAAACTCAATAACAACTTGAATCGATCCAATGAAAATCAGTATGAGACATTTCCTCAATCTGGTCGCCTTTTTTCTGGAGTTTGGTTCTTTGCATATGCTTCATGAATGTTCTTATTTTGAAATGGAGTCAGTTTATCAACGGCTTCGATTTGAAACGAGTTTTCTGAAAATGCCAAGCCGTGAATTAACAAACGCTGAGGCTAATAGGGCTATCGGAATGCTACAGGGTGGCCTAACTCAGGTTGTTGTAGCGAAAAGGCTCCAAGTCAGCCAAAGTGTGATATCTCGATTTTGGAATAGGTTCAGGGAGACAGGTCCGTGTAGGAAAGACCAAGGCTTGGTGGACGACGAAAACAATACCTGCTCAGTTTCATCACCGTTTCGGTGAGAAGAAACCCTACATCTACGTGTAGAATGCTACGGAATCTCTTCAAAATGCAGATGGGGTCCAAGTTTCCATCGAAACCATCAGACGACGTTTGAGAGAGGTGATGGTTCTAGACGTCCATTAAGAGGAGTTCCATTAACACCTGACCATAAGCGTCAAAGACTGGAATGGACAAGGCAACATATCAATTGGAACGATCATTGGCGTAGTGTCCCTTTTACTGATGAATCCAGATATGGACGATTCTCAGATTCTCGAAGAATAAGGGTATGGACAATCCCACGCATACCCCGTAATCGTCGATATGTCCAAGAAGTCCATCTATTCCGAGGTGATAGTGTTATGGTATGGGCCGGGATATGTTTCAACGGGCGCACATATCTACACATTTGTCCTGGAAATATGACCGCCTTGCGCCTGGGAATATTGACCGCTTTGCGACCTTCAGGTTTTTTCATGCAAATTTGATGGAACTTCTGTATCTGTTAAGAAAATCCTATCATTATCGTCCAATTAGTCTGGTTCCGATTGTGGCAAAGGTGTGCGAGAAGATCATCTTGAGTGGTGTCCTTGAGTTTGCAATTGGCGGTAACCTTATTCCCGAATGTCAACACGGCTTCCTTCCTGGTAGATCAGTCATTACTAACCTCCTTGAATGCGTAAACTCTTGGTCTGAGTCCCTTGATAAAGGCTGTCCAGTCGACATTGTTTATCTGGATTTTTCTCGGGCATTTGACCGTGTACCACATGATCTTCTCTTACATAAACTCGAACATCTTGGGGTCCGCGGCCGCCTGCTTTCTTGGATTGAAGCATTTCTTACCGATCGAACCTTCCAGGTTCGAGTCGATAAATCTCTCTCTTCGGCGAGACCTGTTGGAAGTGGAGTTCCACAGGGTTCTGTTTTGGGTCCACTACTTTTTCTCCTCTACATCTCTGATTTACCCAAGATCTTCAACTCTCAGTGTTCCCAATTTGCCGACGATACCAAATTATTCGGTAACCCCAACGTGGCAGCTCATCTGATTCAGGAAGATATGGAGAAATTGAACCATTGGTGCCAGGAGTGGAGGTTGCCTCTGAACTACGAGAAGTGTGTTGTTCTGCACTTGGGTGCTCGCAATCCCCGTCGTCAGTACTATATAAACAACAACCCCATCGCTACTTGTAGTAGTCATGCTGACCTTGGTGTAATTGTGTCAGAGAATCTAAGCTGGTCCGACCACATTCTTCAGGCGGTAAACAAGGCCAAAAGAACTTTATTTATGGTTCAGAAAGCTTTTGGTAGATGTGATCCCTCCACCTGTGCTATCCTTTACAAACTCTACGTGAGACCCATACTGGAGTTTGCTGGCCCTGTGTGGAGTCCTTCATTGAGTAGAGACTCGGCATTGTTGGAGAGCGTCCAGCGTCGGGCAACTCGTTTGCCCTACGGCATCTTACGTCCCAGTTATGGTGAAAGACTGTCCATCATGAATCTGTCCACGTTTGATGACAGGAGGCTGCGTGGTGATCTCATCATTACTTTTCGTGCTCTTCACAACTTTTTTGGAGTTGACCTCAGTGGTCTCTTCAAGTTGAACCTGGACGACCGTCTGCGAGGTCACGCTTTCAAGCTGAGGAAGGAAAGTTTCAAGACATCCCAAAGACAGTTCTTCATCACAAACCGCGTGTTTACCGTTTGGAACTCTTTACCTTCATCGGTGGTGAACTCAGTTTCTGTGAACTCTTTTAAAAACAACTATGACACCTGGTTTCGTCGCGAGTGAGTGCTACTTGTGGAGCTGTGAATTGCTTTTTCTTTTGTAATGAATTTTTTTTTGGTTTCGGTGTATTTTTTCATATATTTCAATTTTTGTGAGTTTATAGGCTTGGCCTCAACTCTTTACCTTGTAATAATAATAATAATAATAATTACATTTGAAATTTCGGAGTAAAATGAACAAAACAATGAACTCCTGAAGTTACAGGCGTTTCAATCAGTCAGATTTCTACCTTTCACCTACCCTTATTTGATGTCGTAAAATCGAAAGTGACAATTCAAAAAGATAGAAAATTTTCCAAGGATTACAGTGATGATATTTCTTCTTCGACTTCATATGAAACATTTTCGAGTAAAATTCATTTTTCTACTCGACGGTAGCTATTACACCCCCTAGCGGTAGATGTATGAACTTCAAAATAATTTCCAGTGTGTTCTCTTTTACACTTTTGTGGTAAAATTTTTTACCGCAAGTCTCTACGATGAGTGGACCCTGAGATATAGCTCCTTACCTCGCTCATTTGCCCACCCTGTACATGATAGCTGATTACTGCTGATGGAGTTTAAAGGGGACTGTATAAAAAAACATTCAAAAATGCCGCGGAAAAGAAGCTTTCGAAGTGTTGAGTGACTATTTGATTTCTTCAAAGTCTTATTTTGTTTGTAAGTACGACATAAAATTGCATTTTGTGAAAAAAAAAATTTCGTATCTACTTTTGTTTACTACACTTACGGATTTGAGTTGAAATAATGTAACTTATATTTCTCTAAAATTGTATATCTTACAAATTTGAGCTCCTAGGTAAAAATGAATACGTTATTTGAATTCAAGACATCAAATTGATATGGAATCAGCTCAAAAAACCCCGACACCAAAACAGCTGTTCCCCGTTGATTATTGAATAAATTTTATTGATTTCTATAAATGAAATGTCAAATCTACTACTGCTGAGATCAGATGGGATTAGCTTCAAGCAATACCAGTACTCCGTAGGCATGCTTACAGCATGAGGAATTTGATATGTAGGATTCCATTCTATAGACAATACTGAGTGTCTGCAAGGAATAGCAATAATGATCCACACACTTACCTTCTCTCTGAAAACTCACAAATAGTGATGAAAACACTTCATGACATAATGAATTGGTTCTAATATTTTACGATATGTGAATGTGAATATTCCTTACTATTTTGAGCTATGATATAGCTTTGTTTCTTACCAATATTTTCATCGAATTAACTCTTTCTTGATTATCCATGCATGAAGATTATTCTTCGATGACAAGAAGAGAAGCAGAAATTCCTAATAAGTTTCTAGTCGTTCAAATGTCGTTGATAAGATTGAAGTAACAAATCCTCGACTCAGCTTTCGAAATCCATTACAACAGAACTTTTCGTAGAAAGTTGCCATATAAGCTCCCAACTCTCAAGAATATATCCCAGATAATCGGATTTTACTGTTCAGGGGACAATTGCTGTATTTCAGTCTGATCCATCTGTTGATCGTTAAGACGAGATAGTTTAGATGTTTTCTAATGGAAAGCGTAGAACTCTCACTTTTTCCTGTTTGAAAACGTGAATATGTTTAATTGAATATCATAACGAAAAAACACCAGATGATGTGTTCGCTAAAAACTCAAATATTTCGAATATTCAAAAATCGTAATTATAAAAAGCTGAAAACTCCTGAAGAGAATACATTTTCACCTCATCTTGATAGATGTGTTTTTCGGTCTCATTTACTTGGTAATTTCAATATGTCTAGGGTTGCCTCTGACGCTTTTCTGTGTCGATGATTTATGATTTATGAAATACTTCGGCTAAATCTATTTTCTCTGCACTTTTACACTATCATAACAGATGACATAAAATTGACGGATATTGAACGATATAAAATTTATACTGAAAGTTTCCACTATACCTATATAGAAATAGAGAAGCAATCTAAGTAAAATTTTTGTCCCCTACTGAAATACAGGGTCACCCACTTTAAATGATCCACTGAAATAACTCCTTGGGAGGAGCCTTGACCAAAATCTTTCAAATGAAAGATTCTTAGTCTTGAGGGGAACATCGAACGCAGACATTCAATGTGACCTTGGAGTCTGGTTTCAAGGTCAACTCAAAGTGAAGTAAATTTTTTGAACAAATGAAGCATTTTTCTGTGGATATATGAAGTGTTTCATGTTCAAGCTGGTAATGATAAAATACTCATTCCTCATAAAATAATTTATTTCTTGTTTTATATACGCAAATGGTTCGCTTTTTAACTTTTTTTCCAACCATACACATATGTTGACACCGCGATAATAAAATGCATGCCAAATTATGGTATTTTAGATTTTCTCTAGATTTTTTTTCGTATTCATTCATTTCTCCTCAGTATATTTTTTTTCGTTAGTTGATGCTTTTATCAACCTTCTGAAGCTTTGGACAGAGGTAAGAATTGTGCATTGGTAATAATGGAGAAACTTTTGAACATCAAAATATATGAAAAGAGCTAATCATTCTATTTTGGTTTGCATATTTCAATTGTAAAATTTATTTTTGCTTTGCTAATTGTCCCCATGAGTACCCACTTCTTCAAATAGGCTTAGTAGATTGTGTGTAGTAGATTTTCATCATAACCGTCAAACACTTATTTTACATATTTCCCCAACGATTCATTTCATGGTAAAAATGAGAAACACAAAACAAAGAAAATTGTATATTCCTCATTTGAAAAACTACTCAACTTTGAAATGACCTTGAAATAAAACTACAAGGTCACATTGAGCGTCCGCATTCGCGTCTTCATGTCTTGTCTTTCTGAGGACTATGAAACTTTCATTTGAAGCATGTTTTGATCCAGGTTCTTAGCTCTTTATATGGTGTTATTTCAGTGGAACTTTCAAACTAGGACTTTTCGAATGAGGATTTCATAATAGGAGTGAAAGAAAAAAAATCACTTGCCTTGCCATCCGAAAGGTAGGATTCCTTTTCCTTAACGCTGGTACATACCTGAAAACAAAGTGGATTGAGTTAAAAGAAAATCAATTGCAAAATGTACATTGTTCCGAAATATCTTCAATTTTGTTGCATTATTCCCAATGAAAACATTAGAAATTGTTCGATGGAAAAACATTTCAACACTCTCAAAATCTTTCGCAGCTTACGTTTTGGAATGTGTAGAACAACAATCGATTGAAAAAATATGTTTGTCCACCAGAGCGTTTCTCAGATGCTACAAAATTGGCTTTAACAAAATTTTGCTTCATCCCATTGATAATCATGGCTCGAGAAAATGATTCTTGAACTTTACGGATTTCGTAATGAATGATTCAGGGTTCGAATTTCGCCAATGAATATTCATTGAATGGTTTATATGGAAAAAGAAAATGATAAGACTTAATTCAAAATTTGTATTGTTTATATCTTGATAATGTTCTTCTTTCTTCAACAGTTTCAGGTAATGGCAGAGTTTTGTTATGATCTCGTCCATCTAATTATCGAAAACATTACTTTCGAAAAAATATTGCGAGAAGAATGTGAATAGAATTTCCAATACCGATTAAAATAAAGATATACGAACATGATATCAGTAGAAATGTAGAGAAACAACGAGGAATTTCATAAATTTGCCTCAATTATTGTTTATATTGTGAGATTGAAGATTCGAGGACATGGGAAATGTTATTTTTTTTATTATTATTTTTTCCAGGAAAGGTTCGACGTAGTCTACGATATAGAACAGACGTGTGTCAGCACTCAGGTGCCTTAATAATATTTCTCCACCACTGCTATGAAATATAGCTCTTTTTATTTCGAATTTCATGAAAATATGTTAGTATTCCATTACTTGATATCTTATAATAATTTTACACCACCTGGTTTTCTAGGCATGTTGACTGAATTTCATTTCATCACTTGTTATGGAATGAATATTATACGAAACTACATATATAGCATAGAGAATAAAATCTATCTGTGATCCAAATAGATTGTTATATTAATTGTAGTTTTTGAAACGTCTTATTATTCATTTTTGAATTATATGATTCAGTATTCAGCATTCAAGGGAACAAAAATGGATTCATCAACGATTTAGAGCTGGAATTTCAAAATATTCCAACTGAAATTATTGAATCTGCTCATAAAATAACCGAAAGTTTACTAAATCGGAGGATATATGTATTAGATATATGAAATGGAAGTATTATTATAAAATATGTTTTGACATTGGAGATATGTTTTTGAGTGTCTATTGTTGTTTCTGAACCAAAAAAACTTATTCTTTTCATTTGTCTTCAACAGTTGTGGAGAAAGTATAGTATTTTAATCTAATGTTCGTAATTCCGGAGTGAGCGGGAATATCTCAGTTTCACACTGATTGCAAGGTTATATTTCTTTATTTTGTGCTGGTACTCTATTATCTATCAAATTTGTGATACAAAAAATAGCTCTGTCATCCAACATTTCTGAATGGAAAAAACACTGAACGATATTTATGGAAATATTATTGCATTAATTTCAATGACAATTCAGTTAATCAGAGAAAATAATGTATAATACTTGACAGAAGCATTATAGTGACACTCGTTCAAAACTCGCCACTTCGTGACTCGTTTTTGAATTCTTGAAAGAGTATTATTATTATTCACTACAAGGTTTTTGGGCATAGCAGAATATTTTTTTTTGAATGCGAAATGCAAGTAAATGATAATAAAAAAGCGATATTTTATGGCTATCGTGGAAGGAAGAAGTTTTGTACCAGTTTTATCCAAAAGGATCAGTAATTAGTGCAGAGGTTGACGTATAAAACATAAGTAGATATTTCTATTTGTAAAGATAAGATCATGAGTTTCGTATTATTTTCTATAATTGTCGACTTATCGGTTGGATCAATTGTCATCAAAAACAGTTTTGAAATATCGAGTCAATCCCATTTGATGATGCTCTTTCTAGTATCTATCACGACAATCGATTTCGAGTACATCTCCAGTTTTTAGAACTTTTTATTTTGATAACTTGATTAAGTTTTTCGGAAAAGTAGAATGCACCATTCTATGAAATGCAAAGAACAATATGAACTAATAGAGTTCATCGATTTCGAAATAATCAAACATATACGTCGCAAATGAAAGGTGTATTGAACTTATTGTTTACCGCTGATGATGTTCATAACAATATCCCATTGAATATTGAATAATATAATTAATATTTAATGATTAACGTTCTTGCACGCTTGATCCAGATGAACAGAGGGCTATCATTTTGGTTAAATCTCAGTTATTTTCGAATTTTAGGCCGAGATTGGTCTCCAACGAATAGGTTCAACTCAATGATGAAGATAATTCCCGAAAAAAATGTGCAAGACACTTGAAGGTAGGACCAGGGTACATCGTAGTTCACAGTTAAGTTCGCTCTTGAGTGAAATTGTTAGGGAGTTATATTTAGGTAAATGGTGTTTTTTTAGAGCTATAGATCTTTAAATTGCAATAAAACAACGATGGATTATTCGATTGACATGAATTTCATTTATTCGCAAGATAATCTTGTGGCATTACATTTTAAATATGATTTCTGCCATATGACCGCCACGGCTGGCTCGGATGTAGTCCAATCTGGACGTCCAATTTGCGATAACTTTTTCCAACATTTGTGGCCGTATATCGGCAATAACACAGCGAATGTTGTCTTCCAAATGGTCAAGGGTTTGTGGCTTATCCGCATAGACCAATGACTTTACATAGCCCCACAGAAGTTAATCTAGCGGTGTTAAATCACAAGATCTTGGAGGCTCATACACAGGTCCAAAACGTGAAATTAGGTGGTCACCAAATGTGTATTCCAATAAATCGATTGTGGCACGAGCTGTGTGACATGTTGCGCCGTCTTTTTGGAACCACAGCTCCTAGACATCATGGTTGTTCATTTCAGGAATGAAAAAGTTAGTAATCATGGCTCTATGCCGATCACCATTGACTGTAACGTTCTGGCCATCATCGTTTTTGAAGAAGTACGGACGAATGTCAGTTTTTTCTGGATGTAACGGTGTTTCGACATACACTTGAAGATTAGATTCACTCCAAATGCGGCAGTTTTGTTTGTTGACGTAGCCATTCAACCAGAAGTGCGCTTCATCGCTAAACAAAATGAAACGGACGTAGTGCGCGATACGTATTTCGCACAGAACCATTATTTTCGAAAAAAAATTGCACTATTAGCAAGAGTTGTTCAGGCGTGAGTCTATTCATCATGAATTGCCAAACCAAACTGAGAATAAATCACTTGTCAGCTGTTGAATCGGTCGAACAGTGATGCCAACTTAAAGTTATATACCTCGAAAAAAACACCCGTTACTTCTTTACTACACTTACGAATTTGAGTTGATAGAATTTGACTTATAATTCCTCTAAAATTGTATATCTTAAAAATTTGAGCTCCAAGGTAAAAATGAATACGTTATTTGAAATCAGGATATCAAATTGATATAAAAAATCGATCGAATGAATGTGTTTCACTTCGTTGAAAGATTTTTTTACGATCTTATCGTGCGAACTGGAGCAGCACGATTCATAATCGACGACTACGTTCCTTTGATGGACAGACAGATTGGAAATATGAAAACTTAAAAATCGGGAAATGGGAATATTTATGGACTTCCACTAATTGATGGTATGCTGAGAGGAAAGATGGAAAGAATCTATTTTATGGACGCTGACATTTTTCACGATGCAGACATGAATACTGAATAAGATTTTCTATGCATTTACAAATTACAGCTTCTCTATGTACCTTGATATTTTTCATTCGGATCGTCTTTGAAATAGCACTAATTAAGGGGCCATTTTTCATATTTCATTTTCTCAGTTAGAAAGATAAGTAATTTCTCCGCTGTTAGGCATCCACTAATTCAGAATACTCTTGTGATTATACTTTTGCGCACTTTTTTGAAATGGAAAATTTCAATTTTATCTATAAAGGGAGATTTGTAATTTTATACATATTACAACAAAAAAAGGCCACTCATCGTATTGAACTTACAAACTGATGTTACAAAGAACCAAAACAATTGTAATGAAAAAAAAAAACACTGTACATTTTACACTATATATTATGTACATAACCATACAGAGTAAGTTAGTATGCAACGCCCCAATTATCACCTAAACATATATATACAGGTTTGGAAAATTCACTCGGAACCATGGGATTTAGCGTACAAATTTCCAAGTCGCTCTGGCTCCAATAGAACAGTTGAAGAATCGAAACATGTGTACGGTTTATTTGATATGACCTCGCACTCATGTTTCGATTCTTCCACTGTTCCATTAGAGCCAGAGCGACTTGGAGATTTTTACGCTAAATCCCATGGTTCCGAGTGAATTTTCCAAACCTGTATACATATTTCCAATTCTCGCTTATAACTTGAAAACAAAATAAGGTGGCAAATAATGAATACTATTCATGTAAGTGCCTAAAAAAAATAAAACGAGAATGGGGTATCAGATTTTGTCTATCTCCATTAATTTGAAAGTTGTAGTCATTGTAGTTGTAGACATGCTAGTGCATTGTAGCTCTTTGCTACCCTGTTAAGAAGAAATATTAATATTATTGTTTCACCACTGACTAACCTAATTAACAAATGTATTAGGTCGGACACTTCCCAATTCCCTTAAGGTGGCTAAAATTGTACCATTGTATAAGAAAGGAAATGAGTAATCCACTGAAAATTACCGTCCGATATCATTGCTGCCTGTTTTTTCAAAGATATTTGAAAAGGTTATCTATAATCAGCTTGTGCATTACTTTGAAACTAACAATTTACTCTTTAACAACCAATATGGATTCAGAAAGAATAGAAAGACCTGCGATGCCATAATACGTTTTGTGAAGTATACCTTGAAATGTTTTGAGGATGGTAAATTTTCTTTCTCTACATTTCTGGATCTCAGCAGGGCGTTTGACCTGGTGTCATCCTCGGTCCTATTGAAAAAGTTGTCTAAATATGGACTTGATAATGCTGCATTAAGACTAATTCGTAGTTATTTTGAGAAGTGTTCACTGGTGGGCAGTGGTCTCGGGAGAGCTAGGTTGAGCAGGAGTGCCTCAGGAGTCGACTCTGGGACCTTTTTTCTTTATAGTGTTTATTAATGATCCCTCACATTTCCTTGGGTCTTATGAACACATACTATGGGCGGATGACTCCAGTTTTACGGTGGGAGGTCGTGATATCCATCATACGGAGGAGTTGGCATTGAAGGTGGAAATGATGGCAGTGGAGTGGTTTCAAATGTAACATTGATAAGACCGAAAAAATGCTCTTCACTTTGAGGCATTCGGATCATGCAATTAGGGGCACCTCATTAAAGTTTCTGGGAGTTCATTTGGACCCAACCCTAACTTGGAGCACACATATCGAAGCAGTTGTTAAAAAATTAGTAAAGAACACATTTTTGCTGCGTAATTTGGTTGACTCTGTTTCAGTGAGGATTTTGAAAACTGTATATCACTCACTGATAGAAACACATATGAGATATTGTGTTGTGTTATGGGGAAATGGCTCTAGTTGTGAGAGAGTATTTAGAATACAGAGAAGAGCCATTATGTTGGTTGCAGGATTGGGCTACAGGGAAGACTGTAGGAGGGCATTCATTGCACTGAATGTGATGACTTTCCCATCGTTGTACATTTATGAATGCTTAATATATGCACATGAAAACCATGACAGTAAATTAAAAAATAGTGTTTTTCATTCTTACAATACTAGGAAAAAGGATGACATAAGACCTGAATCACATCGTTTAGAGAAGACAGGGCGGAGCGTAGAATGTATGGCCTACAAAATGTTCAATTTAATGCCTGGGCATGTGAGAGACAAGCCATCACCAGTTTTCAAAAATATAATTCGGAAATATCTGAAGAGAAAAGCGTTCTTCAGTGTGGCTGAGTTTCTGTCGGATGATTTTGAATGTTGAAATATTTCACATATTATAGTTATATATGACTCTATGTATATTTGTGTTTTGACCTGTGAAATACAACATGAAATGTAAGTTGTAACTAGCACCAAATAAATATTATTATTATTATTATTATTAAAACATCGAAATTTGCCCAACCCGTACACTGCGCCAGACCCCGTACAAAACATGAAATTCGAAGCATTTTGAGAACTATTCATTTTAGGCACAACATTTCTCAACAAAAAATTGAGATAACACACTAGAATATTCAAGAGCCTGAAAATTCAGGGCATTTGAATAAATGGGCACTTTTTAAAGGTCATTTTCAAAAAATTGCAGTATCTTTCGGACTACCTTCAGAGTGATTCGCAGAAGACTTGAAAACATTTCGGGAATCCAATAAAAAAAAATAAAAAATCGTTCAAATATCACGAACCATTGATTCACATAATTTCAACAAAATGTGACATATTTTCGATATTTTCAAAATAATTTGCAGTGATTCCTAATTGTTTCACTCAGGATTAAATTAGCTGTGAATTATTTGAACTTTACCAAACTCCGATAGAAGTGCGTTTTATGTATACTACCGTATACATTCAACAATTAATAATATTATACTCCATTATAAATGGTCCTATGACGAAGTGAGCAAAATCTCTAACATCCACGTTTGTGCCTTTTCTCTAATTTTCTTTCGAAACCACCTCACATAGAATTGATCTCCCCTGAAAACGGTTGATGATCGAAAGAGGTAGATAATAATTCAACCCTTTATGACAAAAACATATCCTGTCTGTACAAAGATATTCGTATTCACTTATACGGGCTGTATATATAGGAGGAGATATGCATGGGAACGTTACGTGAATATCTGAAATTCAAATTGGACCAGAAAGATTGAGAGCATCGGTTTTATGTAGATTATTCTCGATGTATGAAAACAGCAACGTTTCCCGCTAGAATGATGAATTTTTTAACGAGGGATGTTTGGGGGTGTATTACCAAAGCCGAAGGACGTTACGTGAATAATTTCCTGTTCATGTGCTTGAATTAAAGGGAAATCAATGGACGAAATGGAAATGACGCTTTTCACTGATGATTACGACCACTTTTTTTTGGATTCCTATTGACAGATCGATTCGATTTACTATAAATGTAAATATAACAAAAAAAAACCGTTTCATCAGAATCAATCTATTCTAATCTAACATCTCTTCAATATTTGCTGTGATATTATTTAAAATTATATGAATATACTGTTCAAAATCACTTATGATGAATCGACATGAAATAATACATAATAAAATAATATACAGGTGCAGGGCCGACGTTAGGGGTGAAACAGTGAAGTGACTGTTTCAGGCGCTTCTTTTCGAGGGGAGGCAATTGAGCCCAGTTTGTGGCCGCCTTTTCATGTTTCAAAATTAAAAAGTTTTGATTCTTAAGAACAACATGAGGTTAGTCCGCTCCGCTGCGTTTATCAACATTCTCTGCAATAAAAATCTCCAAAATTCCTACGATTTTGCATTCGAAACTAATAACTGTTAAATGCCAAATATTTTCAGCGGAATACATGTTTTCAATACCATTCAGTTTTCGAAGCTTTGCATGCCTTACCGCCCTTTGAATCTTGTATTGTGATAGTTAATCATTCCATTTGAAAAAACTCGAATTTTTCATAATTTTACGATGTCTCGTTGAAGTCTGTGATTTTGAACAACCTTGCATTATAAGGTACAATTTTTATTACACGTAAATAATACACTGGATATCGGTAATCCATACCCAAAATTTGAGTTTTCTAGGATTCCAAATACCAAAGTGATGTAGTGATAAATGTTTAATTGAAGCTATGTTTTGCACAATTATAGAAATAAATCAATCAATTACTAGAAAATCGCTAGAGATAAAGACAAGAAAGTTAATACACAAAAAATCAAGAGGCTATGGAAAAGCGAAAAAAGTAATATTCATAGGTGAATGGGCGAAAGCTAAGAGTAGATAACAGGGGCGGATCCAGACAATATTTGAAGGGGGGGCCATAGAAAGTCACGGCTCATATAGGTTAGCAAAATAGCGGAAATTTTTGTTGGTTCCTACTGGGTCAAGTGTTTTTTTTATAGGAAGATGGATTTTAGTAAATCATATCATATTCAGTTTCCAAAATTGTTGTAGGACAAAAACAAGGAAAAATTTCACATATTCCATAAATATATGTGAATTTATTTCATAAGGAAACCCAGGCGCAAGAAAGTATAAGGTGTAGTAAAAAAAAACCATTATTATTGCATGAAGAACAAGGCTTATATTACCATAGTTAACACAGTTGTGCTTTAGCTTTAGGTGAACAGCTCTTGGTAGATAATTCCCTGCCAATCTCACTAAACACACAGCAAAATTTTCTTGGCCGTTTCCGAAGGCTCACCGCGTTTCGACCACAACCGTTTTTGCTTGACGTTGTCATAAATGATCCACTTTTCTTCACCAGGTACCAAGAGTTTCGAAAATAGTGCGATTTTGTTGCGATTCTCCAGTGATTCGCAGTGGAAATTCGGTCCATGCGGTTTTTTGGTTAGCTCATGTGATATCCATACATCTAGCATCTTCTTGAGATCAGCATCATGCAAATAGTGTTCCAAACGGTTTATTGTGGACTCTTAAGCTCTTGAGCAATCGAAACAGGACTCGACAATATCCATGCTTTTATCGATATTAAAAAAATATATATATATATATATATATTTATAAATACTATTTACATTTTCAGCTGCCTGAATCTTTATCTAAGAAAAACTATAAAATATAATGTATTTTCTTTTTGCTAGTGTCCATCATTGTGGCGCGCTCGAACTTAACTGAGTCAACTCTTCACAAAACTGTCAGAATGTTTTTGTAGTGCGAAATCTCATCTTTTTACGCCATATAGTGCAACCCGATCGGACTTGTACAACAAGTTACAGATAACTAAAGCCATCTATTGAACAAATAATGAATTCCTTTTTAGTACACCTATCAAATTAAGACATAATTGAAATGAAATCAAATTTATAAAAATCAAATCAAATACATACATAAAACATAAACAAATGAAAAATCTATTGTTAATATCTATGATAAAATATTAAAAATTTAATAACAACTTCTAGTCTAGTATTTTTTTGACTATCGTATCTTTCAACTTTAATACTGCTGCAAATGGTTCTATGGATGGATGCCAATACATTCAACCTGTCTTCAACCATTCTAGTTCATATCCAATCTTTCACCCTTGTGATTGCCCACGCATATTTTTCGATTTTTCAGGATACATTTTTATATTTATAAGGTCCGCGAGGGGGGGAACCGAAAAAAATAAGATTCAACTCAACAAACTTCGGTTTTCGTCCACACTACGGGTTACAACAGTAATATGTATCGTTTCTTTGTCAGTAATGACGTCGTTTTTACTAGTCAAATGTCAAAAGATGACAAATCCCAAAGTGATAGCTGTCCAGATAGCAGGCTGTTCAAAATGAAACTTCTTATTGGAAAACCCTCAACAATAATCATTGTGTTCTTGCCAAACTTTCAGGAGGATATTTTCATCACAACGAAGGAATTTTTTCGATAAACGAGGGGCACAGGGTTTTTTATATGCTACGTATTTACATTGTTTTGAAGGATTCCAGAAACTGCTACCCAAACATTATAAACCAGAGAATAATGTAGCCATTCGAATATTCTTATTAGATGAATATCTCACGTTCAAAAGAAACTATTCACGATGAATTGAGGAAAACGTTTGATATGAAGTTTAACGGATATAAAAAATGAGAAATCGCAGAAACTGCGGAAAAGAGGTCAATGTTCTGGCATGTATAATCCAACACATTGTTTCCTATCAGAATACTTTGGCCGGCGTCCAAACATTAAGAGAAAAAAAATTAAATTAATTGTTCTAAAGTGATGCGAGTAAAAGCACAATCATATTATTGGCAACAACTTTCGAGGTCACTAAAAATAATGTCTGTATTTTCAGTGTAACGAGCACGTTCATCGTATGGCTGTCAAAATCGGATGAATGTTTTGATGTTTCGATACTTTGATTTTCAACCTCAATTTGCTGTGTAGAATCTATGCCAATGGTTATATCATTAGGTGGTCATTGCTGCTTAGTCATGAGTATTTTCCATCGATATTCATTTATATTGTTTTCGCTGTTTCGCAGGTTGTAAACAAATTGAGCGTTCTAAAAGTGTTCAGTGAGGAGGATGATTGTGAGAAAATATCAGGACAGGCTAGAATGATTTATTTCAAGAGCCTTTAATTTTCCACTAAATTTCTATTGAAACATGATTCGGATTGTCAAGTAAGAAGAGGGCCGTGAACGCTTTCAGTTTGAAGTTTTATCCATCGATCTCGAATGTAGTGAAATGACAAAGTGCAGAAAATAGATGTCTTCGAAAGAAACCTGTTTTCTCTATAAAATAATTCATTGATTTTTAGGGGTAAAATTAAGGAAGAACACATTTGTAACGGGTGTTTTTTTTCGAGGTATATAACTTTAAGTTGGCATTACTGTTCAAGATGGCGACCGATTGAACAGCTGTCAAGTGATTTATTCTCAGTTTGGTTTGGCAATTCATCGGGAGTAGATCACGCCTGAACAACGTTTGCAAATAGTGCAATTTTATTTCGAAAATAATGGTTCTGTGCGGAATACGTATCGCGCACTACGTCCATTTTATTTTGTTTAGCGATGAAGCGCACTTCTGGTTGAATGACTACGTCAATAAAAAAAACTGCCGCATTTGGAGTGAAGCTAATTCTCAAGTGTATGTCGAAACACCGTTACATCCAGAAAAACTGACTGTTTGGTGCGCTTTATGGGCTGGTGGAATCATTGGTCCGTACTTCTTCAAAAATGATGATGGCCAGAAAGTTACAGTCAATGGTGATCGGTATAGAGCCATGATTACTAACTTTTTCATTCCTGAATTGAACAACCATGATGTCCAGGAGCTGTGGTTCCAACAAGACGGCGCAACATGTCACACAGCTCGTGCCACAATCGATTTATTGAAAGACACGTTTGGTGACCGCCTGATTTCACGTTTTGGACCTGTGAATTGGCCTCCAAGATCTTGTGATTTAACACCGCTAGACTACTTTCTGTGGGGCTATGTAAAGTCATTGGTCTATGCGGATAAGCCACAAACCCTTGACCATTTGGAAGACAACATTCGCCGTGTTATTACCGATATACGGCCACAAATGTTGGAAAAAGTCATCGAAAATTGGACGTCCAGATTGGAATACATCAGAACCAGCCGTGGTAGTCATATGCCAGAAGTCATATTTGAAATGTAATGCCACAAGATTATCTTGCGGATAAATCAAATTCATGTCAATCGAATAATTCATCGTTGTTTTATTGCAATTTAAAGTTCTATAGCTTTAAAAACACCCTTTACCACTCCGAATATTTGATAATGGATTGTGATATACAGGATGGGCCACGGTCGATGGTACCCTTAGTACTTTTACGCAGTATTTTATTTGAATTTTATTGAAAATTTGGTTTCTTGGATAGAAACCACTGCTATATCGATCTAAAATATTTTTAGCAATGCGCTTTGGCCGCTTATAAAAAATACTAACAACTTTGTTATTTCAAATACAACACCCGGTATATTATTACTTTCGTTTGATTTCCGAAACATCTCGATTATTTGTATATTGACTTCTTGTTTCTTATGTCTAGCGGTTTTCGAGCAATTGATTGATTTTTGAAAGCTAAAATTTCGGGTATGGATTATTCCTCAGAGTAATAAACATTGACACAGGGAGTATATGTCATTTTCAGTAAGCAGATTTTGTCCTCAACTTGAAATATCAAATTTGACATAAGGCGCGCGGAAATGAGAACGATATTCGCGATACGATATTCCACTCAATTCGCGAGTTTCTCCACAAAGAACACACTTCTTATGTCACATAGTGAATAGACGTTTTATATTAACTCAAAATACATATATTGAAATAAATACCTAACTACACTGCGTAAAAAAATTAACGCACATTATGGAAACCTCAAATTTATTCTACAACTGAAGGTGTTCTCAATGATAATTATTTTTATCAGAATTATACATGCATATGTTATCCACTTTCAACGTTTTTCTTCAATACAGATGTTTTTTCCCAGCAGGAATAAAAAAAGATGAGATTTTCAGATTTTGAATGTATTGGCTCCATTCTGAAATCAATTCTAGTGATCAATAGTTTTTCTTTCGTTTGATTTCCTACACTCGATCGCTATGCAACGCGAAAGACGCAATTCGACCCAAGAGGAATGTGCCCAAGCGGTAGTTTTGCGAGAAGAAGGGTGGACATACACAAGAATTGCAGAAAGGTTTGGAGTTTCCCATACAAGTGCGTCCAGAATGTCGCAGCGATTCAGGGAGACAGGTATGAATGTCCGAAGACCAGGACAGGGTAGACCACGGATAACAACTGCCATTCAAGAACGTTACTTGAGAGTTTCTTCGTTGAGACAACAGTTTGCAACCGCTCGCCTCCTTCAAAATCAGCTTGAGCAAACTCATGGGGTTCAAATTAGCACTCAGACAACAAGAAATCGCCTAAGAGAATATGATTTAAGACCTCGTGTCGCGGCAAGAGGCCCATCTCCTACTCCAGCCCATCGAAGGGCGCGTTTGGATTTTGCGAGAGAGCATATCCATTTGGAAGAGGCTGATTGGGAGAGAGTTCTCTTCACAGATGAGTCTAGATTCTGCCTCTACCATTGTGATCGACGTTCCCTTGTATACAGACTTCCTCATGAAAGATATGCTCAGTCCAATTTCCTGAATACAACTGGTTTCGGGGGAGGATCGATTATGGTATGGGGTGGAATATCTTTGACTGCTCGCACAGACCTAGTGGTCGTTTATAATGGAGCTATGAATGCTGATAGGTATATAAGGAACATTCTTGGAGAGCATGTAGTGTCATTTGTCCCATACGTTAGTGGCATCGTTCAGGAGTACCTTGAAGAGGTTGAAGTCTTTCGAATGGAATGGCCAGCAAGAAGTCTAGATCTCAATCCGATTGAGCAGGTTTGGGACAACCTCAATAGAAGGCTGAGAAGTTCAGAAAATCATCCAGCTACTCTTAATGACTTAGGAATCCAACTCAGAGAAATCTGGGAAGGATTAGATCATAACATTTTAAGATCACTCATTTTGAGTATGAACCGTAGTTGCCGAGCGTTAAGCAAGGGGTGGAAATACCAAGTATTAAATCACTTATCAGCATTCCAGTATTTTGAAAATTGTTTATTTCTCTTCTTTTACATAAGATTCGGTGAAATCCTGAAATTTTCTTCCATTCAATGTGTCTTGTTTCATCCAAAACCTTCCCGAGAGAACATAAAAAATAAGTTATAAAGTCAATTTAGAGTTAACTTTCATTAAAATTGAGATTTTCAGAATGTGCGTTAATTTTTTTGCGCAGTGTATATCAGAAATTCAGAAAACAAACTTCGAGCGCGCCAAACGATGTGAAACAACGGATGACACTAGGAGAGCAAAAGTTGCCAAACCTTGGATTTCAGCAGGTAGATACAGAAAATAATAAATATTCTGTTTATTATAAATTCGACAATTAGGAAAAATATAGGATTGCAAATATTCAAATTTGCATATTTAATTGGGAATCCCTCAAATAAATATATTTCATTCAATATAATACCTATACATTCATAATGTTATAGTAAAATTATGGATTTGAAAATATATCACAATCCGACAACGTAATCTAACCATGTAGGGAACATGAAAAAATTGTTTATTCTTTCTCTATCTATGTTTATTACTCTATGCCTACTGACAATTATCTGACAAGTTTATTTAAGCTTGTTTCTAAGCATAATTTTTTGTTTGAAAAAAAAACACACATAAATCGAAAAATTAAACTTTTGACACAACTTTTTCCTTTAATACTCAAAATCAAACATATGTTTCTATAATGAGTTTTAGTTGAAATTGCATAATCACTCATATGCCAAAGTTTTTCGGTGAGCCAATAAATCACCTCGTATTTCACATTGGCCTCTTATGAATCACGTTACTGAAAATTCGCGAAAGCATCAGCAACCCATACTGCCAATAAAAATTCCATATCAATCTTCAGCTTCAAGAAAACAATAAAATCGATCGCCCTCTTCGCTTTTAAGCTCACACAATCGCGCCACGATTATTGGTACTGGACACTAAATATAACACCTTACGTAACCCCTATCGGTCAATCAATATACTACTCGTTCTCAATGAACTCACTGCCAATATATCCAGACGATTATTTTGCTAGGGTCTGCTGCTCTCAGATATAAGAGTACTTATCGATTCAATATACTCCCATGTCATTGCCAACAATAATTTATAGCACAGCTCGAAGTTTTCGCAGAAAGGACCCCGCACATTTAGTTAGGGAAATGGCTTTTCTCTAATTCTGTGGTTATTCCGTTCATTCTTCCACATCTTGTAGAACAAAATCTTGCGAGAATATATCAGAAACGCACAGTTTTCATGGTTATATTTTATTATTCTATGTTGGTACTCCGAACTCTCCGCCACTGCTTTATCTGTCAATTCATCAATTTGCCCTAAAGAAATCAGTTCTGCCAACCAACATTTTTCAATGCAAAAATCACTAAAATATATTTATGGAAATATTTCATTAATTTCAATGAAAATGCAATGAATTAGAGAAAATAATGTATAATACTCGTACAGAAAGCTCATTCTACCACTCGTTCATTCCAAAACTCGCCACTTCGTGGCTCGTTTTTGAATTTTGAACTCGTGGAAGAATATCAATGCCTTCTGCACTTGTATTATAAATAACTATTCTCTAATTCTGTGGTTATTCCGTTCATTCTTCCACATCTTGTAGAACAAAATCGTGCGAGAATATGTCAGAAACGCACAGTTTTCATGGTTATATTTTATTATTCTATGTTGGCACTCCGAACTTTCCGCTACGGCTTTATCTGTCAATTCATGAAATTGCCTTAAAGAAATCAGTTCTGCCAACCAACATTTTTCAATGCAAAAATCACTAAATTATATTTATGGAAATATTTCATTAATTTTAATGAAAACGCAATGAATTAGAGAAAATAATGTATAATAATACAGAAGGCTCATTCTACCACTCGTTCATTCCAAAACTCGCCACTTCGTGGCTCGTTTTTGAATTTTGAACTCGTGGCAGAATACCAATGCCTTCTGCACTTGTATTATAAATAACTATTCGCACATTTGGCTGATCAAATGTCCTCATTGCACCACCATTCATATTCAACCATTTAGGTTATATAGGATGCTAAAAATAACTGACAGACAATAACTGAACTCAAATATTCATTCCTGTTATAAAAGCATATGCTAGGAGTGATTTCACATGTTTTCTGAAACTCCTGTGTTCCAAAACCTTCAGCCTAAGAGGCAGATGATAGAAAAGTTTAGCTCCGCTGTATGACGGAGACTGCTTATTTGAACGATTCCTAGGAAAACAAAGAGTTTCTTTATGTCCGGTAAGATATTCAGAACATTTTAACATTGAATTAAAATTTGTATGTAAATATAGCAGGGATTTCAAGATGTATATGCAAGGTACAGTTAGAATTCTATAATTGATAAATACGGGTCTACAGGACTCCCTTGGTTTAAGATTGAAAATGAGTCGAATTATTCTTTTTTATACTATTCTTTTATATACAGTGGATCAAAAAAGGAGTCCTTAACTAATAATTTCTTCGAAGTAATTATATCGAATATTTCATTCCTGTCAAAAATTCTATGTATATGGAGAACAATTATCGAAAATTACAGCGAAAATTTTCCTCCTGTCAAAAATTCTATGTATATGGAGAACAATTATCTAAAATTACAGCGAAAATTTCCCTCCTGTCGAAAATTCTATGTATATGGAGAACAATTATCGTAAATTACAGCGAATATTTCCCTCCTGTCAAAAATTCTATGTATATTTAGAACAATTATCGAAAATTACAGCGAATATTTCCCTCCTGTCAAAAATTCTATGTATATGGAGAACAATTATCGAAAATTACAGCAATAATTGCATTGTAGGAAGCGAAACAGCACTGCGGTAATTGTTCTGTTCATAGATGCATAGTTTCTATGCATCTTACACAGCTCGAATCTATGGCAATTCCATTCTATATCAGTTTGACAAGAAATGTAACAGTTTATTCGGGAAATATTCCCCCGAATTACACTCGTGCATCAAAATGACCGGATAATTTCGCATTCCAGCGTATTTTCTTTGAAAAACTGCATTCGGTCATTTTCATTTTTGGAGAATAAGCAAGAGAGAATTTCCAATTTTCTCTTATAGCTTGAAAACAGTCTAGGTTGCGGTTTTCACCAAAAGAATTCTCTCACTAGACATAGAATTTGGGGCACCCGATACTTTAATCAACTGTATGAACAATCGATTCGATTTATATTTTAAAAAATTTTCTCTACAATGGCCATTTGAAATATTTATTTTTAGAACCCTATATAATTGAAACGGTTGAATTCTGAGCGGTGATGCAATGAAGACATTTGATCAGCATCAAGAGTTCTACAACATAATATAAAAGATTCGAGTGGATTCACCCAAAGACAGTTTCCCTTTGATGCGGTGCGTGGGTCTTTATTTGTTCGGCACGCAGAACCCAACTGAGAAATGGTCTCCCTTTGTTATATTAGGTATCAATAATTTTTCATACACTACTTCATACTGGCTATGAAATGGAATACACATTCTAAGATTTTCCATACTTTCAACATGATAAAGCTTGAATAGTTCACATTTTCGAGAAACGACATAATATGAATATCTTTGAAGAGACACCATAATAACTAAATTCGAATATAACATCTGATGTCCAATAATATCAACTATGTGTTCCAAAATGAGCTGTAATAGGGGAAAATACGAAAATCATTATCATATCATGAGATAATTGTGATCACAACTGATCATTTACATGGGATTTATTTTTAACAAATCACGAAAATGTGACAAAGGAATGCTAAGACATGTTCCTCAGAGGGGCTCGAATTGGATGATAGCATCAAAGTTCGAATGCAACATTCATTAAAAAATATAGTCTTTTCAAGAATGGACTAGTTTTCATTTTTTTGTTAAGGATCAATTCTAAAAATTTAAGTAAAATGAAACAAAAATGTGGACGAATCATTGAAATATCTCTAGAAATGAAAAAGTTATGGGACTTTGAAGTTGCGTTTGGAAGACTAATTTCATAGTACGTGTAAGTGTCGTGACGTCACACACTAGACGACTGGTATTCGCAGAGTGCTTACGAATTCATTGGTGTACAATCACTTGTGCCGTTCGTGTCGTGTTTTGTTCGTTACACGATGGCTGAAATAACTTACTATATGCATACATATAAATTACTTTTTTCTCTTTTTACTTTAACTTCTCACATAAATATGTTTTGCCATTGATAGACTTCAACAACCAGTACTCAACTACAAAATGTTTATGGAACGTTTTTTAAATGAATCATCGTTATAAGTTGAACCATGATGAAGCAAACTCAAAAGTAGATACTTACTTGAAAAGTTTAACTCCTTTTATTTCTGCACTGACATAAGATGGATTTGAAGAAAAAAACTCCATCACTGCGAATATATCTATTTTAGGCAAATTGTCACTTTGTCCTTTCACGAAGCTTTCTTCCATTATGGTGACATAAAAACAAAACTCGAGTTAAAACTACACTGTACACTGTACAACTACAAACGGCGCGAGAGCCTTGGCGCGGCTAAGTATTTAAACATAATTTATGGTGTAGCGATCACAGGCAAGAGCCGTGACGTCACAGACCAAAGTTGTTCCGCGCTAAAATACGTAAATTTAAATAATCTATTTCTCAGTCATTTATTGATGGATTTTCAAAATTTTTTCACTGATTTATCAGTTTTGCTCTATATTTTAATTCTATCGTGTCGAATATAGTATTATCAACATCACTAAACTAGTCCATTCGGGGTTAAATATCGAAAGATCCATTCATAGTTTGCTTCCACCAACTGGACTTCTCATTTCTACATGGAAAGTTTTATGAGGTACCAAAGATGCAGACATTTTCAAGGATTCTTTTGTCTTCGAGATGCTGTCATCCATTTCGAGCCATTCGGAGAAAAATATCGTAGAACCCCATTGATAGATTATTGTGATAAGTAACAAACAAATCACATATAATATGTGAATTATATCAATAGTAACCAATTGTTATCTCTGATGACGTATGATTATAATTTTCCCATTTTCCCCCATTTCAGCTCACTGAGTTTCGTTATAATAAACATCTTGAAAAACATATTTGATATTATTTTACATCAGATGCTATGTGGACGATGCTATATTGATGGCCGAGAGCGAAGATGATCTAAAACGATTAAGTTTCATGTTAAGTAATAACCATTTAGATTGATGATGAATACAGCATCTCTAGATTGATGATGCATACAACATAGTCCTGATGCGATGTCCCATAGCTTTGGCAGGCAGATTTCTATTAAATTTAGCTCTTACTGCTTCACTTGTTCCATGGGGCCTAGTTACTTTTCCCCATATGGCCCTTAGATTTCACACATTTGGGTTTACCGGGAACACAGGCTTTGTACACATAAACGCATTTTTTACCAACATAAAACCAACTTAGCTGAAGTTCCTTCTATTTTAAGGAGAGCAGTATTTTCGTGTTGATTCCTCCTTACGTTTGTAATCAGTAAAGATGTCTTTAGCTTATAATCTACCATGCCTCTTCTTGATTCTTCTATTTTTACTACTGCTGTTTTTTCTTCAGCAGAAGCTTTTTCAGCTTTTTTCTCTACTTTGGGCGTTTTGGCCATTTCGAATTAGCTAGTGACAGGTTAGAAAGGGATTACTACTCGTATACCGATTCGAAACAACTGCTGAAAAATACAAAATGATAATATCATTAGAAAACACTGAATCGATGGTCATCATTCTCAAAAGAAGCTATTAGATGCAAACTAGCCGTCAGTGACAAACCTGTTGACCAAACTATGCGATATAATTACTTAGGAGTATGAGAGTTGAAAATCTAAATCTCAGGAGTCTGGATGAATGAAAATAACAAGACATTAGTCTTAAAATGAGAAGGTATAAAAAGAAGAAGAAGAAAGACATCAGATATATTCGGATTCAGTTATAAAGGGTGTTTTTTTTAGAGCTATAGAACTTTAAATTGCAATAAAACAACGATGTATTATTCGATTGACATGAATTGTATTTATCCGCAAGATAATCTTGTGGCATTACATTTTAAATATGAGCTCTGGCATATGACCGCCACGGCTGGCTCGGATGTAGTCCAATCTGGACGTCCAATTTTCGATGACTTTTTTCAACATTTGTGACCGTATATCGGCAAAAACACGGCGAATGTTGTCTTCCAAATGGTCAAGGGTTTGTGGCTTATCCTCATAAACCAATGATTTTACATAGCCCCACTGAAAGTAGTCTAGCGGTGTTAAATCACAAGATCTTGGAGGTCAATTCACGGCTCCAAAACGTGAAATTAGGCGGTCACCAAACGTGTCATTCAATAAATCGATTGTGGCACGAGCTGTGTGACATTTTGCGTCGTCTTGTTGGAACCACAGCTCCTGGACATCATGGTTGTTCAATTCGGGAATGAAAAAGTTAGTAATCATGGTTCTATACCGATCACCATTGACTGTAACGTTCTGGCCATCATCGTTTTTAAGGAAGTACGGACGAATGATACCACCAGCCCATAAAGCGCACTAAACAGTCAGTTTTTCTGGATGTAACGGTGTTTCGACATACACTTGATGATTAGCTTCACTCCAAATGCGGCAGTTTTGTTTGTTGACGTAACCATTCAACCAGAAGTGCGCTTCATCGCCAAACAAAAAAAAAATGGACGTAGTGCGCGATACGTATTCCGCACAGAACCATTATTTTCGAAATAAAATTGCACTATTTGCAAGCGTTGTTCAGGCCTGAGTCTATTCATGATGAATTGCCAAACCAAACTGAGGATAAATCACTCGACAGCTTTTGAATCGATCGCCATCTTGAACAGTAATGCCAACTTTAAGTTATATACCTACCTCAAAAAAAAAAAAAACACTCGTTAATAGACATTCTTCCAAAAATACCAAATATGTCGTTTGATTTATTCTAGCGTTACCCTGCATCATGAAAATATGTATAGAAGATCTTGAAATATGTATCTGATTTCATAGCCAGTGAGGAGCAATGTATGATTGATGGTGGTGCCTAATATAACTGAGGAATACCATTCCACAGTTGGTTTCAGGGCGCCGAACTACCAAATTCCATACCAACCATTAATAATAAGAGTTCTCCTATTGATAAATACATACCGCAAAAAATGGGAAAATAGTTATTTATAATACAAGTGCAGAAGGCATTGATATTCTTCCACGAGTTCAAAATTCAAAAACGTGCCACGAAGTGACGAGTTTTTGAATGAACGAGTGGTAGAATGAGCCTTCTGTACGAGTATTATACATTATTTTCTCTAATTCATTGCATTTTTATTGAAATTAATAAAATATTTCCATAAATATCATTTGGTGATTCTTGCATTGAAGAATGTTGGTTGGCAGAACTGATTTCTTTAAAGCAAATTGATGAATTGACAGATAAAGCCGTGGCGGAAAGTTCGGAGTACCAACATATAATAATAAAATATAATCATGAAAACTGTGCGTTTCTGATATATTCCCGCACGATTTTGTTCTACAAGATGTGGAAGAATGAACGGAATAACCACAGAATTAGAGAAAACCTATTTTTAAAGCTCTATACCTCGAAAAATGTCCATTTTCGAGCTTTGTGGTTATTGACATTTTTCATCACTTCATCTGCAACGTACCAAAATTAGAGCCAAATTCAAGGAAAGCCATTTCCCTGACTAAATGTGCCTGGTCCTTCACTGAAAGTCAAATCCTCATAAAAAGCTTGTCTGTTCATATTGCAGCATCCCCTTCTTCGGGATTCTATTAGAGTTGGTTATTATCGGCGAATTTTGAAGGCAATAAGTGACTCGATATCGAAAAGTGGAAATTGCCTTCATCCGACAGATGGGGCGAAATGTTCGGTTTGGTGTTGGGAGCACGAGCAATTGAAATTTCCTCCTATAATTGTTTGATCGAGGTGGAAAAGAACGTGAACGGACACGTTAACTTGATAATTTAGAAGTGGCATTCAAAGTTGGAATTAAGAATTGACAACTACAAAATGTATTAGTCCAGATCCCATGATAGCCAGACTTCAATTATTCTCTGAATTACAAAATGTGTCGTAGTATACAGAGTGGGTATTAAGTATTGAACGCCTCATTCATCACGGAAACGAATCGCAAGATTTTTATAAATTTTGGTGTAAAAGGATCTTGTAATATAGCCGATATTATGGTGGTATTCATATTGTCAGATCATTATTTCTTTCCGGAAAAATAATTAACTTGGGTATGTCAAGTGAATCACCCTATTCAGATGATATAAAACGTTAATTCAGCTAAATTGTAAGGTTTCCTAATTAAATTTGCTTCTAATTAGGTAATCTCACAATTTAGGTTATATCGTCTGAAAGGAAATTCAATTTTTTTTATACATCTTATGATATGCAGGTCATTCTATTAGAAAAAACGCATTTCTTATCTTTTTATTATGTCTTGTTAAACCTTTAATTTTGAACAAAACTGTATGAATAAGGGAGTATTTTATTACACGTAAATGACACACGGGATATTGGTAATGGTAATGCATATCCAAAATTTTAGTTTTCCATGATTCCAAATGCCGAAGTGATGAATGTTAATTAAATTTATGTTTTGCACAAAAATAAAAGAAAATCGATTACTCGAAAACCGCTAGAGATAGGGATCAGAGAGTTGATACATTAATAATCATGAAGCTACGGCGAACCAAAAAAAGTAATAATATACATAGTGTTCTATTTGAAATATCAAAGTTGTGAGTCCCTTTTCATATAGGGTGTTTTTTTTCGAGGTATATAACTTTAAGTTGGCATTACTGTTCAAGATGGCGACCGATTCAACAGCTGTTAAGTGATTTATCCTCAGTTTGGTTTGGCAATTCATAACGAATAAATTCACGCCTAAACAACGCTCGCAAATAGTGCAATTTTATCAGGGCCCCCGCAAGGGTCATCAACGCCCGCGTGCCGAACATATTTTGGCGCCCCTTAAAGGGGGAGGTGGAGAAAAGCGCTGCTGGGTAATCGGCAACTGTCATTGCCTTAAGAACCTTATGCTGTCAGTTGTTACATAATACATTTTTTAAATTTTTCATTATTTCATTTTAGCATTCGACTTAAAGCGCATTATGTTTTAATTTTGTTATGAAACTATAGATGTTTCAAAACTTAAGATTTATTCTTCTATAAATTATTCATAAAGGCATAAACATTGCTCTTTCTCACGAGCAGCCACTAGTTTTCCAGCTTCAGTAAGTTTTTCCTCGAAAACATTATCATCTCTATAATTTTTGAAATTATCAACTTCTTCAAATAGTTTTGGCACACTTTAATGTCAATTGCTACACTTTGCATCATTTTGCTTGAAATATTAATCTGGAATGAAGCATCATACCAAATTATTATACTACAAATGAATTTAAAAGATTAAATATCAAATCAATTCAAAAGATTGAATATTTAATAAAAGAGAACTTGCTTTATGTCTAGTTTCTATGTTGAAAGTATCATTTTCTGCTATTTCTAAAAGACTATCACATATTTGAATAAAATAAAACTTTAACATCAATTCTACTTGACCATTTAGTATCACTTAGGGGTTTTAGATGTAACTGAGAATCATGCTTTTTTAAAACATTCAAATTTTTTGTGGATGAAGAGAAAAATATATAAAGTTCTTGTACAATATTAAAAAAGTCCAATGTTTCATTTGAAACCTTAGCAGCATCATTTTCAGTTAAATTTAAGCTGTGTGCTGCACATGGCGCAAAAAATGCCCTAGGATTAGCATCGAGTATGCGTTTTTGTAAACCAATATGTTTGTTTTATTATTGTTATCATTATATATTCGCGCATATTTGCCCCATTATCAGACTCTCGACCTCTCATGACTTTAATTTCTAAATTTGATTTCTTTTTGTATCTGGTAGCCTAAATAATGGGTCATTCTTAAAGAATTTGAATGTGAGTTTTGCACTCGACTAATGTGCTCTCTCATCACAGGATCAAAAGACAAAATCATCTCAGACAGTTTTGAGAAAGTTCCCATTATCATATTCAAAAAGTATTTTAGAAAAACCTTGGAAAAGTTCCTAACCATTTCATAAAATTCAATTCGATCACAACAAAAAACGGTTAAACAAAACACAATTATACACAAAATACAAATTTTTTCAATTTTTAGTTAGGTATTAAAGTATTTAAATTCTTGACTCTTAAACTTGGCGAAATAAAAAATCTATTATTTGGATTACGCCGCCTCTCGCTGTTATAGCGCAGCAAGCAGATTTTGGTAGTTTCAGGAATTCTCCGTAACTTGTAGTATCTTTCCTACAGATGGTGTCGAAAGTGAATTTCAGTAATTCCTCTAGCTAAAGGCTATTTCATACCGATTGCGACGTTCGGAAACTTGCATAAATTGCAAGAAAGAAGTTGGAAAAAAAATCTTTTCAAAAACCTTAGTTCTTTCGGTTCTTCATTCGATCTATAAGTGGTTTTGGCGCCCCTTTAGAGTGGCGTCCGCGTGCGGTGCACGCGTTGCACGCGCGGTTGCGGGGGCCCTGAATTTTATTTCGAAAATAATGGTTCTGTGCAGAATACGTATCGCGGACTACGTCCATTTTATTTTGTTTAGCGATGAAGCGCACTTCTGGTTGAATGGCTACGTCAACAAACAAAACTGCCGCATTTGGAGTGAAGCTAATCCTCAAGTGTATGTCGAAACACCGTTATATCCAGAAAAAACTGACTGTTTGGTGCGCTTTATGGGTTGGTGGAATCATTGGTCCGTACTTCTTCAAAAACGATGATGGTCAGAACGTTACAGTCAATGGTGATCGGTGTAGAGCCATGATTACTAACTTTTTCATTCCTTAATTTGTGCTCGTGCCACAATCGATTTATTGAAAGACACGTTTGGTGACCGCCTAATTTCACGTTTCGGACCTGTGAATTGGCCTCCAAAATGATCTTGTGATTTGACACCGCTAGACTACTTTCTGTGGGGCTATGTAAAGTAATTGGTCTATGCGGATAAGCCACAAAACCTTGACCATTTGGAAGACAACATTCGCCGTGTTATTGCCGATATACGGTCAGAAATGTTGGAAAAAGTCATCGAAAATTGGACGTCCAGATTGGACTACATCCGAGCCAGCCGTGGCGGTCATATGCCAGAAATCATATTTAAAATGTAATGCCACAAGATTATCTTGCGGATTAATAAAATTCATGTAAATCGAATAATCCATCGTTGTTTTATTGCAATTTAAAGTTCTATAGCTCTAAAAAAACACCCTTTAAAACCTCTTGTGGGAAAACCCTTGATACATATAAATGGAAGACATCCATAATGAATCAATCGATGGTGAGAAAGACAGATACGGCAATAAAAATATTCAGTTATAATATCACAAGAGCATAGACAATATTGGATTATATACCGATTCACAAGACGTAGTTCGCGAAACATCAAGAGAGCGCAGCACGAGTGGTGTTTCGCGAACTACGTCGAGTGAAGAGGTTCGTATAATCGAAATATATTGTCTATGCTCGAGTGGTATTCGTTACGATTATATAACGAATAATTTCTTTAACTATAACCAAAGCACTGCATTTCGATAATTCAATGACATTTCACTGAGCTTGACTTTTATTTTTTGGCGAACGTCCAAGAATGTTACTATGGAAGTGATCACAATACGGCAGGAGGCGAAACACCAAAAGATTATACCACGTCGTCAAGTAGTATATTCACTTATCAATACGTCATAACTAAGGGAAAGTTACGGATTCTATTGGTTCATCAGAACATGAGTTGTATAATCTAGACTAGACTAACAAATTACATAATAACTGTATGGCATTCCAAGAAAAATAATATACGTATTTCTCTCCACAACTTTCCCTTCTACTGAAGTATCTTCTATTTATCTGGTATATTATTATTCATAAGCATCCGATAGTTGTTTGATATGAAAAACTATAATAAAACTCCCGCTTCCAGTCATAAATAGGAATACCTATACAGACCTATGAATAGCAGTTCAGATCTTCTGGCACCATTTCATTTTATGCATCCAGTTATAACCCCGCATTGAAAAGTCGTGGGGTGTGAAAATAACCTGTAGTGGTGGAAGAATCAAGGATTCCATGCATGAAAACGCCACTCAAAATTTGAATCAGGGATATAGAACTACAAAATTTGAAATAATTGCGTTAGATGTACCGGGTTTTTCACCATAATTTGACCCCCCCTCCAACTTTGTTACTAAAAGAGGAACAAAAAAATGTTTTTTACGAAGGTTTCACGAAATCGACTAGTATTTTTTTAAATTATTCCACAAAACGAAATATATACTGGGTGGGCAACATATTGATTGCAACTTCATTTTTTCAAATGGAACACCCTGTATATTTCTTTTTATTTGACTAGCTCTTTTTCCCCTAATTTCGAATATATAACATATGTTTGGCCTATCTCTCTTATTCTGAGTACCGCAGCGTTTCAAATTTTAAGAACCACCTGGCAAGCTAAGTAATCAGTTTTTAAGTGGTAGGCTGCGATAACTCAAAATGCCCTTTTTTGAGTTATCTCGTTGGCAATGATATGACATACATTTTTCACTATAAATCGGAATTGGATGATTTGAATGCAACTCATATATTCTCTCCTTGTAGCTTTCTTATTTTTATTGTTCTTCGCCTAAAGTGAAAATATTTCAAATTTTTCCGCTTCTGTGTATTGCCTATTCGATGAATAGTTTCATTCAATGACAAACGTATGTCATAAATCGTTGCCCACGAGATAACTCAAAAAAGTGCATTTTGAATTATCGCAGCCTTCCACTTGAAAACTGATAACTTAACTTGCCAGGAGGTTCTTAAACTTTGAAACGCTGCGGTACTCAGAATAAGGGAGATAGGCCACACATATGTTATATATTCGAAATCAGGGGAAAAAGAGCTAGTCAAATATAGATAAATATACAGGGTGTTCCATTTGAAAAAATGAAGTTGCAATCAATATGTTGCCCACCCTGTATATATTTCGTTTTGTGAAATAATTTGAAAAAACACTAGTCGATTTCGTGAATTTTTTGTGGAAAACATTTTTTTTGTACCTCTTTCAGTAATAAAGTTTAAGGGGGGGTCAAATTATGGTGAAAAACCCGGTACATTTCATTTATTTAAGTTTGATTTTCAAATTTGATTTAACTTATTACTGAATTTTGAACAGTGTGTTATATGTATCGAGTTAGAACGAAATTATATCAATAGGTAATAGGTAAGAGCATACTTAAAAGAGAGAATTATCAAGATAATAAACAATGACAATTATTTCTCCTCAACTACATAACAGATATTATACATAAATATACATCACTTCTAATTCGTTATGTTAACAAAGGAAAATATTATATTAACATAAAAAGAGCTCTATAAAAACCTTATAAAAAGCTCTCACTGACTATTTGTCAGAGAAAATTGGTGGACTCAATAAGAAATGTTGTCATACTCAAGTACTACAACATTTTTGTCTGGCTTTTTTCATGGCTTGTGGATGCCATAATTTTACCTGATAATTGCTGATGGTGCAAAATCCTTTTGTTTTTGTTCGGAATTCTCCGGCTTATTTATACAATAACAATTTTCCGAATGAGCTTCAATCTCGGCAATAACTTATCCATTAGAACCATATGTATTTCCCTGGAGCATTCTTTTGAGGTCTGCAAAAAGCCAGTAATCTCTGGTGGTCAGATCTGTAGAGAGTAACTCTTTAACTCTACTTCGCTCAAGAACAACTGAGAATATTGGTACTGAAGCCCGCAGTGTAGACGAAAACCCAGGATTGTCAATTCCTAGTCAATATTGGCATTCCACAAACGGAATTGCATGAGGACTCGGGTCCTTAAATGCTCCTGAAGTTCTGTTAAAACAATAACTCAAGTCGGCCTGTCACCAGCAACCTGCCACATAAGCAACGAACAAATCGCAATTTTGCGAAAAAAGTTTACGGGCTCTCGGTGAGTTGATCACCTTTGGCCACCAAGATCTTGTGATTTAACACCTTTAGACTTTCATGAAAAGGATATGGCTCTGCAACAGTAGACGTGGAGGCCATTTGGCTGGATATCGCTTTCCATCGTTAAATATCGCTTTCACAATGAAATAAACATCTATTGATATCTGTTAAAATCACAATAAAAGATTTTTTTGTAATATCATAATGAAACCTTCAATTGAAAAACTCTTTTCTTACTATATGACGTTCCGTCGTCTTCAATGATGCATGAAATGGGTTCAAAAGTTCAGGATGCCAAATCATTACTTTCCTCATTTTTGTTATTTCTTATGAATTTTACGTAGTTATAGTTATTGACAATTTGAGTGATATCTTCTTCATTTTCAAAGAAGTACAGGCCAATCCCTCTACCATACCAAATCACACACCATACAGTAACTGTTTGTGGATGTAATGGTCTACCTCAGTTACATGAGGATTTTCAATGCCCTATATAGGACAATTTTGCTTCTATACATAGCCACCTAGTGAAAATGTCCTTCGTCGCTGAAGCAAATTCGATGCGAAAAATCGTCATCCAAACGTTGTTCAAGGACCCAATAGGCATATGGTCTCCGCATTCCATGATCAGCTGGCTTTAGTTCTTATGTCAACTGAACCTTATGATGATGGTGATGCAAATTTAGATAAAATATGCCATAGCGTGCCGTAAGATAGGCCCAAATGTTGTGCCAGCCGAGGAAAGTATCTATTTGGATCTTCTTCAACACTTACACTTACAGCAGCAATATTTTCGGTCGATCGTGTATTTCCAGCTCGAATCTTATTCGTTATTGATAGTAAAACTTCTGAAACGTGAATCATAATACTTATGAGCGTTTTGGTATTTCCATAAAAGATTCATAACTAGCCATTCACCCTAAAGAGAGACTTCAGAGTAAGCAGTTTTCATGGCATTCTTTAAATTTCTCAATTTCCATAAATAGGTTTCCTTACTCTGATAATTGTTGAATATGCTTTTATCATCTATGGTTTATTGAATTTGTCCTGAATTTTCAGCCGCGACTTCTAAGGGGTGTTTTTTTTAGAGCTATAGAACTTTGCAATAAAACAACGATGGATTATTCGATTGACATGAATTTTATTTATCCGCAAGATAATCTTGTGGCATTACATTTCAAATATGATTTCTTGGATACGACCGCCACGGCTGGCTCGGATGTAGTCCAATCTGGACGTCCAATTTTCGATGACTTTTTACAACATTTGTGACCGTATATCGGCAATAACACGGCGAATGTTGTCTTCCAAATGGTCAAGGGTTTGTGGCTTATCCGCATAGACCAATGACTTCACATAGCCCCACAGAAAGTAGTCTAGCGGTGTTAAATCACAAGATCTTGGAGGCCAATTCACAGGTCCAAAACGTGAAATTAGGCGGTCACCAAACGTGTCTTTCAATAAATTGATTGTGGCACGAGCTGTGTGACATGTTGCGCCGTCTTGTTGGAACCACAGCTCCTGGACATCATGATTGTTCAATTCAGGAATGAAAAAGTTAGTAATCATGGCTCTACACCGATAACCATTGACTGTAACGTTCTGGCCATCATCGTTTTTGAAGAAGTACGGACCAATGAGATTCCACCAGCCCATAAAGCGCACCAAACAGTCAGTTTTTCTGGATGTAACGGTGTTTCGACATACACTTGAGGATTAGCTTCACTCCAACTGCGGCAGTTTTATTTGTTGACGTAGCCATTCAACCAGAAGTGCGCTTCATTTTGTCGACGATAAAATGGACGTAGTGCGCGATACGTATTCCGCACAGAACCATTATTTTCGAAATAAAATTGCACATGCAACGCTTGCAAATGCAAGCGTTGTTCAGGAGTAGATCTATTCGTGATGAATTGCCAAACCAAACTGAGAATAAATCACTTGACAGCTGTTAAATCGTTCGCTATCTTGAACAGAAATGCCAACTCAAAGTTATATACCTCGAAAAAAAACACCCGTTATTTGAAAACGTTAAAAGATACTTAGTACCTACACATCAAGTTGAATGCAACTTTTCTGATGATAAAACCAAAATTGCAACCCTCCAGTTTCAACGTTCACGTCTTTAATATCTCTGAAGTTCAAACTCACGTCAATATTTTTCGTGTTTTCACCGGAAAAACTCGGATGAGATGACACGCTAACTTGAATTTTTGTGATCCAATTGAATCAACTGCAGCTTTTATAGGAGAGCTGATTTAGTTTGAACTCATTTGCATTAATTCAATATTCCTGAATGCTTCGTTATGTAATTTAAGGGTATGAAAATAATTCCAGGGAAACATTGGCGAACATTTTCGAAGTTTTTCAATCCTCAGACCTGTCATTAGTTCCAACCTGTTCCTTATTAAATCGACCAAAGTTATGATGGCGTGTATAAATATCTACATGTTCTCTACAGGGTGACTCATTTTAAAAGATGAAAAAATTTTTCAAATGAAAATTATCTTGGAGCGTATAAATGAGGGGATTACCCACTCAAGATTTCCAAAACAGACAATTTCAGGATTCTAGCAAAGACGAAGAACGAATATTTTACTTTTCTTTGAAATCCACACGGTTGTAAAAAATTGGACCCTTTTACGGTTGATGAGTATGTTATCGCTTTCAAGATGATTACGTTCATTGCACTACGAGCACGTATAAGTCCAAGTTTAATTATATTCCTTCATCTATCCGCTTTGTCGGCATCGCATCTTGTTTGGCCATATGCGATTTGGGCAGTAGTCATCGATATACACTAACCCGTTGTTTTCGGTTTTTTTCTTTCATTATCGTCACAAAATTTTAATAGTGTAGTTATCAAAGAAATGAAGTGAGTTATTCGCATCGAAAAATTGCTGTGCGGTACAATTCAATGTATTTCATTCAAAGTTCAATTTCAATTTCAATTTCTGTTTTGAATTGACTATACAGGGTGTTCTTAAATTGGGGTACAAATGAAAATGACAGATTCAACATAAATTCGGCAAGGATTTTCCAACTTGAAGATTTCATCATGTGATATATTGATTTTTAAAGCAAATCTTCATTTATATATTATATTTTTCTGGAAGAGTGCCCGCTTTTTTCTTCCAGAACTTTTTTTTTGGTGGTCCACTGGTATTTCAGAAAAATGTGAAAATAAACTCTGGTCCAGTACTACACTTTTTGGCTTGTTGTAGTTTGGTCGTATCTACTACTGATTTCGAGAAAAATATTTCAAACAACTCACTAGTAATACTCAGGAAAATCCCAATTATTATAAAGATCCAGTAAGTAAGCTGTGAAGAATAAATTAATTATAAGTTTTGGTATTTATCTACCCAGTTCGATAAATTGACGTAATTATCGCAAAAAAGTAGGACTGCAAGAAACATTTTGTATCTCGAAAACAAAGTGTTTGCAGGTCCATGTTTATGAGACTTTTTATTGTCAAAATTATTCAAGGAATCTCTCATTTCCTTTCGTATCTCCAATTAAGGAACACCCTGTATGGAGGTTAGAACAATCTAATGGCTTATCAAGAAAATGCTACTATTCCGAGTAATTTGCTTCAAACTTCGTTATCAAACCCCTTTTTCTCACATTGAAGATATGAGTAAACGTAATTTTTTTTGGTGGATCCACAAGGTCCATGCTCTTGAGTTTTATTTCAAGGTCATTTAAGGGTTAAGTGGATTTTTTAAATGGGGAATATACATTTTTCTTCAATGTATGATGCTCCCACACTAAATGCTATGAATTATTAAGTTTTACATTTCACTGTTTGCTGAACGAACAAGAATAATCAGTGATCACGTGTTTCAAATGGGGGTGGCAACCTCGGTAGCAGCGTTCTGCTATGCATTTATTTCTCGATTTATTTATGCCCAAATAGGTTGTCAATTTCCTTCTCGCTTCCAAATGTGTGTAATCCGTTAAGTGAATTCTCCAATTAGCGGTAAAATCAATAGGGGTTGAAATAAATGTTTCATCTCATGTGGGTTTTTTGATCCTAACAAAAAAGATCGCAGTTCACGTTCGAGCAGTCTCATTAATATTTATTATTGGTAGTTGAGTTTTTGTGGTTTTACCTAATTAGCGCAATCATAAATCAGAGTTGTTTTATTTCTAGCAAAAATGAGCTATGATATTAAATTTTCCTTTAAATACATATTCATACTGATGAAATTATTCCAAAATGTTTTTCCTTATTATTATGTGATGTTTAGGCTTCTGCTGGTTCCAGTTCGAAAATCAACTATGATGTCATATTTTCTTTTAATTTCAGATATTCGGAGTAAGGTTGAAATTAGTCCAGAGATTTTAACAAGTGATACATTTTTGGAATCAGCTCAGCTAGAGTAATCGGAAAATTGAGACAAAATAGGGGTGTTCCATTTGAAAAAAATGACGGTGACGTCATAACTCGAAATTATTTCACCCTGTATATTAGTTTATTATTTTGAAATACGGTTAATTAAAATAAAAAATCGACATGTTTCAGGATTATTTCTTAAAATGGTTTGTTTAGCTGAAAATGAATTTGTTCCATACTTTACGGACACAGTGTATCATGAGGCAGTGTGTTTACTATTTTGCGGGAACATTTGTCCATATCCATATCCATGAGAAAGCTCGATATGAGTGCCGTGCTCGCTCAATGCTAATGAAAGCAACAACGCATCGTCGATTACGAACGCTGTTTGAAGCTTTTTAAGAAGAATGAACATAATTTTTGGGTCGATATGAGACAGTGGATGGAGGATGGATTCATCACTACATTTCTGAGTCAAAGAGAGCACTCGCTTAGTGGAAAGCTATCAGTGGAAGTCATCCAAAGCAACGTTATTTGATCGATGGAGAGCAGAAATTAAAAAATACTAGAGACACAATTCTCCTTGTCACAAATCGATGGGAACAATGGTCAAATTGAAGATATTGCAATTCCACCTGCCTAACCACCCAGCTCATTCTCCAGATCTGCTCCCGGGTGATTACTGGCTTTTTAAAAATCTTAAAAAAAGTTCCACGGAAAGAAATTTTACTCTAATGAGAAAGCAAATTGTTGAGGTTGAAGCCTATTCCGAAATCAAAGACGAATCATTCTACACATAAGTTATTGAAAAGTTAGAGGAGTGTTGCAGAACATAAACACATCGTCAAAACTTTTATTTATTTATTCACTTATCTACATAAAAACTGTGGTAAATAAGATTTTTTGACCCATCAAACTTACATGGGGAGTCAAAATACAAAGTACAAAAATATGTATAACACAAATTGTTACATTTCTTACAAACACACGTTGAAAAACAACTACACATTGAACGGAATTCAGACTAGGTCATCATCGAGGAATTCTTTGGCACTATAATAGGCTTTCTCCATCAACATCCCTCTGAGTCTTCTCCTCATATGTTCCCTCTTAAGCGTTTTTAGGTTGGAAGTTAGCTTATTATATAATTTAATAGCTAAGTGATTTACGTTCACTTGAGCAGTTTTCACCCTGTGATATGGTATTTTGAAATTATCACGATTTCGTGTTTCATATTCATGATGACAGTTGTTGCTCTCTATTATTTCTTGATGGTCGAAAATAAATAGTATGCAGGCAAGTATAAAAATACTCGGCAAGGTAAAAATGCCTTCCCTCGGGAACAATTCCCTACAGCTTTGTCGCCAATGCACCCCGCACAGCACCTTCAAAGCGATCTTCTGCTTTCTGAATATCCTGGACTCTCAGAGGAATCGCCCCAAAAGAGCACTCCAAAATTGAGAGCACTATGGAAGTGTGCAAAATAAGTCAATCTTGCAGCTTCGGGTCCCGCGAGCTGCCTGATTCTCCTTATAGTATAAGTTGCTCTCGATAGTCTCGGAATCGGCATATCAACATGAAGTGAGAAGCTCAGATTGGGCATCAATGTGACACCAAGAAGTTTCAAGGAGCAACCGGAAGACGATGGCTTGGTCTCGAAGAGGAGCCTCTGGGATTTATCAATGTTCATCATCAAACCATGACTTTGCATCCGCCATTGTTTTCTCATCTTTTGACCGCAATTCCTGATCTTCCACTCCTGAATTCAAATTATTGGTCCCCCTATCAACTCTGAACGTGTTGAATGTAACATGACAATTTTTTGTGTGTGGATTCTTCACTATCTTATCACTTGAATGAAAATAATAAACCAGCAAAATATATTTTATTGTTTCTTGGGTATAAGGGTTGTTCTGCTATTTTTCATATAATTAGGCACCTTTCTGACGATCAGCATAGAGTTGGGCACCATTTTTTGTATTGAAATTTGTTGCAGATGACGAAGGATAATTCCATCTGGACCAGCTGCACTAGGCTTGAGTGTTGCAATGGTTGCAGCTATCTTCTCTTCAGTTATTGGTTGGTATAAGGTGATCTCATTTGGTTCTTGTGCTGAGATCCACCGATCTGGTAATGACGAGGAAGAAAAATTTTTTTCGTATTCTTCCTTTGTCTCTTCACTTGAAGGTCTTATGGAGGATATGGCAGGATCTACGTCATCTATTATTTCAGTGGCTAGCTGTTTTTTATTTTCATTCCATTTTCTCTGGGTGGCGCGGAACTGTGCTGCTCTTTTTTTCCGTCTTGTAGAGGGTAAGACTACTTCTGTGTTCAACGTGACTGTCGATCTTCGCCTAATTCCGTACCTTCCAGCTATCATATTCGCATATTGATCTAATGCGACATCTTTCTTTTCGCCAGAACATATTTCAGCGGCAGATCTTCTGTCCTCTTCTTCCACCAAAAGAGGGGCAATGTCTAAGATGCATTGCAATACCTGATATTGCACTACTGGACGGAAGTTTTCGGGTAGGGGTGGTGGTGCAATTAATTCCTCCTCAACAATTTCTGGGTCAGCCTCTTCAATAATAGCATCCAACTCTCTTCGAAGTGATTGTGCTGCTTCTTCAGCACGCTTCCTTTCCTCTATCTCTCTGTATTGCCGATGTCTAATCATTGCATTGGTCCATTCTGCTGTTCTCCTTCTTTTTCTAATCGCCTCTTCAGATCTTCCAGAAAGCCCACTGAGATAGGCCTTGATGTTATCGCCTATGTATTCATATTCAGCAGCAGTGAGCTCTCTAACTTCATCTTCGGTCCAAGGCTTTCTCTCAATGCTTGCCGCTGTTTCGAGCTCCTCATTATATGACAGGGGGTGAGCTTGTCGCACGTGCTGTCACATTTCCATGAAGATAGAGAAATTTCGTTGGCATAATGGGCACTTTCTACAGTACAGTCTTTGATGTTGCGACAGGGCTTTGGCGTTCGCATAGATCTTGTTATTGCGGCATATGCAAAGTAAACCCGCAGGGGGTTGGGGGGACGGTAACATCTGGAATAGTATGCAATACTCAAATGCTTTTGTATATGGGGTATCTCCGTCCTCTTCCTTACTCTTCTCTAAGAAGCGTGATCTCTCTCGTGCTTTGCTAGTTCCGTTCAGGGGATTAGTTTTTCTTTATTCACAAGTTGAATTCTTGTGAACGGGTGCTCAGGAAGGTTAGAGCGCTGATGCATCGTTGCAGAAATTGGGGTATACATGTATTTATGACAATTATTACTTTCACTACTCCCAAAACTGCCGTGTTCTGCTCTTTAATCCATATATCGGCCACCTCAGGGCGGCCAAATGAAGTAGATCCTACAATCTGTGCTGCTCTTTTTTTTCGTCTTGTAGAGGGTAAGGCTACTTCTGTGTTCAACGTGACTGTTGTTCTTCGCCTGATTCCGTATCTTCCAGCTATCATATTCGCATATTGATCTAATGCGACATTTTCGCCAGAACATATCTCCGCGGCAAATCTTCTGTCTTCTTCCACCAAAAGACAGGCAATGTCTAAGATGTATTACATTACCTGATCTTGCACTACTGGACAGAAGTTTTCGTATAGGGGTGGTGGTGCAATTAATTTCTCCTCAACAATGTCTGGGTCAGCCCGTGCCTCCTCAATAATAGCATCCAACTCTCTTCGAAGTGATTGTGCTGCTTCTTCAGCACGCTCCCTTTCCTCTATCTCTCTGTATTGCCGATGTCTAATCATTGCATTGGTCCATTCTGCTGTTCTCCTTTTTCTTCTAATCGCCTCTTCAGATCTTCCAGAAAGCCCACTGAGATAGGCCGTGATGTTATTGCCTGTGTATTCATTTTCAGTTGCAGTGAGCTCTCTAACTTCATCTTCGGTCCAAGGCTCTCGCGTTGCTTGCCGCTGTTTCGAGCTCCTCATTATATGACTGGGGGTGAGCTTGTCGCAAGTGCTGTCGCATTCCCATGTAGGTAGAGAAATTTCGTTGGCATAATGGGCACTTTCTACAGTACAGTCTTTGATGTTGCGACAGGGCTTTGACGTTCGCATAGATCTTGTTATTGCGGCATATGCAGAGTATACCCGCAGGGGGTTGGGGGACGGTAACATCTGGAATAGTATGCAATACTCAAATACTTTTATATATGGGATATCTCCGTCCTCTTCCCTACTCTTCTCTAAGAAGCGTGATCTCTCTCGTGCTTTGCTAGTTCCGTTCAGAGGATTAGTTTTTCTTTATCCACAAGTTGAATTCGAGTGAACGGGTGCTCAGGAAGGTTAGAGCGCTGATGCATCGTTGCAGAAATTGGGGTATACATGAATTTATGACCATTATTACTTTCACTACTCCCAAAACTGCCGTGTTCTGCTCTTGAATTCATATATCGATCATCACAGGGCGGCCAAATGAAGTAGATCCTACAATATCATCACCGCCATGAGGTCTATGCCCCAGCAATCTTATTCCACTTTGTCCGGTCAAAATCCGACCAGCCGTTCAGAAGTTATCCACGTTGGCATCTGCGCAGGCGCGCACAGTTCTCAAAAGAAAGCCTAAGGCTTCAGCTCTAAAATGACACCAACAGCACTCGGATCGGATCAGTGGTTCCCAAGTTATTCAAGATCTCGTGTGCGCAAGCGCAGTTGGAAAACTCCTTATGAGCGTTCTGCGGGATTTTTTGAGTATCAGCTAAGCCACCAACTCAAAAGGATATTGCTGAGAGTCTTTATATTGATAATACTCTGGTCCTCCACATTCGGATAATCAGTTGATTTTGGCCATGATGAGCTTTTTTATGATAGGGACGATGATGTAATGCACTTTTGGGATCCACCACACCAACGACGAAGGAAAAAGGCCATATATGGATAACGCCTGCGCAGTCACTTATGGCACACGTTGTTAGAAGTCGCCCTTAACTGGAATTTTGAAAATCGGCCGTCTGGTTCGGCAGTTATTGTCACTTTTGTTCTTGTTCATTTTCTACGAATGCTAGTGTATGTAGAGTGACAAAATTTCTGCGGGGTCAGTATATAAGTCGCGATGTTTTGAAATCGACTTGGAGATCGAAGAAACTTCGTATCAACAATATCAGTTCTCTCGTTTTTCAAGATTATTTTAACGAGGAATATGATCTGAATTGAAAAATATACCTGTGTTTTATTTCATATCTCTGCTTCTACTTGATCAATATTGATGAAACCAAATTTGATGGATAGGCGATGGATCACCGATAAAATGTGTTTCAATTGAGGACTCAATGGGTGAAGTGTGAGTTACATGGATCACTAGGCTGTGGACAAGGTATAGATTTATAAAATAAAGTTGATCTACTGGCTTACTATCATAGGGCTCAGAAGTCAGAGTGTCAGACATTTACATTTGCATCGACTAGGTTAAAATCAGCTTCAATACATCTTCCTTCATATTAGAAATACCAAAATCTTGCATGATTTTAATGATGACTTTAGAAATGCCAAAATGAAATGATATAAATCCTTGTTGCTTTTATCTTTGCATCGCTATGGCTCATGATACGAGCTTTTAAACTCGGCTAACGCCTTGTAACCTAGCAGACTGATATCAATCGCATAATAATTTCGTTAGGATTGAATGGACTAGTTTAGTGATGTTGATAATACTATATTTGACACGATAGAATTAAAATATAGAGCCAAACTGATAAATCAGTGAAATAATTTTGAAAATCCATCAATAAATGACTGAGAAATAGATTATTTAAATTTACGTATTTTAGCGCGGAACGTCTTTGGTCTGTGACGTCACGGCACTTGCCAGTGATCGCTACACCATAAATTACGTTCAAATACCTAGCCGCGCCAAGGCTCTCGCGCCGTTTGTAGTTGTACAGTGTAGTTTGAACTCGAGTTTTGTTTTTATGTCACCATTATGGAAGAAGGCTTCGTGAATGGACAAAGTGACAATTTGCCTAAAATAGATATATTCGCAGTGATGGAGTTTTTTCTTCAAATCCATCTTATGTCAGTGCAGAAATAAAAGGAGTTAAACTTCTCAAGTAAGTATCTACTTTTGAGTTTGCTTCATCATGGTTCAACTTATAACGATGATTTATTTAAAAAACGTTTCATAAACAGTTTGCAGTTGAGTACTGGTTGTTGAAGTCTATCAATGGCAAAACATATTTATGTGAGGAGTAAAAAGAGAAAAAAGTAATTTATATATATATATATGTATATAGTAAGTTATTTCAGCCATCGTGTAACGAACAAAACACGACACGAACGGTACAAGTGATTGTACACCAATGAATTCGTAAGCACTCTGCGAATACCAGTCGTCTAGTGTTTGACGTCACGACACTTACACGTACTATGAAATTATTCTTCCAAGCGCAAATTCAAAGTCCCATAACTTTTTCATTTCTGGAGATATTTCAATGATTCTTCCACATTTTTGTTTCATTTTACTTAATTTTTAGAATTAATCCTAACAAAAAAATGAAAACTAGTCCATTGAGGACTCAATGGGTGAAGTGTGAGTTATATGGATCAGTAGGCTGTGGACAAGGTACAGATCTATAAAGAAATGTAGATCTAATGGCTTATTATCATAGGGCCTAGAGTGTCAGACATTTACATTTGCATCGACTAGGTTGAAATCATTTTCAATACATTTTCCTTTATATTAGAAATACCAAAATCTTGCATGATTTTAATGATTTTTGAAATGCCAAAATGAAATGACATAAAATCATGTTGCTCTTATCTTCGCATCGCTATGGCTCATGATACGATAAAGGTTTGAAACTCGACTGACGCTTTGTAACCTAGCAGACTGTTATAAATGACATAATAATCTCGTAATGAGTGAATTGTGAGTAACATTGATCAGTAGACTGTGGGTAAGGTACAGATCTATAAAAAAGAGGATTTGCTGGCTTTCTAGTTCCAACTAGCCTATGGCTTCAAGAGCCAATCATTTCCATTTGTAACGACTAGGTGAAGATCAGATTCAACACATTTTCCTCCATCACATTTGACCATACTTTGTCAACATTTTGATTCCACAAAGTAAGTACGTTTAGGAGTATCCTATAATAATGGAATTCGTCAACTAAAATGTAGTCAACACCTGCTAAACGTGGCGCTTTGCCATTTTCACCGATTCCATAGTCAGCGGAAACACCGTGATAAAACACAAATACCTTTGATATTGCTTCGGCGTTGTTTGTCGTGTTATTTTCGTACTCGATAAATCTATCTCCGCTGATACATCGTAAGGATAGATCAGGAAAAGGTGCCAATAAAATTACCCATTTCCACGGAATGCTCGAGTGATTTAATTGTTTACGTTGGAGGTGATTTTCAAGGCAAAGATCGGCTCTTTCGGTTGATCGATGAAGTGCATCAAAGGATCAACTTTGAAATCTTGTGAGAAAATTAATTTGTTTAGAGAGGAATTTATCTCATAGAAAATGAAGAGTTCGAATTCAAAATTGCTTTCTCTTTGAAGTATAAAATGAGTCAGTAGCGCTTTGTTTTCAAAATATTATTATTGTCCGTTTGAAAGAACAACTGGACATATTATTTGTTTCATCTAGAAATAATTCAGAATTCAGATATAGGTATTTTTATTCGTCTATTATTAACAACCCACAAAATAAGTCCAAAGCAGTATGGAACGTAATTAGAGAGGTTACAAATAAAAAATTGAAAATTTCATAACAAGCCTCCTTCGGGATGTACAGATAGCGATTTCAGCATGCAACAAATGGTGGAGAAATTGTATAAATTTGTTGTGAATATCTTGTCCATAATGTCCATATCCTTTCGTGAAACAAATGTTGTTGAAGCATTGAATTATAATTCAGTTGAACGAGTTACTAATTCATTTTGTTTATTCGAGCTGCAAGAATCCGAATTACTGGCTATTCTTAAGCCGATGAAAAACAAAAATTCTTCGGGACACGATGGATTGCCCATGAATGTGATCAAGCATTCTCAAACCCTTTTGCTTCATAATAAATAGTATAATACTTTTATAGAGGGAAGTTTTCCTGATGCACTTAAGATATCGTTAATCAAACCATGTCACATAAAGGGAGATGTAGATGATCTTTCAAATTATAGACCCATCAGTTTGAATGATATAAAACTTTGCAAAAATTTTCGAAAAAGTTTGGTCGAATCGCCTTCTGAAGTTCTTTTGTCTTTTGTCAATTTAATGTTTTATCTACCAAACAACATGGTTTTATGCAAGGAAGGGATACGGAAAGCTCGAAAGATATGGTATCAGAGGGGTTGCATTTAAACTGATTCAAAACTATCTGAATAATAGGAAACAGATGGTTGTAATATACAACGGTTATAAAAATTTCATTTCATCTGAGAGAGTGATGATCATGGGTGTACCGCAGGGAACAGTAATGGGTCCACTTCTGTTTATATCAATTATCTTCCTAATGTATTTCAATCTTACAAGTCAATTGAGCACCCTAGGCGTGAAATAACAATAAGAGAAACCATGGATACAATCCTATTTGCCTTTGACACGAATGTTTTGATATCTTGCCCAAGTAACCTCACAGTTGAGAACAACCTTTCGATTGCTATGTCAGAGTTCGAGAACTGGTGTACAAATAATTCTCTGTTTCTAAATGCGAGTAAAACTAACGTAATGATTTTGTCGAATGTTCGATCTAACCTGACTTATCCAGATAACATTTTGTTCAATAGTGATGAAATTCAGGTTAGCTCACAGACTAAATTATTAGGAGTTACAATAAACAAACATCTGAATTGTGAAATGCACTGGGACTCCCTCATAACTAGGCTTAACTCAGTAATATACATGTTAAAGGTGGTTAGGAATCAAGTTGAGCTAGATTGTCTGAAAGCTATATACTTTGCGAACTTCCAATCTTTGCTCTCGTATGGAATAATTTCTTGAGGAGATAGAACTCAGGCTAAGCGAATGTTCATAGCACCGATACTAGGTATAAGGACAATGAATCAGATGGCATATAGATCATCATGTCGGAATATTTTCAAAAAATGTAATATTGTGACCACAATAGGTAAAACATAACGTATACTGTATACAGAATTTTGTTATTTTTTCGTAAAAATAGATTTTATTTTCTTAACTGTGTGAATATAAATACTACCAGGAGGATGTATGAGTACATTTATCCCCCTCATAAATTGTCAGCTACTGAATATAGTACATTTTATTGCAGTATTAAAATTTATAATCATCTTCTTAGAAGAATAAGAGATATTTCTGATTTTACTTGTTCAAGAAAACTGTTTACGGTTTCTTCAATTTCAATTGACTGTGAACCATATTCGATATTAGAATTTGAAATATATTGTAAAAATAAAATTTAGAATATGTTTTTTATGGGTAGAATATCTTCTTTTCTGTTGTTGTATTATTTAATTGTTTTTTTCCCTAATTATGACCTGTTTTCATTTTGTTATTTATAGCAATTTTGAGAATAAATATCTATCCATCTATCTATCTATTATTATCTAGTAATTTTTTTCATTTCACTTGAAACTGTCAATTTAGAATTGAGATTCTCGAATCTGTGAGAAGAGCCTTAATAAATAATGAAAAAGAGTGTTTCCGACGTACAAAAGGAATTCATGATCGAATCTTAGTTCAGAAAAAGACAGAAGGTTGAAGGCGAATGAAAATATTCTATATATTATATGAATGTCTTATACGGAATTCAGAATTGAGTATCCAAATGTTCCCATTGGTTACAAATGTTCTCAAAGCACCGGTGCGTCAGTGTTTTCCGTGAAACCGGCAGCATGGAAAGAAGGAGTGGAAGTGATCGACAAACAAAAAGGATACCAGACTTGATTAATATGTTCGAAGATATCAATGAAGAAGCTTGAAGAACTTCTGTCAGAGTTCTATCCCAATTAACTAGTGTCTCTGTTGATCCATGTCTCAAGATATTGAAACAAGACATCAATTTATTTCCATACCGATTAACCTGCTACCAAAAGGTTCTAGATATTGATAATCCTCGTAAAATGACTTTTGTCACTCGTTCCTAAATGAATTCAGTAATAACCTCGCCAACATTTTTTTTTTTTTAATTTTTTTGAGTAAGCCTGGTTTCATCTTTCTGGGTATGTCAACTCGCAAATAATAAGTATGTGAAGAAGTGAAAATCCAGAAAAATTCTTTATTTTCATTCTCCAAAATTTGGAGTTAGGTATGCTTTGAGTCGGGGGCAAATTATTTGCCCAATTTTCTTCAATGGAAGATTGGCAGCAGACCGCTATAGGAAAGAAATTCTAGTATCTTTTGTTAGTGAATTGAATTTTGTGGAATTGAATTGAATTGTTGGAATTGAAAGCTTATTCCAACAAGATGGTGCAAGAACACATATAGCTACAGAAACTTGAGCCTTTTTGAGGAATGTTATTCAGTTTGAACACTGAGCATGAATTTCCTCCACGGTCTTGCGACCTCACATCTTATCATTTTTTTTTGTGGCTTCATTCGAACATTCGAAAAACAGTATTTTTCAATTACAAATTCAATTTAGTCCAACTGAAGAACCGAATGATCGAAAAGGTTGAAGAAATTAACAATTCACCCCATATATTGGATAATGTTAATAAAACTGACAATCTCCTTAGGGGGCCTTGGCCGTTACCTTTCTGGTATCCAGGACCGGCTTACCCATGTGAATGGTTCTTAGGCCAGCCAGCTCCGGACACTTGCATACCAAGTGTTCGGCTGTTTCTGCTTCCGATCCACAGAGCCTGCAAATCTCATCTGCTAAATTTCCTATACAAATTATGTTTGTACCGACAGTGCCCCGTCAGCAGTCCCACCATCACCTGAAGCTCGGCTCGCGACAGCTTCAGGAGATTTTTGGCGTAGGTAGGTGAAATCGTCACGAATTTCTTTGCCTGAACAAGTCTAGGAGTGTTAGTCCAGTGGATTGTCCTGCTGTTCAACTCCCATAGCTGGACCGCAGCTTTATAATGGTTATTCCTAGCCCACAGAAAGGCTCAGGTCCAGCAGGTTTTAACCTTGATGTTCTTTTTCCTAGTTTATCAGCTTTTTCAATTCCTTCAACCCCACAATGCCCTGGTACCTATAGTAGAGTCGCCTTATTTCCTCTGGCCAGTTGCTTCATGGTGTTACGGCACTCCCAAGTCAGCAGAGACCCCTGGCAACACGATTCCAGGGATCTCAGCGTGGTTTGGCTGTCCGTGGTGATGTAGATATGCGCCCCCTTGAGGTTCATTTTGAGACACTGCTGAGCGCATACATAAACAGCCATTACAGCGGTCTGTAGAATCGGGGGCTCATTCTCAGGGCTTTCCTCAGTTTAGGTCCATATATCCTAATGCCGGTGCCTTTCTCTGTTTTTGATCCATTTGTGAACCATATGGATGACTTTTTGTCCAGACGATTTACGAGACTTGGATAATGTATTCAATGCCAACACAGATTTTCAGCAGCTCCTTTAATTCAAATTATGTTTTTTTTCTCTGATTGATAGCAAATAATGATTTTGCAGACACATATCAATCAGCAATGTATTACTTTTCCTGTCAAGGCAACAAATTAACTATTTTCCGGCCTAGGCAGCAATCAATATTTTTTGCCACCTTCCTTATTTCTGGAGGAGTAGGTAGTCGCTATCACTGTCCATAATATAAATATATCCGACGTTTTTCCAAAGACCTGCCAGATATTTCATAAGTTGTCAAACTATAATTATTATGGACATATAGGAATCAAACATACCAACAACTGCGATTTCTATCAAATTTCGTTTCAATTTTTCACCACAGGAAATAAAAAAATATTGTAAGAATTTTAATCCATTTGCGAATACAATATCGTACATCTATCATTATAAACAATCTAAGACAAAATTTTATGTTCAACTCGACAGAAGTAGATTTACTACTATGGCTGAATTCCTAATCTCGCTACGTTTATCGAAATACTCTGGCACCCTCTAAGTTACTTTGGATATTCTATACTTGTAAAATCAAAACACTACAAACCTGAAAAAACTCTGAGCTTCTGAAAGATCTCAGATTGCATCGAAATATACAATGATTTAGAAGGAACGGTGTGTGGCAATACTGACCTTTATCTGATAACATCACGAATTCTGAGAAAAAACATCCATCTCAATCGCTCATCCCATAGAATAATCTAATAAATCTTACTGAGACCTTTAACCGATCTATCACGTTCTTCAAGACCATTAGGAACGTTAACAGGAGACGATTTGTGTCATGTGATGTATCTTAGGTAGGTCGTTAGACATCGGCATCAGGTTGATGCTACATTCCCATCAAAATCCGACAGAACACGTGTAGGAAACCCTTTAATTTCTCTCGTATTACTACGTTGGGAAGGATCAACTCGATTCCCTCGGGAGACACATCCGACTATCCATCAAGAGGCAAAAGAGCACGGAAGTAATCTTGCGATTATTATTAATTCAAGGCGTTTTCATATTCTTCCGTCAGTATTTAACATTAAACACTGAGCATGTTTCATGAATATGGATATGTCAGAAAATGGAGAAAATACTTCAACATGTATTCTTAATGATTTCAAGGTATGAAAGCAATACAAACAATGCCGTGCATAACCCAGAAACCACCTGGTTTTGATCAACCACGAAAAACGCTAAACATTATCAAAACTCAACATGGCAGCTGTGCATAATATCTACAAAAATAAGGCAAGCAATCATATCCTCTCTGTACTTTATTCAATATTTCCAAGCTTTGCGTATTGTACTGTAGAGAGTTCATAAGTTTGCTCTGGACAGCAACTTGATATCTGACAGTCACTAAGGATTCTAAGAGAGACGTTCATTGATCATTAATTTCCTGGCCTGCGTCGATGTTTAGACTGGTATGTTGAAGAGTAATATTTTCGTTGTTATCATTTATCTGAATTTTACTGAAATATTCTATTGAATTTTTTCCGAATTAGAACATCTTGAGTTACGGTGAAGACTGCTGCTTTGGTCGATAGCATTTCTTACTTCTCTTAGTTTCCAGTACAGATGGGAAGGTCAGATTCAGAGACCTAACATGTGAGTAGTGGCGTCCCTCAAGGTTTGGTGCTTAGGCCACTACTTTTTCTACCTTATATTAAGCCAATTGAAAAGTCCCCGGTCAGATGTTCATATCAGGGCCGCCGCCAGGAGCGGCATACCGGACATTTTGCCGGGGCGCCAAAATGTAGGGGCGCAAAATCAGTTAATAAAACAAGACTTTTTGTACCTTCAAGATCTACATTGTCTCTTTACTTTATTTATTTATTTATTTATTTATTTATATACGGACAAGCCATTTTACATATTAACAAATGATCCATGAAAAAAACTCACAATCAAGTGAAAAAACAAAATTAATGAAAATTATTAAGTGATCTGAAATAATTCTTCAGTTGAAATAATGATACATTGAAAAGATCAACCTCCACCGAATCAGCAGCCCTCAATGCTCTATCGAGAGGATTGTTCATTCCGTAATTGGTTCTACTAAATTTTATATTGAATTGTTCCCAGGTCCTGAAATTCCTTTGAGGAACGTTTAAATTTATCCTTTGAAGAAGGAAAGGGCTGTCTATGAAATTATGCAGAATTTTGTATATAAGCATAATATCAAAATTATGTCTTCTGGCTTCAAGAGATATAAGGCATAATTTTTCTCGAATCTCATCATAACGGATAGCATCAGAGGTTAATCCCCATTTGTATCCTATCCACTTCAAAAATTTGTTCTGTACCCTCTCAACGGCCTGTATATGTATCGCATAATGAGGTGACCATACTATACATGAATATTCTAAGATGCTCCTCACATAAGCTATATAAATTGTTTTTATGGAGGAGACACTAAAGTCCTGCATATGTCTTTTGATGAAGCCAAGCATTCTAAAAGCTCTCGATGTAATATGATTTATGTGCTCTATGAAACTCAAACCAGCATCTAGCAACACTCCAAGATCCCTCACCGTGTTGACCGATTTCAATAGACACGAGTCTACTGAATAATCGAATAAGATCGTCGAATTAGTCCGAAAAAATCGCATAATATGACATTTATTCACATTAATCTCCAACTGATTATGTACACACCATTTAATAACGTCTTCTATATCTCTCTGAAGTAACAAGCAATCATTCAGGGATCTTATAAGACGAAAGAGTTTCATGTCATCTGCGAACAGTAGAAAGTGACAGAATCTTATGACACTTTTTATGTCATTGATGAAACACAAAAATAAAATTGGAGACAAGGGTGATCCTTGTGGGACTCCTGAACTAACTTCAATACCCCCGGACAGAGTATCAGAAATCTTTATGAACTGTGTCAACCCAATCAAACGATCTGAAATCCACTCGAGTAAGGGTGGTCGAAAGCCTAATGCTTTGAGTTTAATAATAAGTAGCCAGTGAGGCAACCTATCAAAAGCCTTAGCAAAGTCTGTATAGACTGCATCGACCTGTGATCTCTCGCTAAACGCTGATAGGATCAAGTCTGTGAAATATAACAGATTTGTTACTTTGATTTGACTTTAGTCTAGATTTGACTTTAGTCTAATAAATAGAGCGTGATTTCAAATAGAAAAAATACAATTCCATATGAAATTGAAAAGATGATTGAAAGGAATAACAGAGGTTTCTTTGAAGAAAATTCTTAAAAATTAAGCAGAGCAGGGCGGCAAAATTTTATTTTTCCGAGGCTCTGAAATGTCTGGTGGCGGCCCTGGCTCAGATGACGGTGCTGGTATTGAATCTTTATGATTTTTAGTTAGTACAAACCTTCAAACGATACGTGTCAAAATTTGACAGCAGTCCGTTCATTAGTTTGTGAGATATTGCGTTGTGAGTGTAGCTAATTTTGTTATTTGAAAAAAGGTGGGAAAAAAAGAATTTCGTGTGCTGATGAAATATTGCTTTTTGAAGGGAAAAATCACAGTTGGCTTGATGAAGAGTTTCCGGGGTCTTCACCAAGAAAATCAACCATCATTGATTGATATGCTAAGTTTAAACGTGGTGAAATGAGCACCGAAGACGGCGAACGCAGTGGACGCCCAAAAGAGGCTGTCACCGACGAAAAAATCGATAAATTTCACAAAATAATTTTGAATGGCCGTGAAGTAAAGTTGATCGAGATAGCAGATATTGTGAAGATATCATCTGAATCTGTAAATCATATCATTCACGAATATTTATACATGAAAAAGCTGTGAGCAAAATGGGTGCAGCGCGAGCTCACAATCGATCATAAACAACAACGTGTTAATGATTTTGAGCAGTGTTTGAAGCTGTTCAAGTGCAATAAACCTGAATTTCTGCATCGATATGGGACAATGGATGAAATATGGCTCCATCATTTCACTCCGGAGTCCAATTGACAGTCAGCTGAGTGGACTGCACACGATATACCGAATCCAAAGCGAAGAAAAACACAACACTCAGCTTGCAAGGTTAAAGCATCAGTATTCTGGGATGCGCATGGTATAATATTCCTCCAAAAGGGCCAGACCATCAATAGCGATTATGATATAGCGTTATTAGATCGTTTAAAGGATGAAATCGTCAAAAAACGAGCCCATTTGAAGAAAAAAATAGTGCTGTTTCATCAAGACAATGCGCCGTATCACAAATCAATGAAAACAATGGCAAAATTGCATGAACTGGGCTTCGAATTGCTTCTGCATCCACCGTATTCTCCAGATCTGGCCCCCAGCGACTTTTTCCTGTTCTCCGACCTCAAAAGAATGCTCACTGGAAATTTAGCGCCGATGAAGAAGTAATCGCCGAAACTGAGGTCTATTCTGAAGCGAAAGACAAATCGTACTACAAAAATTGAGGTTACATGTAAGAGTAGCTTCAAGCCAAATGTCGCCTTGTTGAATCTAATTGAAAAATAAAGTCGTTCAAAAAAAAAAAAAAAAATGGTATCGAAAAGTTGGAAGATCGCTAAAAATCGCCTCGAATGCAACTATATTGAATAATAAAATCGAATTTTGCCAAAAAAATATGTTTTTTCTGTGACGGGAAAAAAATTTGACATTTTATCTCTGTTGACAGGTAACAAAATATGACTTTTCACGAAATTACTTTTTTCCCCGGGAAAAAAGTGAGTACTTTTTTCCCGGATATATATTTATCTATATATAGATAAAAGGATAATAATTATTCGACCACACTGTTGATGGCTTTTGTTGTTGTATCAGTTCCGAAAAATAAGCCAATAACACTGTCTCCGAGAAAGAACTGCATGTCTTTTTCATTTTCCATTCCATAAATCTTGAATACGCGGTTTCGTAAATTTTCCGCGATTTAGCTGGCAATAATTTTCGTGACGCTACTTACGCTGCTTCTATCAACTCCGGTGGAGTCAGAGAAAACTCGCAATCAGACATTTTTCAACTTTATATTATTTAACAAAGTAACTATTAAACAATTATTACTGAGTTCGCAATTTTTCAAACAAATCACAAAATCAAATTGACAGATATTTGATTACTTTGAAGTTTCCCCTTAGCAACGCAGGTCTAATTACAGCTTACTAGTTTAAATATTCAAATTTCATAACGATAACATTCTGACTTTAATATATTGTAATAATATGTTCTTTCACTATTAAATTGTCGTTTTTCCTGTCACAGAAAAAAATAGTGTATTATACACGGGAAAAATATTAGATTTTAGCTCTCGGTTTTAACCGGTTTAACCTCGAGCTAAAATCTAATACTTTTTTCCCTTGTATAATAAATAACTATTAACTATGGTACACGGGTACTTTTCAATTGGCCTGTTATGCCTGGCAATCATGACATCCAGGGAAAAGTCTAGCAAGCTATTCAACTCAAAAGAATACATATGTAAACTGAAAAAAGCGTTTTAGAATTCTTCGAATATCTCGATGAGGAACACCCTGTAACCTGTAACTCGAGAACGCAGCCAAACTTTTATGATCTGATTGCTGAAATCTTATTATTACGAAAAAATAAAGCGGGGTCCTTGAAAACTTCATAGTTCCTAATATGCTCTCAATCAGCATCGAATTTGGGACACCCCGTTCATTCATTCGACATTGTGTAAAAAAAAATAAAAATTCAAGAATTCAACACTAGTTTTTCCCTATTTGAACCAATAAAAATGATGTTATAATAGTCTTACCAATATTAACTGCTCTCTGCTTCCACACAGCACCGCTCTGTATATAAGGATGTAAGAGAACAGGGTAAAGGATTGAAATGGAACAGAATGGGATTTATACAATGCAAACTGTCCTTCTAATGAACTGTAATCTTAATATATTTAATATGTCCGTGAATGAAACCAAAACCGTTATATTAAACACCGAAAACTTTATACTACCAAACTTAAACTTTTCTTTTCGATAACCATACATCTAATTGATAATCTAACAAAACATAAGTCTCGATATTTCTAGAATACGCGACGTTGTCGAAACTAAACATCATAATAACTTAAAAAGGGCTAAAACACTAGATTATCACATTTCTAGTATTGTGTAGTTGAACCTCCGGAAGTGTTTAACAAAGGGCAAAGAACGCCAAACAAAAAATGAAACTAAGTGATTGAAATTATATGCACCATAAATTTTTATCATTATACGAACTGCGAACATTCCGTTTTTTCGCACCCCTCCAATCTCCTTTCACACCACCCCATCTGTAAGGGATACCGACTTGGAGAGCACAACTTGTAATACGGTCTGAAAACCCTTTCAACGACGTAATGATCGGGGGGTATACAACAAGTTGCCGTTGTCAGTTTTCTCGTTAGCTCCCCACGTTCCCAGAAATTCTTCCGCCTCAGATGCCGATTCAATTATTACCGTCATTTCACTGGGAGCAATCTAATAAGCTTAGGTCAATAAGACCGCTCGCAGAAAACAGAAAATATCACGGTTTTCGTGCTCGATCGCCGTGTGTTATCCGATGGGATACCCTTTTCAAGTTTCTGGCTGACAAATCGCTTTTCTGCGAGCTTCTCCCCAATCTTCCTGTCGGGAAAAGGATTTTCTGATTGGAATATGATATTTCACCATATTTCCAACTTTACTATATTGCTGTGAGTTGTGGCCGAGGTGGAGCTGGGACACAGAAACGAAGCTTAAAAAAACATACCTGCTTTTCCTTAATTACATAAGCTCTCAACTTCTTAGAGATCTCACAACAAATGAGCGATGATAGAAAACATAACTTTGTCATGGTCATGAAGAATTCGCACATATTATGGGCCGTATTCATAAAACTAAAGTACATCCTTGGTAGAAGTATAAGGTTTTGAATTGAAGAAAAAAGTAAGAGTATAACCTTTTCCTTTTTTTCGTATTCATAATGATAACCTCATACTTGCAAGAATATCCTCCAAGGATAAGTAAATGGTTGTTTGGGACCTGTGAATTGGCCTCCAAGATATTGTGATTTAACACCGCTTACTTTCTGTGGGGCTATGTAAAGTCATTGGTCTATGCGGATAAGCCACAAACCCTTGACCATTTGGAAGACAACATTCGCCGTGTTATTGCCGATATACGGCCACAAATGTTGGAAAAGGTCATCGAAAATTGGACGTCCAGATTGGACTACATCCGAGCCAGCCGTGGCGGTCATATGCCAGAAATCATATTTAAAATGTAATGCCATAAGATTGTCTTGCGGATAAATAAAACTCATGTCAATCGAATAATCCATCGTTGTTTTATTGCAATTTAAAGTTCTATAGCTCTAAAAAAACACCCTTTACATTGGATTCCCGCTTTTTCAGCGCTCGTTCACTGAATATATCGCTCTATCATTTCGTCACAATGTCTGTACTTTTTGAATTTTCAACCGGGATTGGTTTCAAATGATTCTGTCCGACTCAATAATGACGAATCTATACTCAAATTCTATTCTGTCAGTCCATCCATTCGTAAACAGGATAACTGCCTCACAAAAAGAGCTATAATCTTGAAATTTGCAGGGTAGGTTCAGACTTGAAAATATAACTATGATAGCTTCAGAAGTAATAGCTGCTGACTATTTAAAATAAAACCTCCTATTGGAAAGCTCTTCACTATCATAGTTATAATGATACTGGATGTGATTTCTCGAATACATGTTTTATGAGACCATAGTTTGTCGAGCCGATCAAAATTTAAAAGAATTATCAAAGCATAAACATAAAAAGATATTCCAATTTCGAGAAATACTTTTTTTATTTGATTTTTCGATTTCTCCCCAAAAAGTCATTGTTTTCTCAAGCTCGAAGGATAAATGCAATATAAAAACGATTTTTGAACCAAATTTTATGGCAATATCCTTTTAATCTCTATTGAAGAGGGTGAAATATGCTTCAATTGTAATCAATACTAATGAGAATTATAAAATATTATTTTTTGCAAGTGTCTCATGTACACATAATGAAGGGATACATGTCTTTATGAATGTTTGAAGCTCGAATATTAACTGTCGAAGAACCAGAAGAAATATCAATTCTGGAGAATTGTTGAAATTTTTTTCGACAGTAGATATTAATATATCCCCCATTTCAGTATGGCGAAATCGAGAGATAGGCGTAATGATTTTTTATTGTCGTTTTCTATACTACACATTACCCAACGATGAATATATTTATATTGGAATTTTATTTCAATGAAAGAAAGATGAATATGGATCTTCAAGAGATTTTCATATAGAAAACGTGTAGTATTGAATACCATTCAATAGCTACGAGTCTCGCCAAATATTATTGACAAAAAATTCAATTACTGATATGTTACCCCATCGAATATTCTCATCGTTACGAAGCGGTATTAGAAGAATATTCTCATGATTTTTTCATATTCAATATCATTTTAATATATCGTGTATCAAGTATATAGGATCGACATATGAGAATATATAGCGTGCGAAAAAAGTATGTGGGATCCAAATTCTTAACACCCGACTTAATGATACGCTACTGACTTTACGAAACGAGAACTACACGATCGACCCTAAAAGGTTGGACCATGCAGATTTATCGATATAGGGAGACGTAAGGGGAAGAGGTACTTGAGACTTAAGGACTGAGGTACGATACAGATGAACGAGGGTGGAATTCGACGTAAGAGAGGAGACGAACATAGTTAGGATTCGACGTTACAGATTAGACGGGAAAGGTTAAAGAATTCGACGTGATAGACGCATAGAATTCGACGTAAAATAGTAGACGCAGCGAGTAAGATAATTCGACGTTAGATATAGACGGATCAACGCTAATAATTCGATAATTAGACTATTAACAGTTAGACGGAATAAAATAGCTTCGATAGACAATAGACGAAAGTTCAGTGGCTGTACATTCAATTGACGTTGAATTGTACATAGTGTAAATAAACAATAGTTAAGTTCCGGCGGCCTTTTATATAAACCCCTAGACAACGATATAAAAACCCTACAAGTATAAGAATTGTTAAGGAAAATTCTCGCACCCGTCGATTTTTAATTTCAAAAGCAATTTATTCTGTGCTTTTTTGAGTTTGATATTTCTCACATCGTACGCCCCGCATCCCTCTACTTAATTTTTTCAAATGGGAATATATGGATTGTGATACATCAAATTTATTATTTCAAGAATAAGAACCTGACACCAACCAAAAATTGTTGATTTTCTAATAATAAAATAACTTAACAAATTATTTTTTCAATCATACTGCTCAATGTACAATCGTCGTTCCATTTGATGTATCACCATCCATATATTCCTATTTGGAAAAACCATTAGAGGGATGTGGAGCGTAAATTCAAAAAAGCATAGAGAGACCTTCTTTCGAAATAATAAATTCATGGATACATAGATTTCCCCTCAATGATAATTAGTAAAAGAATAATGGTCTGATTGCAGTTACTCTGTAATCACAAATTGTAAATTATTTCCTAACTTTTTAATAAAAAAAGGCACAATCAATTCTGTTTTTAGCCACATGGCTGAAAAGGTAATCAAATTACCTTTCATTTGATGTATCACAATCCATATATTCCCATTTGACAAAATTAAGTAGAGGGTTGCGAGAAGTAGGAGGTGAGAAATAGTGAATTAAAAAAAGCACAGGATAAATTGTTTCCGAAAATAAAAATCGACGTGTGCGTGGATTTTCCTTAATAACCATGGTTTTCATCGATTGGTGACAAGAAGTATTGTCTTGGCGAAAGAGAATTTCTTTTATATTTGAGGACGTTTTTTCTTAATTTTTGCATTCAATCGATCCAATAACTTTATGTTATATTTTTCTGGGAGTTATTGAAATGAGTCGGACTCGGAAATCAGTATTATTGGTGTAACGAAAATATTATTCCACCAAATGGATATGAAAAGTGTGTAATATTTTGCTTTCAATATATCAAGAAGTCCGATAAAATTTACGCCATTCAAAAAACAAAAATCTATCTCCACTGAGCCATTGTCCCTTACATCACTCTGTATATCATTGAAATATAAGATACCTGCATGGCAGTTCTTATACAGGGTGATTCATAGGGATGACCTATTAGACGTCCATGAAAAACTCATCATGAATTTGTGCTGCAAATTTGAATGTTGGAGTTCGACTAGTTCGAGACCCTAAAATATTTTCAGATCTCTACAACTTCCGGTTATACCGGAAACATACTACTACTTCCTTATTTCAAATGGCACACCCAGTATATTATTGCATCATTAGATAGCTTTTTTGACGACAATATTAATAGTAAAGGGTGTTTTTTTAGAGCTATAGAACTTTGAATTGCAATAAAACAACGATGGATTATTCGATTGACATTAATTTTATTTATCGGCAAGATAATCTTGTGGCATTACATTTTAAATATGATTTCTGGCATATGACCGCCACGGCTGGCTCGGATGTAGTCCAATCTGGACGTCCAATTTTCGATGACTTTTTCCAACATTTGTGGCCGTATATTGGCAATAACACGGCGAATGTTGTCTTCCAAATGGTCAAGGGTTTGTGGCTTATCCGCATAGACTAATGACTTCACATAGCCCCACAGAAAGTAGTCTAGCGGTGTTAAATCACAAGATCTTGGAAGCCAATTCACAGGTCCAAAACGTGGAATTAGGCGGTCACCAAACGTGTCTTTCAATAAATCGATTGTGGCACGAGCTGTGTGGCATGTTGCGCCGTCTTGTTGGAACCACAGCTCCTGGATATCATGGTTGTTCAATTCAGGAATGAAAAAGTTAGTAATCATGGCTCTATACCGATCACCATTGACTGAAACGTTCTGGCCATAATCGTTTTTGAAGAAGTACGGACCAATGATTCCACCAGCCCATAAAGCGCACCAAACAGTCAGTTTTTCTGGATGTAACGGTGTTTCGACATATACTTGAGGATTAGCTTCACTCCAATGCAGCAGTTTTGTTTGTTGACATAGCCATTCAACCAGAAGTGCGCTTCATCGCTAATGGACTTAGTGCGCGAAACGTATTCCGCACAGAATCAATATTTTCGCAATGAAATTTGTATTTGTAAGCGTTGTTAAGGCGTGAGTGTATTCATGATGAATTGCCAAACCAAACTGAGAATAAATCACTTGACAGCTGTTAAATCGGTCGTCATCTTGAACAGAAATGCCAACTTAAAGTTATATACCTCGAAAGAAAACACCCTATAGTAGTGATCTGAAAATGTTTTAGGGAGAAAGATCATTGCCTCAAACCCCAATATGCAAATTGCCAACTAAAAATTATGATTAGTTTTCCATAAACGTCTATTAGGCCATCCCGGTGAATCACCGAATCACCCTGTAGATTAACGGTTCACAAAAAACTTCCTAAGAATTCGGACGAAAATTCAGTTTCTTTCTTCATCGAAGCAACCTTTCTTCCTGATTGCTTTTCCGTCTCAGGTGAGTCACGCTACTCCAACTGAAATATTCATGGAGCTGGTTATGAATTTGGAAGAACGCCAAACATATGAAATATCCAATAAACTCCCGATCATGCAACCTCGTTAAATACTCGTATACAATTCATCAAAGATTAAACATGAGATGAAAAGAAATAAACGATAAGACGTTTATAAATAAACAAACAACGGAACATCTTGTTTCTCAAATCTAACCGGTGTGCCGAAGCGTATAACGAGATGGTTTTTTTTCGGATTTTACGCATGAATTCCACTCAAGTATGCTATGAAAACAGATTGAAGTATTTTTTTAAGATTTGTCCCATTTGTACATTATGGTTCTCGTCTAATGTTACGTTGTGGTTTTCTTTGATTGCGGAGAAGGTCGGAGGAATTCTTTGATTAAGAACAAGGTCTTCTTGAGATTTTATTGTTTACATTTATTTTTACGAACAGGGCCGGCCCGAGTAAAAATCCAGCACCTGCTGCGATGATGACGCAGAACTTTCTTCTTCCGATGAGGAATCTTGCAATAATGCGTAAAAAATTAAATTCTAGTGAATGAAGAATACTGAAATGTTTTAATATAATATTACACTAAGTGATTTTGAATGAAATAAAACAGCAAAATAAAACAAATACATATAAGTATATTCTAAAACAAGTTGCAGAATGGGTTCCTATTCCAACAAGAATGCGAAATTCGAAAACGAGCAACGAAGGTGCATGAGTGTTGGAATTGCCTTCTGCAACGAGTATAGAAAGATATTTTCTCTATTTCAGTCAAGTTTTGTGAAATATTGTCGAAATTCAATGAAAAATTCAGATTATATACCCTAGTGACATTTGTATTGTATCTTGGCAGTTGGTGTGACTGTTACCAAAATTGACAGATCAAGAAATTAGGATATAAATCGTACGTATCGAATTTTGAAATAATTTACAATTACGCATTAAATTCGTGGATTATGTCTGACAATGTCGATTTAACACCACCAGAGAAATTGCGGTTAATGTTGCAAATCATTTCACCATATCCAAATTATTATTATTATATTGACAATTATTGACGTTTGTTGAAATTTGATAGGATTGGAAGTCAGTATAGACAACCACAAAACGAAAAATATAACTGAAAACAATGCTGTAATGAGTTTTAGAACTGAATGAACTCATTACGATGCAGAAATAGAGTAACATACATAAGTTATAGTATATAGTAAAGATGAAAAATGCAACTTCTATATAAATTGTCGAAGACATCTTAATAAAAAAACAGGGTGTTTTCTATGTGTATGAAGTTTTTAGTTGTACAGGGTTTTCAGTAAGATGTTTTATTTCGGATAGCCCGATACCAGGGCAGCTGTCACTTTTGACATTTGACAAGTTCCTCAACTTGTCAAGAAGATGAGGATGAATTGAATTGTTCTTCTCCTTATTGATGAAGCAATCGTTACTTTAACCTGATGATACACGACCAGACATTGCTCTTGTAGTTAGTGTAGTTTCAAGAAAACTCGAAAATCCTTCCATTTCTGACTGCTCGAGAGTGGAAAAGTTGTTCCGATATTTGTGCAAGCTCTTATCCCGCAACTATTCACAATGGCAATCTTATGTTTCAAATAACCCCACAGAAAGTAATCGAGAAGAGTTAGAATTGAATTAAAATTTTCTCAAAAATTCAATTTTCATTACTTATTTTTGCTGTTAAACGAATAGAATCACACTAAACATGTTCCGAGATTGTTACGTAATATTGTTTTGAATTTAATTCCTAGTTTCAAAAGAATCCACAGTTTGATCATGCATACCTTAAATCAATATTTTACGTAGCGTGTTACAACACTCAGTAGGTGATGAGGATTTTAGAATGAAGAAAAGTTGAACAGAAAAGAATAAAATTCAAAATTCCAGCCTTAACATCAAATACATATTTTCACGAAAGAACTTAATACAGGACAGTATTTTGAATAACTAATTTAAAATTTTTCGTTTGCTATTTTTTTGAAAAGTGTCTATTCAAATATTTAGTTGAATTCATCACAATGAATTGTGTAACTTAAAGAAAAAACCCATTAATCTGAGTACCTACTGCGCTGGAAATATTAAAATTTCATGAAATGTTTTGAAGGGTTGTATGAAGTAAAAAAAATAAAAAGAACATCTAATAACTGGATTCGGACAGCGCAGGACAGAAGCGAGTGGAATAAAATGGGAGAGACCTATGTCCAACAATGGAAGCAAAGGGTTATATGATGATGAAGATGATGATGAAGTAAACACACAAATTTTAATGAAATCGGACTGCTGGTTTCCAAGTTATGGATATCAGAAATTTAGACTCATTTTCATGAATCACCCTGTATCTCCAAAATTAATAGTCTTAGGATACACAACAAGCTACTTTTCTCGAAGGACAGGATCACCTTAATTAACCAGGACTATGGCCAACCACTCATGTCACACAATGTATCTTAAAAATATTCATGTCAGACACCTATACTATGCAGTGCCGCAGTTTCAAAATGAATTGCAACTTTGGCGGTACTCAAAAATTGATACCGGGTGATTCAATTGATCTTCAATTGAATCCTTTATGCAGTTTTCGAAGAAGATTGTAAATATGGCTCACCTTATTGGTTGAGGACTTCCATCATGCCAGGTGAACTTCCAAAACTGAAAAAAAAATGAATTGAACGAATTGATTCAATAATTTTTTTTTGTTTACGAAAAAATCGACTCATCAGGTTAAAAGCAATTGATGATTATTTCATAGCATCATTCTGATAAACACATGCCACATATGGACAAAACTATAAAAAATTCAGATAACACCATACGATCTAGATGAAACTATAAATATTGTTTCTCTTTTTCATAATCCCTAGCACGGTCAATAAAAAAGTATTGTGGTTATTATTACAGTTGATAGCATTTCCATCCCAGTCTATAATTTGTTATTTTCGGTTTTACAATCACCCGTAATTCATGAAATCTCGTTTTCAATATTGTGTAATAAATATTTTTGTTCGGTACTATTAAATAAAGTTTTTATTACGGATGTATCTGCCCTGGTAATATGACATTCGCTAATCACATTCACCTTTCAATCGTGAATATTATATTGAGTATCAAGAACGATAGGCGTATTTCAACGATCATAGACAATTGCTTAGCTCAGAAGATGAGCGAAGCTACATTTGTATATGATTTATAAGTTGAATAATTCATTTTGAATCATAATGAAAGGTTCAATGTTGAATATGTAAATTCAGAGGAAATACAGGGTGGCGAAGAGATTGACGTCAAAAAGAAAAAAAACCGGTTCCTCGTATCATGGGCAATTCGAATCACCCCCATGTTTTTCACGGTTTTTTCACGGAAAAATCTTTGAAGGTTAATTCTAGTAAAAGTAGATTGTTAAGTACCATTTTTTATTAACTTTTTCACTTGAGACCAATATTTCCATAATTTTTCATCGAAGTAACGAAGCTGGTTATTTTATATATAAAAGTACAGTTCATGGAGATTAGGTTACAAAAAAAAATTGACAGGAAAGTCTTCTACTTTTTTTTTATATCTTTTTCAAAATGATCAAGTCAAAAATTCTCAAAGTTCATACAAAAATTCATAACTCGAAAACCGTGAAAAATCGCATAACATACATGGGGGTGATTCGAATAGCCCCTGACTGAAAATTTAAATTTTTTTGGTTCAACATAGATAGTATCGCAAGGAGTAAATGATTGAAATTTGGAGAAAATAATCGTGAATTTTTTTTCATATAAACAATTTTCGTTGCTTAAATATTATTATTATTTATTAACGGCAGCAGTAGACGGTTTACAGCGATGAGTAGTCGTTTTTTTGCCAGTTTTTTATATTTTGCAATGAACCAGCTGTTCGAGAAGACCAAAGTCGATGTTTAGATGTTGTTAAAATGCCAAGAGCACATGTACGCAGAATTTATAGCTAGTTAAGTGAATTTGAAAGAGGTCGAATTATTGGTATACTCGAGGCGGTGTTGTCATTTCGAAAAAATATTTTATATAACAATCCTAGCATTCCTCGGCTTCAGGAAGTCTTTTTGTAGGATGTGTTCAACCATAATTCTTGCTACAAAGGAATAGTAATTGCTTAATTGGAGGTGGCAATCAAATGCGAGTTTTATTATTATCTTTGAGGACCAACCTCCAAGAAATTCTTTCTATATTGAAGTTGACAACTGAAGCAATAAATGATGCTGGGTTTTATATAATGAACGAAAATCTGTTGGAGACATAATGGTATTTCCATTGAAAAACTTTGTCTCAATTGTTGGTATCTTTGGGGGCCTTGGAGCTACAGCCCCCCTAGTTGCGCTAGTTGGCACGTACTTGAAAATGGAGATAGTGTCACTCAAACTGTCAATTCTCATCGCTATAGCCAAATCATAACAAATTTTTTTTTGTCTGAAATTATGATATGGAATTTTGGCTTCATTGCGAAAATATTCCCAGGACGCGTAAATTCTCGTTTTGGCAATGTGAATTAGTCGCCAATATCTTGTGATTTATCGCCATTGCATTTTTTCCTGAGGTTCGTTGTTAAATAATTTAGGCGTGGGTAAAATCCCTGACTGACATCTCTGGCGTAGCAATCTGTAAACAAAAATAGGTTTGAATTACAAAAGATACTGCGAGTACTCCAGAAAGCTCTATCCATCAAGAACACATTTCACACTGCCCCTCGAACTTCTATGACATTCTTTATTTTGCGAAATGTAACATCTATTGATTTCATGCCCAAATTGGAATTTCTATAATAAATGAAGGTGTATACTTAATTGCATTCAGATGAACTTTCAGAAAATTAAGAAGCCACAGAAATTACATCGCTGCACTTGTTCCTGAAAAAAATTTTATGAACAAGTGTCGAGTATGATTGTTTAAATTAACGAAATACTGAGAGAGTAGGAATAAGAATATTTATATAATGAAAAGTCACTTCTGCAATATGAGGTTAGTTGCATCTTCTAAGAATAGGTTAATTGCTCTGACTGAAACTGATTACAGCAGACTTCAACTGCAATGATGGTTGACCTAGTTCTAAGAACTCATATTTGTGCATTCGAAATGCTGTTTGATAGGGTAAAATATTTCTTGGATGCCTAATATCAATGTCATGAAGTGCTTAGAATTGAATCCATTTTTTAGGATATTTAGTAGAAGTTATCGAAAAATTGCCTTTAATTCATTATTGAATTCAATTCAATTTATTCATCCTAATAATTATTTTTAGTTGATGAGAGAGCTATGTTTCTGTGAGTGAGGAAGATAATAATAAAAACAATCATTTATTTTCAGAATTTGTCTAAATATCAAAGAGAGAATAGGACAACAATTCTCAATTCAAAAGAGAAAAAAAGAAAAAATTCTGAATGAACTCAACATGCAGTATTCCTTGAAATCTGTTATAGAGTAAGGTACACAATACATAATCGATAAAGAAGGGTTTTATTGAAAATTTTGAAGTCCAATATATTTCTTACTATTTAAGTGAAGATTTTCACCTACGTCAAGAAATAAATTAATATGAATATTTTCACTGGATTTCAGGCAAAGATCATTAAACTAGTAGACAGTTCAGAAAGATGTAATTTCGAAAATGTTCACTGGGAGAAATCCATATTTTTTATCAATAAAGCACTTATTTGGAGGTTACTTATTCACAACTATTACAGCAGATTTATATTTGATATATTCATCAATAGTTATTATGCATTCAAAAAAGTTTATTAATAGAGAATAAAATATTTGTTTACAAGGTATTTGATAATATTCAATATGTTTCGGTGATAAATAATTTATATCTATGAACTTACGTTATCCCCACAAATAACATAAATTCAGTGTCAACAAATTTTCAACTGGTAGTTAAAGAACATTTGCTATTTATGAATAAACTCTTACAAGAATTCAATAATTTATTCACTCAGAATATAGGATTTATTAATAATTAATAAACTTACATAATTCTAGTGATCCAATCTGTGGAAAAGTTTAAGGACACATCCCTCAAAGAGAAGCGCATCTCCTTGAAGGATCTGTCCTTGAACTTTTTCTTTGATTTGAATTTCCTTTTTAAATATAAAATCTGTGTTACTATGGGCTTATTGAACGCCGCTAAGCACATCTGTACTGAATTTTGGGTTTAGATCGTTTGTACCTGATTAGTTATTACTGATGTTGGCAGAAGAGTGGTTTAGAGTGAACAGATGAAATCAAGATGACTAGGGTTCGAACCCGGATACCTTCAATATGAATTCTGAAATATTACCTAGTTTGGCAAACGTTTTTACACACACCTTAACAATCGGATGATAGAAACAACCAAAATAATTATCTAAAAAATTCGTTAACCATTACTGAATTGAAATCTTATTTTTATTCAGCATGGATACATATTAGGTACATATAAATAAGGTTTATTAATTAATACTTGTGGCGGCTTCTCATGAAGCTCCACATAGCAACAATAAAACACAGCTTTCGGTGGCCTAGAGGCTAAGAGTGTAGACTCACTCACCGAGATGCGACAAGTTTCCGGGTTCGAGTCCCGGCGGCTCCCGATAATAATAAATTCCCCAAGAGTCTGTGACACGGCACACACAAATACACCAAAGTTACACTGATGAGTCCGGTGTGTGTGCCAGGGACGAAACGCATAAGTAGGCATATGTGAAATGCCACATTGGTGACCCCGAAGTGATGGCGGAAAGCTGCGGCGTTTGAGCGCAGAGGCGACTCACTGCCCCGCTCAGCGTTACGGCTACTGGGGTGTCCATCGGACACTAGAGCCGATGGCACGCCGAGCCTCGTGTTTCCGTCGTCACAGCACGCAAGCCCGACGTGATGGGAATGGCCCTCTTAGCGATGTGTCCTGGAAAGCAGAAAGGTTGATGCGTAGCTCCCATATATCTGCAATTTCCAACGAAACTCTAGACGCCCATTCCCATGACGTGCAATACGTGCTCCTTGGTCTGCCGCGGTATAGCGGACCTGAATAGGCGGCATTCACCGTCCGCACGATGCCGCGAGGTGCAGCTCTGATTAGGCGGCAATCACCCGGCTGCACCGATGACCACGTAACACGCATAAGTTTCGTTCCTCCGTCACTGGGGAGGGAGTCATGTGGCGGCTTCTCATAAAGCTCCACATAGCAACAATAAAACACAGCTTTCGGTGGCCTAGAGGCTAAGAATGTAGACTCACTAACCGAGATGCGACAAGTTTCCGGGTTCGAGTCCCGGCGGCTCCCGATAATAATAAATTCCCCAAGCGTCTGTGACACGGCACACACAAATACACCAAAGTCACACTGATGAGTCCGGTGTGTGTGCCATGGACGAAACGCATAAGTAGGCATATGTGAAATGCCACATACTCAATAATATATTAACCTCAACTATATTTATTTCCTTCAAATGAATATTTCTTCAGCATTATTAATATAAGTATGCGTAAATAAATAAATTGTAATAATAAATTATGATTATTGATAGGATTTCAAATAAATTATTTATTTCCATGAAACTAATATTTGTTCGTCCATATATCCAATAAATGATTTATAAACTATAATGTATTTTCGATAATATCAAATAAATACTTCTCTCAGTGTTCGCAGAAATATAATTATTGAAAGAATAAAATGATAAGAACGAATGAAATTCCAAAATAACCTTCGATGTAGTTCATGTTAGACGGAAAGATTTAGCTCCAATTTCAGGGAGACTCCAGAGATGTCAGAAAAGTTTAATGAAAATTTCGTCGAGGTGGCTCCTAATTTCATTTCTCAACTACGAAAACCTGAAAGAAGCTTCTGGAATATTATACATATTTCAGTTACAATCATCCGAAATTTCTCCTACTTAGGTAGTTTAACTTGAGGATTACCTTGAACATCTTCAGATTTTTAATTTAGGAGAAGGTGTTTCGTCTAAATTACTTATGCAACCTCTGTGCAAATGAAATTAATCGAAATCTCACGAAACTCTTACAATGCATCAAAAGATGTCAGAAACGTTTTCGTAGACAATTGTTCTTAGAATGCAAAAATGGGTTCGGTCTGAATAGTGAAGAACTACATTCTAAAAATGTTGGATAACACAAATTACTCATCATCCCATTATTTTTCTATGCATATGTATTTGGTTTTGGTGAGGTAAAATAGAGCACATATGTATGAATCTTTATTGCCAAAGACAGACTAAGATTTTGTGGTCATTAAAAGTTTATTATTTGTCCCATTTATTTTTTTTTATGTTGTTTAATTATAAGCAATCAAATAATTGTACGGTAATATGAATTCACATCAATGTGAATTTTTGTTGTTTTCTTGTGTGTTGAATCACAATTGTGATCATTTCTTCGAAAAATAACACGATCTTGGAAAATTGAGCTTGCGTGGCACGTAGCGCCGTCTTGTTGAAAATAAACGTCGTCCACATCAATATCTTCCAAATCCGGCCACAAAAAAATCATTAATCTTAGCTCGGTAGCGCAATTTATTCACCGTACCAATTACAAATAAACGTCGTCCACATCAATATCTTCCAAATCCGGCCACAAAAAAATCATTAATCTTAGCTCGGTAGCGCAATTTATTCACCGTACCAATTACAAATAAACGTCGTCCACATCAATATCTTCCAAATCCGGCCACAAAAAAATCATTAATCTTAGCTCGGTAGCGCAATTTATTCACCGTACCAATTACAAACAAACGTCGTCCACATCAATATCTTCCAAATCCGGCCACAAAAAAATCATTAATCTTAGCTCGGTAGCGCAATTTATTCACCGTACCAATTACATCTCATTTTCGAATAAGTAAGGTTCAATCACACCACCAGCGCAAAAACTTCACCAACGAGTGACACGTTGAGGATGGAGAGGCTTTTCAACAATCATTCTTAAATTTTCCGAGCCCCAAATGTGACAATTGTGCTCCGATGATCATCATCATCGATGAGTGCTTTTTTGGACATAATCAGATGTTTTCGATAACCTCATATTTCTGAAATCTGATGTTTATTGGTATAAAAATCCTCGTGAGCGATTTGAACTTCATTGCGTTAAAATGTCGTCGAGTATAGCCGAGCATTCCGAATACGTCGCGCTAAGTAATAAACTACAAATTTTATGACTTGGTGGAAATTTAATTAGTCACCGGAAACAATTTTTTACTTCGAGCTGAATACGTTTCTTCCGGAAACCACTGAGACCTGAGATTCATGCGATTCATGAAATTATTATTTCGTTGCAATCCTAACCTAACAATAATTACCGAATACTTGAGTTTCTATTCCTAATTTATTTGAAAATAGTTTTGAAGTTTGAAGTTTCATAAACTGTCTTTAATATGTATTTCGAATTTCAGAGTTATCTGATGCTCAAAATAAAAAAAAATCTGTACTGAAGGCAGAAAAGTACAAAGCTATATTAAAATCAATGAATTATCTCTGAAGGTTATTACAAACCCTTCTTTCTTATTCCTATAAAAGGGAATAAGCTCTCAAACATTCCAGTTTCTTTCAGTTCTAACAATAGTTTTGATTTCATCGACACGATAAAATCACGATACGATACAAGCACGAGGATCGTAAATTTAATAATCGTAAAAATGAACGAGAATTCCTCGTCGAGTACGAGTAGGTTCTGCTTAGGAATAACGAATTCAAACGAAGACTCTCCGCAACGAAGATAGGGTGCAGAGTATTCAGCGATGCGAATATTTTCATACTCGGATGATATCGAGGATTGTAAACATCGGTTAACCGAATATTTCTATACAAGAATGCCCATCACTTTTTGGTTACAAAAATCCGAATCGAAGACCTGCAAGAATATTTTTTTGAATATCAGATACTTTTAGTGTTTTTTCGATTTTTTCACAGAAAAAATGACATGCACGAATGGTATTTGATAAGACTATTTCATGAGACTGTAGTTACTTTTTATCAAAGGTATTGTAATTTCTAGTGACAAAAGCTGTCTCACAGTTTCTCTAGAAACAATTTGCAATTCGAAATTGAGCTTTTGTGAGCGGTGGAAATTAAGAAGAGGGAATAATTGAATAATTATCAAAAATACTTATTGTCTAGCGGCAATTGGTTTGAATGTAACACCCTGTAGTTTGTTACATTTTTAGATCAATAAAAATGTATATAATATATAAAATATAAGAATAATTTCTTTCATATTCTGTCTGCTATACCACAAGTACCAAACATGTTTGTAAACGGCGCATTTTTATTAATCTATAAATGCAACAAATTACACGGTGTTACATTCAAACCAATTGCCGCTAGACAATAAGTATTTTTGATAATATTGTTAATTCAGCTAATAAAGAATGTTACGCGTTACTTTATGAGCACGGACAACACTATTGTATTTTTGTCCACCCATTGGAATCAACATGTGATACATTTTTAGAATCAGCTCAGCTAGAGTAATCGGAAAATTGAGACAAAATGGGGTGTTCCATCAGAAAAAAATGACGGTGACGTCATTACTCGAAAGTAAATCACCCTGAATATTAGATTATTATTTTAAAATACGGTAAATTAAAATAAAAAATCGACGTGTTTCAGGATTATTTCTTAAAATGGTCTGTTTACCTAAAATTGAATTTGTTCCATACTTTACGGACACAGTGTAGATTAGAGTCACAAGAAAACAATTTTTCAAGGGGAACTTCTAAGAACTACATTAACATATTTAGGCGAGAGCCCAATCATTCATCATTCCTGAATCCTTTTCGAAGGAAGACATTCCCAAGAGCACCATTCGAAACCCACTCCTTCCAATTATGCTCCTAATGGCGACTATTCAATTTCCTCTCCAATTTGTTGGCCAATTTATGCCAGGTTTGTAACTTGAATTTCTGCCTAATCGAGTAATATCTTACCGGAATTGTGTTTATGCATCAGGTAACCCCGAGGGTTTCAATCAAGCTTACATATCGTATTTCCTATCAATGGATCTTCTCGAATTGTTCATATTTGAATACTTATGGTACGCATTACCAATGAGTATTCGAAAGACGTATCGTTTGACGATTAAATTTTTGATGGTGTAAATAAAAAAAATAGATATCGAACATCGAAACAGGCTTTGAAGCGGTTGTTCATTGTTTCGGTAAGAAAAAATTTCATTAATTTTATTGATAAATTGGCAGAATGAAAGCAGGCAAAAGGCACCCAAGGTTATTCTGTTGAAAAAAGAAAAAACAGGATTTGAGTAGAAATATATTCTGAATGTTACACACCGGCAAAATTAGGAGAAAGGGAAAAATCTCAACGAAGTTTGTAGTTTATTTTCTCTTTAACCCTTTGGCCGATTTCAACAGATATTTTTTCAAATTATAGCTTGATTCGTTGAAAACATAACTGTTCCGATGTCGTGCTCAGTTACTTCGTTTTTTGTTATGCAGGGTGATTCACCGGGATGGCCTATTAGGCCTTTATGGAAAATATAATGTCAGCAATATGCCATACCTTGAGTAAAAACACAAGGTTTATGAGTTGATGAGATTCTCATGAAGAAAATGGTGGCGACGAAACATTGAATTTTAGTTACTTTCTGTGTTGTCACAGACTACTCCATACAGTTAGATATTGCGGTTTTTCATCATTTTAAGTTTTTTCTCGATAATTTTTAAAGTATTCATTTTAGGTATAGGATTTGTTGAAGTACATCACTCTTTTTATACGTAAAATTGAATGGAATGAAAAATTATAGATTCTAAATTGGAAATCTTGGATTTGAATGATTTGACTTGTCTAAGTTCATGATCTTCTGATAAACCCCCTGTACATTTTTGTTCCAAACCGCAAACAGTCTTATAACACTACGTATTTGCAGAATAGGAAATGACAAAGGTTTTTCTGAAAAAAATTTAAACTGCAATAATATTTTAAAAATGTGAATTTTCGTCGCCACCATTTTTTTCATGAGAATCCCATTAACTCATGAACCCTTGAGTTTTACTCAAGGTATGGCATATTACTAAAAATTGTGATCAAAAAAGCTATCTAATGATGCAATAATATACTTAGTGTGCTATTCGAAATAGAGAAGTAGTAGTCTGTTTAAAAAGTTTTAAAGGTCTGAAAATATTTTAAGGAGAAAGATCATTCTCTCAAACCCCAACTTGCAAATTTTCAGAACAAAATTATTATTAGTTTTTCAAAAACGGCCATCACGGTCACTCACCGTGTATATAGGAGTGAACAAAAAAAATTAAAAGTAAGGTTTTATTTAGAATATCCTGTGGAGTGAATCGTTGACAGACGAAAGTGTTAAAGAATACTCGAATGTTGTCTCATCTTCCTGAACATTTCGTCTTTTTATTATTCATGATATCTTAATTTTGACTTAATTTTGAAATATTGAAGAAGAAGTACATTGTATCAATGAAAAAAAGTTAATGATTGACCTTTTTTGATACAATAAACACATTTTCTTCAGTGTACTCAAACCATCTAAATGCTGTTATTTCACTCAAAATTAAAGATATCGCAATTACTAAATTGAAGAAAATGTGTAGCATATTCTTGCTAAGATCCAGATATTTAAGTCGGAATGATCTAACCAAGGAAGATTTTACCAGATGTTTCAATTACGGTTTTTTCCCTTCTCCCGAAATTCTATCTTGTAAGTAAAGGGTGTTTTTTAGAGCTATAGAACTTTAAATTGCAATAAAACAACGATAGATTATTCGATTGACATGAATTTTACTGATCCGCAAGATAATCTTGTGGCATAACATTTTGAATATGATTTCTGGCATATGACCGCCACGACTGGCTCGGATGTAGTCCAATTTTCGATGACTTTTTCAAACATTTGTGGCCGTATATCGGCAATAACACGGCGAATGTTGTCTTCCAAATGGTCAAGGGTTTGTGGCTTATCCGCATAGACCAATGACTCTACATAGCCCTACAGAAAGTAGTCTAGCAGTGTTAAATCACAAGATCTTGGAGGCCAATTCATTCCAAAACGTGAAATTAGGCGGTCATCAAACGAGTCTTTCAATAAATCGATTGTGGCACGAGCTGTGTGACATGTTGCGCCGTCTTGTTGGAACCACAGCTCCTGGACATCATGGTTGTTCAATTCAGGAATGAAAAAGTTAGTAATCATGGCTCTATACCGATCACCATTGACTATAACTTTCTGGCCATTATCATTTTTGAAGAAGTACGGACCAATGATTCCACCAGCCCGTAAAGCGCACCAAACAGTCAGTTTTTCTGGATGTAACGGTGTTTCGACATACACTTGAGGATTAGCTTCACTCCAAATGCGACAGTTTTGTTTGTTGACGTAGCCATTCAACCAGAAGTGCGCTTCATCGCTAAACAAAATAAAATGTACGTAGTACGCGATACGTATTCCGCACAGAACCATTATTTTCGAAATAAAATTGCACTATTTGCAAGCGTTGTTCAGGCGTGAGTCTATTCATGATTTAGTGCCAAACTAAACTGAGAATGAATCACTCGTCAGCTGTTGAATCATCCATCTTGAATAGTAATGCCAACTTAAAGTTATATACCTCGAAAAAAAACACCCATTACATTTACTTATACCATAAAAATGTTCTGGGCCTATACCCTATACCATATCGATGATATGTGAGCTCAATGCTCTGAATGCAGACTGACTGTCAGGATGTATTGCTAGGTATATCAAATTTATGATAGTTTCTGATCTTTCGATTGCACGTATTTCTGCCTGGAAGACACTTGGACTCTACTGAGGGATATAGAGGATAATTCAATTGAAAAAAAAGGTTTCAAAAATGCTTGCAGGATATCCTCCTTTTTCTTCACAAAAAGTTGAATACCCTACAATGAAACATGAATCCATGTTAGCAATCTAAAATTCACGGAATCCTATCAGAATTGCCAATTTTATATTGGGTCGAATAAAAATGTTAATTGTGTTCATAATTTGTTATAATTCTGTTAATGCAACTTTTAAATAGTTATAAAAGTTATTTGTATAGTCACATTATTCTCGAGACCCATATAGTATTCACCTAAGGACATAATGTACTCTATAATAATAAACTGGAGTAACATAAAAAATTACTGCTTCCAATCGATGCACGTGTCTCGTCTTGAACTCACCGATATTTTCCCATATAAAATGAACTGCAGTACTTGATTGACCCATTTGTTCGTTCAATAACTATGCATCCGGCAGAGCGATATCAGTCCCATCTGATAGAATGTGGTTGAAAGGGACACGGAAGAATATAATGATGATCTGAGTACGTTTTCGCCTCATTTACATTCTATTTGAGGAGGGTTTCTGCTTGCACTTTACGTACGTTTCCGATAAATTGATGGAATATCTGAATACCTATTCGTGGTTTTCAAGACCAACATAATATCAATGGTCTTCTGAGTTTTATTGTGTGTAACATTATCATAGCAATTTTTTTATGGAAATGATGATTTATAATGGTACGTTCAACTTCGAATTCAAATCCGAAAAAATTAAATTTTGAAATATTTATTTACAGCGTGACTTAAACTATGAAATGAAATGTGGGAATTAGTGGAATTGGTATACACTGAATCGTATGTAGCAAAAATATCATTCATACCTATACAGGCTTAATAGTGCTCCAACGGTCGATAACTTTTGAAAACTTTTGCTAGAAGAATGATTCAAATTTTGACGGAATCGACAGCACTCAGCGTCAAGTGATTTATTCTCAGTTTGATTTGGCAATTCACCATGAATAGACTCACGCTTGAACAACGCTTGCAAATAGTGCAAAATGAGATTGCCGTTGTTCCCGATTTTCATAAGCGAATTTTGTTTAGCGATGAAGCGCACTTCTGGTTGAATGGCTACGTCAACAAACAAAACTGCCGCATTTGGAGTGAAGCTGATCCTCAAGTGTATGTCGAAACACCGTTACATCCAGAAAAACTGACTGTTTGGTGCGCTTTATGGGCCGGTGGAATCATTGGTCCGTACTTCTTCAAAAACGATGATGGCCAAAACGTTACAGTCAATGGTGATCGGTATAGAGTCATGATTACTAACTTTTTCATTCCTGAATTGAACAACCAATGATGTCCAGGAGATGTGGTTCCAACAAGACGGCGCAACATGTCACACAGCTCGTGCCACAATCGGCACAAAGTTTTTAGGCCTATATGTTGATGCTAACCTTAACTGGAAGTCACACTGTGAATATTTGGTACCAAAAGTTAACTCTCAAAGCTATGTTCTGAGACAGCTGAAAACTGTTCTAACGGAGAAACAACTGATTCAGGTATATCATGCTAATGTTGATGCAAGACTGAGATATGGTGTCTGTTTCTGGGGTTGGTCGACACTCTGTGAGGACGTATTTGTGGCCCAGAAGAGGTGTATACGTTCTATTGCAAGTACACCGAAAACTACTAGTTGCAAAGTCTATTTTAGAAAGTTTAAAATTTTGACTGTTCCGTCGTTGTTTTTGTATGAAATGTGTTTGTATGTTTTTACAAATCCCGATAAATTTAGGAGGAACTGTGATGTTCACAATTTCAATACCAGATATAGCTCGAACTTGAGAACCAACGTTTGTATGTCTAAAGTTGCATTTCGATCTCCCCATAATTTAGGCCCTCTAATATTCAATAATTTGCCAGATAATATTAAAACTTGTCAATCACTAAATGAGTTCAAAATCAAGTTGAAATCTTTTTTTATTGAGAATTGTTTTTATCGTGTGGACGAATATTTAAAAATTTTAATATGATATGTTATCTTGTTTTTATTTTTTTTGTATAATTTAGTATTGATGATATAAGTTTGGATTTGACTATTCCTATACAGTTGTAAAATTGTCTTTGGAAATAAATGAATTGAATTGAATTGAATATACGGCCACAAATGTTGGAAAAAGTCATCGTAAATTGGACGTCCAGATTGGACTACATTCGAGCCAGCCGTGGCGGTCATATGCCAGAAATCATATTTAAAATGTAATTCCACAAGATTATCTTGCGGATAAATTAAATTCATGTCAATCGAATAATCCATCGTTGTTTTATTGCAATTTGAAGTTCTATAGCTCTAAAAAAAACACCCTTTACAAATCTTCTTCTCTGTTTTATTGTTTGTAACATTATCATAGCAATTTTAGAATGGAAATGATGATTCATAATGGTACGTTCAACTTCGAATTCAAAACCGAAAAAATTAAATTTTGAAATATTTATTTACAGAATGACTTAAACGTATGAAATGAAATATGAGAATTAGTGGAATTGGTATACACTGAATCGTATGTAGCAAAAATATCATTCATACCTATACAGGCTTTATAGTGCTCCAACGGTCGATAACTTTTGGAAACTTTTGCTGGAAGAATGATTCAAATTTTGACGTAATCGACAGCACTCAGCGCATATAAAGGGTGTTTTTTTTCGAAGTAAATAACTTAAAGTTGGCATTACTGTTCAAGATGGCAACCGATTTAACCGCTGTTAAAAGATTTATTCTCAGTTTGGTTTGGCAATTTATCATGAATAGACTCACGCCAGAACAACGCTTGCAAATAGTGCAATTTTATTTCGAAAATAATGGTTCTGTGCGGAATACGTATCGCGCACAACGTCCATTTTATTTTGTTTAGCGATGAAGCGTACTTCTGGTTGAATGGCTACGTCAACAAACAAAACTGCCGTATTTGGAGTGAAGCTAATCCTCAAGTGTATGTCGAAACATCGTTACATCCAGAAAAACTGACTGTTTGATGCGCTTTATGGACTGATGGAATCATTGGTCCGTACTTCTTCCAAAAACGATGATGGCCAGAACGTTACAGTCAATGGTGATCGGTATAGAGCCATGTTAACTAACTTTTTCATTCCTGAATTGAACAACCATGTTATTGCCGATATACGGCCACAAATTTTGGAAAAAGTCAACGAAAATTGGACGTCCAGATTGGACTACATCCGAGCCAGCCGTGGCGTTCATATGCCAGAAATCATATTCAAAATGTAATGCCACAAGATCATCTTGCGGATGAATTAAATTCATGTCAATCGAATAATCCATCGTTGTTTTATTGCAATATAAAGTTCTATAGCTCTAAAAAAAACACCCTTTACTTCAATTATTTTTGACTCTACAGGCTGGTCCAAGAGTGGTGAATCACGATACTAGCCTGTTTTTTTTTTCAAATAGGAATGCTCTTTTCATATCATACTCATGATTTGGGAATGAAGCATTCCCATTTAAAAATATTGGATGGTAACGTGTTCCGCCACTTTCGCCCCAGCCTGTAGAGTAAAAAATAATTTAAGCATATGCGCTGAGTACTGTCGATTTCTTCAAATTTTAAAACATTCTCTACCCCAAAATTTTCAAGAGTTTTCGACGGATCGAATAATAATAGATGGCTACAGCCATCTATTGCAAAATGGCGGAAGTAAAGTAGTACACCTATAATTTTGGAAATGTTTCGTTTTTCGTAAAATAATTGATGATATGGTTTTCCTACAAAGCACTGATGTAGTTTAAATGCTACAAAATTACTTTATATTTGTCCGTATTCAAAGATCACGAGAATGCCACTTGGTGGTGTTCCCTCTTAAGAGAAAATGAATAAATATGTATATAAAACAAATCATGCAAACCTAGCAATGACACGTGAGATTTCCAACGACCGAAGTCGAAATAATTGAAACTTCGTTCTCTAGTTCATGCATAATTCCTCCAACAACCCATGGCAAAGTGTTCGTAGCTATTTCTGGAGTTCAAATATTGACGAGGTAATTACGCAGAAGTCTTTAAAGATTCTCTCTCGCCCTCATAAATATGACCGTGCCAGATGCGGCGCCTCAGGGGTCGATTCACGCTCCGAAGAAGTAGGTATTCCTCACGGCTATTAGGCTGCATTCGAACGGTAGATCACTTGCGTAACCGTCTTCAATTAAGCTGGAGTGATCACGTGCGCGTTGCCCGTTGAGATTTCGACGGACGTCAATCCTAGATTGTGTCATATCTGTCCTTGAAGAAACCTGTTATTATTCGTTTATGCCTGATTTCAACCCTTAAGCGATGACGTGGGATTTCACCCCTGTGGAGAGGGAGGAGGAGTTTCTCAGACTCCTTCAAAATATTTTTTTTTGTTCATGGTGACGACATCCAGAATTACGTCTGTCATTCATTTATCTGTGAATAATTAATTAATCAAATCTTTCAAGTGCTTGCAGAAAAACATTGTTCCAAACTCTTGCGAAAGTATCTTTTCCACAGTGAACTGCTTGTTGGAGCAGTTGGAAAGGGATTAATATACAGGGTGTACACTCAACTTCAAGGGGAGATTATACAAGTGATTGGTAACAAAAAATGTCATATAATACATGGTCAAAATGTTGGCGGTTATTTTTAAATTTAACATTTCTTAATTTCACGGAATTCATCACTTTTTTTATAAAACCAATTATATCTTATTCATTCCAGCATATTCATCGAATTTGATCATTAAATTTGCCTTAATATGAGAAGTCATGAGTGGCAAAAGAGTTTTACTGACGAGTGTGGTGAGGTGGTGACGGTGGTGTTGCATTTTCCCTATTTAAACCAATAAAAAATGATGTTATAATAATCTTAATATAAACTGCTCTCTGCCTCCACACAGCACCGCACTGTATAAGGATGTAAAGGAACAGGGTATAAGATAAGGATTAAAATGGAACAAAATGGGACTTATACAATGCAAACTGACCTTCTAATGAACTGTAATCCTAATATATTTGAAATGTCCGTTAATTAAACCAAAACCGTTATATTAAACACCGAAAACTTTATACTAACAACCTTCAACTTTTCTTTCCGACAACCGATACATCTCATTGCTAATCTGACAAAACATACGTCTCGATTTCCCAGAATCCGCGAAAACTTAACATTATAATAATTCAAAAAGGGCTGAAAGAGGTGGTAATTAAAAATATTCTGAAGAAAGCAAAATAAGTCTTATCTCTCCAATTGTTATATAAATGAAAAAATATAAATGAGAATACGTTTTCTTTACAGTAAAAACTTCTCCATTTTGCAGGCTTTGGACGACATATCAAGTTTAGTGCTAGCTACTCTCCTTCTGCTGTAATATCATGGCTAACGTGATGACAATGGAAAAGACGGAAATACTCGAACCTAAGTTTTTATGCAAAATACGGTATAATGTCGTTTATGGAATGTCTAATTTCCAAGATCGTCAAATCTGGATTTTCGTCAACACCAAGGACTACACCAGCAATACTTCAATTGTTCCAAGAACTCAAATTTAGTTACCAGTTTCACCATTTTAGTAGTAAATTTTAACAATTTCAATGCATTATTGAAGCGTGTTCCGTTCCATTTTTAGTGATGGCGTAGTTTTTACTCGTCAAATGTTCAAATATGACTGCTGCCCAGAAGCAGCTGTCACATTTCCAATAAGAGCTTTTAGTTTGAACAACCCGTTATCTGTAGCGAGTTATTCAAAAAAAGAAACTCTCATTGGAAAACCCTTTATACTGGAAAATATCTCAAGAGAGAAAAGAACAATAGTCAGAGGAATACAGCTAGAAAAGTTTCAAACAGACGATGTTATGAGGTGAAAAAGAGGGAGAAGGCAATGGAACCAGCACATTAGCAAAATGAATCCAGACAGGATGGCCAAGATTGCAAGAGACAAGATACCTCACGGAAGAAGACCATTGGGACGCCCAGATAAAGATGGCTGTTCATCCCAGGAAACGAATACATGAAAAATAAACCGGCATCGAGCCTTTTACAAGAGAAAGAAAAAAAAAGTCGAATCTTTCAGGCATGCTTTCAATATTCTTAGATATATGCTTTTTCATTTTCTCAAGGAAATTCTTCCAAAAATTCATAGATGAGTAGTTGACTGTTCCATTTGTTGAAGACAACGGCGTATAAATGGGGGGTACTGCCCCCCCAAGATTTTCAAGATATAAAATTTCAGAAGTCTCGCAAAGACGAAGAACGAAAATTTCTCCATAAAATGAACCTATAATAATCAATTTACTTTTCTTTAAAATCGACATGTCAGTAAAAAATCGGACCCCTTTACGGTTTATGAGTTTATTATCGCTTTCAACATGAATAATTTTATTGCACTATACGAGCTCGTCTTTGTCCGAGGTTTATTATTCTCCTCTATTTATCCGCTTTCTCGGTATCGCCCCTCATTTGCCAGCTGTGATTTTGGCATTCGTGGTATACATACACTTGTTTTCGGTTTTTGTATCATTCTCGTCAAAAAATTTCAATATGTAGTTATCAAAGAACCGAACTGAGTAATTCGCATCGAAAAATTTTTTGGGCTGTGTTGTACAACTTCAACTTCAAACTACACTTTATTTATGAAGACATCTATTTTGGATTGACTATATCTACAGGTTGATCCTACAATGGAGTTACAAATGAAAGTGACAGATTTCTCGGATCATTTCAAGAAAAAAAAGTCCTATAACATGAATCCGCTAACGCTTTGTTTTTGAGATACAGGTGTTTAAGTTCAAGTTTTTCTCTCATAGTATTTTCCCTTCACAAGATATTTAACTTTAATTGGCATAGATATTTCAATTTAAAGTTTGTATCTCGAAAACAAAGAGTTTGCGGGCTCATTTTTATGGGCCGTTGCATTTGTAAAATTATCCAAGGAATCTCTCATTTTCTTTCGTAACTCAAAATCAAGAACATCCGGTATAAGATAAGAACAATCGAATTGGTAATAAAAAGAAATTATTTCTAGTAATTTGGTTCAAACTTCGTTATCAAACTTGTTTTTCTCACATTATAAATATGAGTAAACAATGTCGTCAAAAATGTTTTTTTCCATAACCCCCCCCTAAGAAAAAAAAAAAGATCTACGCCCTTGGTTGACGATATACAACACTCACGAAATTTTGATGAACATTTTTTCCACCAAAATAGGAAATTTTGAGTGCTCGTTCTTCGAATAGATCGCTTACAATATTTGTAATTTACAAATTTCAAGCCAGGATAGTCCCAAACGATGATATTTGACTTATGACGAATCTCTCCTAAATTCTTTCCGGCTTAAAATTCTGAAATTACAATCATCGTGACTACATAATACAGCGATCTGTCCGGTGAACATAATCTTGTCTAGTCTGAATAGGTATTATGTTTCAATCTTTACATTACTATGAATTTATCGCTTCTTCCTATCTCAATTCCGTTTAAGAAAGTGTTGAAACCTTGAATAGAAATCGTATGAATGGTAAATGAGAATGGGAACCAAATTTCACATTTAAGAATAGAGGAAGTAAGAACAAACACATCTTGTTTTTATTCGCTCTTGAGTAACTAAAGGAAACTACATTCATATTTAAAGTAGTTGAGAAATATATGAATGAACCCATGCGGAACACATTAAAATTCTTCATTGTCTATAATATATGAATGTCAAAAAAAATTTGAATAATGAGTATTAAAATGTTTTTGTCTCTTTGTTATCCTAATCGGAAATATTTCAGTTAAAAGTATAAAAACACTCTTCTTACCGATTTAAAGGCTGATTATGATGTGAATTCGAACTCTTGACAAAAAAATCATTCAGTTATCTCTTACAAAAAGTAAACCCACATACAAGATGCGAGAATAGTCACTTTCGATATTCAGATCCATTATACGATTCTAAAAGATAATATAAAAGGTTTCAGAGAAATCCAGTGTCGAGTTACAATTTACGACCCAGAAACTTATGAAGACGCTCACCGCAGTGTTTCATACGACGATTAGTTTATCGCGGTTTATCAACTTAATTTTTGGGATTAAGCCTGTTATGACCAAATGGTATGGCCACAACCCAAATAGAGGGTGTTTTTTTTTAGAGCTATAGAACTTAAAATTGCAATAAAACAACGATGGATTATGCGATTGACATGAATTTTATTGATCCGCAAGATAATCTTGTGGCATTACATTTTAAATATGATTTCTGGCATATGACCGCCACAGCTGGCTCGGATGTGGTCCGATCTGGACGTCCAATTTTCGATGACTTTTTCCAACATTTGTGTCCGTATATCGGCAATAACACGGCGAATGTTGTCTTCCAAATGGTCAAGGGTTTGCGGCTTATCCGCATAGACTAATGACTGTACAGAGTTGAACCAGAGGAGATAGACAAAATCTGATACCCACTTCTCGATCTCTTTTTCTGAGAAACTAACAAGGGTAGTATTCATTTTAGGCCACCTTCTTTTGTTTTAGAGTTATAAGCGAAAATTGGAAAAATGGCGATATCGAAAAACATTTATATCTCCGCTAAAACTGATGATAGAGCTCTGAAATTAAAACATTATACAGGCACTTTTTTACGTCGATTCCAGTGGCGTGCTCGTATTTCCAAAAGGGTTTTTAATTACGAAGCTATGACCCAAAGTTATGTTTTTTCAAATAGGAACACTAGATTTTTGTGTCATTTTCTGAAAGCTTGATTTTTCCCGATTTCAAAAATATATAACATCGTATGATTCGGATCAATATCAATAATAGAAAATCGCCAAAAACCTCTTTTCACCTAAGAGTCTCAATATTTCTATGGTTTCAACTGTTGATGAACACAGAAAAATTGAGCTTTCTATAACAAAAGCAGTGTCCTTCCGTCAATCTGATTATTTCTATGCTTTTCACTTATTTCTACAAAATTCGAATCTAGATATGTTTTATAAATTTTTTTATCTAAAAATTGATTTGGAAATAACGGAGAAACCACAAGATCGAATTTTTCAATCGAAAGAGTTGTATTGAGATGCATGTATCAGGAGATTATTTACATAGGTCTCCAGAATCAATACGCACAAGTACCAATCCATTTTAAACAGCATATGAAACAATGCATATATGATTGAACTCAACATTTCAATTACGAAGGGACAAACAAGAAATAATATTTAACCTAATAATGACAACAATTGCACAATGCACAGTCGACACCTCTTCTCGATATTTCAATAGATGAATATTTGAAACTGTGTTCAAGCTACCTAGGAAACTTTTTCCAAGTTCGTTTATCTTTTCGAAACTATTTGTATAAAATAAATATAGATTCGAATTTTGTAGAAATAAGTGAAAAGCATAGAAATAATCAGATTGACGGAAGGACACTGCTCTTGTTATAGAAAGGCTCATCAACAGTTGAAACCATAGAAATATTGAGACTCTTAGGTAAAAAAAGGTTTTTAACCATTTTCTGTTATCTATTTTGATACGAATCATACGATGTTATATATTTTTGAAATCAGGAAAAATTAAGCTTTCAGAAAATGGCACAAAAATCTAGTGTTCCCATTTGAAAAAACATAACTTTGGGTCATAGCTTCGTAATTAAAAACCCTTTTGAAAATACGAGCACGCCACTGGATTCTACGTGAAAAAGTGTCTGTATAATGTTGTAATTTCAGAGCTCTATCATTAGTATTAGCGGAGATATAAATGTTTTTCGATATCGCCATTTTTCCAATTTTCGCTTATAACTCGAAAACAAAAGAAGGTGGCCTAAAATAAATACTACCCTTGTTAGTTTCTCAGAAAAAGAGATCGAGAAATGGTTATCAGATTTTGTCTATCTCCTCTGGTTCAAAAGTTGTAGTGCTAAAACATCGAAATTTGCCCACCCTGTACATAGCCCCACAGAAAGTAGTCTAGCGGTGTTAAATCACAAGATCTTGGAGGCCGATTCACAGGACCAAAACGTGAAATTAGGCGGTCACCAAGCGTGTCTTTCAATAAATCGATTTTAGCACGAGCTGTGTGACATGTTGCGCCGTCTTGTTGGAACCACAGCTCCTGGACATCATGGTTGTTCAATTCAGGAATGAAAAAGTTAGTAATCATGGCTCTATACCGATCACCATTGACTGTAACGTTCTGGCCATCATCGTTTTTGAAGAAGTACGGACCAATGATTCCACCAGCGAATAAAGCGCACCAAACAGTCAGTTTTTCTGGATGTAACGGTGTTTCGACATACACTTGAGGATTAGCTCCACTCCAAATGCGGCAGTTTTGTTTGTTGACGTAGCCATTCAACCAGAAGTGCGCTTCATCGCTAAACAAAATTCGCTTATGAAAATCGGGATACGTATTCCGCACAGAACCATTATCTTCGAAATAAAATTGCACTATTTGCAAGCGTTGTTCAGGCGTATGTCTATACATGATGAATTGCCAAACCAAACTGAGAATAAATCACTTGACAGCTGTTAAATCGGTCGCCATCTTGAACAGAAATGCTAACTTAAAGTTATATACCTCGAAAAAAAACACCCGTTATAATAAAGCTATCCTGGATGAACGATGTAAGAAACTGAAAAGGGGAGATTTGAGGCACTAGATATGGTGATAGAGATAATTGTGTGGATAATTGTCAATTTTACAGTGACTTAAGGAAAATAATAAAAGTTGTTTTGAAATAATAATACCTCCTTATAGTAACGGACTACAAGCAAAATCTAAGCGACAATAAACTGTACGATGTGTTACAGGACGTCCTTCGTTTCGATAACACTGAACTTGGACTCGAGATTCTCCTATTGCCATTAATTGAATATGGCTATCCTGGGTCTTATTTTTTGTTGTGGCCATTCATTCCCTCGTCTACGACATTCTTGACCTTCTCCAGACCATGCTGGATGAAACCTTCACGTAATCCAATAATGCGACCTCTATCGAATACACTCAATTGAATAATTCGATACATCTCACGTTGTGATAATCTAGGCATAATCGCAACCCAAAATGAAACGATGAATGAAAACCAAAGAATTACAAATAAACAATACCAAAATCATCTTAATACACCAGATAATTTCGATTCTAACTAAAAGTATGAGGACAAACTTTAAATGTCTACTAGATTGGTTTGAATGAAATTTTAATCAATAACAACCTTCAACTAGTTCAACATTTCCGCCAAGTTTTGTCAAAAAATTCCAACGCCTCCTCTTGGTACTGTATTTCTTATGTCACAGAGTATGCGTGAAAGGATATCGAGGGGACTAAGGTTGTTAGCACTTTGCTTGAGGGATGTTCGATATTCTTTTTTTATGTCACAGAGTATATTAATTCTGCAATATAAAAGCTTTAAACACGAACCGTTTTTTTTGTCAATGAGATTTATCAATGAAAACCAATTAAACTCACTCTCCTATTGTATTTAATTTATGTATGAAATATAACTTCTTCCGAATCTGCTCAAAGCAGTTAAGGCTTACAACCTCTATCCAGAACACGTTCATAATGCATCTACAAAGCAAGTAACAAACATTTCCACATTCACATGACGAATGTTCATCCAAGAGGATAAACGCGCCCTGTGATTTGCAAATAACTCCCGAGGTGCTCGTTCTGTGTGAAACAACCCTAACGGAATCCAGAATTCTATATCATCTGTTGAGGCTGCTCCAAATTAAGCTTCCCTACTAATGAGAAAATGTGATTGAAACTTTCTTCAGAAACTAGAGAAGATTCGAAGCGTTTGAATTTTTGTGAAGATTAATATGATATACACACATCATCAAAAGTCTTGGCCCCGCCTCGGGCCCCGCTAGGTTTCTCAAGAAATGAACAAACTATGTACTGGGAATGGGCTGAATATTTTCCTCTTTTTCAAATGCAATATATTTGATAGAACATCTTTGTTTGTTACCTACTTTTTTATTTATGCATGATGAGACATAATAGGTAAAAATTTGAATTTATCGATTATTGATTCTTGATTAATTATAGTTATTCCACAACTGCATCCAAATTCAATGGTTCGTATGGCCACCTCTTCTTTCAATCAACTGCCCAATACGTTTCCAGGTATATCGTTCCATTCTTGAAGGGCTAAATTCAATTCCTGAAAAGTTGAAGGTTGGATATTGCCATACGTGCCCAATTGGATTCATGCCTGGTGAGTTTGCTGGCCAGTTCATTCTCTGGATATGTTCCCTAGAAGAATGTTTTGAATCCTTCGTGTGCGGTGTGGTGGGGCGTTATCATCCTGATAAATGAAATTATGGCCAAATTCGTTGAGAACAGGAACAATGATTGGTTCAATGGTGTTTTTTACGTAGATGGTACCAATCATTATTCGATATAAGAAGGGTACCGCGACCGCACATTGATAGGAGGGGAGTTGCAAGATTTCTGACGATGTGTGAAGGTACGACGTCTCAGTTGAATACTTCAATCAAATAAAAAAAATATGATAATAAAATGAATAACGCGACTACATACCCTTGAGTACCTATATTACAATACATACTTCACATTACTACTTTTGTCCCTTTTAAAGGGTGTTTTTTTTAGAGCTATACAACTTTAAATTGCAATTAAACAACAATGGATTGTTCGATTGACATGTGAATTTCATTTATCTACAAGATAATCTTGTGGCATTACATTTTAAATATGATTTCTGGCATATGACCGCCACGGCTGGCTCGGATGTAGTCCAATCTGGACGTCCAATTTTCGATGACTTTTTCCAACATTTGTGGCCGTATATCGGCATTAACACGACTAATGTTGTCTTCCAAATGGTCAAGGGTTTGTGGCTTATCCGAATAGATCAATGACTTTACATAACCCCACAGAAAGTAGTCTAGCGGTGTTAAATCACGAGATCTTGGAGGCCAATTCACAGGTCCAAAACGTGGAATTAGGCGGTCACCAAACGTGTCTCTCAATGAATCGATTGTGGCACGAGCTGTGTGACATGTTGCGCCGTCTTGTTGGAACCACAGCTCCTGGACATCATGGTTGTTCAATTCAGGAATGAAAAAATTAGTAATCATGGCTCTATACCAATCACCATTGACTGTAACGTTCTGGTCATCATCGTTTTTGAAGAAGTACGGACCAATGATTCCACCAGCCCATAAAGCGCACCAGTCAGTTTTTCTGGATGAAACGGTGTTTCGACATACACTTGAGGATTAGCTTTACTCCAAATGCGGCAGTTTTGTTTGTTGACGTAGCCATTCAACCAGAAGTGCGCTCAGGCCCGGTCTGGTCAGGTCGGCAGGTCGGCGATCGCCGAGGGCCCCGGCCCAAGGGGGCCCCCAGCTGAACCAAACTAAACTAAACAAATTTTTGACAATATGTTTTTTTGACAATTTTATTTCATTTAAACGTTTTAAAATGAACAACGAATAGACATTATGGGCAAGGTTCTGTATTGATATTTTTGTCAAAATCTTTTATTTGAACAAGTTGATAAAAACAATTCTTCGATAAAACGCAATATAATTTTGAGAGGCTTCCACGATAGCATTATTCATAACGTTATGGTAGACTCTACCCAAGATACAGGAAGCACTTATACAGGGTGTCCCGTAAAGACCACGTCAAACCGAGGGAGAATGTGGATCAAAGGATAACCCACCTGCTATGACAAAATTCCCATTATAAAAGTCTTACCGTTTTCGAGATATTTTTTTTTGGGAAATAATGAATTTTTGCCCCTTTCAATAGTTTTGTCCTTACAATTTTACACCTTTCTGGTTAATTTTTTCAGTAAAATATTGCTGAAGAATGATTTTAACGTTTACATTAAAAACATCCTCCGAACATTTTAAAGGGGGGCTATGAGAAATATTTTTATTGGAAATTTTGGTAGTGGATTATTTTGTTCATGAAGTTTAGCCCATCGTAGTGGAACCAAAATGTACCGAGCTACTGCTGCACATTACGTCAATAAATTGTCTCATTAATAGTGATTTCAAAAAGGTATCACACAAGTCATTTGCTATTCAAAAAAAAAAGATATTGCTGTTTTTATCCAAATGGGTACGTTTCTGACAAAATCAAGTTTGTCAATTCTGTTAAGAAATCTTCGATGTTGCATTACTTAGTGAACAATGGCAATTGTTTACGTTCGGAAATATTACTCGCATAATTATTCATCTCAACGAAATTCAATTTTGCCGGCAAATTTTGCGAAAATATCATGCAGATCCAGATTTTTTTAATAAGATCATTTGGAGCGACGAGTCTTCCTGTACTAAGGATGAGTACATGAATCCCCACAATTTGCATAGCTGGAAATATCATAAATCCACACGAGGTGAGAGAAGATAGATCACAATATCGATTTATGGAAAACGGTAAGACTTTTATAATGGGAATTTTGTCATAGCAGGTGTGTTATCCTTTGATCTACATTCTCCCTCGGTTTGACGTGGTCTTTATGGGACACCCTTTATACCAATTGGCTATTTTCGTACGTTATGTCATTCGATGAAAAGATTATGAAAGGCTTCTAGAAATTACTGTAGTTGACGACTCGAGTGGTCCTGCATTGTAAAAACGTGTAACTCCAGAATTAACCAAGTACGGAATTCTGGAATCAAATATCGTTTCATGTTCATGCGATGGAAAAAATAACATGAAAGAGTATTATAACGGTTTACAGACTCACCTTAAAAAGCTAAATGAAAATATGACGTATCTATCACGTCTTGAACCTAGTAGCTGATTCAGCAGTAAAGTTACTAGAGACAGAAAACTTGTTTGGATTGGTGGAAGAATCTGCAGTTTTTCTGAGTTCATCTTACAAGCTACTGACAGTATGGTAGAAAGAACCAAAAAACAACATACAAACTTTATAGACTGCAAAAGTCTCTAAGGCTCTATTTTCGATAATTGATGAAAGTGTGTTGAAGAAAACTGCCAAAGATAAATAATTGACGTAAGTAAACCGTATTGAAAAAACATGATGGTCAGTTTGATTGTAAATCCAGACATATGGCCAGAAATTTGGCAAATCAATGATCAAAAATTTAAAACTCATTTATTTCATTCGTTCTACATTTGGTTCTTGCTATAACTCATGGTTCAAAATATTTGCAAACTAAAACATTGAACTACGCTGTTGCTTGGAATTCATTTCAATCACTGCTCAAACTTATTACTGAAAAAAGAAATGATAAACATTTTGAAGTTGTATACACAAAAATAAAAGAGTATGCACCAAGAGTCTGCTATTAATTGTAAATCGGAAGAATATCGGAAGAATCGGAATATTGATGTGGAAATAAAATTGCATTTCACGGAAAGAAGAATTTCAAAGAAAAAACGGATGTCTGGGAGAAATCAAAAGATGATTCTCCTAGAATATCAACAAAAATAATTACAAGTCAGTATTTTTCGATGTGTTAGAACCAGCATTGAAGGAAGTTTTTGTCCAAATAGAGGAATTTTAGAGGACCTGTCTTGGTTACACCCAAGAAAGTTCAATGAAATAAGCTTGAAGATATTCCAACTGTAGTCCCCTTGTATTTCAAACCTGCAAAGTTTGAAGAAGTTGATTATTAACATAAATAATTTGCAATCAGTTCAAAAGTTTCACGAAAATCGAAAATACTCAAGATGAACAAATCCCAGGCGAAATGTTAATAAACAAAGCAGAAGGAAATTTAGATTACTGTCAAATTGATTCAGAACCTTAATCAGAAGAAGCAACTTTTCGTGGTCTACGTAATGACAGTAAAGCAATTGTCAAGTGTTCGTCATGCGTATTTTCAGTTCTTTTTGATTTCTCTGGATCGGGCTTATTCATTCACTTGTATGTATCTTATAAATACGATATTTTGTATACAGGTTATACCTGTGAAAGAGTGTTTTTTGAGTTGAAAATAATCAAGAATCGTCTTAGGTCTAGTTCAAGCCAAAACCTTATTTCTATCCTAGTTTTTATGAATATGGAAAGAGATTTATTTTCTGACTTGGACAAATATGACATAATTAATGTCATGGGCAGGAGTTGTGAAGAACTTACCAAAGACTGAAAGGATAGTTAGTAAAATCATTAATTACTCAACTAGCACTGTGCTAAGAATTTTTTTTGTATTTATATTGTTAACAACAGTATTCATTTTGACCTACTTTATATAATGATTTATTTTATACTTTTATTTCATTATTATTTTAGGCCCTATTTTACTTTTTAGTATCAATATACCTAGTTGTTACCTTAAAGTTCAGTTTATAATTGTACATTTTTTTGTCTTGTGTTTTTCATTTTTATGTTAGTAGTTACGTCATTGGTCTCTCATTGAACTCTCATTCTACTTCAATTATAACCACTTTCAAGGAGTACTGAATGCATAATCTTGTTCTTTCAATTAGAGGTACAATAATAAATTAATCTAAATTTGCTGCTGGAGGCAGAATACTTTGAGATTCATTCAAACCTCAACAACCATAATTTAAAATTATTCAAGAGCACGTTTTGGCTGCCGTGATAGGTTCTCGTTTTATTTCCTGAAGGGGGCCCCAAATCAGCATGTAGCCGAGGGCCCCCAGTGGAGCCAGACCGGGCCTGAGTGCGCTTCATCGCTAAACAAAATAAAATGGACGTAGTGCGCGATACGTATTCCGCACAGAACCATTATTTTCGAAATGAAATTGTACTATTTGCAAGCGTTGTTCAGGCGTGAGTCTATTTATGATGAATTGCCAAACCAAACTGAGAATAAATCACTTGACAACTGTTAAATCGGTCGCCATCTCAAACAGTAATGTCAACTTAAAGTTATATACCTCGAAAAAATACACCCGTTATAACATCCTGTATAATTCTAATTGAAATTATAACTCGTAAATACGGAAACTAGATTTGAATGAGCATATTCCAACTATTTCTAAGATTAAGGAATTGATTATACTTATGAAATAATTCATCTGGTATATTCTTCCCAGCTCAAAAATATATCAGAAACATTAAAATCCGCTTCTGTTTATGACTGGATCTAAATCACATGTAAATCTCAGTCTTGCATGAATTTTTATGATCACAATCCAGCAGATCAGCATACTAACATGAATAAAGTCTAGTCAATTGTGAATGATATGAAAACCACTTCTCGTCTTCCAACTCTCAGATTCCTCTCGACTGAAAGGAAATTCCAAGTTTTTCTTGGCCTCCATTGAAGTATCGGGTTTGATGTTAACGGCATTACACTCGCTTATTTTCAAATATTTGAAAGATGCAAGTGGTCCAGGGCCCGCTCTAGTATCCGGCAAATCGGCTTGTTGCCGGGGCGGCAAATATTGGAGGGTGGCAATTTTTACTATTTCTCAGAAAACCGAATTGCTAGAAGAATTTATTGGATAAGTTTTTTTGAATGCAACAAATTTCACAGATGATTTTTTATATCAAATTAACTGTCATTCTTGCCGACGATGCTCAACCGTCAGAGGTAACACAAGATGGGGTCGATAATGTCCATAGGACCTTATCCGGCGGTAAACCATTCGGACAGTTACAGGATGGTCTTGTTCTCCTAACCACTCATCAGCCAAAGATCGAGTTGTCGCAAATCGGTCTCTAATGACCATAAGTCTTAGACGTCAATCTTGAACTTCATTTGTGCCCCTTCGACGTCCGGTGTCTACTCTTCTTCGATTTTGGGCATTATCAAACCACGCTTGACAACATCTCATAACAGTAGTTGGATTTCTGTTCGTGCGTACGTTTAGCGATTTCTCGGAATGACAACCCCGCCTCCCGTAGACCAATAATTCGACCTCTTTCAAATTCAGATAGCTGGCGATAAATTCCGCGTACACGTGCTCTAGGCATTTTAACATCTGAACATCGACTTTGGATCTCCTCGAACAGCTGGTTTGTTGTAAAATTTGTGAAACTTGTAAAAAAACGACTACAATATTTTAGTAAAAAAAATTGTTTGCATTTTTTCCTCCAAATTCAATCATTTACTCCTTGCTATACTATCTATGTTTTACCAAAAAAAATTAAAATTTAAATAGCTCCTTCTGGGTGTTGCAGTTTCTTTGACAGTTAGTATACGTTCAAGAAATGGAATTTTAATCTTTTCTGTCCAACAATTTTTATTAATTTCTTTAGTCGTTCATTAATTGATATTTCTATTCTAATTTAATTTGAATCCATGAAAAATAATTACACTTAATACATATCTTTAGTTTTTCAACCCGAACCTGCATGGGCGCCGACCAATATTTTTGCTGGGGCGGCAGAAACACTAAAGCGGGACCTGAAGTCATCAGAAACTAATGAATTCGAGCGACCTGAGGAAATATAAAATTTTATCGGGCTGCAGGGCTTCCACGAAACTCAGTCGAGAATTCTATACAAACCTAAATAGGCAAAAAATCCAAGATTTCATGGCATTGCTGCTTCGATATTCTTTTGAAAATAGTGTGCCATTCGAAATGAAGATTAAATTAATTATACCGAATTATATATTTTATGAATTTTTAAACTAACGGGTGTTTTTTTTCGAGGTATATAACTTTAAGTTGGCACTACTGATCAAGATGACGACCGATTTAACAGCTTTCAAGTGATTTCATTCAGTTTTTGGCAATTCATCATGAATAGACTCACGCCTGAACAACACTTGCAAATAGTGCAATTTTTTTTCTAAAATAATGGTTCTGTGCGGAAAACGTATCGCGCACTACGTCCATTTTATTTTGTTTAGCGATGAAGCGCACTTCTGGTTGAATGGCTACGTCAACAAACAAAACTGCCGCATTTGGAGTGAAGCTAATCCTCAAGTGTATGTCGAAACACCGTTACATCCAGAAAAACTCACTGTTTGGTGCGCTTTATGGGCTGGTGGAGTCATTGGTCCGTACTCCTTCAAAAACGATGATGGCCAGAACGTTACAGTCAATGGTGATCATTAAAGAGTTATGATTACTAACTTTTTCATTCCTGAATTGAACAACCATGACGTCCAGGAGCTGTGGTTCGAACAAGACGGCGCAACATGTCACACAGCTCGTGCTACAATCGATTCATTGAAAGACACGCTTCGTGACCGCCTAATTTCACATATAAATCAAATAATTTGACACCTTTGTGTCTAATCCTTCACAATAATATATCTATATGATATATTTAGTTTATTTTTGTCTTGGAATATATTCCAATTCTAAAAATGACAAATTTAATAAATTTAATAATCAACCAAACTTAAATTTATTAAATTTGTCATTTTTAGAATTGGAATATATTCCAAGACAAAAATAAACTAAATATATCATATAGATATATTATTGTGAAGGATTAGACACAAAGGTGTCAAATTATTTGATTTATATTAAATAGCCTTCAACAAGTAGACTCATTCAACTTTTATAGCCTAATTTCACGTTTTGGACCTGTGAATTGGCCTCCAAGATCTTGTGATTTAACACCGCTAGACTACTTTCTGTGGGGCTTTGTAAAGTCATTGGTCTATGCGGATAAGCCTCAAACCCTTGACCATTTGGAAGACAACATTCGCCGTGTTATTGCCGATATACGGCCACAAATGTTGGAAAAAGTCATCGAAAATTGGACGTCCAGATTGGACTACATCCGAGCCAGATGTGGCGGTCGTATGCCAGAAATCATATTTAAAATGTAATCCCACAAGATTATCTTGCGGATGAATAAAATTCATATCAATCGAATAATCCATCGTTGTTTTATTGCAATTTAAAGTTCTATAGCTCTAAAAAACCACCCTTTATTATACAGGGTGCTCCACCATTGACGATCTATTAAAGTTAAATGCTGAAATTTTTGAAACACACAGTATACAGGGTGTACTGAAAATGTAAATGACAAAACATTTGCTTTGCTTATGGAACACAATGTTTTTTATTGGACCCATGTTTGTTCAAAGTTTCATTTCCTTAAAACTTACTGTTTGGGGATCTCAATTTCCTAATATTCATTATTGATTTTTTTTGTTTGTTCAAATTTTTATTGGCCAAATTAAATCATTTTTTTTCAGTTGATATTCGAAATTTATCATTTTTAATATATTTTTTTCATTTATTTTGTTAAATCAGCGTTTTTTCTACGTTTACAGTTACCATTTTTGAGATATTTCTATTTTTCATAAATTTAAGGGTCTTTGGAAAAACCTCCGACTCCGAAAATAATGAATTTATTTTAATGAGATTTTGAAAGTGGATCTCAGAAGAACGGAGGCAAGTGTTGAATTTTTGATAATCATTGGGAACTCTACTGTAAGACTCATTCAAACGTTAATATCTGGCTTATTACAAATAGCATACTCTATATTTAATTTTTTTTATTAGGTAGCAAATTTTAGTTTCTTCGACATATTCTCTACCTAATGTGATCATGAAATATAGGGGGTGCCATTTGGAATAAGATCAATATTAACATTTGAGTGTATCATCAATCGTCCCATTTTGAACACCCACTAGAGTTCTTAATGATTATCAAAAATTCAGTATTTACCTCCATCCTTCAAGTATTCACAGAAATATTCATTGATTTCAAAGTTATGATTATTCTTCAAAGACCTTCAAATTCATAAAAAAAAACGTTTGTTTTAAGCATAAAAAAATTGAAAAAACTTGAATAAATTTTTTCCATGCAATCTCAAAATTCAATAAAATCAAGGTGTTCCATAAGAGAATACATATTTTTGGTTATTTTCACTTTTTTGGTAGGTACAAATTCAGAATGTAGCTTTAATGGAACCTAATGATGCTGTGTAGAAAAAAAATTCTAAATTGACAGCGTTTAACCGTAAGAAAGCGTCGCGGCAATTGAGGAACACTCTGTATATCACCGAACTGAATTTGATTTGTTTTCCTTCCCAATTTTGAATTTTCTGGTATTAATTTTAAAATGGTTTCCACCATTCCTTTGGAAATGACAGAAACTTCGTAACTTGTTTCCCTGATTTTGTAGATACGAAGTTAGCACCTAAAACTAAGATCTTAAAGCCTACTCAAAACTTTATTCGGGAGTTCTTATAACTTCTAGTCCGGTATCCAACTTCTATCAATGAAAGGAAGGAAATGAATTCATGTCACTTCAATCGCCTTTATGAATGATGTGGTCAGAATTCTGAAGAACATCAATGTTAAGTAAACTTGTCATTATAGCCCTACCCTTAGGGGTACATTCACATTTTTTATCTTCATTCATCTCTTAATGGTATGTTGGCTTCTATTACTCTGGAGTTTTGGAAACTTGGATAGGTTGCACATTGAAAGAGGGAAGAGAGGATCCGAGTATAAAAGATCAGATTTTCAATAATCAGGTACGAGGTCAAATGATACATGCAAGTTCGTAATTTCATCTCTATTCCATCAAATATCCCTTTTTTGATCTCGATATTATTCATACTTTTGCTAATTTTAGAGAACTCTTCTGGATGTTCAAAATGAGACAATTCACTGATGACTTATTCAAAAGTTAATAATGGAAACATTCTAAATAGCACACCCTATAATTCTTTTTCTTTATTAGGTAGTTAATTTTCTTATCTTCGAAAAATTCTCTTACAAATGAATTGATGAAATATAGAGTGTGCCATTTGGAATACGCCTGATATTGAAGTTTGGATAAGTCATTAATGAATCGTTTCATTTTGAACACCCAGTGAGGTTGACAAAAGTTATCAAAGAGTCAATACAATCTTCCATTCTGCTGAGATTCATTTCAAAAAGATTAATTCATTTCGAAGTTATTAGGTTTTTGTAAAATCGAAATATCTCGAAAATGGTAAATATTAAGCATAAATAACTTTTGGTTCATTTATTCGATGGGATCTTAAAATTCTTTAAAAAACATTCATAAGAAAACAATATGCTGAAAAAGCATCAATAACAACATGATCTGCCTCATAACCACAAACTAACCAACCAACCAACCCAACCTCCAAAAAAAAAACAACAACTGCTCCGATGATAACACAGAAGTTTCTTCTTCCAATGAAGAATCTTGCAAAAGTGTGTAAAAAAAAATTAAATTCAAGTGAATGAATAATATTGAAATGTTTTGATATATGACGCATAAGTATTTCCAAGGTTTTTGAATAAAACAAAACAGCAAAACAGAACAAATACATAAACTAAACATAAGTAAAATATCGTAATTTACATAATCTATCGTACATAAAGAATTTAACTTCCATATAATGAGTGGAAGAGATCATAATTGAAGAAAAGAGCCCTGAAAAATTCAGCTAATCTATAATCTGCAAAATTGTAAGAATTTTCTATATATTGAATGTGTAAATATCAGCTTCCAAATAATTTGAAAGCTGAGATAGTGCTGTTTTTTGTCTTTGTGAAGTACATTACGATCTTATCCCTCTTTAAATGAGGATATCGGGGAATTATTCTCATATTGGTTGAGCTGCCATTATTTATTTATTATACAGGCGGCTTAGTAAAGGTGGTTTGGAGATTTTTATTGCAGGACAAACGTAGCGGAACAATCTTATCTAGTTTCTAAGAACATGAAATAAAATTGCACTATTCGCAAGCGTTGTTCAGGCGTGAGTCTATTCATGACGAATTGCCAAACCAAACTGAGAATAAATCACTTGACAGCTGTTAAATCGGTCGCCATCTTGAACAGAAATGCCAACTTAAAGCTATACACCTCGAAAAAAACACCCGTTATAAGTTTGCCGAATAAAATAGTTTACGCAACACTTCCAAAATCAATTTTTTTGAACCGCAGACTTATGTCTACACGTTCAAAAAACGGAGTTTTCCGGGCCTGTTACGTAAATTACTCTTTCAAATGAACTGCAAGCTATAATATTAATGGAGAACAATAAATCGAAAGTCCTGCAAAAGAAGTTTTCATCAGTGAAACATAAGTAATATCGTAACAAATTACTTCATTATAATTCCTTGATTAGTATGCCACGCTCGATTGATTGATAAAATTAAAAATGGTGGTAAAGTTCAAAGGCGTAGGGTTCACCTTGGAAGTTTTACGGTTGGGTGTTCAGCACTCAAGAATAAGCTTAGCCTTTCTCTCATTTTCAATTAACCCTATCGTTACGTTTGGAAATGAAGATAAGACACGATCCAATTTGCAAATAGGACAATCATTGGCCTATAAATGGAAATTTATGACGAACGTAAAATCTAGATAATTATTTTTCTTCGGGAGGTTTATTCACTGCTTAACGAATGCGGAAACTACACAAACCCTGGGTGGATGAACGTTGGGAATTTATTTATTGGTAACCTTTAATTGATTTACTTTTAGGTTGGAAAAGTAATCTGAGACTTTCACTACTAATTTTTCAGAAGAGTATGCCAACTGACTTCGGAAAAATTTTATTATGGATATCATGCTATGAGCTGTTTAAATATACAGGCTGGTTCAACGAAAACTTAACATCTCGATTTTCCGACTTTGAAATGAAAATGGTCTGATTCGAGGGGAAACAACTTTTTCGCTCTTCGCATCCTCGTTACATCAACCCCCCAACGGGGGTCACAATACCTTGATTTTAAGGATGAGAGATGAGTAGTTTTGTGATAATAATAAATGAATAATTAATTTTGAATATCATATCGAGTAATATCTAACCTTAAAATTTCGCTTCAAAATATTCATCCATAATGAAATTACAGCGAATATTCCCCTTCTGTCAAAAATTCTATGTGAATGGAATGCAACTATCGAAAATTACAGCGAATATTTCCCTCCTGTCAAAAATTCTTTGTTTATGGAGAACAATTATCGAAAATTACAGCGATAATTGCATTGTAGGATGCGAAACAACACTGCGATAATTGTTCTGTTCATAAATGCATAGTTTCTATGCATCTTACACAGTTCGAATCTATGGCAATTCCATTCTAAATCAGTTTGACAAGTAATGTAACAGTTTATTCGGGAAATATTCCCCCGAATTACATTCGTGCATCAAAATGACCGGATAATTTCGCATTCCAGCGTGTTTTCTTTGAAAAACTGCATTCGGTCATTTTCATTTTTGGCGAAAGAGCCCGACACCGAAAATGAAAATGAACTCATGCAGTTTTTATGACAACACGCTGTCATGCAAAATTATCGGTAATTTTGATGCACTTGTGCAATTACTTACGATAATTGCATTGTAGGAAGCGAAATAGCACTGCGATCATTATTCTGTTCATAGATGCATAGTTTCTATGAATCTTACACAGTTCGAATCTATGGCAATTCCATTCTAAATCAGTTTGACAGGTAATGTAACAGTTTATTCGGGAAATATTCCCCCGAATTACACTCGGGCATCAAAATGACCGGATAATTTCGCATTCCAGCGTGTTTTCTTTGAAAAACTGCATTCGGTCATTTTCATTTTTAGAGAAAGAGCCCTCCACCTTCGGTGTCGGGCTTCGTAGTTCGGTGTATAATCGAATATGGTCTGTGCTCTTGTGATATTATAACTGATTATATTTCCGGGATAAACAGTCAGGTGAAAATTTAGAGACTCTTTTTAATTCATTCGAGCGTTCGCTCTCTTTTATTAGCATCTTCAGGAATCTACAAACCTACAGTCGATAACTTTTCTCTACTCTATTAGGGATCATATTTCCTCATTTTCATCGTTTGGAGTCGAATTTCAATATGAAAATTTTCAAATTACCGAGCATTCAGTCTGGCCACGTTCGTATCGAACTGAAAAGTCAACAATGTTCACGAATGACATCGCTTATCGCAATCATCATATATACCACAAACTTTATCACCCATACCGTCGAAACGACCTACCTATCTCGAAATAATTTCACCAACTTCGAAGTTTATAGTCGCAGATGTGGCTCCATCATTGAAAATTGGAACTTGGAAAGTTGCAATTACAGTTATCCAAGAATTCGGCTATAAGCCGTATTCTTCCATTTGTTGCAGTGGCGTCTGCACAACAGCCCTGGAAACTAACTCGAGATCTGATAATGAAAGAGCGCAACAGATTCGGCAACTCTTTGTCAGGACTCGAATGAGTTCTCGGATGTTTCTCCAGATAAATGTACGAAAGGGCTGCAGAATTTCATTTCATGCGTCATTATCTCAGAATCTGAGAGGGCGGACTGTTTTGGGAAAAGTTATTGTGTTTAATGGAGAAGTTGATCTCGTGATAAGAGTCAGAGAGCTTTGACTTCTTAATGGGTTCGATTCAACAGGGTGAGTTTGTGAGTGTCGGATAGGGGTGGAAGTATGAAACCAATTATTGAACGGTGGTTGGAAGTTGGCGTGATGGGAGACGGGTATTTTAATTTATTCGTTTCATTGTTGTTTTTGCTTTAATAGTTTCTTATACTCGAGATCTAAGAACGTCAGTAGTAGTATAGTCTAATGAGCCCTGTTACACGTGATACTATGATAATAAGAATTTGAAAGTTATACATATTGCCAATAAACCACCATAAATTAGGCAAAGGTTTGAGATATTTTTGTCCAAACTACTTTTCCGAATTCATTTTGTTTTTTTTAGAATGACAGGTTAGGTTAGGTTAGTTAAAATGACAGGTTATTTTTTTTCTGAACGTTAGTATGTAAACCGTCTCCGCATAAAACCTCTATTTTACATATACTGGGTGTCGCAATTACAGCTCGTTTTTTTCTTCATAAGATTTGTAATACTCTGTAGAGTGTAACAGTTACATTATCAAGGCAAGATTTTCTCTTTTGATTCAATTCATTATCTTTCTTGATACTCGAGAAACACCATCAATCAGACATGATTTAATTGAATTCAATCAAAATTATTGGCACGGAAGTATAATATATCCAAAGTCTCTTGAAGGAAGCTGAATATTTCGATTATACAAGGGTTGCCCAAATTTTCAGAAATTCCTTGGGGGCCAGTGAATTTATTGCCTAACAATACTTCAGAATAAACAGCGGTATTTAGTGGATTGCGGTATCCACTTCAAAGGGATGTCTATAGCCAAGCTATTTTATGGACTAGTTCAAGTGACTCTGGATATACTATACCAGGGTGTATCGAGACATCCAGACTTAGTAGCAGACTATAGAAAAACAGACAGTACCATTAATTGTCGAATGCAAATGCTTAGTGTCTATTCGGTATTTTTTGACAATTCTTTCATCAACAAATATGCAACGGAAAACACTAAATCTTACACAAGAAGAATGTGCTCAAACACAACTCATGTGTTTGAAGAAGGCTGGAGTTAGCGAAGAATTGGTGAAAGATGTCATGTTAGTAACATAACCGTTTCATTTCTTTATGATCGCATAGAACTTGTGATCATTCATGAAAAACTTACAACTAAAAAATACATACTGCAGATTTTAAAACCACATGTACTGTCATTTGCGCCATATACACGGTGTCTCATTGAGAAACGGAAATACTTCACAGGTGCATAGGTGGCACCAAGGCAGTTCTGGAGATACCCCATTTATTGGGTCTTATTGTCTTCGTAGCCGAGATATAGGGTGTTTTATAAATTTTACCCGTTTTTTTCTGAGGCCACATCAAACGAACCACCCGGTATATTTTCTTCATATTTGGCAAATATGTTCCTAATTGAGAGTCCAAACGTATTATGCAATAACCGCCTTGAAAATCCAGATCCGGGATAACAAAAAATTATGAATCATTTGAATCCTCCTACCAACCCTGTACATCGGAATTTAAAAAATCTGTTTTATTCGGAAAACACTACTAAAAACTAAACTGAGACCTGTACTTCACATTTTCGCGCAGACAGTTTTACTGCACAAATTTTCAACGTAAAAGTGCAGTTTTTAAGAATTTGCATACCTGAAAGTGGTTTGAAGTGACTTTTAACAATGAATTTTCAAAAATATTGAATCCATAATTATTTCAAGATTACTTTGTAATTCATTTTACATTGGTCAATAGGCCGATTAGGGTGACCGTGGAAGGGATGAAGTGCTCTATTAACTTCTATGGACAGATTAATTTTTTTTCTAAGTTAATGTCAACAATTATAATGTCAAAATTTATACCCTATAGCTTACAGAATAAACCATATTATTATTATTATAATTAATTGAAGTGTTGTTGTGACGTTAAACAATTCATAATGAATTGCCAAACCCCCAGAGTAATAAACATAGATAGAGGGAGCATATGTCATTTTCATTGAACAAATTTTGTCCCCCAACATGAACTATCAAATTTGACATGAAGCGCGCGGAAATGACAACATATCTGTGAAACGATATTTCACTCAATTCGAGATTTTCATATTAACTCAAAATATATTGAAATAAATACCTAAATATATCAGAATTTCAGAAAATAAACTTCAAGCGCGTCAAACGACGTGAAGGAACCAATGACACTAGGAGAGCAAAAATCGTCAAACCTTGGATTTCTGCAGGTAGATACAATTATTAATATTCTGAAAAATATTCAGGAAAAATATCGGATTCCAAATATTCAAATCTGCGAATTTTTTGAGACTCACTCAAATAAATATATTTCATTCAATATAATATAGTAAAATTGAGTGCTTATTTAAAAACATTTCACAATCCGACAACGTAATCTAACCATGTTGGGGGCATGTAAAAATTGCGTATACTCCCTCTATCTATGTTTATTACTCTATGGCCAAACCTCATTGAACAGAATTAATGTCAACACAGTTTGACATTTTCAACTGTCAAACCCTAGACAACAACCATCGAAACTCATGCAGCACTTTCTAGCCCTGACAGAGACGAGGAATGAAGGTCGAGTCATCGTTATTTTATATTAGAGGATTCGTATTTCCTTTCATCTATCTAATCTTAATAGCTCATCTAAACCACAATAAAATTTTCCATACCTTTATGAATTGAATATTTAGAATCAGCATATTCTGGAGCTTTAACTGCGAAAACTTCTGCGGTTTTACTCCTTCGAAGTTTAGTGGAAATGATAAACCAAAATCTCAGTAATTTCATCCTACACAAACATACAAATAATGTTGGATGGCTTTCGGTTTGGGTGCGAGCCAAAGGCAATTCTATCGGAAATAGCCACGACCTATTGTCTTGGATATCCTGATAGCCGTAAACTTGATCTTTGAAGGTCGATCAGAATCAAATTTTTAGTGGTTTCTTCAAGCCGGACGTTCATTAAACTCTCCAATTAATTGTTTTGAAAGCCGATCAAATGGAGCGTTGCCAAATCTGAAGTGGTGCGATTTCAATTTATCGAATTTATTTTTATGTCCCTGCTCACTTACCCCCCATTTCGAATCATGATTGCATACTGGTTTTTTAATGCTCGTTCCGCGAATAGCTAGCGTTGTACAATTTTGTTCCATAGAGTAATAAACATGGATAGAGGGAGTATACATGTCCCCAACATGGTTAGATTACGTTGTCAGATTGTGATATATTTTCAAATCCACAATTTTATTTTATCGGCGTTATGAATGTATATTATATTCAATGAAATAGGTATATTTATTGGAGTGATTCACGATTAAATATGCAAATTCGAATATTTGGAATCCGATTTTTTTCCTAATTGTCGAATTCGTAATAAGCAGAATATTTATTATTTCCTGTATCTACCTGCTGAAATCCAAGGTTTGGCAACTTTTGCTCTCCTAGTGTCATCGGTTGTTTCACGTCGTTTGGCGCGCTTGAAGTTTGTTTTCTGACTTTCTGATATATTTAGGTATTTATTTCAATATATTTTAAGTTAATATGAAACGTTGATTCACTCTGGAACATAAGAAGTGCGTTCTTTGTGGAGAAACTCGCGAATTGAGTGAAAAATCGTATCACTGATCAGGGCCGACGTTAGGGGTGAAACAGTGAAGTGACTGTTTTAGGAGCATCTTCTCGAAGGGCGGAAATTTAGCCTAGTTTGTGGCCACCCTCTCATATTTCTGAAAAAATATAGTCTTGATTCTTAAAAACAACATGAAGTTGGTCCGCTTTGCTGCATTTATCAACATTCTCTGCAATAAAAATCTCCAAACCGTCTTTACTAAGCCGTATCTTTGATAAATAACACATGGCAACCCAACCAATATAAACAGCATTGCCTATTACCCTAATTGAATGAGGGATGCAATGTATTTCACAAAGACGAAAAACAACACTTCGAATTACGTGGAAGTTGTTCACACATTCAACATATGGAAAATTCCTACGATTGTGCATTCGAAACTAGTTACTGATGAATGTTAAATGTTTTTAATCCCATTTAGTTTTCGAAGCTTTGCATGCCTTACCGCCCTGTGTATCTTGTGGTGTGATAGGTAATCTTTCATCGATCGTACGCATCGATCGTGTCGTCTGAATGAATCAGATATATTACTTACGCATTGTTCATCGGCGTCGAAGAAATCCAGGAATTTATTTTAGGTAAAAATGTTCGAAAAAAAAAACAAACCCAGTGGAAACGACTTTAGAAAGAAACGAATAGCAAAATCGCTAGAGAAATCAAACATGGAGAATTATCATCGGAGCAGGTGATGTTTTTTGATGGAGGGAGGTGTTTATTAACATTTTTTTAGCAGGGGCGCCGCAAAATTCTTCAGGCGCCAAAATTGCTCGCGCGGGTCCTGTCATTGATATGTTCTCATTTCCGCTCGCTTCGTGTCAAATTTGATAGTTCATGTTGGGGACAAAATTTGCTTACTGAAAATGACATTTGCTCCCTATATTTACTACTCTGAGGTTGACACGATCACTCTTGAACTGAAAAACCTAGAAACTCGAAATTTTCAATGTGGGTTTGGATCTCAAATTCATTAGTAGTAGGTATACAGTGTGGTCCAACGATTCTCACCTCGATTTTTCGGCTTTGAAATGAAAATGTTGAAAACCACTCTTCTTCTTCTTCTACTTTACGAAAGCTTACTAGCTTGTTTCACCCATTTTCCTCCTCTCGTTCTTGAGATATTGAGGTCCAGCTGTCCTTCCACCTTTTTGGGGGTCTCCCTACAGGTCTTTTGGATGCTGGTCTTCCGTTTCTCGCGATTTTCGCTATTCTGTCGCTTGACATACGTGAGACATGTTCATTCCAGAACCTTCTTCTCGCGCGGGTCCATCTAACTACGTCCTCCGTCTGGCATTCTTTTCTGATCTCGTCGCTTCTTCTCTGGTCTCTCAATGTGTTTCCTGTGATTGCCCTCAAAACTCGCATCTCGTTTGTTCGTGCCATTCTTTTAGTTTCAGCTGTTTCTGCTCTTGTTTCCACCGCGTATGTCATTATGGGTCTGACACATGCTTTGTAAATTCTCACTTTACTGGTTGTTGTCATGCAATTGTTCTTCCAGATGATATTCCTTAGGGCCCCCGATATTCTGGCTGCCTTATTCATCTGATGTCTTACACTATCTTTTAAGCTTCCATATGGCGATATCGTTACGCCCAGATAGTTAAAGGAGAATACTTGTTCGATGATTTTGTTATTTATCTCCAGCTTACATCGGCGGGGTTCCCTGGCGATCACCATGCTCTTAGTTTTAGGGATTGATATTACCATATTGAGTTCTAGAGCCTCCCTGTAAAATGCCTGTATTAACCATTGCAGCCCGTCTTCACTATCTGCAAATAGTACTGCGTCATCTGCATAACACGAGATCTTCAATAGTTCGTTCCCCATTCTGTATCCTTGGTTCACCCTTCGTACTTTGTGTATTATCCTGTCCATTATCAGATTAAATAACAGTGGACTAAGACTATCTCCCTGTCTCACTCCTAGGTTGATCTTTACTTTATCGGTTGTGGTTGCTCTTGTCTTGACTGTGGTAGTGTTGCCTGTGTTTAGTTGTTTTATCGTCTCTACAATGTTTGGATGTATTCCTCTGTGCTTCAGTTCTTCCACCACATCCGTCAGTTGTATTCTGTCGAATGCCTTACTCAAGTCTATGAAGCACAAGTACGCAGGTTTGTCATATTCAATGGATTTCTCTATTACCTGTCTAACAACGAATACAGCGTCGACCGTGGAACGATTTTTGCGGAAGCCCTGTTGTTCTTCACATAGCTTGGTGTGTTGCAATATGTGTTGTCCCAGTATACGAGTGAACAGTTTCATGGAGGTGTTCAACAATGATATTCCTCTGTAGTTTGCTGGATCTGATGTTTTTCCCTTTTTGAATAAAGGTATTGTTATGCTCTCTTTCCATTCGTCTGGTATTACTGCGCTCCCTAGAATCTTATTGAATAGTTTGGTGAGCTGTTCAGCCAATCTTACTCCTCCTTGTTTCAACAGTTCATTAGGAATGTTGTCTGGACCGGGAGCTTTTCCGTTTTTGAGATGTTTCATCTCGTCCATCACTTCTTCTGTTGTAACCCGCTTGTCCTCTTCCAAGCTTATTGCATATTCTCGCCGCAGTTTTTGTCTCCTTTCTAGTGGCTGGTCATTATCCTGGGAGTGCAGATTTGTGAAGTACTCTTTCCATTTATCCGCGGTGATGTTATGTATTTGCACTGTCTCATTTACCTCTTTTTTCGCGGCTCTGAGCATCTTCCATATGCGTTTTTGAGTTCCATATAGGTCATTTTCCATCTCTCGACTAAAGTTCTCCCAGTGTTCTTTCTTTATCTCTCTAATTCTTTTATTGACTCTGTTCCTAATTTCAGTATACTTTAGAAAGTTTCTCGGCGTCTTGTTATTTATGTAGGTTAGATGTGCCTCCTTCTTTTCTTGTGCCAGATCTTTTACTTCCGATGTGAACCAGGGCTTCTCTCTCCGCTGATGTGAGGTTGCCCTGATTGTTCTCTTCCCCAGCGCTTCTTCGGCTGCTTCATTTATGTTCTTTAGGAGTATTTTCCACGCCTCGTTCACCGTATGTTGGTCACCGATTGTTGTTTCCTCTATTTTGTTTGTCAAACGTCTCCTATATAAGTCGAGTATGCTCTCTGTTTTTAGGGACTCGATGTTGAACTTTGTTACTGGATCGTGTTGTTTGTCCGCTTTTGTTGGTCTTCTCATTCCAGATATCACACCTAGCACCAAATTGTGGTCAGACCCTATGTTTGCCGATGTTAATGATCTAATATCTAACACTTGTTCTGGTACAATTGCTCTATTCGTAAGGATGTAGTCTATTGTAGAAGTTACACCCCTGCTCCCACGGAAAGTAATCTTATGTTGAGGTTTGTGACGAAAGTATGTGTTGTTGATTCTTAGCTCGTTGTAGGTGCAGAATTCGATGAGCATCTCTCCCCGGTCATTTATGATTTCTTCGTTGAATACGTTCTTAATTCCTGGAATTACCTCGTTACCCACTCTCCCGTTCATATCTCCCATGATAATAATTTGGTCTTGCTTGGGTATCTTGTCAACTGTTAATTGCAATTGCTCATAGAAGTCGAGGGCCTCCTGTGTTGGCCTTCCAGTATCCGGTGCATAAACTGATATTATGTGTGTGAAGTGGTTTTCCAGTTTCAGACTGATTTTTAGTATTCGATCGCTCCGATATTCGATGTCACTGATGATGTTCTGATATTTGTAATCTATGAGTACTCCCACTCCCGACGTCGCTCTAGTTTCTTTTGGCCTCCCGGAGTATATCAAGATGTAGTCGCCATACTGTTCGGTTCCTTTCCCTCTCTTCTTCGTCTCGGAGATTGCGCAGATGTCTATTTTCTTGTTTCGCAGTTCTAGAATGATTTCCTGGTCTCTTCCACTAAAAGATCTTACGTTCCAGCATCCTATCCTCAGTTGTGTCCTCTTCCTCTTCCTTCTCATCTTCGTGTTACCTCTCGTGTTCCTTACTCTCGCTTGGTCCGTCATCAGTAAATCCGTCGTGTTCCGAGGCTCGGTTTGGGTTCTGTGAGCAGTGTTTCTTTTGATTACGTAGGGTAGGTCGCTAGCCTCACCCTACAACCCTCCTCCTTTATCCGGGCTTGGGACCGGCAGTGGCAGCTATTGGGCTACTCAATCCACCCAACACCCACCACAGGCGGAGTTGAAAACCACTCGGACCCGTCAATTTCTGATTCGGGAAGAAACAACTTTTCCGATCTCCTAGTAACTTCAACCTCCCAACGGGGGTGAGTACAACCCCTAAATTTCAAATAGCGATGAGTGGTGTCATGATACCTGATTTTGAATATTCGCTTCGAAATTTCCATCCTAACGAAATGACAGATAAAATAGTGGAAAAGTACAACTCCTAAACATCTTTAAAATGTGTCGGATATGAATAATATTCTCGGGATAAATTCCACATTGCCCCTTTCACTATTTTAGCTATTATTTCATTTATCCAGGGATTTTTGAAGCGGAAATTGAGGGTCAGATAGTACTCGAAATGATCTTCAAAATTAGGTATCGCAACACCCCTCATCCCTATTCAAAATCAAGGGGTTTTGTTCCCCCATTAGGGTGTTGAAGTTATAGGGATAAAAGAGCCGGAAAAGTTGCCCCCTCGAATCAGAAATTGACGGATCCGAGCGATTTCCACATTTTCATTTGAAAGTCGGGAAAACGAGGTGTTACGTATTCGTTGGACCACCCGATATAAATAATTATATAAAATACACTGCGCAAAAAAATTAACGCACATTCTGAAAATCTCACTTTTAATGAAAGTTGACTCTACAATGACTTTATAACTTATTTTTTATGTTCTCTCGGGAAGGTTTTGAACGAAAAATGGAAGAAAAATTCAGGATTTCACCGAATTTTATGTGAAAGAAGAGAAATAAACAATTTTCAAAATACTGGAATGCTGATAAGTGATTTGATACTTGGTATTTCCATCTCTTGCGTTAATTACAACTCGGCAACGACGGTTCATACTCAAAATGAGTGATCTCAAAATGTTCTGATCTAATCCTTCCCAGATTTCTCTGAGTTGTATTCCTAAGTCATTAAGAGTAGCTGGATGATTTTCTGAACTTCTCAGCCTTCAATTGAGGTTGTCCCAAACCTGCTCAATCGGATTGAGATCTGGACTTCTTGCTGGCCATTCCATTCGAGAGACTTCAACCTCTTCAAGGTACTCCTGAACGATGCGCGCACGATGGGGTCTGGCATTATCGTCCATAAAAATGAAATTTTCACCAATGTATGGATCAAATGGCACTACATGCTCTTCAAGAATGTTCCTTATATACCTATCAGCATTCATAGCTCCATTATCAACGACCACTAGGTCTGTGCGAGCAGTCAAAGATATTCCACCCCATACCATAATCGATCCTCCCCGAAACCAGTAGTATTCAGGAAATTGCACTGAGCATATATTTCATGTAAACTTCTGTATACAAGGGAACGTCGATCACAATAGTAGAGGCAGAATCTAGACTCATCTGTGAAGAGAACTCTTTCCCAATCAGCCTCTTCCCAATGGATATGCTCTCTCGCAAAATTCAAACGCGCCCTTCGATAGGCTGGGGTAAGAGCTGGGCCTCTTGCCGCGGCACGAGGCCTCAAATCATATTCTCTGAGGCGATTTCTTATTGTCTGAGTGCTAATTTGCAGCCCATGTGTTTGCTCAAGCTGATTTTGAAGGAGGCGAGCTGTTGCAAACCGTTGTCTCAACGAAGAATCTCTCAAGTAACGTTCTTGAATGGCAGTTATTACCAGTGGTCTACCCTGTCCTGGTCTTCGGACATTCATACCTTTCTCCCCGAATCGCTGCAACATTCTGGACACACTTGTATGGGAAACTCCAAACCTTTCTGCAATTCTTGTGTATGTCCACCCTTCTTCTCGCAAAACTACCGCTTGGGCACATTCGTCTTGGGTCAAATTGCGCGTTTCGCGTTGCATAGCGATCGAGTGTAAAAAATCAAACGAAAGAAAAACTATTGATCACTAGAATTGATCGAGAACAACTGATTTCAGAATGGAGCCAATACATTCAAAATCTGATAATCTCATCTTTTTTTATTCCTGCTGGGAAAAAAACATCTGTATTGAAGAAAAACGTTGAAAGTGGATAACATATGCATGCATAATTCTGATAAAAATAATAATCATTGAGAACACCTTCAGTTGTAGAATAAATTTGAGATTTCCATAATGTGCGTTAATTTTTTTGCGCAGTGTACATATTTCAACCTTCATGCAACTAGGAATCATTCAGGAAGAATATCGAAAAATAATAGCCAATATTTCCGTGACAAGAGATGGTTCGAGTTTAGATTTTTATAGCAGATAAAAATAGACAGCATGGAGCTTTATGTAAATTTCTTGCTGATAGCATCATAGGAATCATTGAATTCAAACGGAAGGAGAATATGAACAAAATTAAATTTCTGTAACGAGTTTTTTGTTAAATATTATAAAAAACAATTGCAATCTGATACGGCAGCAGTTAGGTTAATAAAAGAGACTTACGCATCCTGGGAATTGTTCTTCCGAAAAAAGACAGAACAGGCCGTGTTGTGTGGCTTATTGCACCATCTTGTTGGAACCACATCTCATTCAATTCCATATCATTAATTTCAGGCAAAGAAAATATCGGTACCTAATCACTTTATATCACTTCAATAGTTAATTTTTTTTTTATAAAAGATTGAAATATGTTTCAAATGTGACGTTTCAATGAAACTTCATGAAATTCCCAATTCTCTCCTCATAATTTTCAAGCCAAAAATGTAGATATGGGTCCATGCAGATATTATCGTTCAATTCTTAGATTTCTAATGTCACTGAGTATATCTTCTGAACCCATCAAAGGAGAATCTTGGAATTTTATCGAAAACGAACATAAACATATGAAGGCACATCGATAGCTGTATGCTGTAGAATAATGGTTTCCAGTTTTCAACTCATGAAACTTATATCACCCTGCGATAAGAAGTTCCTCCACTTATGAATTCAATTCAGTTGAATTATTGATTCCCATTCAAACAAATGAGTATCCATTACCTTCGGAGTAGGTAGATAAAATTTGAGTCTATAACTAGAACAGAAATTAAATGAAGAAAAAATATGAATGGAAGTGTTAATATTTAGCTGCTTCGAACTGAGAAGTCATAAAATGAGAAAATAATCATATGTGTTCACTTAAATGAAATATTGTGTATCTAGTGCGAAAAAACGAAGATTTCTCACGAGTGCAGAAATTTAACGAGGCGAGTGAGAAGAGCAGGGCCGGCGCCAGTAATTTTGCCGCCTGAAACAAAGAATTTTTCGGCGCCCCTGCTGAAAAAACAGCAATAACAACATGACGTCACTTAGGGATTCACGGCTTGACTTGTTTTTCAAGTTTTACAAGTAATATCAAGTAGCTTGATATCAAGTCAAGCAATACATATCTCAAATCAAGTCAAGTTCAAGTATGTAATATTTTACGAGCTTAATTTTCAAGTCAAGTAGTCGGTTAAAATTTCAAGCTACTCAATGCCTCCCAACCCCTCCAAGAAAAAATACAAAACTTTCTTTATCCGATGGAGAATCTCTCAATCTTGTGTAAAAAAAATTGAGTTCTAGTTAATGAAGAATAATAAAGTGTTTCAATACATAATAAAATTACACCATATAGTTTCCAAACTATTATTCAGTCAGTTTAAAGTGCTTAGTTTTGACAGAAAATATCGAGAGTGCTCCACAGTAATCACAATGAGAAATTTGTCTCGTATTTTGCATTTCAAATGGAATTCCGTGTGCTGAAGCATTGAAACTATTTCATAAGACTCACGGTAAATCGACCACATCAAGAGCACGAGCGTATGAATTCCTAATACCTGTTGAGAGGAAACCAGAAATATGTCAGATTCCATTGAAAGTGAAGGTTGAGTTAACAGTTTCTTCTATGATCGCGTAGTGCACTCGTTATTCGTTCAAAATGAAAAAAAAATAAATAAAGAATATTATTTGAGCGTTATGAGGAAAAAAACCAGATATAAGGAAAATCTCACGTAGGTATTTGAAACACGAAAATCTCACAGAACTAACATAGTGAACAACTCAATAAATCCCATAGAAAACCACCGCTCCAAAATACTCGTTTTCAGTTAAATTCTCTGTATGCTTCTCAAAAATGTTTTGACGATTGAGTTTATCGTTAATGTACTTAAGTAGGTATATAATTTCAGATATAATAATAATGTAGTTCATGTTCGATCGATTGAAGATTGATACAATGAAAATTACAGAAATAAAAACTCTTCATCTAAAACACATATATACATATACAAATTCATTCAGAATTACACCCTCTAAAGTCTAAAGGGTAGAAAGACTGAAATGAAGAAGTGCTCACTTTGATTTTCTAGGGAATGTTATATGTTTGCACTTGTTAACATTCAAAGACAAGAAGTGCAGGAAACAAAATTCATAAAATCTGTCCGAATCATCTTGGAACTTCCGGGCATCATCTGAATTTCTCACTGCAAAATTCATTTCAAGGTCATCCGCGTAAAATTCGAAGTTTATGTGAAGAAAACATCTTCAGATATCATTGATAAATCAAATGAAAAGGAGTGGTGCTAAATGAGAACCCTGAGGCACTTCTGATTCAATCCTGTAAACCGACGTCAATGCATCATTTATACTATATTTAACTCATTGAAATCTATCACGCAGATATATAACTCAACTGATCCATATTTTGGCGATAGATTAATGAGAACTGATCTACCCCCTGCCGTCTTGTGCTGGTTGTCGAATGAAGAGAAAAAAATAATAATCACAATAGAGTCGAATAACTTGTCAAAGTGATGCAGAACAGAGATAGGTCCGAGGATAGGTCTATAGTTTGATACTGAATTCATTTTTCTAATTGTGTAAATAAAAGTAATTTCAGCAAGTTACACTCCTTATGGGAAACTCCAGTATGCAGTGATAGAAAATAATATAGAGTAGAGGGATAAGTGAAATTCTATTGAATTGTAATTCGATCAACATATTTTCATGAAAATATAATTGAAAAAAATTTTTCTAGTTGTGCACTAGATGGATGTAGCGGTAAATAGATCATAGATGTCATACAATAAGCTTATGTATTCATAAACATAACGCCATCGAAGTATTAGTCGATTTGTGTCTGCATCATAGAGTTATTATCGATTAAACATGAGAAGGTTTTCGAAGATGCAGAATTGAAGGCATTACTTGATCAAGACTCGTGTCAAACGCAACAAGAATTGGCAGGATCATTGGGAGTGACGCAACAAGCCATTTCAAAACGCCTGAAAGTCATGGAAATGATTCAGAAAGGAAATTGGGTGCCGTACGAGTTGGAGTTGAGAGATGTTGAACGGCGTTTGTTTGCTTGTGAATAGTTGAAATTAGTTTCATAACGATAATCTCAAGCGCAGAAAATCATGTGGATATCCCGGCTATGCTTACACGTCGACGGCCGAAATGAATATTCACGGTTCCTAGATCATACTAAGTATTTGGAGGGACCAGCTCGGCCTAGTGTATTATGAGTTGTTAAAACCGACTGAAACAATCACAGCACTTCCGGTCTTGTCTTATAAAGAAGTAAAAAATTGGATTGATTCGTGGATCTCTTCAAGAGATGACTAGTTTTTTCAATGCGGGATTCGTACGCTGCCCGAAAGATGGAAGAAAGTATTGGCCAACGATGGACAATACTTCGAATCATAATGTATTACCAGTTTTTCATAAAATAAACCTCGAATTTCGGAATAAAACGGCGGAAGCAAAATTGTACGCCTTTGAAATTTATGTTATCGATGCATAAAGGGAATTATAAAGAAAAAATCTTCCTTCGACTCCTCTTCATTTCTTCAGTTCTTAATGGTTGAATGCTTCATTTTCCACAAGAAAAGACCTTCGTGTTGTGGTGATAAGAAACAGCGTCCCAAGTAGGTTAACTAGGAGAATTATTCTATTTTTAGGAACCCCACTTGTTTCTGGACGTATTCCTGAAGGATCAATATTAATCGAGTGTACCTCAGACACTCATTCCTTATTTACATACACCGAATAGTTTTCGGTTGGCGATACATGCACGTGATACGTGATTCGTCCATATTTGAATTATAATTTAGGAATGCTTCAACATCAAACCTTTGATGGTCGTGAACCCCTAGCCTTGTTGATATCTAGGGGAAATATTCGAAACAGCACAAACATGGAGGTATACTGTAAAGGGAGAATGACATGCAGGCATGTGCTGTATCATCAGGACTATTTTTCTGTAGGAACATCAAAACACCCTTCGGCATACCAAATACAGATTCCAATTTTTTATGATATTCTTCCAAAATTATGTTTTTTGAGGACTTGTTCCCTTAGTAGACCGCTGTGTCATTTCGTTATGATGTTTTTTGACTTCAGGTATGATCATAGAGTCATAAACATAGATAGAGGGAGTATACGCAATTTTTACATGTCTCCAACATGGTTAGTTTACGTTGCTGGATTGTGATATACTTTCGAATTCACAATTTTACTATATCCTTATGAATGTATATTATATTGATTGAAATATATTTATTTGAGTGATTCTCAATTAAATATGCTAATTTGAATATTTGGAATCTGATATTTTTACTAATTGTCGAATTTATAATAAGCAGAATGTTTATTACTTTCTGTATGTTATCTACCTGCTGAATCCAAGGTTTAGCAACTTCTGCTCTCCTAGTGTCATCGGTTGTTTCACGTTGTTTGGCGCACTTGAAGTTTGTTTTCTGAAAATCTGATATATTTAGGTTATATATCTGATATATTTTTTGAGTTAATATGGTGTAGCGTTTAATTGCAGCACCAAATACAATGTGTTGTAATTTTGGTTGCCTACTGATGAATTTGATTCGAATTATATTCCTTTATTGTTTAGCACTTTTTTGTTAACATATGTGCCCGATACTGGAATTTTCTTTCAAGAAAAACGCACTTTCACTTTGTTACTTATGAATTTGGAAAGTAGAAGTCTCGTTGATTGTGAAAATCCAAAAATTTTGGGATAACGTTATTTTCCTTATTTCTCAAGAATATATTGAGCATTGGTTTCTTTGAAGAAGCAATATATTACCCGTATTAGGGGATTATCTAAGTACAAAGAACGAGTTTCTTTCTTCTAAGGCCGCCCAATAACCAAAGTGAGTGTAATTAATATTCTTTATGTATGATTTTCGTTCAATAACATCAAGAACAATTATCTACTGCATATTTTCGTTATTTTAGGGCCTTTTTTTGCCTCCAATTTTCCAACATCAATTTACGTTTTGAATAAAACATAAAATTCAAGTTCACCGACCATTGCGAAAATTGCCTAACACCCTGCAACAGTTAGATGGTTATATGCTGCGGATCTTTGGATTGTTCCTTCTTTCTTTAAGTTCTGGACACAGGATTTTGAATTGGTGAAGTTAATTTGAATAATACATTCAGCCCTGCTGATTCTCCGGTTGGTATGTACAGAATTGATTGCTGATTCCAGTTAGAAATATCCTGGTACAGGGAGAATTTAATTTTGTAGTTTTGAACTCATTCGTTTAACAAACAATGTCGTGGTCATATTTTGAAATTGCTAGAATAGATTATATTGTATGTTTTTCTTTCCTTTGAATTCAGATTGAAGGTATCAATTAATCCCATATGAGTGCAAACATTTTGTTACATTATCTTTAAGATTGTATTTGAAAAGTTTTCATTCGGTCGTCTGAATTAAGAGTAGGTATTTGATTTCTTTCCATAAATATAAAAGTATAGTGAATTCAAAAAGTTCATGTAAATTCAGCCATTATATAATCTTTTGTTATATATATATGAAGAAATTTGTGAGCTGATCTTGATCAAGTGAGGTAGCCTTTTTTTTGTTTTTTTTTTAAACCTATCGTTTACAATTTCAAGTTATCTCTGAGAATTTTAATGAAGATAGTATCTGAATTTTGACTGTCGGAATATAAGGGAACTGGAAGATCGATATTTTTTCTTTTCCTTGATTCATTTCATTATTATTTTTTTTTTCATATTTCTCTGTCACCAAACATACAGGGTGTTCTGATTTGTTTCCGACAAACTGAAACGGGTGATAGATCACATCATTTTAAGCAAAAAAGTTCCTATGAGCATGGGTCCGGAAATGCTTCGTTTCCGAGATACAGGGTGTTAAAGTTGAAAAAATAATTCGCGTTTTCTTAAGTATCTTTCGACTGATTCCAAATAATTGCATGAAAGTTGGTACATAGGGTTTTTTGAGGTGAGAAATTGAAATTTGTGGTGGATTTGGTTGTATTTTCTAGAGGGCGCCACTGGCAATCTTTTCGTCCCCTTTAAACCGTAGCAACTTTTCTGTGCTACCCTGTACGTCATTCTGGACTAAAAAAATCGATTCACCTGACTTTTCTAGTTAAAAAAGGTATAACTCATTTAAGTTGCTAGGGGCAACCGTTTCAGAGAAAAACGCATTTAAAGCCAAATCCATATTTTCGTAATCTTTAAAACATGTAGAAACAAATTTGTAATAATTTCAAATTAAATATTTTTTAGAAGTAACAATTTAGAACAAAACAAAATAACATAATAATTTTTAATTCTGTTGAATGCACAAATGACATCTTCGAATGATTGATTGTTTTACATCAATTGTTGCGGCAATAGATTTAAAATGGCTATACACAATGACAGATTTAAAGTGTATTAGGTTCAGATGTCATTAATTATAATTATAGTTAACTAAGTTAATAGATTATCAACAAATACAGGAATATGGTATTGGTTACCAAAGGCCCGAACGAAGCATACAAAGAAGAAATCATCTACAGAGAAATAGGATTTTACAGACCTTCGAAGAAAATGAAAACTCAGTATTCGTGAAGCATCCCAACAACGCAATATTTCAGGAAACAGAATATTCAGAACACTTAAAAACAACAATTACATAGCATACCACTTCTACTTATTAGTGGGCAATAGAAAATCCGCATGCATTTCGCCTTAGAAATTTTCAAAATGAATTTAAATTCAATATTTGAATAGGAATAATTTCATGGAAGGATTTCGAAGCAGTCAAAACATATTGAAGAAAACGCGAATTATTTTTTCAACTTTAACACCCCGTATCTCGGAAACGAAGCATTTCCGGACCCATGTTCATAGGAACTTTTTTGCTTAAAATGATGTGATCTATCACCCATTTCAGTTTGTCGGAAACAAATCAGAACACCCTGTTCATTCGGTTTTTACGTATTTAGCCGAAGCCATCTGCTCATATTTTCTTTCTGGAGATTCACTGAATGAAATACGTTGGCGCCCTTTAAAACATCGTGAACCCACGCCGTCTTCACTGACAGCTGACCGCGGAAATCATAGTAATCATAGTGAAACTCTTTTTTTTTTGCAAAAGAAATTTGAAATTTTTATTCTGTTAATTTTTTTTTAATCAGAAGCAGATTGCTATGAAGAAGGAATCACGACCTATACGGCCTTCACAGTCCCAAACAGTGAGTTTAGCCTCACGAAGTCGACGAAACACCTCCTCCAATATCTCAGGAACTTTTGATCACGAAATCAATATACCAGTGCCTAAACCAGCTGCAAGGTAAGAAATTCTTGAGAAAATATTAGAAATATATGAACATAACATCACCGAAGATGAATTGTTTGAAATATCTAAAGCTACCCGAGGATTTGTTGCAGAAGACTTGGTGAAACTTTGTTTAACAGCAAAATTCACAGTGAATTGCGATTCGAGGAGTGTTATGGACATTGGTGATTTGAAATTTGCTCTGAAGGATTTTACACCAAGTGGTACGAAGGATTTTCATGTAGAGATACCTAATGTAAAGTGGTCTGAAATAGGGGGCCAGGAAGAATTGAAAAACCTTTTGAAAAAGAATATCGAATATACAGGGTGAGTCTTTGACTTGTACATATATTTTAACCGAAGATTCTTGAGGTCAAAAGAAACACTTTTTTCATTTGCCATTTTTTCCGATTCGGCCCGGTTAAAAAGATATAGCCATTTTAAATTTTCATAATGAGCTAATTCACCCCTGAAAACCGGAACACTGAAGTTTTTGCAAGTATAAGATATACCATTTGAACCTTGGAAATAAGCTACTAAATTAGAAAAACCATTATAAACTCACTTTGAACATTCCATTTGTTGAAAAAAGTAGTATATTTATAATATAATAAATGAGTTATCTCTTTTTCATTGATGATAAAGATTAAATATTTTTCTCCTGATTTTCTATTTCATTTTCGTTAATCATAACGAATTGAGCTCGCTACCACCCATATTGGCTCAGCTCTGATATTCATAATTCATATCCATTCATTTATTATATCGCATTTATATTACTTATATCGTTTATTTCATTTCATGCCATTGAACCTAACATTCTAAAATAAATAATATTCATCTGTGAAAGTTCTAACACAGACTAGTAGTCTGTGGTTTTAAGTTTGAACCTCAAATTTCGAGTGTTGCAAATTTAAACAAAGTAGTTCGAATAATCTATGTTCTAACCTTAAATATTCATTTTCATTTCCTGTATTTACACTTTACACTGTTATGTGATATGATATTTGATATTATGTTCGCATAAAATGAAAATCATCGAAGATTTGAAGAAACCTAACAGAATATTGAAGTTCCATACATATTTTGAAGAAATTTAATAACAATTTCCAAAATAATTGTGTGGATACAAAATAAATAAGTGTGTATTCTGATAGAAAGCAATTCCTTTATGAAATGAAGCATTTGATTTGTTCCAACTATCTCATAAAAATATTGATCTGCATCAATATTTTTGAAGCCATCAGTGTGAAAATATGGAAATAAAGTTTTATGGCTCTGTAATCAATGAAAAATGTTAAACTCCACTTGTAATCAAATTTGTACTATAATATGTACCTACATTATAGCCAACCCTACTACTTGATTCATCTTGATTTTGCCATTGAAAATAAATGAGAAATATTCAATATAAATATCCACAATTTCTGTTGCCTGTTTCTTTCAACTCAACTATTTGTTTTCACATTAAAACAATTAGGGCACTCTTGGAAGTATGTCAATCATATGCTCTAGGATGAATTTATGGAATAGCAAAAGAATAAAAGTATTCAATCTCAATCAATTGAAAATTTGTCTAGTATGTACCTAGTACCGAAGAAGAATATAGTATTGTTCGATAGCAGCAGTCTTTAGTGGGATATTGATGGTTTTCATTATAATGGGACTATTTTGTGAAAACTTTTTTAAACATGGGCTTTATGGGAAATCTGGACTTTTCAAAATAGAATGTTGATTTAATGAAGTATCTTCTTATTATCAGAGCTGTGCCAAAGCTCAGTAATTTGTAATCAAATTGAGGAGTTGAGGTGAGCTTATTCAAATAACTTCATTTTCAATCTAAGTTGGCTAGTACTTCAATTCTAAAATCTGAGACATGAAATCATAGTAAATATTCATTTCTGTGGATATTTTTCCACAACAGAACAGAGTTGCATTTAGCCAAATTACCCAATTTTTTGAATTTCACAGATAATTTTTTTTTTTTTTTTACTTAAGATCAAGTTACTCGAAAACGGCGCTCTGTACAAGAAAATATGAGGAATACTTTTATTTTTCAAATTAGCCAAATATTCTTCAATGAACGTTCAAATTACCTTTGAGGGTTGAGTTCTTCGAATTTCTGGTATTTTTATGGGATGTAATGTTCATAATGAAGAAACTGAAAGATGTGTAGGGAATCTTGTAATCGGAAAAGATGTATCACATCGAGGAATAGCTATATTCCAAAAATCATTTCCTTCGGTAGAACCATTTACGAGATATAGCCGAAAATCAAATTTTTTTATCGATTTTCAACAGCCTGTATCTTTGTAACCGGGCCGAATCGGAAAAAATTATAAACGAAAAAAGTGTTTTTTTTGACTTCAGGAATCTTCGGTTAAAATATATGTACAAGTCAAAGACTCACCCTGTATATTACACCCTGAAATATATGAGAGATTCGGATTAGTACCCCCAAAAGGAGTGCTTATGCATGGTCCACCAGGTTGTTCCAAAAGAACTATAGCTAAAGCCCTGGCTACTGAAAGTGGTTTCAATTTTGTTTCAATCAAAGCTGCTGAATTATTGGACAAATATGTTGGTGAATCTGAAAAAGCTGTTAGAGATCTATTCAAGAGAGCAAGAAAAGTGTCACCTTCAGTTATATTCTTTGACGAAATCGATGCTATTGCTTGTACGAGAGCATCAGGATCGGGAGATTCGAATAAGGTTCAAGAAAGAGTTACAATGCAACTTTTTGCAGAAATTGATGGTGTTACACCTCTGAAGGGTGTGATCGTTCTAGCAGCCACCAATAGACGCGACAGACTTGACAAAGCTTTGTATAGAGATGGTAGATTGATGGCAGTATCAGTTCCACTACCAGATTATGAAACTCGAATGAAAATTTTCGAGTTGAAAATGCGCAAAATACCTGTAAAAAATATAGATATCAAAATGCTAGTTGATCATACTGAAAATTGTTCTGGGGCCAAAATTGAGGGACTCGAATGAAAATTTTCGAGTTGAAAATGCGCAAAACAACTGTAAAAAATACTGAATACTGAAAATTGTTCTGGGGCCAATATTGAGGGATTGTGCAATAAAGCTGCGTTTATAGCTCTAGGAGAGAATCCAGAATTTAAATGTGTAACTATGGAACATTTCAAGAAGGCATTAGGAACGGTGAGTCGAAGAAAATTAACATCTTCTTATAATGTATTTATTTTTATAAGAAATATGTTTTTAAGATTATTTCATGTTGATATTTGAAATCATTTTAGGATAAATATTAAATTTTAATTGTTTTTTAAAAAGAATTTAATTTTGTAGTTTTGAACTCATTCGTTTAACAAACAATTTCGTGGTCATATTTTGAAATTTCTAGAATAGATTATATTGTATGTTTTTCTTTCCTTTGAATTCCGATTGAAGATATCAATTAATCTCATATGAGTGCAAACATTTTGTTACATTCTCTTTAAGATTGTATTTGAAAAGTTTTCATTCGGTCGTCTGAATTAAGAGTAGGTATTTGATTTCTTTCCATAAATATAAAAGTATAGTGAATTCAAAAAGTTTATGTAAATTCAGCCATTATATAATCTATTGTTATATATATATATATGAAGAAATTTGTGAGCTGATCATGTTCAAGTGAGGCAGCCTTTTTTTTTTGTTTTTTTTTTTAAACCTATCGTTTACAATTTGAAGTTATCTCTGAGAATTTTAATGAAAATTGTATCTGAATTTTGACTGTCGGAATATAAGGGAACTGGAAGATTGATATTTTTTCTTTCCCTTGATTCATTTCATTATTATTTTTTTTTTATATTTCTCTTGCCACCAAACATACATTCGGTTTTTACGTATTTAGCCGAAGCCATCTGCTCATATTTTCTTTCTGGAGATTCACTGAATGAAATACGTTGGCGCCCTTTAAAACATCGTGAACCCACGCCGTCTTCACTGACAGCTGACCGCGGAAATCATAGTGAAGCTCTTTTTTTTTGCAAGAGAAAGGACCCCGCACGTTTAGTAGGGAAAATGGCTTTCCGTGAATTTGGCTGAATTTTTGATATGTTGTAGTTCTTGATGAACTGATCAGAAAAGTCCTCAGCCATAAAGCTCAAAAATGGACAGTTTTCGAGATATAGAGCTTTGAAAATGGATTTTTTGCAATTTTCGGGGTTTTTGCTCATCAATCAGGGAGCTCTCATTTCTGGTTTTTAAGGAATTTGGATGTTCGGCGGCCAGAACCCGACTGAGAAATGATCTTCCTTGGTTATATTAGGCACCGCCATCGATAATTTTTTATACACTGCTCCACATTGGCTATGAAATGAGATACAAAATCCAAGATCTTCCATACATCTTTCCATGCCACAAGATGACGCCAGAATAATTCACATGACCGAGAAACGACATATTGTGAGATTTTCTTAAGATTTTTTCAATAACTGAATCCTCATATATCTGATGTCCAATAATATCAAATATGTTAGCCGAAATGTTCATAACCAGGCATCGCGAGCTGTAATGGGGGAAAATGGGAAAATCATTATCATATATCCTCAGGGATAACAATTGTGATCACTATTGATGTCATTTACATATGATATGTGATTTGTTTCTAACAAATCTCGATAATCTGACAATGGGGTGCCAAGACATTTTCCTCAGAATGTCTCGAAATTGATGATAGCATCTCACAGACAAACGAATCCGTGAAAATATCTGCAGTTTTGATACAATATAGTACTATCCTGGTAGAATATAGAAATCCAAGTGTTGGAAGCAAACTATGAATGGAACTTCCGATATTAACCCACGAATTCTTGAAAATATTTTTTTTTTATATGAACTTTTTGAACTTCACAAATATAAATGAATACTATCTAATAATATGATCGTTGGCAAAATGAATGAGTAGATCAATCAAAAACAATATAATAATGAGAGTAACATTCATAATAATAATAACAATAATGATAATAAACAAAAAACTTTTAAAATTATATTAGCAATCGCAAGAAATCATTTAGAATATTATGAATCGAATCGGGGGCAAAATTGATGATTTGATAATATAAAACTATATCAACGAACGTAACACAATCACAAATCATCTCAAAAATAAGAATTAATTTTGCCCCCGATTCGATTCATAATATTCTAAATGATTTCTTGCGATTGCTAATATAGTTTCAAAAGTTTTTTTTTATTATCATTATTATTATTATTATTATGAATGTTACTCTCATTATTATATTGTTTTTGATTGATCTACTCATTCATTTTGCCAAAGATCATATTATTAGATAGTATTCATTTATATTTGTGAAGTTCAAAAAGTTCATAGAAAAAAAAAATATTTTCAAGAATTCGTGGGTTAATATCGGAAGTTCCATTCATAGTTTGCTTCCAACACTTGGACTTCTATATTCTACCCAGATAGTACTATATTGCATCAAAACTGCAGACATTTTCACGGATTCGTTTGTCTGTGAGATGCTATCATCAATTTCGAGACATTCTGAGGAAAATGTCTTGGCACCCCATTGTCAGATTATCGAGATTTGTTAGAAACAAATCACATATCATATGTAAATGACATCAATAGTGATCACAATTGTTATCCCTGAGGATATATGATAATGATTTTCCCATTTTCCCCCATTACAGCTCGCGATGCCTGGTTATGAACATTTCGGCTAACATATTTGATATTATTGGACATCAGATATATGAGGATTCAGTTATTGAAAAAATCTTAAGAAAATCTCACAATATGTCGTTTCTCGGTCATGTGAATTATTCTGGCGTCATCTTGTGGCATGGAAAGATGTATGGAAGATCTTGGATTTTGTATCTCATTTCATAGCGAATGTGGAGCAGTGTATAAAAAATTATCGATGGCGGTGCCTAATATAACCAAGGAAGATCATTTCTCAGTCGGGTTCTGGCCGCTGAACATCCAAATTCCTTAAAAACCAGAAATGAGAGCTCCCTGATTGATGAGCAAAAACCCCGAAAATTGCAAAAAATCCATTTTCAAAGCTCCATATCTCGAAAACTGTCCATTTTTGAGCTTTATGGCTGAGGACTTTTCTGATCAGTTCATCAAGAACTACAACATATCAAAAATTCAGCCAAATTCACGGAAAGCCATTTTCCCTACTAAACGTGCGGGGTCCTTTGAAATTTTTATTGTGTTATTTTTTTTTTAATCAGAAGCAGATTCCTATGAAGAAGGAATCACGACCCTATACGGCCTTCACAGTCCCAAACAGTGAGTTTAGCCTCACGAAGTCGAAGAAACACCTCCTCCAATATCCCCAGGTGCATCTCAAAGTCTGGTGTGATGACGACCACATCGTCCAAATAGAAAAAGACATAGGGCTCTAAGTCATTTCCAAGGGCCATGTCCATAAGTCTTTGCCAGCGTGGTTTGCTATTACGCAATCCAAATTGCATCCTCTTGAATTGGAAGAGTCTCTGTTTGGGACTGTGAAGTCCGTATAGGGTCGTGATTCCTTCTTCATAGGAATCTGCCAAAAGGCCGACTTTATATCCATAGAACTGATAAACTTAGCATTCCGCAATTTATCCAGGGTATTAGAAACGTATGGAAGTGGGCAACTGTCTCCTCTAGTGACCGCATTCACTTTCATGTAATCGACGCAGAATCTGTAGCTTCCGTCCTTCTTCCTAACCATAATAATCGGCGATGCCCACGGGCTGAATCTCCTTTCGACAATTCCCTGATTCAACATGTCATCCAGTTGTTCATCTATACACTTTAGAAGAACAGGAGATACAGGATAGTATCTCTGCTTGATCGGAGGTCCATCCACAATCATTCCATGTTCTATTTTGTCAGTGCAGCCTAACGTAGTTCCCATCAGCTTCAAATTCCTTTCAACCAACTCACTCAGTCGACTATTCTGGTCTTCAGTTAGAGCAGCATCAACCCCAGCAATCTCCACAGGATCAGACGAAAAGAACCACTCGTTGTTTCTTAAGTTGGGTACAATTCCCAAAAGTTTCCAAAAGTCGGCTCCCAGCAACATCAATTGTGGTGACTCTGAAATGATCAAGGCTTCTATAACAACTATTTTACCTCTTACTATCATCGGAATAGTACAACATCCAACACTTATAGCAGCGCAGCTTTCTCGGGGAATCACATCCTATTGCCTTGTGACTTGTCATGTTGAAATTATAGCAAATTACCGACTCATGGGGTCTCGAATTTCCACTGATTCCTTTCATATCCTCCCTAGCTCTCTCTGTATGCTCTTCAATTCGAACTTCCGCAAGATATTCCTCAACACCAGCATAAGCTAGGTCTAGTTCCAAGCAAAATTGAGATTTTCTAGGTGGGGGGGGGGGAATGACTCAACTGATTCCCTTCGTTCTTTCAATTGACGACAATAATTCTTCAATTCCGCATATGAACTTATGTTCAACAGTGCTAGCTGAGTTTGGAAAAATGGTGAAATGTTCCTCATCACAATTTTAACTTGTTGGTCTTCAGACGGAGGCGATCTCAAACGGCTAAATAACGATCTCATGATTGCTAAATAAATTCCAATTTGCTCATCCTTACCCTGAATTCGCCTACGTATTTCCTCAAATAGTTTTTCGTCATAATTGAATGGCTCGAACTCAATCTGAAGTTTTTCAACGAATGAATTCCAATCCATTATCGAATTCCTCACAGCTCTGTACCAAATCAAAGTTCCACCCTCGAATAGATCTATTGCTGAATGCAAAACCTCCCATTTAGATACCCCTCGAGCCTGGCACATCTCTTCCACTCGCTGTAAGAATGCATGCACTGACATTCCGTGTTTATCTCCAGAGAATTTCAAGCCCCATCTATATACTGGTACAGGTTTTAAATGACTAGGACTCGCACCAGCTACAGTCGATATAGCAGGGCGAGGAGTAGAAGCTAATACATTTCGTCCTCGTGTATCCACCAATGAAGAATCGTCAGCCGACGCAGCATTTCCTGTCTTGTCTTCAAGATAATCCAACAAACTAAGAATCTTCGCGAAAGATTCTCTCTTGTATGCTTCTTCCTCAGGTTTTGTCGGTTTTAAATGTTCCAGGCGAATCAGTGCATACCTTAACCGCGTTTCACTATTCCGATATCTTCTACTTTTGAGAGTTAGAGACTGAAAATCAGAAATACCCGCTTCCACTGTCGAAATTACCTCATCAATCGCAATTTTATCTTCTTCCAATGTGTAAGGGTATGTTGGATATGAAAGTGAAGCCCCTTCCTTTTCGAGTTTTCTAGCTCTAGACAAGTATTTACGCATTTGATCAACAGTTCCTGTGGGTAAACCCCTTATAGTGAGTAAATAGGCTAACTGAGCCTGATTCAACCTATTAATAACTAGCTCATCTCCCATATTCAAGGTCGAATTTAATCAAGAAAAGAAACCACCAAAGAAAAAAGAACAAATCCGAACAAATGAAACCCCAAGACAGATATGGCCCCACGTTGGGCGCCAAAAATGTATGTAGCATCACTCGGATTAAAAAAAAATTAACAGAATAAAAATTTAAAATTTCTTTTGCAAAAAAAAAGAGCTTCACTATGATTTCCGCGGTCAGCTGTCAGTGAAGACGGCGTGGGTTCACGATGTTTTAAAGGGCGCCAACGTGTTTGATACAGTGAATCTCCAGAAAGAAAATATGAGCAGATGGCAGATGTCGGAATCTAAGGGAACTGGAAGATTGATATTTTTTTTTCCTTGATTCATTTCATTATTATTTTTTTTATATTTCTCTTGTCACCAAACATACATTCGGTTTTAACGTATTTAGCCGAAGCCATCTGCTCATATTTTCTTTCTGGAGATTCACTGTATCAAACACGTTGGCGCCCTTTAAAACATCGTGAACCCACGCCGTCTTCACTGACAGCTGACCGCGGAAATCATAGAAATTTTGCTGTTAAACAAAGTTTCACCAAGTCTTCTCCAACAAATCCTCGGGTAGCTTTAGATATTTCAAACAATTCATCTTCGGTGATGTCATGTTCATATATTTCTGATATTTCCTCAAAAAGTTCTTTCCTTGCAGCTGGTTCAGGCACTGGTATATTGATTTCGTGATCAAAAGTTCCTGGTTTTCTCAATTCCGGAGCGACATTGCTGATATTATTTGTAATGCCAATTACGAATACCTTCACACCCCTGTTATTGTTCAATTTATCCAAATGAGTCAACAAGTCTTCTAGAAGAAACAATTTTTGCTCGACAGTTGATTTAGAGCATTTAGAACAGATTTGATCCAAGTTATCAAAAACCATTATGGTTGGAGCATTCGACAATGCTTCGAACATTTTCTTTAAAGATTCTCTGTTCCTGGATTTCCAACTAGTAAAACATTTGTAAATCTTTTTGCTTCTTTTGTTACTGTTAAGGCATTATCCATCCATTTTTTGATTTTATTCAATTGTTCAGTTAAACCTCCTACTTTAGAAGTAGTTTTTTGGTAGTTGACATTTTCTTCATGATTCTTGAATAAAACCCATTTTGTATTTTCAGTAACTTCATAAAAGGTATCAGAAAGATTTAAATTGTCAAAATTTGTAACTAAATCACTATTTTCTTATTTAACTTCTTTAATAGAGAATTTCAACAATCTTCCAAAATGAACTATGCTTATTTTATTCCCATTAGTCAAGATGGTACGTTTGAATATATAGCACAGCTCTTTTTCAATTTCTGAAGTGGTTTCAGTTGTTTTTGGGCTGCCTATTGATTTTAAAGTGATAACTAGGGCTTCTTTAGTGTCCTGTGTCAACTTTGTAACATATACAGTTGGATAGGCCTTAACATACTGAGATTCATCGACACATATGCTTGATTGTTTGAAACTAATATTTTGTGTTGCTCTTTCTCAAAAGAATATATATATATATATATAGGCCTTAACATCGCCAAAGTAAAGATCAAGTACTTTTTTGGTGAGATGAACTGAAGTCAAACTTTTTCCTGTTGTTGGCCTAACTCTCTTTACAATTGGAGCCAAATCATTTATTTTCAGAACAGTCCAACTTGAAATTGCTAAATCACAAATTTGCATACATGATTGACTCAAGAAAACAAATTGTGAGCTGATCTTGATCAAGTGAGGTACTCTTTTTTTTTTGTTTTTTTTTTAAACCTATCGTTTACAATTTGAATTTATCTCTGAGAATTTTAATGAAAATTGTATCTGAATTTTGACTGTCGGAATATAAGGGAACTGGAAGATTGATATTTTTTCTTTTCCTTGATTCATTTCATTATTATTTTTTTTTTATATTTCTCTTGTCACCAAACATACATTCGGTTTTTACGTATTTAGCCGAAGCCATCTGCTCATATTTTCTTTCTGGAGATTCACTGAATCAAATACGTTGGCGCCCTTTAAAACATCGTGAACCCACGCCGTCTTCACTGACAGCTGACCGCGGAAATCATAGTGAAGCTCTTTTTTTTTGCAAGAGAAATTTGAAATTTTTATTCTGTCAATTTTTTTTTAATCAGAGTGACGCTACAATGGAACGTTGATTCACTATGGGAGGGCGTTTTTAGTGTAAAAACTCGCGAATTGAGTGAAACATAGTATCACTGATATGTTTTCATTTCCAGGCGCTTCATGTCAAATTTGATAGTTGGGGATAAGATGCATAGAATACCTGGTGTGTTTACTGATTCGATTTTGTTTCAGACTTTTGAAGAGACCCACCTGTTGGTTTGGTGGTTGTGAGGTGGCGCTCTTTAAAATTTTTCGAAGAATTGGCCATAGATATTCCAGTTTAAAGTTTTCACCATGTGATATGCTAATTTTGAATGCAAATCTACAGGGTGATATATTTTCTGGAAAGATGCCTGCTTCCTTCCTCCAAAACTATATTTTGGTGAATGGCTGTTAGTTTAGAAAAATGTAGAAAAAAAACTCTGGTCCAGTACTACACTTTTTGGTTTGTTATAGTTTTGTCGTATCTGCTATCGATTTCTAAAAAAAATTTCTAGTAATCCTCAGGAAAATCCAAATTATTATAAAGATCCAGCTAGTAAGCTCTAATGAATACATTAATTTTAAGTTTTGGTATTTATTTACCTAATCTGTAGCGAAGATTAATAAATATTTGATAAACTGTACGACACACTAGAAACAACCTGTATATTGAAAGCAAAGCGTTTGTGGGCTCATATTCATGAAACTTTTTTTCTCAAAATTATCCAAGTAATTTCTCATTTTCCTTCGTAACTCTTATTTGAGAACACCCAGTATAAGGTAAGAACAACCGAATTAGTAACAACAAAAATTATTTCGAGTAATTTGGTTCAAAATTCATTATCGAACTTCTTTTTCTAACATTACAGATAAGAATAAAAGTTATCGTCAAAAAATTTTTTTTCGATTATCCCCCCCAAGAAAAAAAAGATCTACGCCCTTGGTTCACAAGAGTCGAGAATTGAGAGAAATGTCAAATGTGAACGATGTATGCGCCATCTGAAACAGACCGCGATCTCTCGAAATCAAGTAGGTATTAATCTGAAAAATCTCCCGTTTTGTCTGAAAGTTTTACAGGTATAAGTAGACACACCAGGTTTTCTATGCATCTTAGTTGGAGACAAAATTTGCTTACTGAAAATGACATATGCTACCTCTATCTATGTTTATTACTCTGAGGGTATGATCTGAAACATCTGATATTGATGACGAATCATTTATCAACTTATTTTCCTTTCGGTCTGATCCAGCTGTAATCTCTCAAACAGAAAATCTCGAAACTTGAAATTTTTGGGGTTCATTCACTAATGGAACAAATCTGTTAGGAAATTTTTGCTTTTCATAATTTTATACCAAATCGATCAAGATAAATTTTGCATGCAACTGTATAGGGTTTTTTCAATAAGAGGTTATAATAATAAGTTGCTTTGGTTTCTAGTTAGTGGAAGGGAAATTCATCTTGAAATGATCATTCTGGTTGATAATTGTATTGATACAATAGAATTTGCGATAAAGCACCAAAATGACACCTTAGTAAATCTGTCCGTTTGAACTTCAATTCGTTAACTCAATCAAGATTTGATTCTCTCCATATAAGCTCGAAAAAAGTTTGTTCTGGTCAAATTGCTAAGCAATCATTCTGTTCCATGCACATGGTAATATAATTTCATCCTATGGAAAAATAAACTGATAAATTTGATTCGTGTGAAATTTTCACTTATAGTTTTTAAGTGTTCACGCCAAGTGAACATTCTTTTTTTTCCAATTCAATTTTCTCAAAACTTTTCAATTTTTCAGTAATTAAATTTCGAATGAATTTAAATGCAGTATTTATCGCAATTTTAAAACAGCTGTGGTCTCTGCCGCTTAGCGCACATATTGTGATTTTCATTTCAGTATCATTCTTTACGTGTTATACGAAAGATTGATTGTTTCCATTCTGCTACCTAATAATAATAATTATTGTTTTCATAATTTACATACACAAATTTCGGAAAATATCGCATTTTCAACGCGGTGTTCGCTGTGTATATCAGAAATACAGTGTTTCTGTTCCATAAACATTAAATCAAAAGACTCCGTTGTCAAAAATAAAGTTGTCACCAGTGGCGTACTCTGTGACATTCCTAAGGATAAGTGGGGTCGAATTAATAATTTTCCAGCTTGTCAATCATAAAGGATCTACCACTTCTGGTTCAGTTTGTTGAGCTCAATCAATCTGCTTCTGGAAGCTGAGGACTGCTGCAAGATCCATAACTTAAGTTCACCACTTCTAGGTAAGAATATTATTTTATTATTACTTTGGTTTCACTTGTCCTTTTCGTTTTCGTACTGTGTTGGGATAAGATTTAACTCTAAATACAGTCCACTAAAATTTTCTTTGTAAATCCCCAACACTAAGTTATAAATAAAGATGTTAAAAACCTTTGCAGAACAATTCTTACCCCTGTAATTTTCACAAAGATTGTATGTGAAAAAATTTGAGAAATTCGTCTAAGTAGCTATAAGTACTAGGTACTTCAAATTGTGTAAATATGTATCATTAAGAAATGATAAAATATGACAAAATATTTTTCATTTTGAGGTCTTTTACATAACGTGATTTTAAAAATATAAAAAATCATCTAGACAGGTATGGTATGCTATGTTGAATGTCTTCTTGATTACCGAAGTTCAAGAAAACGACCTATTATTAATGAGCCTATTACACTCAATAATAATCTCTAAATGATCATCATATGAGGCTAACCATTCATGATATACGAGTATGTAATCAGATCAGGAATTAAAATCATTATGGGAATCGTGGCACTTTCGCTGTCATACGTAACTGTGAAATTATTGCCATTTGTTATTGTTGTTCTCTCGGTTGTTCTACAAGTATGTTCTCATTTACGTTTCCTTTATTTCATCAGTAAAGAGATCCATGGATTTTGTAACAACTATTTATCATAAAATCGGGAATAAAGGAATTCAAATAGGAGTTTAATTCAAAGTAGCTATTATATAGTTAGGTAAGTTAAATGTCTTAAATTACACATGGAAAATAGAATTTAGTGTGCTGAATTCAGAAAACAGAACTTTTCTACCAAGTTCAAATTAATGATTTCCAGCAAACGATATGAAAATCCAATGTACAGGCTGGGCAAATAAGCGAGGTAAGCGGCTATATCTCAAGATCCACTCATCGTAGAGACTTGCGGTGAAAAATTTCACCACTAAAGTAAACAAAAGAAAACACTGGAAATTATTTTGAAGTTCAAACCTCTACCGCTAGGGGGCGTAATACCTACCGTCGAGAAGAAAAATGCATTTTACTCGAAAAATTTTCATATTAAGTTGGAAAAAAAATATCATCACTGTAAACCTTGGAAAATTCTCTATCTGTTTGAATTGTCACTTTCGATTTTGTGACATCAAATAAGGGGGGGGGAAAGATAGAAATCTGACTGATTGATATGTCTGTAACTTCAGTTTGGCTCAACATTTTTGAGCAAATTAGATCTTATTTGAGAGACAACATCTTGTTGATTAAGGAAAAAATATACTCATGATGAATTTGATTCAGCTGCTTCCGATAGGGAGCGCTAAGTCAGAAGTTCATTTCATTTTTCTCTGAAATTTCAAATGTAATGATAGGATTTTCTTAACAGAAACAAAAATTTCATTGAATTCGCATGAGAAAACCTGAAGGTCGCAAAGCGATAATTTCAGGCGTTCTGAAGTTATGGCCGAAAGAAGATATTCTTCAACTGATGCACTGCGTAAAAACAAATTGAGTCTTCAAGTTCTAACAGAAACAGAAATCCCATCAAATTTGTATGAAAAAACCAAAAGGTCGCAAAGCGATAGCTTCAGGGGTTCTGGAGTTATGGACGAAAAAAGATATTCTTCAACTGATGCACTGAAAAACTAAATTGTGTCTTCTTTCGGCCATAACTCCAGAACGCCTGAAGCTATCGCTTTGCGACCTTTTGGTTTTTTCATACAAATTTGATGCGATTTCTGTTTCTGTTAGAACTTGAAGACTCAATTTGGTTTTTCGCAGTGCATCAGTTGAAGAATATCTTCTTTCGGCCATAACTTCAGAACGCCTGAAATTATCGCTTTGCGACCTTTAGGTTTTTTCATGCAATTCAATGAAATTTTTGTTTCTGTTAAGAAAATCCTATCAGCCTTGCGATTTTCACGTTCCTGTCCTACTTTTTCGTTAAACTCAAGTTGGTCTAATCAGATTGTGCATAACTGTTTCCGTTCAAGAGATACAGGGTGATTTTGGAAATTGATACTTTTCGGACCCCTTCTTTATCTCCGAAGTTATTAGAAATAATGCTGAGGTAGAAACTACGTCTGAATCAGAATTCTGCGTAGAATCCAGTGGCGTACTCAATTTTTTTTTTTGGGGTATGATTTTGAAGATTCAACACAAACTTATGTTTTTTTTAATGAAACACCATGTGTATCATTACTTCGTTGAATTCGTTATTTTTTTCCCTTCAAAATGATATATGACAATATGTAGGTAGGATGTTCAGAAATGTTAAAAAAACACTAAAACATCAAATAATGATGATTTTTCGCTAATGGGCAATGGATTTCCCATAGAAAAGAAGAATCAATAATGAAAACAATAATTTATAGCGATGACAGCTAGATCAGATTGGTTTTTTCCCTCCAATGCCTACTTGATAAAACAATGCTCCCAAATGCATAGCAGCCATAATAACAACAAGGATGTTTGTGTCATCAATGACCTACTACTTTTAAAAATCGAAAGTAATAATCCTCTTATTGAAACATAGAAAATTCATGGCCCATTTACAAAAAATCATCATTATTTGACGTTTTAGTGTTTTTTCAACATTTCTGAACATCCTACCTACATAGTATCATACATCATTTTGAAGGGAAAAAAATAACTAATTCAACGAAATAATGATATATAGGGTGTTCCATTAAAAAAAATATAGGTTTGTGTTGAATCTTCAAAACCATAACCCGAAAACAAATTTTGAGTACGCCACTGAATTCTACGCGGAATTCTGATTCAGACGTAGTTTTTACCTCAGCATTATTTCTAATAACTTCGGAGATAAATGAGGTGTCCGAAAAGTATCAATTTCCAAAATCACCCTTTATCTCTTGAACGGAAACAGTTATGCAAAATCTGATTAGACCAACTTGAGTTTCACGAAAAAGTAGGACAGGAACTTGAAAACCACAAGGCTCTATCTTAAATAACAAGCGAGGAACCTGGCTGTCTCACCCAAAATGGGATGCACTGTACATTAGTCGTTCATAAATTAAATAAATTCATAAATATCAATTTATTCATATCAGAACATATGTAGATCTCTGTTTAAGTATTCATTCATTCACATTCGAAAACGTTCGAGATGAGGTGGAAGAGTCTTCAACTGTGGTCAGGATCACTCAGTAGTAGGAACGATGATGAAAATCGTTTCACGAAGCGTTTTAGATTTCACTAAATTTCATGAAATGAAACTATCACTTATACAAGGTGTCCAAAAAGGGTATCAGGTATTTGTAACTTCGATAAAACAAAAACTAGTTAGAATTAAAAAAAAAATTATTGTTAATTATTACAGCATGAGTGGAAAATTATTTGGAAAAGATTATGTTATCTAAATGGTGACCGTTACGCTGCTGGCACTCTTTTAATCGGGAACGAAAATTAGCGATCACATGCTGACACATAGCTCTCGATATTGCTGCCATTTCTGACCTTATGTTTTGATTTAATTGGGTCAAATTCATTGGATTACTTTTAATGTACCCCCATGCAAAATAGTCAAGTGGACTAAGGTCGGGGCTTCTGGGAGGCCAGTTGATGTTACCCCTACGCGAAATGGGAATAATTCTTTAACAGCTACCATTGCTTGATTTGTTGTATGGCGAGTGGCCCCATCTTGTTGAAACCACGTTCTTGAATTATAACCTTGAAATTCCAGTAACTCTGGACTCAAAAAGTTTCGCAGCATATCGCAATAACGGTCACTATTTACATTGAGTGGTTGGCCTTGTCGATTTTCATGAAAATAAGGACCGTTTCTTCGTCGCGGACTGAACGAGGGCGTTCAAATTCTTGAATTTTTATCGTCGCACCTGTATTTTCGAACATTCGGATCCATTTTCTAATGAAGTCATCACTTGGTGCATGGCGTGTACGATATTCCTCACGATATAAACGTTGAGACTTGAGAAGCTACTATTGAATCACCGTTGCGATAATACTCTCGTACGCAAAAAGCGCGATGCGTTCCTGGGTACTGCTCCATCCACTTAAACTCCAAAAAATTGCGGACATCACGATCCCCTTCACAATCCCCCCCGTCACTCATTCTTAAATGCAGCGACAAAACAAATACCCGATACCCTCTTTGGACACCTTGTACAACTAAGAAACTTCATTTATTGATAAAACTAAAATAAATTATATGTATATGTAGGTGAATATGGGGGTAGGAAAATTGATCCAGGGAACTCCCTTATCCTTGTTTATCTTGACGAATAGAATATAAAACAACAAAGATATCACATCAAAGGCTATAAATATATCGAAAGATATAGATATAGATGAAATGAAATGTATAAGTTCACCTGAAATTATTACACAAAAAGTACGTATAGCAAAAAAAGGATCTTTTCAGATTAGAATCAGTGAACATCTAAAAAATTTCATTATAGAATAATTCACAATATTTTCATCAGCATAAGGGCATACGTGAAATCTCAATTTTTAAATTCCACATACTGAAAAGAGAAGTTATATCTTAACATCCCTAGGAGTCCTATAAATGTACACCATAAAATCGCAACAATTAAACGACCAAGTTAACAACTAGCCGCTTTAAAATATCTTTCTGATAACAATTAATTGCTGGAATTCCCAGGATCCCTTATTGATTGCATGTATCCAGCCTTATATTTACCTAAGTATATCATTTTGAAAATTTCAGTTCAAAATCAGTTCACTGAAATCTGAAAAGCTAATGTATAACGAAACAATTGTTTTCATATTATTGAAGAGTGGAATAAGAATAACTGTCATTCAAAAACAATGTTAATAATTTACAATAAATATTATTAAGCTCTAACCATAACTTATCAATATTTTTAATTAATCTGCAAACGATAATATTTATATTAGTGCATCTGTCCAATAAAACTTCATCGAAATTGATGTAATTTTATTAGTCCTAGTTGAATCAATTCAATTTCAACTCAAACGTAAATTCAAGGGAGATTGAATAGTTTCTAATAAAACTAGATTTATCAGAAACTTCAAGCTACGTATACTTAAACCGACAAAATGATAAGAAAATGCGGAAATCAATTTACTCATTAATCTGAAAATATATATCAATATGAAAATCTCAATGAAATATGGTTTTTCCGAATTTTAGTATACAGGGTGGCCACTTTTTCAATGGGATTGTATTGGTAACTTTCAAACCATAAGAATCAGAAGGTCGGTCAAATGGATAAAAAGTTGCATGCATAGAAGCATTATCAAGCAGTTCAAACAAATCGAGATTATCAGGGCCCGTTTTTGAGATATCATATAAAAAGTTAATTTTGTCATTTTGATTGTTCTCTTCTTCCCACTTTATTTCAAATATTATCAAAAAATGTTTCAGGAATTTTTTATTCGACAGTAAATTATCCTCAATTTGACGTAAACAGATTCCTTATCCAACGTTTCGTACTCCCTGGGCCACCCTCAACCTCATTATTTTCAATACGGACCTGCATATTTTATGACACTTTTCGAAATAACTTTCAACGCTGAATTCAACGATATATCATACGATGTCATTCAAAGTTGATTTTCAGGTGATTTTGACCCTTATCCAAATTTCTTTGTGTCGGATCTTTATTACATTCAGGTACTTCTAGTTTAATTAACAACATTCGATAAGAAAATCAACTAACTCATCTTGAATTGAATGAAACATATTAGAATCCAAGCAAGAAACAAGTAAATATTATTTACATATTTCAGTTCATACTAATTAAAAGGAACTATTATTTTATCAAAGAAAAATCAAATGATTATTCGGAAGTAACTATCTAAATGAAAATTAATGATATCTCAAAAATGAAATTTATGATACTACGAACCCGAGATTCTTCGCGAGAAGATTGAGAATGTATTGGAAGGTATTCAAGGAGATGAAATAAGCAAATGTATAAGAAGTATGGGTTCCATAACCTTAAAGTGCATTTTACAGAATAATGGGCATTTCGAACAATTACTTCATTAATTTTCAGTTACTTCCGATTAATCATTTGATTTTTCTTTGATTAAATGATAGTTCCGTTTAATTAGTATGAACTGAAATATGTAAATAATTTTTACTTGCTTTTTGCTTTGATTCTTATATGTTCCATTCAATTCAAGATGAGTTAGTTGATGTTCTTATCGAAATGTATTGCATGTTGTTAATTAAACTAAAAGTACCTAAATTTAATAAAGATCCGACACAAAGAAATTTGGATAAGGGTCAAAATCACCTGAAAATCAACTTTGAATGACATCGTATGATATATCGGTGAATTCAGCGTTAAAAGTTATTTCGAAAAGTGTCATAAAATATGCAGGTCCGTATTGAAAATAATGAGGTTGAGGGTGGCCCAGGGAGTACGAAACGTTGGATACGGAATCTGTTTACGTTAAATTGAGGATAATTTACTGTCGAATAAAAAATTCCTGAAACATTTTTGATAATATTTGAAATAAAGTGGAAAAAAAAAGAAAAATCAAAATGACAGAATTTACTTTTCTTATGATATCTCAATAACCGGCCCTGATAATCTCGATTTGTTCGAACTGCTTGACAATGCTCCTATGAATGCAACTTTTTCTCCATTTGACCGACCTTCTAACTCTTATGGTTTAAAAGTTACCAATACAATCCCATTGAAAAAGTGGCCACCCTGTATATCTTTCCAACATTTATGGCTTCATGACTCGGACAAACCGAAGAATTAAATCGAAACATGGTATCTATTCATCACATTCGAAATTAACGACATAAAGCAAAAAAAAATGTCTTCTCAGAAAGAGTAGGTAAACTTCGAAGTCGTGGTTAATTTCAAAAATTCAATTTGTGACCAAAAAATCTCTTATGCCTTTTTCTTCTTGTGGGGCGCCGTTTTTATACAAAAATATAACATTTTAACTTAACATCAATACATTTGAAAGAACTATGTAATATCAGATTATTCTAATATAAAATGAAAAAAGCCATACAGCAATATTTATCACAAATTGAACGAGGAATCCAAAAATGATATTCAGATTGAAATATTCCAATGGCGTACAATTGTTTTTTCAAGAATTTATTTTAAAAGGGAGTCCCAGAAGAATAAAGGAAAGTATCGACTTTTTGGTAATCATTGAGAACTCCACTGGGTATTCAAAATGGGACTATTTATGGATAACTCATACAAACGTCAATATAGGGCTTAAGCCAAATAGTACCTATTCTTTTTTACATTTTTTTTCTTTGAAAAATTTTCTATCAAATGATAAAATAAAATATAGGGTGTGCTATGAACATGGGGCCGCAAACATTTAGTTTCCGACATCTAGGGAGTTGAAGTTTTTTCTGATAGCACATTTCCTTCACAAAAGATATTCTACTCAAATCTGGCATAGATATTGTAATTATTCAAATAATTCGAATCTATAGAGTGACATTTTTTCTAGACCAGTGGCCGCTTCTTTAGTCTTTACTCCTTTGTTTGGTGGTTCATAAAATTGGTAGTTCATAAAAATGTAGAAAGAAGTTTTGCTACAGTACTATACTCTTCTAGTTTTGTCGTATGTACTATCGATTTCGAGAAAAAGAATTCTCCTCAGGAATATCCGAATATTTATAAGGAACCAGTTATTAAGCTGTGATGAATAAATTGATTATAATTTTCGGTATTTATTTATCCAATATGTCACGAAGATTAATTAGTATTCGATGAACCAGTATAATCATCACAAAAAGTAGGACTACTAGAAACACCCTGTATCCCGAAAACGAAGCACTTGCGGTTCCATGTTTATAGGACTTTTTTCTTCAAGAATTATCTCATTTTCTTTCTTACCTTCAATTTAGGAACGCCCTATATTTGTATATCGTTTGAAAAGCCTTCAAATTTTATTTTTTTTTATTGGAATATCAATTAAAAATGACTCATTTGAATATGAAAAATAACAAGTGAATCAAAAAGCGAATGCGTCTTGAATTATACAAAAAAAAACCTGGCTAAACTTCAAATTGGAGTATCTATTTGCCAAATTTGAGTTGAGTCTCTTTCCATAAGAAAGGTACCATGAGGAAAAAACTTGAGAAGGAATTTTAACACTATGTACTTAGAAAACAAAGTTTTTCTTTATCCTCATTTTAATTGGTCGTTTTTAAATGATCCTAGAAATTTGTAATTTTGATTGGTATTTCAGGAACACCCTGTACGGAATTTTTAATGTTACTGACATTTTAAACGAAAATTACTCATTCGAATTTGATAAATACCAAGTAAATCAAATAACGAATGCGTCTGAAATTATGCAAAAAAAAACCTAAATAACTCATATCACATATTAATAATAATAATAATAATCGTCTTTAGTAGGCGAAAAGTTAGCTTACGCTACTTACACTTCAACCCACAATATAACAATGCATTTCCTAGTAGCAACTCTTCAGGTTATAAATAAACAAAAAACATCCTTTTCGCAAACCTTGTTTGGAGTTTTTGTTTGGTATTGTTTAACATTTTCTCCTAGAAATCGGTAGAAAATACGAAAAAATTACAGAAAACCAAAAAAAGTAGTAGTGGACCAAAGTTTCTTTTTACATTTTTCTTAATTATCAATGTTCCACCAAAAAAAGTTCTGGAGGAAAAAAGTGTGCACTGTTACAGGAAGAATCTATCTGTAGATTTTCATTCGAAATTAGCAGAATGGCATAATAAAATCTTTGACAAATTTGAGTTGAATATCTCTCCAAGGGAAGGTTCTATGAAAGAAAAATCAAACTTCAAGACCTTGTATCTAGAAAACAAAGTTTTTTGGGCTCATGTTGATTGAACTTTTTTCTTAAAATAATCCTAGAAATATGTACAATATTTTCAATGTTTTTTATTGAAATTTTAATGAAAAAATAAATCATATGAATTTGAAAAATACTAAGTGTACAAAAAGCGAATGCGTCTAAAACTATGCAAAAAAAAAACGTAAATAACTCATATCGCATATCAAATGCATTCCCTAGTATCACAACTCTTCGCGTTATAAATAAACAAAAACGTCGTAAACCTTGCCCAATCCTTACCGGAATCAATTCCGCGCTCGACCAACTCTATAATCTCGTTGCCCAACTCACCTAAATATCCATTCGCACGTCCGAAGAATGCGCCCAATCACGCCGAACGTTCGCGCCGAGAAACGCGAAAAAACACGCTAGCGGAGAGACGTCCGAACAGAAAAGCAAGAGGTAGGTGCCTAGATTACCGACAAAGGCGAAACCGCGACGTCGACTGGCCCGCAGCAACTTGATTTCGGAAGTTTTGAACGCGGTGTCGACGACGTAACCGACGCCGGCCGCCGTAACGCAAGGCGTCGCGCATTCTCGCGCCGTTTCTTCGACGGATGGTCCCCCGTACGTTCTTCTTTGGATTAGCGTAGCGGCGTTATACTTGTTGAGCTTGGCTTAGGGTTTTTCGCGATGTTGCGTCTTGTTCAAGGTTGATTTACGAGGCTTGGTCAGGATATGGCCTACGTGATGTTGCAGGGTTTAAAGGATATGGTGTACAGAATGTTTTTGAGCGCAGGTTTCCGGAACAAATCGCTTTTTATTGTAATACTGCCGTCGTACAATCTGATTCCGTATCTAGAAAAAAATCGGATTTTGGGATTTTTGTCTCATTGGATTCGCGACAAGCTAGTTTACCTTTTTACTAAGCAAAATTGCCGATTAGTTGCTTAAGATATCAAAAACATAATCATTCATTTTGCCGTGTGTGAAAAAGTTGTCCTGAAGAAATATACCATACGTGCGTAATACCAAACACAAAAGCCGTATCTTCTTCTGCGTATTGTAGGCTATTATCTCGGAATTTGAGATACCCGAATATAAAATCGTGTAAACTTGTATTTTTACATCCTTAAAGTTGTCTTAAAACCTTTCTATGACAAGATGTCTGTCCCTATTAAAATACTGGGTGTTTCAATATTTGAAGTCAGGACTTCAGGATGTGACATCTCGTCCACAAATATTAGGTGTACCACTTTGCTTTCGTAGATGTCATAGAATAAGGTTAAGTATTTGTAAACATAACGCCATCGAAATATTAGTCGATTTTGGTCTGCATCTTAAAGTTATTATCAATTAAACATGTCAGCTTATGAGACAAATTCTCGTCATTTGCGAAAGATTTCAGTTTTCTGCTTTAATACGAAAAATTCTGCGGCTGAGGCTCTTCGAATTCTCTGAAATACCTATGGTAAGGCCGCTATTAGAGAAAGGAAGTGCCGAGAGTGGTTTCAACGCTTCAAGAACAGTGATTTCGACGTTGAAGAAAAGCATGACGTTGGAAAAGAGAAGGTTTTCGAAGATGCAAAATTGGAGGCTTTATTTGATCAAGACTCATGTCAAATTCAACAAGAATTGGCAGGATCGTTGGAAGAGAGAAGGTTTTCGAAGATGTAGAATTGGAGGCTTTATTTGATCAAGACTCATGTCATATTCAACAAGAATTGGCAGGATCATTAGAAGTGACGCAACAAGGTTTGAAAGTCATGGGAATGATTCAGAAACGAGGTCCCGTACGAGTTGAAGCCGACAGATGTTGAACGGCGTGTGTTTACTTGTGAACAGCTACTTGCAAGGCAAAGAAAGGAAGATTTTTGCATCGCATTGTGACTGGAGACGAAAAATGGGTTCATTACGATAATCCCAAGCGTAGAAATATAAGGGGATATACCGATCATGCTTCCACGTCAACGGCCAAACCGAATATTCACAATTCCAAGTTCATGCTCATTATTTGGTGGGACCAGCTCGGCGTAGTGTAGTATGAGTTCTTAAAACCAACTAAAACAGTCACAGACGATCGTTATCGAACGCAATTAATGCGTTTGAGCCGAGCATCGAAAAACGAACGTCCGAAATATAACGAAAGACATGATAAAGTGATTTTACAGCATGACAATGCTCGACCCCATATTGCAAAAGTGATCAAGACATACTTAGAAAAGTTGAATTGGGAAGAACTACCCCAACCGCCGTATTCTCGGACATTGCTCCCTCGGACTATCACTTGTTTCGATCAATGACACACGACCTGGCAGAACAGCACTTCCGGTCTTATGAAGAGGTAAAAAATTATATAATCGATCCAATTTTTTACTTGTTACTTACGTAACAAAATTGCGATTGTTTAGTAGCTTCTGTGACACATCTTGTTGAGAATATACGTCATCCAGATCAATATCTTTCAATTGCGGCTATAAAAAAATCATTAATCATAACTCGGTAGCACAATCTATTAGTAACAGTTACACCAGCCTCATTTGCGAATAAGTAAGGTCCAGTCACAACACCAGCCCAAAAACCGCACTAAACACTGACACGTTGAGTATAGAAAAGTTTATTAACGCTCATTTTTTAATTTCCAGAGCTCCAAATGCAACAATTCTGCTTATTAACGTAGCCTTCGAGGTGAAAATGGGCATCATCACTGAAGATGATTTTTCGTTGAAAATCCGTATCGTTTTGATTCATTTCAAAAATCTAATCAGGGAAGATACGATGTTGCTAGCGATCGACACCGACAGACTTGAGGTCTTGTGTTAACTGAACTTTAAAATCATTAAGACCTTTATGCAAAATACGCTGTAATATAATTTTCTCACAATTGCTATGGAAAGTAGCGTATTCTTCACAGCTTTCTCAATTTCAAAACTATGTATTGCTCATACTGTGGGAAATATTATTCCCCACAGCACTTTGCCCACACCTTGCTTGGTAGACCAATGAAATTGGGTTTTTGAGTCGTTTCTATGGAAACGCTATAAATTAGCACATACTGTCAACGAAGGTCATTTTGATTTGAATCAAGTCCATTACTTGAATTATTGAAATTTGTGAAGTTGTAGGAAAAGTATTGTATGCAACATGTGGAGAAAGTCCTTTTCTCGATCATGTGTTTCCACACTCGCGAGAAAAGTTAGACCTTTCCCAATTGTTGCACAATATACTATTGTGGAATGCCAAATTCCTAAGATCGACGAGGAATCCACAAACCTGGGTTTTCTTCAACACTACGGTTTACAGCAGCAATATTCTCAGTTCTTCAGGAGCCACACACATGGTTTGGATTCATCACTAACTTGTCCAAACAGCTGAAATTTTTCCATAAGTTTCACTACTGCTGGCCGACGACCCAAAATTTCAGTGCATTGTTGTAGCATATATCGTTTTATTTTTAGTAATGGTGTAGTTTTTCCTTGTCAAATATCAAAAGATGAAAGCTTCAAAAGTAGCAGCTGTCGAGATGTACAGATATTCAAAATGAAACCTCTTATTGAAAACCCTTTATTAACAGTATGTGTCCATGGCGGACCGGTTAACATCTTGGCTTGAATTGGGGTCCCAAGGATGTATATTTTTTCATTTACATAAAATATCTTGTTTCTAATCCATCACAACCTGTATCCAGCACCTTTGGATACTCATAGATACGATTTTTAGATAATTTCGATTATGGCGTATGACACTTAATTCAGTCAAATCAAAGTTTGTGATTTTCCACCACTGAATAAATCCAACATCTCCGACTGTGTATAAAAACGAAGTCAACGTCCATCCCTTCTCTTCAATGAAATATTTAGGTATAATCATCGTAAATGCCACAAAATTCACTAAAGCATTATGTCGACCTTTAATTGAATATGTAATTTATAGAGTTCCATCTATGAAAAATTATGAATGTGTCAGAGACAACAGCACTTAGGATCATCACAAGACTCAGAGATCCTAACAATATAATACATAATCTGCCAAATCAAATACTGTATTCAAGAACCAGGATGGAACCAATTTATTACGATTATAGATTTTGTATTCTCATCAGAAAGTTTTTCAATAAACTTAAATGATAAACTTGATGACATAGCTGAACTCTATTACAGTGAAGAACATTTCACAACGTCTATAAAATATCCTACACAGACCACATACCTTATTTAAAGCACTAGAAAACATATAATGTACTTTTTTTAATATTCATGCATATGCAATGTAAAAGGTTGAAGGAACTCTCTCTTCTTCCTCTCTTGTTTCTATTACTTGGATATGATATAAAATAGGAGGAAATAATAAATCGATATGTGAAATTAATAATTAGTAGCTAAGACGCCTCAGTTCTCAAAGAAACCACACATTCTCTATAGAACACAATGATATTTCAAATATGCTTTAATTAAAGGGTCGTTTCAAATCCAAACTCTATTATACTGATACATGTTTGGGATGTGGAAATTAAGGATTCGCTTCATTACATATCTGTCTGTGATACATAATAGTTCCATCAGTGATGTGACGGAACAACATCAATTCAGCGGAAGTATATGATATCAGTATTATAGTTTATGAAATTCTTCAACGGATTGAAGTTATGGATCTGTGTCGACAGCATGGAATACTAAATTTGATTTCGATTTTGTGACATTCTGAATGAATCATGACACATGAATTATCAACAGACAGATCTGAAATCGATAAAAGCACTTTGACCTACAGAAATACTGGAGTTAAAATTAAAACAAAAATGGAATAGTTTTTCACTTTCGTTTCGTTACAGTAAAACAGAATTTAGCAAAAATTGCTGTAATTTTCAAATTTAGACCAAAAATGGCGCCGAACGATTGCATTCGAGTCAATGATTAAGAATTCAAGGTCAAATCCAATTCTGTCCGGCCATATGCCTGCTGTGTGATAATTGTCGAACGGAATGTACTAGAGACTTGAAATTTCCAGGATTGGTTCAGAGTCGAAGTATTTCAATTTAGTGCCATTTAGGGTTATCCATTTTATGGTTACGAAAGTAAACATGAATAAAAGAAATATTTATTTAGAATATTGATCAAATTTTTATTTCAATACAATTGTTTGACCTTGCCATTATGTGTGGCAGACAACATCATTCGAATGTCCTTCACATGATCTCTTACAGTATTTGATCCTTGTGAGGTGGTTTTCGATGTCGGCGTTTTCGGAATTTCAGATCATCAATAGTCTGAGGATTATCGGCATGAACACAATTTTTTGCAATCTTCACATAACCCATCAAAAAAATCCAAAGGCGATAAATCACAAGATCTTGGCGGCCAATTCCGAAACGAGAAATTTGGCGTCCTAGGAATTTTTCTTTCAATTAAGTCAAAACAAGTACTGTTGTGTGGATTGGTGCACCATCTTGCAAATTTCATAAGTAAGCGAACAAGAAGTATGTTTCGTTTATTTTATTGAATATTCTCTCAGGTTTCCGAAAAATTGAATTAAATGGGTGATGGCAATGAGGAGTGAAGACTACAAAACTTCTGCCACAGCCGTAATATGTATTTATCACTTCAAAACACGGCTATTATATCAATCCCTATGGAACGAAAGTTTTGAAGAAAAAACTATACAATTCTGATATGATATTGAGAACATGTATGTTTTACTACAATAATAATGAATACTATACTACCTTTATAGATCCAGAGTTAATAAAGCCATATTCGAATCTCTCAATCAGATGTTCATCATAAATTTTTTATATTGATATTTATTATATGTTTTTCCATATGTGTTTTTTTATTTGATGATGAAAGTTAATATAATAAACCCTTGTATAAAATTTGCAGTACTTTTTTACACCAAGGAAGATGTATACTGGAAGGTAAGGCTGAAATGTCCTCCTTTGATAAGAAAAATATAGTATTTTCATCTCCAATAACGATCACTATTATCAAAAATACTTTTGCAATTTTTTCTGAAGATAACAGATCTAAAATTTTTGAAATTTCATAAATGTCCATTTGTAAGTGTTTCTTTTTACCACAAATTTTGAATTCCCTGAAAATCAGTTACACTTGTAGCTTCATTATATCGAATATAAATTTAATTATCTATAATCTTATTTATATGATGAACTGTCTGAACTCTGTAACAGAAAATTAAAAATATTTTCCTTCAGATAGGACTCGATGAAAAAAATTGAGATATCATGAAAATCTGTCCCAGGCAGTTCCTAAATGTGATTCATTCAGGAATCTAAATAATATTATCATCAGAATTCAATATTTTTCTTTAAAAAAAAAAAAATAACAACGAGTTATTCCCATATATAGCCATTTTTGGGTTTCAATGCTATTCTCATCCGAATAACTCAATAATATTTCTCTTATAAAAAATTAAAAACGCCTTATTCTCATAGCCATTTACTTATTTCAATACGATTTTAATCCGAATAACTATATATAAATAATATATTTCTCTTAAAGAAAAATAAAAAGAGCGTTATTCCCATAGCCAATTCGTATATTTTGCCATTAATTATTCCATCCTTCACAACACCTCTTTCTCTTCGATAGTCCGCAAAGCGTAGCGAGTAGAAGCCACGTGAGGGACAGTCATGTTATTATAAGTCTATGGTGTTCACATACTATTTGTACCAAGAAGCAAAGAGTCCCATCTACTCAAATTACTGTCAATGATACAATTTGAACTACCATTAACGGTACCTATCCGAGATCAAAGTTTCTGAATTTCGGTCTAGGTGCCATGTTCAATTAAAGTTTCCCCATTTTCTATCTTGCTATCGAAAGTTCAGCCTTCTTACAGCCGCACTTCCAAGATTTCCTCGGAAAACACGAGTTCGATATTTATTAGAACGGGTATTGATGTCCTCGGATATCCCTTCTCGCATATACCAATTCTCACGTACCTCCCGGTCCCGGTAATGTCTCAAACTAATAAATCACGGACTTTCTCGTTTGAATTCTCGAGGAATATCAGGGTAAATTATAGGAAAAATCGAACATAAAAAGTTGTACTGAATAAATAGTTGTATATTTGATTTATTCAAGGAACAAACGGTGTTGTACCTAACTGAAAACTCGATTTGAACAGTTCTTGAGATAACGACAAAACTGTAAAGTCGGCTTACCAATGGAATACCAATCCCTGGTGGTGTAAGAGCACTGGAACTAATGTGTTCGGGACTACAATATTCGGTCAATGAAAGGTTCAAAATATATCCAAACAATATCAGACATTAAATTTAAAATTTTTTTTAATGATTTCAGAGATATAATGTTTCCAAATTTACTTTTTGTTCGGTCAAAAAAAGTAGAGGGTAATATGGAATGGTTAATATGGAATAAAGCAACAGGTACAATCAAAGTGTTTCACTATAATGCAATTACCTTTAAATGATGAATAATATTAAAACAATTGTATTAGTCTAAGAGCCAGTGGACGGAAGATCACACATAATTTAGGAAAGCCTAAAATTTTCTCGGTGAGTCTGTTGTACCTTTCGACCATGATCCCACATCATGGTCAAAACCGCGCTTAGGTAGCCCACACAACATGGTTGGTAGGTTCAACAGACTCTCTGAGGAATTTTTTTTTTTTACTAGTGCATGCTTCGTGAGCCTATCCATTGCAGATTATGCACAACGTCCATCTTTTTATGTTTTAACTCATGAAAAAATGTTCTTTTCAAAAACCATGAGCTCATACTTGTTAGGTGTCGGCATTATATTATTTTAGTCTCAGATTTTCTTTCCATATGGGAAATTCCATATTATCGGCTTCTTGATTTTTGAATAAACTTAACACTATGTTTGTCATTGTTTTTACGGACAATATCGATTAAATTAGTCAAGATTTTTACTACCTTATAACTACAAAACTAACCGTGTTCTCAAACAGATTCGTTCCGAGAATTCCAAATGATTTTAAACTCGCACCATGCGCAAACTTTCAATTCATAAAAAAACATAACTTCACATTTTTCAGCTTTGTTCTGGTTTAGCGCTACTTTTTGTTTACAGCAGGACTCTACTGCTGTAAGGACTTCTCTGATAGCACAACTATTCAAGTGAAAGTCACCTGATTAAAAATTATTCGAAGTTCCATATCACGTGACTATTCCATATATTGATTTTACTCCATTATTTAAGTGAAGAGTAGACCTTAGAACATGCCATATAGTTAATAATAGGAGTAGATCGAAAATTTAAAATAACAGTACAAAAGATGTTTCGAAGAATTGTTTTCATAGGAGGTAGGTGAGATTCAGTTAACTATAAGGTGGAATTACAGTTCTCGATTCATTATAGTTTGTTCACTTTAAGGAACTGATAATTTATAGAATTATGGAGTAGTACAAAACCGTTTCTAACCTTAAGGGACACATGGTCACATGCGAATAAATAAATAAATAAAAATAAATTTATTCATTCGCGTGTGAACAAACCGGCCCTAAGAGGGATTACCAGGATGTGGCTTTCCGCGTGTCGGTCAAAGATTAGATACCCATTCATTTCCCCTCTGGCGCTCTCGTGATGACCAAACTTTGCACGGTGTACGAAGTTGTAAGTATACTTTATCTTTTTCCTCTTTATGAAGCATAAAAGTAGAGGGCATCACTGTACAACGGTCGAATATTTTTATCACGAAATTATAGTTTTTACTCATCTAGTACTCACTTAGTTCCTGATGACAGCGTTATTCGTACTTTTAACGATTATTAATTTGCCGGAACGGCTATAAACACCAGATAGATATTCTGTAGATCAAAGTGTAGAGTGTAGTTGATTATGATTGAAGACCTTAGTAGAATACGGAATTAACTTTGAACTCGAACTATTTAATATTAGTCAACATCTTATATCGAACATTTAAATTTCCTGATGTTATATTATTTCCATTTTTACATAGCTTCAGCTGGGCAAACGTTTGGACATGAATTTAAATGTTTATATTGATAAGTAAGCCATCTCCAGAATAATCAAAGATTCACTCGATATATATAAGATTTATTATTTAACATATACCACTTCACAGTGTATTGTTTTCTCAACCGATTTGAGAAAAGCTATAGAGACATCCTTTCCATGAATATTTTCTTGAAGAGAAGTTAAGTGGAGAAGTTAAGGTTCTTCATCTTCAACAACTGACCGAACATCATTTGACTTTTTCAGGCTGTGAAGGTTTTATTTTCATCCTCTGTAATGAATTCAAAGTATATTAGATAGAATTTATTATGTACTCATTAGGATATCTCTCAACGCTAAGTTTCACTGGATAGTTCCTAATTCATAAAATTTCAAGAATTTTACCGATATTTCTTCTGTTTATGAAACAACTCAAAGTCAAAAATACAGGGTGTCCCAAATTCGAGGCTCACTAAAAGCTACTCAAAAAAAAAATATCCTTCAAGGAAGACTTCTGACGTTCGAATTTTGATACTTTATGTCACAAAGGATTTTGATTTTGATGGAGAATTTCGTGTAACTTGAGAGATATTTTTATAGAATAGTTTTAATAGCGATCTGTTGATTGGAATCGGTTAATGTCAGATATTACATCGTGAACATTATCACTCGCATGAGTCCACATTCACAGAATCGTATTGAATTGAGGTATATTTGTGATTAAGAAGATGACTATTTTATTACATTACCAAATTTAATGTTTTTTAGTCATGATTAAGAACAACTCCATTGGTTTAAATGTTAATTCAAGATGATAAATGTCGGAAACGTCGACAAGGTTCAACTGGGCTTGATTCACCTCTCCCATAATAGTCCAATATAGCCATTATCTCACTAACATTAATAGAAATGGACAAAAAGAATCATCCCATTCTTCGAGGACACTCTATATCTTTTTTGGAAATATCTAATTGTTGCTAAAAAACTGCACTAAAAAATATAGGGTATTCCATTTGAAAATATCAACACTCCTCGCTATCCCTAAAACGGTAATTTATTTCCCACGGTCTATAATGACTATCATAAAGGGTGTTTTTTTTTAGAGCTATAGAAATTTAAATTGCAATAAAACAACGATGGATTATTCGATTCACATGAATTTTATTTATCCGCAAGATAATCTTGTGGCATTACATTTTAGATATGATTTCTGGCATATGACCGCCACGGCTGGCTCAGATGTAGTCCAATCTGGACGTCCAATTTTCGATGACTTTTTCCAACATTTGTGGCCGTATATCGGCAATAACACGGCGAATGTTGTCTTCCAAAAGGTCAAGGGTTTCTGGCTTATCCGCATAGACCAATGACTTTACATAGCCCCACAGAAAGTAATCTAGCGGTGTTAAATCACAAGATCTTGGAGGCCAATTCACAAGTCCAAAACGTGAAATTAGGCGGTCACCAAACGTGTCTTTCAATAAATCGATTGTGGCACGAGCTGTGTGACATGTTGCGCCGTCTTGTGGGAACCACAGCTCCTGGACATCATGGTTGTTCAATTCAGGAATGAAAAAGTTAGTAATCATGGCTCTATACCGATCACAATTGACTGTAACATTCTGGCCATCATCGTTTTTCGAAAAAGTACGGACCAATGATTCCACCAGCCCATAAAGCGCACCAAACAGTCAGTTTTTCTGAATGTAACGGTGTTTCGACATACACTTGAGGATTAGCTTCACTCCAAATGCGGCAGTTTTGTTTGTTGGCGTAGCCATTCAACCAGAAGTGCGCTTCATCGCTAAACAAAATAAAATGGACATAGTTTATGAAAATCGCGATACGTATTCCGCACAGAATCATTATTTTCGAAATGAAATTGCACTATTTGCAAGCGTTGTTCAGGCGTGAGTCTATTCATAATGAATTGGCAAATCAAACTGAGAGTAAATCACTTGACAGCAATTAAATCGGTCGTCATCTTGAACAGTAATGCCAACTTAAAGTTATATACCTCGAAAAAAAACACCCTTTATAAACCATGAATTTTTGAATACTTCGAAGAGAAACCAAGATATGATGAATTATCTGCTTTCTGATATCTTATTATTTCGAAAAAGAGATCGGGAAATCTTGAAGTCTTGTAGTTCTCGAGATGCTCTAAGTCAGCATCGAATTGGGAACAACCTGTACAATATTTAAATCCGGAAATATCTCCACGAGAAAGTTACCCACCCAATAAGCATTGCCGTAAAAATTTACCAGCCGTTAATAATGAAACAATCATATCGCCCTGTTGAAATAAAGCTCATTTCAGATCTCCCCCTGCGATAACTCACGTTTGAAACATTTCCAGAGTCCGTATCTAGCCTCCCAGTCTTCGAAAAACAGCTCCGGTTTGTCCCAGTGGACGTGGTGCTGATTGTATTCGTAGATTCTCTTCAGCGGAGGATTCAAGTGGGGTGCAAACTCTGCCCTGCGGTCGATGATTGTGTTTATATACTCGTAGAATACCTGAGAAAAGAATTCAATTTCAGGAAAATGTTCCAGAAGATTGATCTCGAGCGTATACATCGATTATTTTTCAGCTGCGAACAGTGGGATTTAGCTTAGTCTGTTTCCTTAGAAGTTTCAGATCGATTGTGAATTGGAGATGGATCTCCTTGGAGGGGGAAGGGAGATTCAGTTATTCCCCGATGGCAACATACTATACTCCACTTATATCCACTTACTGAATTTTATTGTTTTGCTACTCAAGCCAATACATGCGGTGAATGTAACACATGCAAAGAGAATTTTTTACAAGAGCTTGAGAACATTAATAGTAGGGAAAATGCAGACAAAATGACATACTGTTTTGTTTGTCAATCATATATTTTTAGGTATTGCAATAATACTCCCATTTTGGTGCTAAATACTAACTTTGGTTAATTGTTTTTGAGTGTTATAAGCTGAAAATTGAATTGAACTACAAAAATAAAAGAAATAAGAAATTATTTTGACTTCTAACAAAATCCATTTTGTCCGTATACTTAGGACGAAATGACATACTAGTGATAGACATAATGACAAACATAATCTTTGAATGCAAAATGAAGGTTTTGATTCATGAGACAGTAGCATACGATGTAAAGGGTATTTTTTTTAGAGCTATAAAACTTTAAATTGCAATAAAAAAACGATGGATCATTCGATTGACATGAATTTTATTTATCCGCAAGATAATCTTGTGGCATTACATTTTTAATATGATTTCTGGCATATGAACGCCACAGCTGGCTCGGATGTAGTCCAATCTGGACGTCCAATTTTCGATTACTTTTTCCAACATTTGTGACCGTATATCGGCAATAACACGGCGATTGTTGTCTTCCAAATGGTCAAGGGTTTGTGGCTTATCCGCATAGACCAATGACTTTACATAGCCCCACAGAAAGTAGTCTAGCGGTGTTAAATCACAAGATCTTGAAGGCCAATTCACAGGTCCAAAACGTGAAATTAGGCGGTCACCAAACGTGTCTTTCAATAAATCGATTGTGGCACGAGCTGTGTGACATGTTGCGCCGTCTTGTTGGAACCACTGCTCCTGGACATCATGGTTGTTCAATTCAGGAATGAAAAAGTTAGTAATCATGGCTCTATACCGATCACCATTGACTGTAACGTTCTGGTCATCATCGTTTTTGAAGAAGTACGGACCAATGATTCCACCAGCCCATAAAGCGCACCAAACAGTCAGTTTTTCTGGGTGTAACGGTGTTTCGACATACACTTGAGGATTAGCTTCACTTCAAATGCGGCAGTTTTGTCTGTTGACGTAGCCATTCAACCAGAAGTGCGCTTTATCGCTAAACAAAATAAAATGGACGTAGTGCGCGATACGTATTCCGCACAGAACCATTATTTTCGAACTGAAATTGCACTATTTGCAAGCGTTGTTCAAGCGTGAGTCTATTCATGATGAATTGCCAAACCAAACTGAGAGTAAATCATTTGACAGCTGTTAAATCGGTCGCGATCATGAGCAGTAATGCTAACTTAAAGTTATATACACTTCATGCAACGTAGCCACTGCTCACCTGGTATGAAACGAAAAAAAATGTCATTGCAATAAATGCAGGGACAGTCATCGACATCTTCATTTTGATTGTTAATTTGAAACGGTTCAGTGTCGAATTCTTCATTGTCAACGACAATTGCCCCCAGTACCCCCATTTCGACGCTCTTGTCTGAAGACTAAGTTGGAAAGTGCTCGACAAGTCATATTCTCCAGAAGCAACCACTTTTAGCTCCACATGATTTTCGAATATGTCGATATTCTGAGTAAACATGCTCGCCAACCGCAACAACAAAAATCGAATACATCATCAATAAAAGAGGTATTGTATCAAAAACGTCTTGTTTATTCAGATTCTCATCCGCCGCAGGTACCCTCGTAGTCGTCAGCTGCTGGAATACAAGCGTGGGCCACACAAGAGGAAAATTCAAATATTCAATAGCCAATAGCGGGTTCATCATCCATCATATTTTGTGGAGAGGGTTTTCACTCCCGACCAGATATCGGAGAAATGGTCGATAAACACAGGACTTCGAGAGGATACGCTCACAGGCGGATCTAGGAAGTTTTTCAGAAGGGAAGGGGGTCACCACTGCGGATCCGAGAGGACGGGGTCAAGCAAAAATCACAACTGAAGATTCGGTGACATTCATCCATAGTGTAATAAACATAGATAGATGGAGTATTCTCAATTTTTACGTGCCCCTCAAAGTAATAAACAATTTGTCCCCAACATGAACTATCAAATTTGACATGAAGCGCGCGGAAATAAAAACATATCAGTGATACGATATTTCACTCAATTCGCGAGTTTCTTCGCAAAGAACGCACTTCTTATGTCATAGTCAATGTACGTTTCATATTAACTCAAACTACATTGAAATAAATACCAAAATATATCAGAAATTCAGAAAACAAACTTCAGAAGCGCCAAACGACGTGAAACAACCGATGACAATAGGAGAGCAAAAGTTGCCAAACCTTGGATTTCAGCAGACAGATACAGAAAAAAATAAATATTCTGCTTACTATAAATTCGACAATTAGGAAAAATATTGGATTCCAAATATTCAAATTTGCATATTTAATCGGGAATCACTCAAATGAATTTATTTCATTCACTATAATATTGGAATAAGCATATAGAGAGAATGTCGGACAACAGACTGGTGAAAGGAGCAAAGCAGAACAAACCCACGGGGAAGAGAACCCAGGTAAGACCACCGAAACGTTGGAAAGAATGCTGGACGTCTACGTCGGAAGGGGCTGATTAGTTATTAACAGGCAGACGCCTACCTATATGAACTACCAGCTCATATAAGCAAGAAGAAGAAGAAGAAGAATATAATACACATTTATAATGATATATAGTAAAATTGAATATCGAAAGAGATAATATGAACCTTCAATAGTTTACTTCATGAAATAACTTTTTCAGACTATATTGAGAGTATACTATTCTATAAAATACATTTTGGAATATCTGTAGAAAATCCTTCAAGATGCAAAGGAACAGGAGTCGTAGTCTTCAAACGAAGAATATGAGGATCCTTTAAAATTCACTCGTTAGAAAACCTATGGATATTCTGAAACCGTTGTATGATCTTTTCATTGAATTTCCTAAAAGTTTTCAAGTATTCTGCAAATAACTGAATCACTGTTAAGGTGGTCTGAAAAACACTGCAAAGTTTGAAAAATGACCATTAAAAATTTTGAAATTTTTCAAAATTTGCAGTCTTCCGGACCACCTGCAGACTAACTTGTAAATTTACAGAAGATTTGAAAATCTTTTCGTGAATTCAGTATAAAATAAATCGTACAATTATATCGAATGGTTTTCAAGATATGATCTCTAGTTTATACCATTATATCGATGAAATTTGTCAAAAAAGGTACCATAGATCAATGATGACAAGTGGGGTATTTCGAAATCAGAACTTCATGGAGATAATGAATATGATCTAAAAATTAGGCATTCAATTTTGAAAAACAGGTTGTATCATGTTTCTTCAATTTCGGACCAGCCTGTAGTGTCAAAAATAATTCAAGCTTATGCGCTGAGTACCAGTGGCGTACCCAGACATATAAGCCTTGAGGAGGGATAAAGAAAAATAATTGTTCATTCGTTTCAGAACTCAGAATTTTCAGACACTTCTTGAGATTGATTTTCACCTGTCAGCTGTTGTATTCAAACGCAGAAAACTGGAAGAAAAATTGATTTATTTTATTATTATTATTTTAAGAAGCTTTCCATGATAGTTTGCTTACTTATAATAAGATGGTGATGTATAAGGTTGTGATTTATAATGGATATTCCTCCTGGGATATATCCCCCTCACCCCCCCTTGGGTACGCCACTGCTGAGTACTGTCGATACCGTCAAAATATGAACCATTCTAGCCTAAAATTTACAAGAGTAATCTACAGATCGAACACCATCAACCTGTTGTATGTTTGTCCAGTTGTGAGTTGATGATGAAACACCCTGTATGTACGACAGTTAGTGAACATTTCTGGCTGCGATGCACTTCCAAAGTATTCTATGAAATATCCCCCACTACCGTTGACAGCTAAAAGCCGATCCTGGGGAAGCATTTCATACATGGGGATCAAACAAGTCAGCGCAAAAGTAAGCCGGCGAAATTGCGGATCGAAGAAGGCGATTAAAATTTCGCCGAAAAGATCGTTTATAGAACTCGAATGCAACCCTTCACTTCCTCTGATATCGAATGGAGTAAATGAATACCGAGAAAAATCATCCATGAAATATTTCTTTTTCAGGAGCTGGTTTCTACAGGGTGTTCTATTATAAATTGGATAAACATATTTATTCGTGTTGATTACACGATACGACGTTGTATAATCGTTTTGGTGTTTTGCCACCTGCAATACTGGGATCATTTCCATTGTAACATTTTTGGACGTTCGCCAAAAAAAAATTGAGTCAAGCTCAGTGAAATGTCATTGAATCATCGAAATGCAGTTGTTTGGTTATATTTACTGAAATTATTCGTAATACACTGCGCAAAAAAATTAACGCACATTCTGAAAATCTCAATTAAATCGAAGAAGAATTCAGGATTTCACCGAATCTTATGTGAAAGAAGAGGAATAAACAATTTTCAAAATACTGGAATGCTGATAAGTGATTTAATACTTGGTATTTTCACCCCTTGCGTTAATTACAGCTTGGCAACGACGGTTCATAATCAAAATGAGTGATCTTAAAATGTTCTGATCTAATCCTTCCCAGATTTCTCTGCGTTAGATTCCTAAGTCTTTAAGAGTAGCTGGATGATTTTCTGAACTTCTCAGCCTTCTATTGAGGTTATCCCAAACCTGCTCAATCGGATTGAGATCTGGACTTCTTGCTGGCCATTCCATTCGAGAGACTTCAACCTCTTCAAGGTACTCCTGAACGATGCGCGCACGATGAGGTCTGGCATTATCGTCCATAAAAATGAAATTTTCACCAATGTATGGGGCGAATGGCACTACATTTATCAACGACCACTAGTTCTGTGTGAGCAGTCAAAGATATTCCACCCCATACCATAATCGATCCTCCCCCGAAACCAGTAGTATTCAGGAAATTGCACTGAGCATATCTTTCATGTGGACGTCTGTATACCAAGGAACGTCGATCACAATGGTAGAGGCAGAATCTAGACTCATCTGTGAAGAGAACTCTTTCCCAATCAGCCTCTTCCCAATGGATATGCTCTCTCGCAAAATCCAAACGCGCCCTTCGATGGGCTGTGGTAAGAGCTGGGCCTCTTGCCGCGACACGAGGCCTTAAATCATATTCTCTGAGGCGATTTCTTATTGTCTGAGTGCTAATTTGTACCCCATGAGTTTGCTCAAGCTGATTTTGAAGGAGGCGAGCGGTTGCAAACCGTTGTCTCAACGAAGAAACTCTCAAGTAACGTTCTTGAATGGCAGTTGTTACCCGTGGTCTACCCTGTCCTGGTCTTCGGACATTCATACCTGTCTCCCTGAATCGCTGCAACATTCTGGACACACTTGTATGGGAAACTCCAAACCTTTCTGCAATTCTTGTGTATGTCCACCCTTCTTCTCGCAAAACTACCGCTTGGGCACATTCCTCTTGGGTCAAATTGCGTGTTTCGCGTTGCATAGCGATCGAGTGTAGGAAATCAAACGAAAGAAAAACTATTGATCACTAGAATTGATCGAGAACAGCTGATTTCAGAGTGGAGTCAATACATTCAAAATCTGATAATCTCTTCTTTTTTTATTCCTGCTGGGAAAAAAACATCTGTATTCAAGAAAAACTTTGAAAGTTGATGACATATGCATGCATAATTCAGATAAAAATAATTATCCTTGAGAACACCTTCAGTTGTAGAATAAATTTGAGATTACCATAATGTGCGTTAATTTTTTTGCGCAGGGTATAATCGTAACGAACACCAACTTGAGCATAGACAATATATTTCGATTATACGACTCTCTTCACTCGACGTAGTTCGCGAAATACCACTCGAGTCTCGTGAAGTTTCGCGAGCTGCGTCTCGTGAATCGGTGTATAATCGAATATTGTCCATGCTCTTTTGATATTATAACTGATAATTTATCCAGGACTTCAATAGAAGGTGGTGAAGCAGGCCTTCAAACTACTTCACATTTTATTCAATTCAGAATATAAGAGTTAAGTTTGACTGTCCTGGGACCTCGCTCTATTGGAAATATCAAACAAAAATTCATCGATACCGACGGTTACCCATCCCTGACCTTTAAAATTGACATTTGGCCCTTTTCCTCAATGTGCCAGACCAAATCGAGGTATTTAAAGTTTAACAAGCACCACTGTTTGATGAAAAATGCAAGTCGCAGAGGCCTCGACCCTGGACAGAACATATATATCGCGTGCAGCTGATCGAACAATATTTCAACTACCCAGTCTGACCTTGGGTCCCATTACAAATGAATAAACCATATGTGGGGGCTGAAAACAGTCGATATCTCATTCTAGGAGATTTCATGCCGATGAACAGTGAATGAAGTACCTGACTAATTGACCCACACCGCGAATTATACAGGGTGATTCACCACGATGGCCGTATAGGGGTTCATGGAAAAAAATTTCGTCCTGAAAATTTGCATGTTGTAATTTGAGACGATGATCTTTCCCTAAAAAATTTGATCTTGATTGGTTACGTAGCTATCTCCATCAGAGAACTATGCGTGTTAAGGTTGGTTCCACTTATTCGACTAAATTTAAAATCGATTGTGGGGTTCCTCAGGCCTCCGTGCTGGGGCCACTATTGTTCTTATTGGTCATAAACGACTTGCCCATTCACTTGGCTCTATTTTTGCTGGTTCTCTTTGCCGATGGCACCTCCGTTGTGGTCTTGGCAGAGACTGCCGAGGAGCTTCGTTAAGCGTGCGAGACGATTATACGCCAGTTCGTTACTTGGTGCAGTCGAATAGAGTGATAGTGAATGTTAATAAAACAGTTAGCATTTACTTCGGTTTCAAAAATAATCCTGTTAACACTTTGGAAATTTATCTTTCGAACTTCTTGAGGAAATCTGATGTGAGCAGTAAATTCTTGGGTATATATATATTGATAAGAACCTTATCTGGTCCACGCGTATTGATATGCTTTGTAAAAAACTCAATAGCTCTTTTTTTGCCATCAGTAGAGTAAGACATATACTACCAAATAGCTGATTGATTCAGATCTATTATAGCACTGTTTATAATTTACTTTCCTACAACATTTTACTCTGGGGTACCTGTGACGACATCCATAGAGCTTTCATCGCTCCGAAACGCATCATTCGTCGAATTTTCAACCTATGTTCTCGTACACCCTGTAGGCCAACTCTTATCGCAAATAATATTTTCTCTCTGCCATGTATCTACATATTTAAATGTTTGTTGTATGCCAAAGAAAATGAAAAAAGGTGGACCAGATTGTCTCATATCCATGAATATGAAACTAGGAACCAAGATTATATACTTGTGCCTAAACACATAACTCAAAAGTTTGAGAAATCCCCAATGTACCACTGCATAAAAATGAATAATTCTCATATTACTTCTGCTTTCATACATACATACCACATCTTGTTATGGGGAGCTTCGATCGATGTGAACAGAATTTTTATAGGTAAAAAAAAATAATGCCTATGATTTTCAATGCCCACTTTCCTCCTGCAGACTGCTCTATTGAACATATCGCATCCTGACGGTTCCTTGTATTTATATACAGGGTGATTTACGAATGATTATACAGGCTTTCAGGGCAGATGCAGGACATTTTGGTGAGTCTGAATCAGTGCTCGAAACATGTCCTAACTATAGATATTATTTCAAGAGATACAGACTGTTTTATGTATTTCATCAAAAACTGTTTTATGTATTTCATCAGAAACTTTCAATCGGCATAACTTTTGAACGCCTGCATGAATCTTCATGAAAATTTGAGGGAATGAGTATAGGCCTATGCCTAATATTTGCACCTGATGACTTGTCGATATCGCAGGTCTGGACTGAGAAAATTATATTCTTTATTCTACATCCAGTTAAACACCTTGTACATCGAATTTTCGAAAAGTGAAATTTTCCGCAGAATCCAAAATGGATACTCCTTCAAACAAACTCATTTGAAATAATGGCACACTTCACATCGATATTTTATGAGCTATTGAATATCTGGAATTTTTGATTCATAGTAAACGCGAACCTGTGTTTTTCTGAATAATGCGTTAATTCATATTGAATGGACTTAATTTCTCAGTATCATGACTTGAGGTAGCATTTCTAATCTGTGGGGGCGCCACCTGAGGGGACGCGAGCATACTGAAGGAAAAAATTTTAGATATTAAAAAAATTAAAAACTAGCTGAAATCAGACAAACGCATACAAAAAGAAATACTTCTCGACATGTTATTTACATTTTCGTAAATGAATTATTTTATACCCCTTTCCCCATCCCATTTCGTATGTGTTTTGTTCTCGAAAATTTCCTCTTGGAATATTGCTTCCATCATTCAAGAGTCCTAGCAAATGCTCGATTGAAAATGTTAGATATGTCACTTCATTCAGCCTGTGTGGAAGAATAAATGGTCCAATAAGGCGATAATTGTAAATTCCACAACAAATATTTAGGAAAACGATGTTGTAAATTTTCACGAAGAAATATGAATAACAAAAAACCCAGCTCATGTGTTACCAATCATGATCTAACTGACGCTGAATATCTGAACTATAGGGATTATTATAATAATATATAAATTCTGACACCTATATTGGCAATATTTAATTATTTAATATTTCGCGGTTCCTCTTGAATGTCTGGAATAATACAAAATGGTGCAGGCGCCGGGAAAACTCCTACAACTATTTTTATTTTATTACGTTAAAAGTGAGATGCATAAAAAACCTGGTGTGTCTACTTATACCTGTAAAACTTTCAGACAAAACAGGAGATCTTTCAGATTTATACCTACTTGATTTCGAGAGATAGCGGTCTGTTTCAGATGGCACATACATCGTTTACATTTGACATTTCTCTCAATTCTCGACTCTCGTGAACCCAGGGCGTAGATCTCATTTTACTTGGAGGGGATAATCGAAAAAAAATTTTTTGACGACAACTTTCACTCATATCTATAATGTTAGAAAAAGAAGTTTGATAACGAAGTTTGAAACAAATTGCTCGAAATATTTTTTTTATTACTAATTTGGTTGTTCTTACCTCATACTGGGTGTTCTCAATTAGAGTTACGAAGGAAAATGAGAAATTACTTGAATAATTTTGAGAAAAAAAGTTTCATGAATATGAGCCCACAAACGCTATGCTTTCAATATACAGGTTGTTTCTAGTGTGTCGTACTTTTTGTGATGCTTACATCAGTTCATCAAATATTTATTGATCTTCGCTACAGATTGGGTAATTAAATACCAAAACTTATAATTAATTCATTCATTAGAATGGATCTTTATAATAATTTGGATTTTGCTGAGGATTACTAGAGATTTTTCTAGAAATCGATAGCAGATACGACAAAACTATAACAAACCAAAAAGTGTAGTACTGGACCAGAGTTTTTTTTCAAAATTTTTCTTAACTAACAGCTATTCACCAAAATATAGTTTTGGAGGAATGAAGCAGGCATCCTTCCAGAAAAAATATCACCATGTAGATTTGCATTCAATATTAGCATATCACATGGTGAAAACTTTAAACTGGAATATCTATGGCCAATTCAAATTAAATCTCTTGTGAAGGGAAGATTATACGAGAAAAAAACTTAAACTCACATGTATCTCAAAACAAAATGTTTGGGGACTCATGTTATAGGACTTTTTTTCTTAAAATAATCCGGAAATCTGTCGTTTTCTTTTGTATCTCCAATTTAGGAACACCGTGTAATTACCCCCAGTATCCCCCCAATTCTACGCTCTTGTCTTGAACTTTGCGTATAGAACAATAATATTTTATATTCCTTGGACTGTCATTATATTCCATTCATTTGACCAAAAATTCGATATGAACTGAATTGTAATTTATTGTGAATGTTTGCAGTGTCTAAAATCAGTATTTCCTTTTTAAACGGCACCAGGCAGATAGCGGGAATTCTAAAAATTTTGAATAGCGAAACCTTACAGAACTTTGGTTAAGCTGAACACCAAAGCAATAGGTGGATCTCTCAAAAAGTCTGAAATAAAAAGGAATCATTGCACACACCAGGTTTTCTATGCATCTTAGTTAAAAGCACATGTCTTCCAAATTGCCAACAAATGGCCGATAAGTTATGTGGTTATATAAAGAAGCGAAACCATGTGCTTCGCTCGAGAAAAACAGAGAATATTTCGGCTGTAACCCGTATTGTTGACGATAAAATAGGTTCGTTGATTCCTTCTCGATCTGGGGAATTAGCCATTCCACAAACGGCATTACATAATATTTTACATAAAGACTTAGCTTTTAAGGCTTTTAAACTTCAGTTCACATAAGATATTATGCCGGTTGATCACCAGCAACATCGTATTTTTGCCGATGGAGTCTTGAGAACAAATTCAATTGATGAGGCTCATCTACACCTCGGATGCTAACAGGCCAATTGAAAGTCCCCGGTCTACCATAGTAAAACACATTTTTTTAGCAAAATCCGATTTTATTATTCAACATAGTTGCCTTCGAGGGCGATACAGCGATTATAGCGATCTTTCAACTTTTCGATACCATTTTTATAGTACGATTTGTCTTTCACTTCAGAATAGGTCTCAGTTTCGGCCATTATTTCTTCATTGGCGCTAAATTTCTTTCCAGGGAGCATTCTTTTGAGGTCTGAGAACAGGAAAAACTCGCTTGGCGCCAGAACTGGAGAATACGTTGGATGCAGAAGCAATTCGCAGCCTAATTCATGCAATTTTGCCATTGTTCTCATTGATTTGTGACACGGAGCATTGTCTTGATGAAACAGCCCTTTTTTTCTTCAAATGGGGCCGTTTTTCAACGATTTCATCCTTCAAACGATCCAATAAGGCTATATAATAACCGCTGTTGATGATCTGGCCCTTTTGGAGGTAATATTATACCCTTTTGGAGGTAATATTATACCTAGCGTATCCCACAATACTGATGCCATAACCTTCCCAGCTGACTGTTGTGCTTTTCCTCGCTAGGGATTCGGTTCATCGTGTACAGTCCACTCAGCTGAATGTCGATTGGACTTTGGAGTGAAATTATGGAGCTATGTTTCATCCATTGTCACTTATCAACGCAAATATTCAGGTTTATTGCACTTAAACAGCTTCAAACACTGCTCAGAATCATTAACACGTTGTTGCTTTTGATCGATTGTGAGCTCGCGCGGCACGCTTTTTGCACACAGCTTTCTCATGTACAAATATGCGTGAATGATATGATGTACACGTTCAGATGATATCCTCACAATATCTGCAATCTCGGTCAACTTCACTTTACAGTCATGCAAAATTATTTTGTGACTTTTTTAGTTTTTTCGTCGGTGACAGCCTTTTTTGGGCGTCCACTGCGTTCGCCGTCTTCGGAGCTCATTTCACCTCGTTTGAACTTAGCATACCGATCAATGATGGTTAATTTTCCTGGTGCAGAACCTGGAAACTCTTCATCAAGCCACGATTTTGCTTCAACTGTATTTGTTCCCTTCTTAAAGCAATATTTTATCAACACGATCTTTTTTCAAATAACAAAAGTAGCTACACTCGCAACGCAATACCTCACAAACTAATGATCGGACTGCTGTCAAATTATGACACGTATCGTATGAAGGTTCGTACTAAGATGCATAAAAAACCTGGTGTGTCTACTTATACCTGTAAAACTTTCAGACAAAACGGAAGATTTTTCAGATTTATACCTACTTGATTTCGAGAGATCGCTGTCTGTTTCAGGTGGCGCATACATCATTTACATTTGACATTTCTCTCAATTCTCGACTCTTGTGAACCAAGGGCGTAGATCTATTTTCTCTTGGGGAGGGATAATCGAAAAAAAAATTTTTGACGACAACTTTTATCCATATCAGTAATGTTAGAAAAACAAGTTTGATAATGCAGTTTGAACCAAAGCACTCGAAATAATTTTTGTTGTTACTAATTCGGTTGTTCTTACCTCATACTGGGTGTTCTCAAATAAGAGTTACGAAGAAAAATGAGAAATTACTTGGATAATACTGGTTGTTTCTGGAGTGTCGTACAGTTTATCAAATATTTATTAATCTTCGCTACAGATTGGGTAAATAAATACCAAAACTTATAATTAATGCATTCATTAGAGCTTGCTATCTGGATCTTTATAATAATTTGGATTGTCCTGAGGATTACTAGAGATTTTTTCTCGAAATCGATAGCAAATACAACAAACTATAACAAACCAAAAAATGTAGTAGTGGACCAGAGTTTTTTTCTACATTTTCCTAAACTAACAGCCATTAACCAAAATATAGTTTTGGAGGAAGGAAGAAGGCACCCTTCCAGAAAAAAATTTCACTCTGTGGATTTGCATTCAAAATTAGCATATCAAATGGTGAAAACTGAAATATCTATGGCCAATTCAAATTGAATATTTTGTGAAGGGAAGATTATACGAGAAAAAAACTTAAACTTTAACACATGTATCTCAAAACAAAATGTTTGGGGACTCATGTTATAGGACTTTTTTTCTTAGAATAATCCGGAAATCTGTCATTTTCATTTGTATCTCCAATTTAGGAACACCGTGTAATTACCCCCAGTATCCCCCTATTTCTACACTCTTCTCGTGAACTTTGAGTATAGAACAATAATATTATATATTCTATGGTCTGTCATTATATTCCATTCATTTGATTGAAGATTTGAAATGAACTGAATTGTTATTTATTGTGAATGTTTGCAGTGTCTAAAATCAGTATTTCCTTTTCAAACGGCACCAGGCAGATGCGGGAATTCGAAAAATTTTAAAGAGCGCCACCTTACAGAACTCTGGTTAAGCTGAACACCAAAGCAACAGGTGGGTCTCTCAAAAAGTCTGAAACAAAATCGAATCAGTAAACACACCAGGTATTCTATGCATCTTAGTTGATACTAACTAAAAATCATCATATGGATTCAATACTAGCACCGCCATCTGTGCATCCGACCGGGGACTCTTCAATTTGCCTAATACGTTAATGAGCAGAATGGACGCACTTGGAGAAAATTGATTGTTGAAAAGCCTATCCATCCTCAACCCGTCCACGAAAATGATGCTTTTTCGGTAAATGTATTGCGCTACCAATGAATGGTTAATGATTTTTGTGGCTGGAATGAGAACATATTCTTGTTGACAACGGTTATTTTCAATAAGATGGCGCCACGTGCCACTCCAGCAGCAAAACAATCGCAATTCTGCAAGAAAAGTTATCTGACCACGTTCATTTTTTCTCTTTGAGCTCACGTGAAAGATAAGATCTATGCCAATGTTTCACAATCGATTCAAGACCGTAAAAATGCAATTTGAGAAGATATCGACGACAAAAAACCGCAAATGTGCAGAATGTGCTAATTGGTCATAGATAATTTCATATAAAGGATATGGTAGCTTTTTGGCTTATATCGTTTTCCATAAATGGCATACCTTCCTCTTAACAATGAATATATATTTTTAAATAGAAATTAACCTTCCTATTGAAATAGCCTTCATTATTTAGGGCAAAAGATCAATAGAAAGAAGAAACTCATGGTTAAAGAACTTGAGAGAATGGTACAATTGTAACAACTGCCAATTGTTTAGATCTGTAGTACGAGAATAGGCATAGCTTTGATGATAGCCAAACTTCGGAACGAAGACGGCACTTGAAGAAGAAGATATCTATGTAAGTATTTATCGCTCCGTAAAATGAAGAATCTTACCTTGGCATTGAATATATAGCAGACCAGGGACATTATAGCCATAACTGTAGCATGGAGGCGATGCGATTGGTTCATGTTGAAATTGTCATTATCGAATGTAGCCTCCTGAATAGCCATAGCCAGGCAAACACCAGCAGCTGCAGTGTATGCGCAGGGTATCTCTAGCATCAGTAAAGCAATCAAAGTGTAGGAACTCTCGAGGTTGATCCTAGAAAAAAAAATGTGAATACCTAGAACCTAGATCACCTTTAGGAGGTTTTTACATTGGAGGTGCAAACAATGATGGCAGATTCCTCGAATCATTTTGAGAAAATAAAATTTTATGAGCAGGGGCCGCAAACGCATCTTTCTAGATACAGGCTGTTCCATTTTTTTTTCAAGTCTTTTATCATAGCTACTTCCTTTCACAAGATATTCAACTTAAATTTGACACAGATATTCTAATTTGAAGTTTTCATGCAATATTCCCTTTTTTGTGGACCACTGGCAGTTTAGAAAGATGTTAAAAGAAACTTTGGTCCAATACTTGACTTTTTGGTTTCTTGTAGTTTTGTCATATCTGCTACCGATTTCGAGAAAAAAAATTCCAAACAATTCTCTAGGAATCCTCAGGGGAAATATTACAAAGATCCAGTTAGTAAGCTGTGATGAATAAATTAATTATACATTTTGGTACTTATTTACCTAATCTATAGCGAAGATTAATAAAGATTCGATAAATTGGTATAATCATCCCAAAAAGTAGCATTTGCATTTGCTTGCATGTTTATAGGACTTTTTCTTCAAATTATCTCCTTTCCATTGGATTTTTGATTTCCTTCAACTTCAAAATTCATTACAATAAAAACAAATGATGATTCTACTGAAAAAGTAATTGTCAAATGTTTTTGTTTCATGTTTATAATACCAGTGAAAACGAAGTTATAAGAACTTTTCATTTTCACGCCATTTTCCTATTTTCTCTTCACCAAATTAATAATCTGGATAATCCGAGCCCGAAAATGTGCCATTCATTTTTTCTAGCCCAACGGGATTCTGATATACCCTCACTAGACAACGAATTTGGGACACCCGATAGGTACTCTCGAACCGAATATAGGACAGACTATTATTTCCAAGATCCAACTATCTCGTTCCAGTTGATTTATGGATAATTTCTTTCTCTCAAATGAATATTCAACAGAAAATGGTGAATGAGCCGGTACCAAACCTGTGAATAGCTCTTTCCGTGATTTTTATTAGGTGTATCTGAGATGCATAGAAGACCTGGTGTGTCTATTATACCTGTAAAACTTTCGGAAAAAACGGGAGATTTTTCTGATTTATACCTACTTGATTTCGAAGGATCGCGTTTCTTTCAGATGGCGCATACATCGTTTACATTTGACATTTCTCTCAATTCTCGACTCTTGTGAACCAAGGGCGTAGATCTTTTTTTCTTGGGGGGGATAATCGAAAAAAACATTTTTGAACGACAACTTTACTCATATCTGTAATGTTAGAAAAAAAGTTTGATAACGGAATTTGAACCAAATTACTCGAAATAATTTTTTTTTTTACTAATTCGGTTATTCTTAGTCTTACCTTATACTGGGTGTTCTCAAATAAGAGAAGGAAAATGAGGAATTACTTGGATAATTTTGAGAAAAAAAATGTTTCATGAATATGAGCCCCCAAACGCTTTGCTTTCGATATACAGGTTGTTTCTAGTGTGTCATACTTTTTGTGATGCTTATATCAGTTTATCAAATATTTATTAATCTTCGCTACAAATTGGGTAAATAAATACCAAAACCTATGATTAATTCATTCATTAGAGCTTACTAGCTGTTTCTTTATAATAATTTGGATTTTCCTGAGGATTACTAGAAATTTTTTCTCGAAATCGATAGCAGATACGACAAAACTATAACAAACCAAAAAGTGTAGTACTGGACCAGAGTTTTTTTCTGCATTTTTCTAAACTAACAGCCATTTACCAAAATATAGTTTTGGAGAAAGTAAGCAGGCATCCTTCTAGAAAAAATATCACTTTGTAGATTTGCATTCAAAAGGAGCATATCACATGTTGAAAACTTTAAACTGGAATATCTATGGCCAATTCAAATTAAATATCTTGGAAGGGAAGGTTATACGAGAAAAAAACTTAAACTTTAACACATATGTATCTTAAAACAAAATGTTTGGGGACTCATGTTAGAGGACTTTTTTTCTTAAAATGATCCGGAAATCTGTCATTTTCATTTGTATCTCCAATGTAGGAACACCGTGTAATTACCCCAAGTATCCCCCCATGTCTAAGCTCTTGTCGTGAACTTTGAGTATAGAACAATAATATTTTATATTCTATGGTCTGTCATTATATTCCATTCATTTCAATAAAAATTCGATATGAACTGAATTGTAATTTATTGTGAATGTTTGCAGTGTCTAAAATCAGTATTTCCTTTTTAAACGGCACCTGGCAGATAGCGGGAATTCGAAAAATTTTGAAGAGCGCCACCTTACAGATCTCTGGTTAAGCTGAACATCAAAGCAACAGGTGAATCTCTCAAAAAGTCTGAAACAAAATCGAATCATTGCACACACCAGGTTTTCTGTACATCTTAGGTGTATCTTCAACTTTGCATCAGCCATTTTGCAATATATGGCTGTAGCTGTGTTCATAGGCATAGAATAATATGAACTGGGCGTTAGAGAGAGACCATTGATATCTGGGTATTTTGACAAGGATAGAATAGTTAATGGCAAAATATTAGTTTCGTAAATTGATTGTGAATGTTTTCTTGTGGAGATTGCAGATTTCTCAACGATTTACTAAGTGTTTGTAATGTTGTAATTGTTCTGCTTATTTTAGTACTAATAAACAATTTTAGGTTGGTAAGTCTGCTTCGTGTGCAGCTTATAACTTTGTTGTTAGATCCAAAAAAAGGTTGGACGTGATTGATTTTTTCAATCTGTGTCCATAACCATATAGTTTTGACTTCGGTTCGGACATTTGTTCTGGAAAAATTTATTACTTTCTTAATGCTTTTCTCATTCTTGTTAATGATCGTATTTCTATATAGCTGCAAAAACTTACTGTCTCATGCCATGTGTCATTATAGAAGTTAATAATGACGCATGAAAAGCTTCCCGATGCTTCTGGAAAAACTGCTTATCTTGTTCGTGATAGGTGTTCACCACAATATTGTATTTGGAGTTTTCATAAAATATCCTGAAAAAACAAGAGAAACAGTCATAAATAATATCTACAAACAACTCAAACCATCAAAGACAAGAACATTTGCCTAAACGTTGATCACAAATTTAAACATTGATTACTTTCTGATTTCTTAAGAGAAATCAGAGAGTAATCAATGTTGCCATGTGTTTTCACAGATATCTATTGAACTTTTCATTGTTAGGTTCAGATTAATTGTAAGTTCAGATTTAGATAACTAATGAATTTTTTTTTGGTATTGAATAGTCTTTCGTAATGTAAAAAATAGTTTCCAGTGCCCTGATGATGGCCATGTAAATGACCAAAAGCTAGGCCAAATTTAATAAAGAGCCAAATAAGATCTTCGAATGACTTCATACGTAATACATTATTCCTTTGATAAGGAGGAATTCTTCAGGTAATGCCGTAATATTGTAATTCAAATGAAATATCTATAGGTGGACAATTACATGGATCATTTAGTCAGCAAAGGCGTAATGTATGTAAGTAGTTATTGATGTAAATATTTATGATGTAAAATACAATTGAACTACGACAACTCGAACCATGATCTGTCATAGTCCATTATACATAAAATACAAGTTATCGAGACTTCTAGTTATTGAAACAAAAAATAGACTAACACATTTTCAACACATCTGTTAATGGAATCCTAATATTCATTATTTTCAGATCACAATCACTTTGTGGAATATAGCAAGGAACGAAACTGTACCAGTGTTGGTATACATTTCTGAACGTTATTCAGGTAGGACACATTGATTTAACATTTTTTGTATTTATTTTATTGGCTTCTTCGGAAATTCTTTTCAATTGTCCCCAACCTGACTATTTCTTCCCTAGTTGGAATCCAACATATTACAGTTAACACTACCTACCCAATTGATGTTGATTTCAGAAATGAAATAATTTTTTCGGAAAACATTACATAGGTGTAGATTTTCAATACGAAAAGGATCGCCGCACCACTCGACTGGATGATGATGAATTTGATTACCTAAGATTCAAAACAATGAATGTAATAATACTAGAGTTATAAGTAAAAACTGAACTTTTTGTGAAACTTCAACACCATGTATGAAACTTGTTAGGATTTATGTTTGTATGAAATTTTTTCCATAAAATTTTCACACCTGTCGCTCCTGAGTGCAGCTGAGGCCACCGCAACCGCGCTTAGCTAGCAGCCTACATCATGGTTGGTAGGAACAACTGACTCACTGGGAAAATTTTAGGCTTTCTTAAAATATGTGTGGTCTGCCGTCCACTGACCACTAGCTCTTAGACTATGTATACTTCCTAGCGGCGGCTCTGTTCATATGCCAAAATGTAACCAACAGACAGTCATCAGAATCAAAGCAATATTTTTGTATTTTTGGACAAGAAAATCAAATTATACCTTGGCGTGTCAACTTTCAATCTGTTATTGCAGCGGTCTATCAGATAGTGCATCACTCTGTTTCCCAGCAGGCTCTGCAGCATATTCTTCGAAGATATCAGTTTCAGCAGAGAGTCTATCACGTCGTTGGGTATGGATTCCTTATACAGTTTGGTGTGATAGTTCATCGCAGCGTACTCTAGCATACTGCCGATTTCCAGCAAAATAGATTCGTTGACATCTTCTTTCTGCACCCAGATCAGAAGCAGCCTTATCTAAATACAGTAGACATTTTCGTCAATACTTGTGAGAAATGTTTATTATTAATCTCATCTCATATATCTCCAAACTGTTCAATTAGTAGTTCTGTACAATTGGTACGAATGCTCAAAAGCTCCTGATATCAGGGCTTTAAATTTTTTTTTATGTTATGTTATACTCGATGTTATATAGGGTGATTTATTAGCTCACCGACATATATTTTGGGAACATACGTCCGATTTCAATTATATAAGCAACTAAATCGCTCCAACAGTTACATTCATATATTTTTCAGTGTAATAAAACACGCAAATCAGAATATATACCAACAATGACATACTGACAAGTGTAATCTGCTTGTTTCTAAGAATACTTTCCGTTATCAATGATATTATATGAATAGAAATGAATGAGACTTTTGAAACCATTTTTTTCCTCGAATAATTTGAATCGAACATATGTTCCCATAACGTTTTTTTGTTAAAATTACATGACCTTTCATATGAGAAAGTTTGACGGTGAGCTAATAAATCATCGTGTACCTATTTATGCGAAAAATCTCAACCTGATTGAATCTGTAATCACAGAAATATTGGGTATTTATTTTACATTTTTCTTGAATTCTCAGATATATATTTCCTTCTCATTTCTGCTTGAGTTTTCTAGTTCTGATGAAACTATCCACAAGCACAAAGCTTCAAATAGTTAATTTATTTATACAGGGTGATCTACGAAGGCTATTTGTTGAAATGAATAAAAGAAATATTCGAGATTAAATTTAAAATTTAATAGTTAAGCGCTGTTACGAAATAATTCTTGGAAAAAAAATCAGATTTTTTTGTCTTCCCCTTTCGGAAATGATAATTTTTTTTTTGTGGTACTCAATTTTTTCATTCATAATCAGATCACTTATTCAATTCTACATTGCTTCAATGTATCATTTGCGTATTTTTCCCAGAAAATTTGTTTTGCATGAAAATTTCTGATTTTCTAGCTTCTATCTATTAGAAGATGCTTATCTCCCGTTAATTGAAAATTCAATTGAACATACATCCATGGCAAAAGTTAGCCATGACATAACACCCAAAACTCAATTTCTTCAAATGAGAACCCGTTTTTTTTTTAAATGAGAACTCTTTTTTTATTGATCAGCTGAAAAATAGTGGATAGTGTTATAAAAACTACGGCTCTGAAATGCTTATTTCTCAAGATATTCTTCGAAGTCTAATTTTCTCTTATGGAATCTTCTCCTTCTTTTTTGCTCCATGGGTGACGGTGAAAAAATAAACAATTCAATAATGATAAGTTATAATTAACATTGGAATAAATTCCTATGTAAGAAAATATTGAGATTTTTTCAGATTTCAGACAAATTTTCTGCAAAAATATGCAGATGATACGTTAAAACAATGTAGAATTCAATGAGTAATGAATGAAAAAACTGGGTGATACATTTGATAAGTTTAATACATATAAATATTCCTACAAAATTAATTTTTAATACTTATTTTCTGTGAAACAAATAATAACAATAATAGATTATTAAAAATAAACATTAAACACATCAAACCCACAGTTTACATTTTCCGAGATGGTTACGTCATTTGGTTTTACATTTTATTTCTCATGACAAGAGAATTCACAGTTTGCTAATGCATACTACTAATTAATATTTTACGCGTTTTAAAATGATGAATAGTTGAGCAGAAAGCTATAAAATATTAAATCTCAGCGATAGAAATAAGAACAGGTATTTTGAAAAACACACATAATGCATTAATTCTTTGGTTTGCTGCTTTTTCGAAAAAATGTAACATTCAAAGTTGAAAATAATTACACCAAACTGAATTATGTATTTTTTCATGACAATAACGGCATTTCCCTAAAATTTGTGAAAAATATAGATTTCGAAGTGAAAAAAGACAATCATCTGAGTACTGCCTGAAAATATTGAAATCACATGAAACGTTTTGAAGGATTGTATAAAGTAAAAACAAACGACAAAATTCACACAAAATCGAACAGCTGATTTCCAAATTATTGATATCAGAATTTAGGCCACTTTTCATGAATCACACTGTATATCTCCGAAACTGACAGTCTTACGATGCACAACAAGCTACTTTTCTGAAAGTTCTGAATGACCTGCATTCACTACTGGACATTGGCCAACCACTCATGAAACACCCTGTATCTTCTCAAGTGCAGTTGGTGGTTCCCTTGTGGGTATTGAAAATTTTCAAATCGTTTTATACTCGTAGTTATAACATAGACGATAAAATATAGAGTTATTTTGATACAAAAAAGGAAGTAGCAACAGAATGACGTTTCTCCGCGTTGTCCAAACCCAGGAAGTTCAATTAGCTACGAAAATCTTTAATTATATAAATTTCTGCCACCTTCCTAAATATATCGATAAATAGGAAGACAATAACGCAATGTTCAAACGTACCAACTGAGATAAGTTTAAGTTAGTAATTATGTCCGATAGAAACGGATGAATTTCGTCATCGATTTCAATAGTACAATACTTATAAAATGATTTGTTAGTTTCCTCAGTTCACACTATGAAAAATTGTGGTGCTTTGATATGAATAAATTGGTTTTACTATTTACTCTCTTCCTGGAATATACTATAACGTTAGGTGATCGATATTATATTGAAGAAAAATGGAATCAGTTTCTGGTAAGTATTGTACAACTTATAATTAGTTATTTAACGGAACTTATTTTTCACCCTGAGTTTGTTTCAGTAGTGAAGTTGAGGGATTACTATGCCTTTTGGGCCATCTATCATTTCATAACAAATTGTGTATTTTTAGAGTTTTGAGCCGGGAGTTGTTTCAAACTATAAGATTTGACTCGCTTATGTCAGGATATGTTTATGTATGAAGTAAGGAACAAAATTCATACCTCCGTTATCGAATGTTTCAAATCAAAACACTAGGACAGGTCAATTTTAGTTTTCAATTAACCACCTAATGACATAAAAATCTTATTTATCATGCACGTCATTCATTTTTACAGAGTCACGTCATTATTATTTTTTCAATACCTACCTCAATTTTTTTTTGCTGATTTATTAGACTTATTCATTAGACACTCACCTCGAGTGATGGTGTGGAAAGATTGTTACGATGAGTAATTTTTTGCTTTTTTGAGAAAATAACACTTTTACTGTGGTCTGTGCGATTTAAAAATGAAACTCTCATGAAAGAATATATTCATTTAACCCAAAAAACAACAGAAATTTAGCGCAAATGTTCAAATTGGACTCCGTTAACCTTTTGGCATTGAGCGATACGAGTGTAATCACTTTGTACACTTCGCTCAAGGACTTCCGGAGTGATCTGCTCCACTTCAGCGCGAATTCTCAGTCGTAAGTTGTCTGAATTATTTGGCCTATTAAAATGAACCTTTGATTTTAAATGACTCCCCAAAACAAGTCTGAGGGTCAACTCTGTGAAACGCAGCAGCACGATATTTGAACTTTTTGCGGTTTGATTTATGTCTGTGTTGGCAGCATAATATCTTGACAAAACATTTCCTGGAGAGTGGATAGGACGTCGAGGACCTATTGAGTAGCCACCGCGTTCCACAGACTTGGTGCCCTCAGACTATTATTATAATTTAGAAGAAAAACGGCAAAACATTCGCGCTGAAGTTGAGATGATAAGGATAATTATAATACAATCCAAGAAAACTACAAAAATGGAGAGAGAAGCTCCTGCATGGAAGACATTTCAGCGAGGTGAACCAGTATCATGTCGACATTGAAGCCTCGAACTATTGGCTTACATTAGGAGCGATGTATCCAGAAACGGAAGGTTTTCTATTAGCTATCCAAGATCAAGTGATCTCAACGAGAAATTACTGCAGGCATATCATAAAGGATCGAACTATTACTGACGATCGATGCCGATATGGGTGTCTAAAGGTCAATTTTCATGAGAAACTCAGTGGCGAAAACTGTTACTCCATGGCTATCACCATTACATAGTTACAGGGTGTTTTTCGAAAGTGTTCATCTTCGTAATATTGCTGTTAACTTTTTTCTGTTGAAAATTTTTCATTCCTGTGAAAACCGTCTGATAGCAACTTTTTACGTAGAATTCAATGATGTTAATTGAATTTTCCACAAAATGATATTTCATGAGATATCGCTATAATTTTTTTTTTAATGGGACACAAACCGATAGAGCTGATATTATTTGATGTTCGATGTCTTAACATGTGGCCGACTAGGTCGCGCCTGGCCCAACGTCTATGGACTTTAACTCTTAGGGAAGATTAAAAGATATAATAATAGACGTTAGGTCAGGTGACCTAGCCGGCCACTTCCCTGTACACAGCAGAAATACACGTATAGACATTTGAAAATTGCATTGATTCTCTCCACTCTTCTCTCTCTACATAAAGTTCTTTCATCCAACAGAATATGAACAACAAGAAATACGAACCATGGGACTCGAAAAAACGTTTCGAAATATTCACTAAGAACATGCACATGATGGAAGCTCATAACAAACGGTTCCTTCGGGGAAGTGAATCGTTCAAGATGGACATAGGTCCTTTTTCGGACCAAACGGAGGAGGAGTTCATGTTGAAATTCGAAACTCACACCAGTCCTTTCAGAAGTTCCATGGAGCATGCGGAGTTCAATTCGTTCGTCGAGAACCATAACGAAAGGTTGCCGAATCAAGTAGACTACAGAAACAAGATGCAACCGGCTAAGGACCAGAAAAACTGCAAAGCGAGCTGGGCTTTCGCAGCTGTAAGTGCATTTCTCTAATTCTGTGGTTATTCCCTTCATTCTTCCACATCTTGTAGAACAAAATCGTGCGAGAATATATCAGAAACGCACAGTTTTCATGGTTATATTTTTTTATTATATGTTGGTACCCCGAACTTTCCGCCACGGCTTTATCTGTCAATTCATCAATTAGCCTTAAAGAAATCAGTTCTGCCAAACAACATTTTTCAATGCAAAAATCACTAAATGATATTTATGGAAATATTTCATTAATTTCAATAAAAATGCAATGAATTCGAGAATAGTTATTTATAATACAAGTGCAGAAGGCATTGATATTCTTCCACGAGTTCAAAATTCAAAAACGAGCCACGAAGTGGCGAGTTTTGGAATGAACGAGTGGTAGAATGAGCCTTCTGTACGAGTATTATACATTATTTTCTCTAATTCATTGCATTTTCATTGAAATTAATGAAATATTTCCATAAATATATTTTAGTGATTTTTGCATTGAAAAATGTTGGTTGGCAGAACTGATTTCTTTAAGGCAAATTGATGAATTGACAGACAAAGCCGTGGCGGAAAGTTCGGAGTACCAACATAGAATAATAAAATATAACCATGAAAACTGTGCGTTTCTGATATATTCTCGCACGATTTTGTTCTACAAGATGTGGAAGAATGAACGGAATAACCACAGAATTAGAGAAAATAATGTATAATACTCGTACAGACGGCTCATTGAACTTGTGGAAGAATATCAATACCTTGTGCACTTGTATTATAAATAACTATTTTAACTTCGGCGGTTGACATAAGGTAGGGAATAGAAATAGGAAATCGGGAAGGCCCAATTTTTGGGGGGGGGGGAGAAGTTTTAAATAAGAATTTTCCTGATCTTGTAATTATTTTAGCTTTAGTATGTCAACTTCTAAGGGGGTATGCTAAATTTTAGTGAGGAGGCATTCCATTTGGGGGAGGAACATCATTTAAACCATAACAATTTCTATAACAACTAAAATCGCTAAAATTTTCCCTTTTGAAAAATATACAGGGTGATTCCCGGGATGGCCTATTGAAGGTTTATGGAAAACTAATCATAATTTTGAGCTGAAAATTTGTATATTGGGGTTTGAGACAATGATCTTTCTCCCTAAAATATTTTGAGGTCTCTACAACTTCCGGTTATACCGGAAACAGACTACTACTTCCTTATTTCAAATGGCACAGCCAGTATATTATTGCATCATTAGATAGCTTTTTTGATGGCAATTTCGGCAATATGCCATACCTTTGGTAAAAATTCAACGGTTCATGAGTTATTGGAATTCTTATGAAAAAAATGGTGGCAATGAGGACTCATTGATTCTCCCAATGAACTCAGTCGTTAAGTCTTGCTTCATTCTTTGGTGGTTGTTTCGTTGGTTCTGTTTCATTCCAAGATATTTATAAAGATCATCCGACTTCATTGCTTCTATTTGCTGTCCATTTGCGAGAGTGATCGGTTCATCTTGTATTCTTCCTCTCACTACGCTATTATTATTATTATTATTATTTGAACTGGGGTCGTTTTGGTTCGGTAAGTCTTCCGGAAACTGCGATCATGCAGATCTTTTGTTCTCTCCCCTTCTCATTCATAGAAACCCAAGGAGGTCGTCAATGACTTCAATAAAACTGACAACCTCCTTACAGGCCTTGGCCATTACCTCTCTGGTATCCAGGACCGGCTTACCCATGTGAATGGTTCTTAGGCCAGCCAGCTCCGGGTACTTGCATACCATGTGTTCGGCTGTTTCTGCTTCCGATCTACAGAGCCTGCAAATCTCGTCTGATGACTTTCCCATACGGTACAAATAATTTTTGCACCGACAGTGCCCCGTCAGCAGTCCCACCATCACCCAAAGCTCGACTCGTGACAGCTTTAAGAGCTTTTTGGCGTAGGTAGGTGAAATCGTCAAGAATTTCTTTGCCTGAAGAAGTCTAGGAGTTTTATTCCAGTAGATCATCCTGTTGTTCAACTCCCATAAGAAAGGCTCAGGTCCAGCAGGTGTTAACCTTGATGCACTTTTTGCAAGTTGATCAGCTTTTTCATTTCCTTCAACCCCACAGTGCCCTGGTACCCATAGTAGAGTCACCTTATTTACTCTGGCCAGTTGCTTTATGGTGTCACGGCACTCCCAAGTCAGCAGAGACCCCTGGCAACACGATTCCAGGGGTCTCAGCGTGGTTTGACAGTCCGTGGTGATGTAGATATGCGCCCCCTTGAGGTTCATTTTGAGACACTCCTGAGCGCATACTTAAACAGCCATTATCTCGGTCTGTAGAATCGAGGGCTCACTTCCCAGGGCTTTAGAGATCCTCAGTTTAGGTCCATATATCCCAATGCCAGTGCCCTTCTCTGTTTTTAATCCATCTGTGAACCATATGGATGACTTTTTGTCCAAACAATTTACGAGACTTATTGCACTAGGACGGTCATTTATAACCGTTTCAAAATCGTAGGTGGTTGACATAACATCCAATGGTTTTGCGAGGAGATTTGAATCTAATTGATTCAGTATCCTTATATGTCCAACCCAGTTTCAATGAAGGAGCTTTCCATTAAGGTAAATTCTTATTGCTTCGAGCAGGCTACATTTCATCACATGTAGATATAAAGATGTAAGGGAGGCAAGTCTAGTATGACATCCAGCGTTGCTGTGGGAGCTGTGCGCATAGCTCCTGTGACACCAATGCACGCCAGCCTTTGTAGTTTCTGCAACCGGCTACGTGTGGTGACCTCCTCGGTTTTTGTCCACCATGCTAGAGATGCATAGGTGACAATAGGGCGTACCATCGCTGTGTATAACCACTGTACCATTTTCGGTTTCACTCCTCATGTCTTTCGAAAGAGTCTTTTGCATGCCCACATAGCCACCATGGCTCTGGAAAAAGTCTTATCTATATATTTCCCCCAGTTCAGTTTACTGTTCTGGATAACACCTAGGTATTTGCATTCACTAGAGAATTGCACAGTCTGACCATTTAGGACCAGAGCTCTGAGGTCGAGATTCCTTCTTCTAGTGAACGGAATTATTGATGTTTTCGAGGGGTTGACAGTAAGTCCCTCTTCCTCGCACCAGTTTTCAATAATTTTGAGAGTAAGTTGCATTCGGCTACTTAGTGAGCACCCATGCTTGCCTCTCAGAGTCACCACTATGTCATCGGCGTAAGCCTGGACGTTGAAGCAAGTTGTAAGTAACGATTGGCAATATTTGAATGGATGAATGATTTCATTTGTAACCATTTTTTCAAAATAAAGTTGTATTATCATCAAAAAAACAGTGGGAACTGCGTTACGAAATTGTTATAGTTTTGAAAATAATAAAATGAACCCATTTAATATCACGTTAATAAAATTTTTCTCCACAGGTTGCCGTAGTCGAAGGTATGTCGAAGCTGAGATTCAAACAGGACATATCCCTCAGCGAACAGAATCTGGTAGACTGCGCACTCGGCAACGAGTTCATGTCAAACGGCTGCGAGGGTGGCTCCCCCTGGGGAGCCCTGCTCTACATGAAGTTACACGGGATCGACACGTCGCAAAACTACCCTTACACCGGCGTTCACTCGAGGTGCAGGTCGATATCGAACTCGAGCGTGCACCTGAAATCCCCCCATCTGATGCATCTCAGCGAATACGACCTGATGAGGACAGTTGGCGCCACTGGTCCGGTCGCTACGACGATAGAGGTGACACCTACCCTCATGCACTACAAGAGTGGCATCGTCTTCGACCGCAAGTGCGTCGGCAAGACTACCAACCACGCCGTAACAATTGTCGGTTACGGTGTACAAGACGGTTTCCAATATTGGCTGGTGAGGAACTCGTGGGGTCACAATTGGGGAGATCAGGGTTACTTCAAGATGGCGCGAAACTATGGGAATAATTGTCAGATCGGTATATCGGCGTTTTTCGCGGATGTTTCTCAATGAATGAACCTAATGTGACGAAGCTGTTCATGAATAAATTAATCGAAATGTTTAGTCTCTTTTTCCCTATCACTTTCTCATCCCGTATTCATCTACTCCTGTACATTGGACTGTCTCAAAAATTTTCACTCCAATTCTTTCCAGGGACCGTCTTCTCGACAAGTGATGTTTCAAAACGTATACAAACTTTTCCAATGTCACACGTTTTGGTATTCTTGACTCGTGAACTTGAAAATGTACACGTTCTCAGTGCGAATGCTTTCTGCGAGCGCTTTTTGGCCTTCTCATTTAGATATTTACATATACAATCTATCTTTGTTCCAACAACTCATTTCGTCGGACGTTGTTGTGTTATTAAGTGAGGTTATGATGTTATGATGTTGTTATTTTTGGATCTATTGGATTATGTGGAACAAATGGATCAGCGGAGATATACACAGCGCGGAGACCCATTCAATGATTTGAGTGAGGATCAATTCGTTTGAATGTTTCTGGATATCCTCAAAGAACATGGAACACCTCTGGAAAATGAACCAGTGGAAGGAACTCCAAAATATTTATACAACAAAAAAAAGAGAGAAATCAAAATCCTCAAAGATAAAATGGGGTTCTGAAGCTGTCTACTCGAGCATAGGGTTCTTCATTGTACTTCGGAAACAGCAAGTAACATTGTCAATGCTTGTGTAGTGCTCCATAATATTTGCATTGAAAATACAATGTACCGGAACGATGGTACATCACAAGTTGATTTGGGAATATATATGACTTCCTCATCGATAGTAGAGATCGAGTAGAAGTGAATATGCAAAGGATAAATTCGGAATTGGCGGCCGATCGAAGATTCAGATGCATAATTTTATTCGCAATCATGAAGCCGAGTAATTTGAAAATTTGTTAAACAATTTATGAATATATAATATAATGATTCCCTTGATGTGAAATTTAACTTGTAAATTCTTAATGAATTATTACTATTTCGTTTGTTCCAATTAACATGAACACATTTTTATGAAAGTTTATGTAGAAAACATTCTAATAAATAACAAGTAAATAAACCAAATGCACAACATAAACATTTCTGCTGATAATATGAACATTTAATAAAAAAAATTAAGTCCCTTTATGTCTCTCAATATATACTTTTTCAAAAATATCTACCACTCGTTTTTGAAACGTGTAGGTACGTTAAAAAGATCACTTGTCAAGCATACGGACCCAGCCACCATTAGAGAAGAAAAATTGCTATCCCTTCTGCAATAGTAAAGAAGACCCAACTAGGTGCGAATCACAAATGTCTAAAACTGTATATCAAACATCCAGATCATTGAAAAAATTGAGTCCAGGTGTATTCAGTAATGGAGTAAAGGATTCGATGGCGTAGAAATGGGGGGTACTAGGGGTAATTACCCCCACCAAGATTCCCAAATTACCATGTCGCGAATTCTCGCAAAGACGACGAACGAACATTTTTCTATAAGATGAACCAATAATCATTTTACTTTTCTTCAAAATCCACACGGCAGTAAAAAATTTGACCCTTTTACGGTTTAGGAGTTTATTATCGCTTTCAAGATGAGTACTTTTATTTCACTACAGACACGTCTTTGTCCGAGGTTTATTATTTTCCTATCCGCTTTCTCGGCATCTCCCCTTATTTGCCATCTGTGATTTTTGCATCCGTCATCTGTATACACTTCCCCGTTGTTTTCGGTGTTTTGTATCATTCTCGTCACAAAATATCAATAGTGTAGTTATCGAAGAATTGAACTGACTAATTCGCATAGAAAAATTGTGTGGGATGTGTTGTACCATTTCTTGTTTCATTCAAATTGCAATTTGTTTGTGAAGACATCAATTTTGAATTGACTATATCTACACGGTTTTTCTTAATTGGAGGTACAAATGAAAATGATATATTTCTTGGATAATTTAAGAAAAAAAGTCTATAAAATGAGTCTCCAAACATTTTGTTTTTGAGATACAGATGTTAAAGTTTGAGTTTTTTTACTCATAGAACCTTCCCTTCACAAGATAATTAATTTGAATTGACCATAGGTATTCCAATTCTAGTTTTCATCATGTTATAGCCTATTTTTAGTGCAAATCCACAGGTTGATATTTTTTCTGGAAGGGTGTCGTATCTGCTATCGATTTCGATAAAAAATTCCAAACAGCTCTCTAGTAATCCTCAGAAAAATACAAAGTATTACAAAGATCCAGCTATTAAGCTGTTATGAATGAATTAATTATAAGTTTTGGTACCTATTTACCCACTCTGTAGCAAAGATTAATAAAGATTTGATAAACTGATATAAGCATTGCTAAAAAGTACGGCACACTAGAAACACACCGTATCTCGAAAACAAAGCGTTTGCGGGATTATATTCATGGGACTTTTTATTCCTCAAAATTATCCAAGAAATCTCTCATTTTCCTCCATAACTGTAATTCAGGAACAGGAATAAATATTTGATAAACTGATATAAGCATCACAAAAAGTACGACACACTAGAAACAACCTGTATATTGAAAGCAAAGCGTTTGTGTGCTCATATTCATGAAAATTTTTTCTCGAAAATTATTCAAGTATTTTCTCATTTTCCTTCGTAACTCTGATTTGAGAACACCCAGTATAAGGTAAGAACAAAAGAATTGGTAATAAAAAAATTATTTCGAGTAATTTGGTTCAAACTTCGTTATCAAACTTTCTTTTATCACATTACAGATATGAGTAAACGTTGTCGTCAAAGAAATTTATTCGATCTACCAAAAGATGAAAAAATTGAAGGCATTTCTTTGAAAGATTTTTGATATGAAATTAGTTTTCAACAATTTGCATACTTTTGTTATCGCAATCGCAATAAAATATGGAAAGCAGCAGCGGTAGTGTTATTCTACACGGTTGCAGAAAAAATATTATACGCAACACGCATGAAAATGGATTTTTTGGACTCACAGACTTGGAATTTTGTCTATTCGTCCAAGAAACCTATTTTCCGGATTTGTTACGTAAATTACTATTAGTCCTTTCCCTTCGCTCACTATAATGTTTTTACTGGTTAGGTCCGGTACATATTGAGTGAAGTGTTTAAAAGGACATTATAATAAATCACATATCATATAATATTATTATTTACATATGGACCTAAGGGTCATTGCTCTCCAATAGGCGCATGAATGAATTTCGTTTCAATTATAATGTGTGAAATATCTTTAAAATTGTTTACAAATTGGAAGTTAAGATAAAAAATGAAATAGTTTCTCTAATGATACTCGTAATAGAATAGTTCAAATTCAATATTGTATAATAATCATTTTCATATCAGATTAAAATAAAAATCATAAGGATGCTTTCTCTCGAGTTACGTATTGTAGAGATAGGTACAGGTGATAAGAAGCTATATCAAAAATCGATATCTGACAATACTGTTGATCCACTGAGCATAGTGAATACATTCACTTTTTACTTGTGATGATTCTGTGATTTCATATTTTGAAGACATGAAAACGGTTCTTCTTCTTTTTGTTGTATTTAGTTGTGAGGCACTCGAAGATATTGGTGTACATAAAGAATGGCTACGCTTCCAGGTATTTATTTTACTCGATAAAATTGAAAATAAAATTAGGTTGATTGAATGATTTGATCAAGCGAATCACCACGATGAAAGGTTTATAAAACCCACCATTAGAGCAAAAGTTCTAAAACGTTTTTTCTGTATTTTTTATAGCTTATATGATATTCATATCAGACCATGGAAATTAAATCTAATTTTAGGAGAGAGTTTGCGTTCATCAAATGGGACATCCTATATTTAAACGTAGTTTGTTGGCCGCAGATTTGTCGAAAAGCATCCCGTTATTCATCCCGGTGATTTTTCCTGGAAGAGTTACCGCTTTTTTCCTTCAAACTTTTTTTAGTTGACCAGTAATTTAAAAATATTTAGGAATAAATATTAGTTTTGGTGCTCATTTTCCCGATATGTGGCAATGATTCATGAAAATTCGATAAACTGGTATAATCATCACAAAAAAGTAGGACCACAAGAAACACCCTATATCTCGAAAAAAACTTGCGGACCCATGTTGATAGGACTTTTTTCTATTAGAATTAACCTAGAGATGTTTCATTTTTGTTTTCAACACATATTTAGAAACACCCTTTACATTTAGATACTTCCCTGAAATGGCACTGTCATATTTCGAATTTGAATGGGAGACTGCTATCTGTGTTGTATTCAATAAATGTATTGAAAAATCAAATATCATTCGATATCCTGATTCAATTTAAAAACAATTATTTAATTTACTTCGCAAATTTCGAATCCTTGATGTCCTACCGAATGATCTTCTGGGATAATTCGGCACTCACCCCTGGTTTCTCAATCAACGTAAAAATCAACTTAACAGCTGTCAATTCTATGGTCATGCGTCATTTGGGTTGCTGAAAGAAAAGGTTAACTCCATTTATTTGAACCACAGTATAGGAACTATACAGTAGTAACACTTCGAGGATTTTTTGTCCATGTCGGACACGCGCATTCCTCCTAGCGCAGCTTAGAGAAATTGAACCATATCATAGAAATCGTCGATTTGCACGTGAACCTAACCTTAAGTGTCAAGTTATTTACTCATTTTACCTTGTTCTGTTAACAAGTAAAGATTCGTTTGTTAATTTTGAATTTCCAAGATTTAATTTATTTATCGATTTATTTGAAATGGTGAATCAATGCAGCGTGTTCAATTGTCGAAAAAACAGTATTAATTCAAAAAACAAGATTTCTATTGATTATATCGATATATTTGTGTGATAAAACAAGATTTCTATTGATATATCTTTAAGCTATATGTATAAACGAAGAATATAATTTTTTTTTCATAATATGTTTTTCTTTAATTGTTCTCGAAAATTCTCTGACAAGTTAAAATTCCTCCGCTCAAGACCCTTCTCTTAAATTTTAGTAAAAAAACTAGGAGTAAACATGAGTGACAAAAACAACTTATTTGGCTACGTCAATATTTATAACTGACCTCTGAAAGAAGAAAATATTTTCAATTCAACTGATTTTTTGTCCTCATACCTTCAACCTTCGACATATCTAAACCGATTTCGGAACTTTTTTTGATAGGTATCAGCTAAGGTTAACCAAATTACAATAATAACCTACGACATTCAGTTCTACGTCAGATATTATTGTATGACACCGACCCTCAAGCCTTAATTGTACGTCATAACATGTTAATTTCCAGTACTTTCTTCATAAGAATATTTCTAAATCGGTTCTGCTTTTTTGTTGAAAAGCTTTTATGGTGAATTGGTATTTATAATATGGAATTATTATAGGAATGGAATTATAATATAATATAATATAATATATTTATTTACCATTTCAATTTTAAATATACAATAGTCTTTTAGTTAATGATAAACAATATATAGAATCCCTACAAAAGGATAAACCTGTGAAAAAAATTCATCAAATTATAGGTTCAAGTCAAATGTTAATAATGAAAGTTTCATTGATTTATTGAAAAGTATTTTAGAGGAAAAAATATACAATTTGAATGAGATAATTATGAAATACGTCCTTATTTCTAGTGTCACTATAATAAATATACTAACCATTGATACATGAAATTTAAAAATACTGAAAAAATGACTTCCAAAGCCACTCTCCTTATTGAAAATCTCAAGATTTCCACGAAAATTCTAATATACTTTTGAATTCCCGCTCAAATGAATGAAGATCTTAATGGCTTCCTCCTGCACTGGGAGGAATGCGCGAATTCTCGAGAGTGTTACTACTGTATAGTTCCTATACTGTGTTTGAACATTCTGCTAGTTAACACAGTGGCCAAATATTATACGTGAATTAAACTTGAATTGTACGTCAAGCGTCGTTTTGAGTTTCTGAAACGCATTTTAAGGCAAATTCAGGTTCGATAGCCTCGCACAGGGTCACCACATGTCATATAGATTAGTTTATGTTACACTGAACAATATTTCAGAAACCCAAATGGATCTGACAATCTGACATCTCTGTCAAATTGGATGGTGTTTTAGTTGAACAATGTCTTTCAGAAAACGGGGGTCAGAAGATGACTTTAAGGTCAATTCTAAGAAGAATATTTTAGATGGATATAGCGTATATCTACATCAATCCATAAAATTATTTTGTTTCAATTTCATCACTTATTCTATGTGTTAATCTTCTGAAATAAATTTTGGTTATTATTTTTTGTTTTTGAGAAGATCGAACTGTCTTCCATTTGAGTTCTCCCTTTAGGTTAATCAAACTTTTCGTAGGAACTGTTTGGAAAAAAATATACATCAACCAAGGCAAGAGATCAGAGATTTACGACGTTCAAAAATAACCTTAAAACAATAGCACATCACAATTCTTTGTATCGAGCTGGAAACACGACATACAGAATGGGTGTGAACCAATTTACCGATTGGAGTCCCGAAGAACACTCACTATACGTGAATAAATTCAAGGTTATGAATAACTCCAATGTAAAAGTAGTGTCATATCACGCTGTGAATGAAACAATTCCTGAATCCATCGACTGGAGACTACGAGGGGCAGTAACAGAAGTGAAGAACCAAGGTCATTGCGGATCCTGTTGGGCATTCAGTGCAGTAAGTATGATTTTCTATCATCTTAAAATTCTTAAATACACTGCGTACAAAAAATTAACGCACATTATGGAAATCTCAAATTTATTCTACAACTGAAAGTGTTCTCAATGAAAATTATTTTTAATCAGAATTATGCATGCATATGTTATCCCCTTTCAACGTTTTTTGAATTTGACCCAAGAGGAATGTGCCCAAGAGGAATGTGCCCAAGCGGTAGTTTTGCGAGAAGAAGGGTGTACATACACAAAAATTGCAGAAAGGTTTGGAGTTTCCCATACAAGTGTGTCCAGAATGTTGCAGCGATTCAGGGAGACAGGTATGAATGTCCGAAGACCAGGACAGGGTAGACCACGGGTAACAACTGCCATTCAAGAACGTTACTTGAGAGTGTCTTCGTTGAGACAACGGTTTGCAACCACTCGCCTCCTTCAAAATCAGCTTGAGCAAACTCATGGGGTGCAAATTAGCACTCAGACAATAAGAAATCGTCTCAGAAAATATGATTTAAGGCCTCGTGTCGCGGCAAGAGGCCCAGCTCTTACCCCAGCCAATCGAAGGGCGCCTTTGGATTTGGCGAGAGAGAATATCCATTGGGAAGAGGCTGATTGGGAAAGAGTTCTCTTCACAGATGAGTCTAGATTCTGCCTCTACCATTGTGATCGACGTTCCCTTGTATACAGACGTCCACATGAAAGATATGCTCAGTACAATTTCCTGAATACTACTGGTTTCGGGGGAGGATCGATTATGGTATGGGGTGTAATAACTTTGACTGCTCGCACAGACCTAGTGGTCGTTGATAATGGAGCTATGAATGCTGATAGGTATATAAGGAACATTCTTGAAGAGCATGTAGTGCCATTTGCCCCATACATTGGTGAAAATTTCATTTTAATGGACGATAATGCCAGACCCCATCGTGCGCGCATCGTTCAGGAGTACCTTGAAGAGGTTGAAGTCTCTCAAATGGAATGGCCAGCAAGAAGTCCAGATCTCAATCCGATTGAGCAGGTTTGGGACAACCTCAATAGAAGGCTGAGAAGTTCAGAAAAGCATCCAGCTACTCTTAATGACTTAGGAATCCAACTCAGAGAAATCTGGGAAGGATTAGATCAGAACATTTTAAGATCATTCATTTTGAGTATGAACCGGCGTTGCCGAGCTGTAATTAACGCAAGGGGTGGAAATACTAAGTATTAAATCACTTATCAGCATTCCAGTATTTTGAAAATTGTTTATTTCTTTTCTTTCACATAAGATTCGGTGAAATCCTGAATTTTTCTTCCATTCAATGTGTCTTGTTTCGTTCAAAACTGTCCCGAGAGAACATAAAAAATAACTTATAAAGTCAATGTAGAGTTAACTTTCATTAAAATTGAGATTTTCACAATGTGCGTTAATTTTTTTGCAAAGTGTATTTTCTTCTCACTTTAATAGGCCATTCAGAAGTTTGGTATTTGTATGAGTAAGAAGAAACAATTGTGATCTGTGTAGATCTTGTTACTGTGTCCTTACCCAAAGCGGTCAAACGTCACTTGACACTTGTTTTCGATTGGCCAAGTAAATGAACGATGAATCTTGTGTAGAAGTTTGAAATGAAGTCATCGAAATGAAAGTTTTCATCATTCTTTGAGTTATTGATAAAAATTGATATTTTGATCACCAATCAATATCAGTATTTTCTAGAAAAAACCGGCATGATGAATCTTATTTGTATCCTCGTTAATTAAATCTAATCTCATTTGTAACTGTAAAACTTCAACAAAAAAATCACAAAAAAAAGGTTGTTGAGGAGTCATAACTCATAATAAAGGGATTCAGGGGAACACACTTATACAATTTATTCGCACAACAAATATAAGAAATAATTTCTCTCTCAAATAAAGATCTATGATAATAATTAAAACGTCTTCTAAAATTAATTATTCTTTGTAGCAATAACCCTAATAAAAATAAAACTAATACCTAATTCAATTCAAGAATGCCTTATGCTTCCTCTCAAATGGAATTTTTTTTTTAATTATCATTTATTTCTGGACTAATTTGATCTCTTGATCTTACTTTATCCGGTGCATGGTTTTCATTTGAAAAATCAAAAATAGTTTTTACTTCAACGAAGAATTGCTATGAGTGTCATTGAGTTATTTTTGTATGGTAGCAGTTTAAATTTCTCAAATGAGAAATCTAACGACGAAAATGTATTTTTACAATTTCCATTCGTTTTTGAACCATTTTGGGCTCTTAATTCAATTTTATCCGATACGCCATCAATTTTCACGGAATTGTAAACCCATGACACTTTTAGCAATCCATCCCGGAAGTATAATGATTTTTTTTAAACAAAAACCGATTACTGGTTCAAAGTAAAATCAAGATACTATATCCAGAAATGAATGAGAATTTGAAAAATAATTTGGAAAAAGCAGTGTGTTTTTCTCCGAAAATATTCAATGCAAACTCCACTGGTAAAAATAAAAAAATTGTATCTTGATCTAGTAAAAACGTGTATCTACCAAATTTCATATAAATATCTGCAACAGCATCACTGATGTGGTGAAGTTCCCAGAAAAAAACTGGAACTGGAAGCCTAACCACTCTGTACCTCAAATTACCTCATAAGATTATTTTTCTTACTCCAAGAATTGCCACCTATTCAAGGTGGCAATTCTTGGAGTAAGAAAAAAAATCTTATGAGGATTCCTTAAGCATACTGTTATATTCAATAACAGTATGATTAAGGAATCCACTTGGCAGATCATTACCAGTACTCAACTTTAATTCAGTCATTTAGTAGTTCACCTCGGAATTCGAGATACTCAGCTTTAAACTTGTAAGAACATGTATTTGGACATTCTACAAGTTGCCTTGAAATCTAGACATGCTACTTAAGGTTCCCGCAAATTTTAAATCTAAGGTCAAAGGTCTCAAAAATCGTTTTTTTTTTGTACATTCTTTGCCTTCTCGTTTCCTATGAATTTTGCACTATCTATTATCATCATAAATATTGTAAACGATTTTATTCTCTAAAACTTTTGTTTGGAAAGTTTTCTATACGTTGAATCGTTTTCGAGATAGATGGCGAAGAGCGTGCGGTTAGAGCATCATTTAAGGTCAACCAGTAGTCCTGGTCAAACGCAGTATAAAGAGTAGGGCAAGCTTGTTACAATGCTTTAGGGCCAGTTTCATAAAAGAAAGTAAAGTCTCGTTTTCCGTTAGAAATATTCTTTATAAAATGACATGTTTTTCATAGTTAACGAACATTTACTATTTATGAATAAACGCTTACAAGACTTCAACAATTTATTCACTCAGAATATAGGATTTATGAATAATTAACAAGCTAACATAATCCTAGCGATCCAATCTGTGGAAAAGTTTAAGGACGCATCCCTCAAAGAGAAGCGCATCTCGTTGAAGGATCTGTCCTTGAACTTTTCATTTGATTTGAATTTCCTTTTTAAACATAAAATCTGTGTTACTATGGGCTTATTGAACGCCGCTTAGCACATCTCTACTGAATTTTGGGTTTAGATCGTTTGTGCCCGCTTAGTTATTATAGCAATGTTGGCAAACCAGTGGTTAGAGTGAACGGATTCAACAAAGATGACTAGGGTTCAAACCACGAATACTCTCAATATGAACTTTAAAAGAGAACCAAGTTTGACAAACGGTTCCTCTCAGAACCTAACAATCGGTGATAAGAACAACCAAATGACTATTAAACAAATACGTTTACCATTACTGAATTGAAATATCGATTTTCTTCAACATGGAATAATGTTTATTAATTATTACTCAATGATATATTAACCTCAACCATATTTATTTATTATAAATAAGTGAAGTGTAATAATAAATGATGATTATTGGTGGGATTTCAAATAAATTACTTATTTACATGAAACTTATATTTGTTTGTCCATATATCCAACAAATGATTTATTAACTATTATGCATTTTTGATAATATCAAATAAAGACTTTTCTCAGTGTAGAAGAGGAATTTGAAATACTACAGCGGTTGGAAGACGACTATGACGAAGAAGATAATAAAACTATAAGTTGTAGTTCTTGTAATTTTCATTGAATTTTTTCAATTTCCACAACCATAAATGTATTGATTGATCTGTCTAAGATGCTCGGACTATTTATAATCTACCGAAACTTCAATTCCGCAGGTGGGCGCCCTGGAAGGCCAAGCCAGCATCCGCCTAGGCAGAAGAGTCAGGCTGAGCGAGCAGAACCTCCTGGACTGCGCGGACGCCGACTACGGCAACCATGGCTGTAACGGCGGAGACAGCTACTCCGGCTTCATCTACGTCCAGAATTACGGCATCCAGTCCGGACAGACCTACCCCTACGTGGCCGCGCAGGGAAAATGCCGTCAAAAAACCGCCGAGCTATACGTGGAGGATTATTTCTTCCTGCCCAACTCGGAGGAGCAGCTGAAGACGGCCGTGGCGACCCTAGGTCCCATCGCCGTGGCCATCGAGTCCACCCAGGTGCTGCAGCACTACGCCGGAGGCATCTTCTTCGACCGGACCTGCACGGGCAGGTTGAATCACGGCGTGCTGGCCGTCGGTTACGGCGTGGAGGCGGGCCAGGAGTACTGGCTGATCAAGAACTCCTGGGGGTCGGCTTGGGGCGAACAGGGTTACTTCAGGCTGGCGAGGAATAGGTACAATAATTGCGGGATAGCCGATTACGCCAGTCGCGCAACTGTTCGTCCTGGGAATTGAATATTCGATAGTGTTTGCAGAGCCTTTGCTAGCCAAACTGCCACCCTAGGACGATAGCCAATTTGCCGCCCTAACAAAAGTCAATTCAGCCGAATGCAATATTTGTTGATTGGATTCTTGTGCCTAGGGATGGAAAATTGAAGGCATCTCTTAGAAAGATTTTGATAATACCAAAGGGGGAATATTCAATAACAAAAAACCAACAATTTTGAACCTGTGTAAAAATTTAAATTAATATCAGGATTGGTGAAAAAACAGAAAACCTTCGTGTTTTTCTTTCATATTATAATAATAATAATAATAATAATAAAATAATAAAATTTATTTCAAAGTATGTTTCACAACAATCTACAGATCAATCATGAGCATAAGATGAAATATCGTCATTCAAGTCTGGATCATCCATCAAAATATTCGCTTAGACAGTTCCATCTCGACCAGCAAATTCTTGACCTTCGTCTTGAATAGGCTCATAGATGAACATGTTTTCACATTATCTGGCAGTTTGTTAAAAAATCTTATACCTGCATAATTTGGATGCGTCTCTGTTATGTGTAATCTATGCTTGGGATAGCTAATGTTAACTTTTCTTGTATTATAACTGTGAAAAGAGCCAACTTCTGGGAACAAGTTTCTATTTTTGTAAATGTACATTATTGTCTCAAGAATGTACAGCCCATATATTGTTAATATCCTATTCTTCTTGAAGATACCTCTGCAACTTTGGGTACATTTCAATCCGAACATCGCTCTCATTACCCTCCTCTGGACTCTGAACAGTTCCAACATGTTGTAGTGGCTTCCCCATACAATAATACCAAATCTCATGAGGCTTTCGAAGTTGGCAAAATACATTATTTTCATTGATTCCTCATTCATATACTTTTGAATAACTCTCATGGAGTATGCCACTGAGTTAAGTTTTTTTCACAATTTTTCAATGTGTTCTGTCCATATTAGATTTTCTTGTATAGTGATCCCTAGAAATTGTGTGGAATTTTCTGGTTTTATGTCTTGACCTGATAGCGTAATACTGTTAGGAGTCTCAATCTGTTGCTGTTTCGTTCGAAACAGGATAACATTAGTTTTGTCAGTATTCATAATCAATCCATTATTTAAAAACCATTGTTCCAACTGTTGAAATAGACTGGAAGCTTCAGCTATCAGATCAGGATAGCTAGCATTTGCAACTAATATATTTTTGTCATCTGCATAACTTGTGATCTGGCATGCGCCTCTTGATCGTACAATTCCAATCACATCGTTCACAAACACAATAAATAGCAATGGCCCCAGTATGCTACCCTGCGGTACTCCTATATTATTCTCCTTGTTATCTGATTTGTTTACTTTTCCATCCTTGACAATTTTAGTTCTTTGAGTTCTCTCACTTAAGTATGATTTAATCCATTCCAAGGCATCTCCTCTGATCCCATACCTTTCCAGTTTATACAGTATATGGCGATGTTGGAGGCAGTCGAAAGCCTTTGACAGATCTAAGAACAATCCCAAAAGCAATTCGCCATCCTCAAAAGCCTGCATTATTCGATCAGTGAACTGTACTATAGCAGTTATCACAGATTTCCCTTGTATATACCCATGTTGATGACTGCTCAAGATGTTGCAAGATTTCATGAACTGTATCAACCTATCGAGCGGTAGAGTGACATTTTTTCCTAGTTCTCTGACCATAACTCTTTCGAAATCACCTCCTATCGTTTTTCCCAAAGGATCAAGTCCTATATCGCCTTTTTCGTAACCTAGCCTATAAGAGTATAATTGTGTTGGAGGTTATACAAGATATAATTCAGGATGGTGCGTATGAACGTGTTGAGCGATGCGCTCAAATCTATCAACAATGCTGAAAAGCGTGGAAAAATACAAGTTCTGATCAGGCCATGCTCCAAAGTTATCATTAGGTTCTTGACTGTAATGATGAACAAGGGTTACATTGGTGAATTCGAAATTGTAGATGATCACAGAAGTGGCAAAATCATCGTCAATTTAACCGGTAGATAAAACAAATGCGGAGTTATCTCGCCTAGATTCGATGTCCCAATCACACAAATTGAAAAATGGACCAACAATCTTTTACCCTCAAGACAGTTTGGATATGTTGTACTGACTACTAGCGGTGGCATCATGGACCACGAAGAGAAGAAACATCTTGGAAGCAAAATTCTTGGTTTCTTCTTTTAGTAATTTGTATCAAATAAATATATATGCTACCTAACTCTGATAATTCTTTCTCCCCATCACTCACAAAATCATTTGTTTGTTTACAAATACATATGTATTTGTATGTATGTAATTTTTTTTATTTTTCAACCTTTTTTCGGCATAGGGTATATCTTCGATATAAGGCACTTGGAGAAGATGACATTTATATACATACATATGTATATAAATGTCATCTTCTCCAAGTGCCTTATATCGTAGATATACCCTATGCCGAAAAAAGGTTGAAAAATAAAAAAAATTATAGAGCTTAATTTCATGTACTTTATTTTCAGTCCTCAAATCCTACAGTGAATTGGAAAAGTAAGAATATGATAACACTCACTTCGCATATACATTAGACGATTAGAGAATATAATAATTGATTGATCAACAATTTCTTTAGAATTATAAGATGGGGGTATTGGCCAAACGCAAGAAGAGTTTTTGTAGCATCATATTGGAAATTGGGAGAAGAATACGTTTAGCATGGGCAGCCTTCGGCAAACTGAGTTTCATTTTTAAGGACAAAAATATTCCTCTACACTTAAAAGTATATACAGGGTGGCCATTTGAAAACGAAACAGACGAGATTACAGACGAAATAAAGTTTTTCGATAGAAATGCTCGGACAGGTCGATTTCTGTTTCGAGGGGGACAACTTAAGATGTAGGTTACGGACGCATAACGCTTCAACCCTTGCTACTACAACCCTCACCCCCAAATTTTGAATGAGGAAGATGGGGTGAGTGATACCTCATTTGAAAGGTATTTTTATACTGATTTCAGCACAGTAATTGTTTTTTCATTTTATGCATTACTTCTCGAAATATTCTCAACTAAGTATTTGAAAATGAAGTGGTGTTTTCATGGCACTTGTAGTATTTTGTGAAAAATCGACATTTTGAGTTTCAAAACAACCATGACTGTGGCTTCCTTCCTAACTAACTAACGCATGAATATTTCGAAAACTAATGCATAAAATGAAAAAACAATTACTGTGCTGAAATCAGTAAAAAATACCTTTGAATTGAGGTATCACTCACCCCATCTTCCCCATTCAAAAATTGGGGGTGGGGGTTGTAGCAGCAAGGGTTGAAGCGCTATGCGTCCGTAACCTACATCTTAAGTTGTCCCCCTCGAAACAGAAATCGACCTGTCCGAGCATTTCTATCGAAAAACTTTATTTCGTCTGTTTCGTTTTCAAATGGCCACCCTGTATATTCAACATAATATTGAGAACCATACTGTTTCCTACAGTGTGGAAAACCTCACGTGTATGTCCCATATTCAAATCGGGCAAGGTTGCAGATGTCAGAAACTACAGGCCCATCACACTTATATCCGTGTTTTCAAAGTTATTTGAGATTGTGCTCTTCGATCTGATCTATTCACATATGCAGTTTATCAGGGTCCCAGCATGGCTTTATGCGGTCGAGGAGCGCGGTCTCGAATTTTTGCACCTTCACTCAGTACATTTCGGGCTCACTGGATAATCACAGGCAAATTGATGTAGTTTATGCTGATTTCAGCGAAGCTTTCGACAAAGTGTCCCAACAGCTCTTGAGAAAGTTGGCGAGATTTGGTATTTCTGTCGACCTTCTGTTCCACAGTTCCACAGGGTTCCAACCTGGGGCCACTACTGTTCCTCATATTCATCAAAGACGTTTGTAATATTTTAGTATTGTTAAGGCTTCTTTTCGCAGATGATCTTAAATTTTTAGGTAAGTTGTCAGTATAGCTGATTATGTCATCCTGCAGGACGATATCCGGCGCTTGTCTGAATGGTGTTCATTTAACAAATTACCCTTAAATATAGAGAAATGTAAAGTAATGAGTTACTTCAGAAAACTCTCACCTATTGAGTTCGACTATACAATTGAGAGTAAAACTTTAAAAAGGGTTGTTGAAACTGGAGACTTGGGCGTCTTGTTCGACCGCAAGCTGTCATTCAATCCTCATATCGAAAATATCATTTTCGGTGCCAATAAATGAAGGCAGAGTGTGGAGAGATGATCACACAAAGTAATTTTTTGGACACCTCGAGTGACAAAAAAAAAGCATAGGAAGGCCGAAGATGGATAGACGACATAGTCGATATAGCCGGCAAGCAATGGATGAGAACAGCAAAAGACAGAGAAGCATGGAAAAAACTGGAAAAAAAAACCTATGTCCGACACTGGATGGAAGAGGGCTGAAGAAGAAGGAGGAGTTATTCGCCAAAACATTTTCAAACGACTCCATGCGTTAGGAAATATTCAAAAACAGGAAACTTAGGTTCCTTATGAATTGAAGCCAAAGGAAGTTAAACGTCTATGCTTCAGCGGCAAAAAATAAAAGATTTCTTTATCGTATCATGACGGTTGAAGAAAAATGAATCTATTACAGCCTCAGAGTAATAAACATAGATATATGGAGCATATGTAATTTTCAGTAAGCAAATTTTGTCCCCAACAAGATCTATTAAATTTGACATGAAGCGCGCGGAAATGAAAATATATCAATGATACGATATTTCACTCAATTCACGAGTTTCTCCACCAACAACGCACTTCTTATGTGGGTGGTGTTATTTATTATGAGCTGTGGGAGCCGAGTGAATACATTACTAGGGAAAAGTATCGACGGTCACAATACGAGTAGAGGCACGATAAAGTGATTCTACAGCATGACAACGCTCGGCCTAAACTCGGCTTAACCCGTTTAAACCTATTTGCAAACGCTTAAATGGCACGTCCTGCACTCCTACATAACCCGCCTTATTCTCCAGATATGGCGATGTCAGATTATTACTTCAATCCAGTCGATGGCACATGATCTGGCTGATTAGCAGTTCAACTCATATGATGACATCAAAAAATGGCTTAATTCATGAACAGACTCAACAAATGAACACGTTTACAGTAACGGTATTCGAGTCCCACCAGAAAAATGGTAAAGAGTTGTAGCTAACAAATAGGCAATACTTCGAATGATGCATTCGTAACTATTTTTTCCCAATAAACTTGCATTTCATCGAAAAAACAGAGGGAACTTAGTTGAGCACCTTCTGTAAAGTGTATTTCATGACACCAAAAAAAATTACTCACGGCTATCATCAGATCGTGGTTATGCAGACTCTCTAACACATGCCTGAGGCACACTTCCAATCCCTTCTGTATGATAAGAATGTTATCTTCGTCTTCGGCGCCAGGTCCAATGCTGGAGAAAAACATCTTGAAGAGTTTCTCCAGAAGGGTTTCGTTAATACTGCGCCATTCGTAGTCTTCGAACATTTTATCGACGATTCGGAGCAATTCCCTAGCCTCTGTTATGTTATTAGCATTCGTGTATTCTTCACAAACACCTAGAGATGGAAAAGTGGTTATACTACAGATAGAAAATGCTGAATTTTTCTGGAAAACTGAACAGAAACATAATCATTCAATTCTCCTAGGTGCAAGTATCTCTTATCAGAAGGAATATAGTAATTTATTACACAAGGGAGAAAGGTATTAGCTTTTAGCTCAAAATTGTGTTGTCTTCTTCCAGCAGGAAGCTGAATTTAATAGATTTTCCTTGTATAATACACTATTTTTATTGTGACGCGAAAAACGAATTAATATTGAAAAATCACATTATTACAACATCGAAGTCAGAAGCTCATCTATGTGAAATATGATATTTCGAAATGTTAGCTTGTTGAACGACAATATATAGCTAAGAAAACCTTTGAAGTAAACAGTGTAAAAAGTATATCCAAAGACACTTGAAGGAAGCCAGAATATTTTAATTCACAGGGGAATATCAATTTGATGTCCTGAAGTCAAATAACATAGTCATTTTCACCTCTAGGAGCTCAAATTTTCAAGGTATACAATTTTAGAGAAATATATGCTAATATACATTGCGCAAAAGAATTAACGCACATTATGGAAATCTCAAATTTATTCTACAACTGAAGGTGTTCTCAATGATAATTATTTTTATCAGAATTATGCATGCATATGATATCCACTTTCAACGTTTTTCTTCGATACAGTTGTTTTTTCCCAGCAGGAATAAAAAAAGATGAGATTATCAGATTTTGAATGTATTGGCTCCATTCTGAAATCAGTTGTTCTCGATCAATTCTAGTGATCAATAGTTTTTCTTTCGTTTGATTTTCTACACTTGATCGCTATGCAACGCGAAACACGCAATTTCACCCAAGAGGAATGTGCCCAAGCGCTAGCTTTGCGAGAAGAAGGGTGGACACAACAATTGCAGAAAGGTTTGGAATTTCCCATACAAGTGTGTCCAGAATGTTGCAGCGATTCAGGGAGACAGATATGAATGTCCGAAGACCAGGACAGGGTAGACCACGGGTAACAACTGCCATTCAAGAACGTTACTTGAGAGTTTCTTCGTTGAGACAACGGTTTGCAACCGCTCGCCTCCTTCAAAATCAGCTTGAGCAAACTCATGGAGTGCAAATTAGCACTCAGACAATAATAAATCGCCTCATAGAATATGATATGTCTCCTGAATTTTCTGGAAAACGATCTAAGTGGCTGTGAAAATAGTGTATTTTAATACTCATATTGCACCCTCAGGATTCCAAACTATTATGTATCTTGTTACCATTTCAACATAGTTTTGAGCTTTAGGTTTGCCTAGAAAATTTTCTACAACTGCAACAAATGATGTCTAGCTTCTCGTTCTACTTGATTCATTGAATTTATGAAGGCAGGATCCTTAATTAATTGTCTTATTTGTGGGCCGTCACATATCCCTGCTTTTAGTTTTTTTTGTGCTCAACTGAGGCTCTTTTACCCCTAAATATGCAAAACATGACCCATTCTTATCAAGAGCCTTTACAAATTGCTTCATTAAGCCCAACTTTATATGTTACGGAGAAAGTATGATTTTTTTTCTTTTACTTACCTGGATTAGGGGATTAATAGGGTCAGTTCAGGTACCTGATAGGCAATGGTTCCACTACTTATAGATTTACCTGGAATTTACTCAATTACAGACTGACAATAAAACCATTGTACCTTCATTAATGAATATATGATAATTTTAGTACTCGGATAAATGGATATACTGAATGAAGCCCACATTGTTAGATAAGTTCATGTATCTAAAAAAGTAGAGCTGAAAAATTAATTGCACGAACAGATTGAGCGTCCCAAATATAGTTAAAATTAGCTCTAGAATTCCAGGTACCAAAAAAAATTCTGTTTGTTGACCTGTAATATAATGGGTGTTTTTTTCGAGGTATATAACTTTAAGTTGGCATTACTGTTCAAGATGGCGACCGATTTAACAGCTGTCAAAAGATTTATTCTCAGTTTGGTTTGGCAATTCATCATGCCTGAACAACGCTTGCAAATAGGGCAATTTTATTTTGAAAATAATGATTCTGTGCGGAATACGTATCGCGCACTACGTCCATTTTAGCGATGAAGCGCACTTCTGGTTGAATGGCTACGTCAACAAACAAAACTGCCGCATTTGGAGTGAAGTTCATCCTCTAATGTAAGTCGAAACACCGTTACATCCAGAAAAACTAAATGTTTGGTGCGCTTTATGGGGCTGGTGGAATCATTGGTCCGTACTTCTTCAAAAACGATGATGGCCAGAACGTTACAGTCAATGGATATCGGTATAGAGCCATGATTACTAACTTTTTCATTCCTGAATTGAACAACCATGATGTCCAGGAGCTGTGGTTTCAACAAGAAGGCGCAACATGTCACACAGCTAGTGTCACAATCGATTTATTGAAAGACACGTTTGGTGACCGGCTAATTTCACGTTTCGGACCTGTGAATTGGCCTCCAAGATCTTGTGATTTAACACCGCTAGACTTCTTTCTGTGGGGCTATGTAATGTCTATATGGATAAGCCACAAACCCTTGACCATTTGGAAGACAACTTTCGCCGTGTTATTGCCGATATACGGCCACAAATGTTGGAAAAAGTCATCGAAAATTGGACGTCCAGATTGGAACACATCCGAGCCAGCCGTGGCGGTCATATGCCAGAAATCATATTTAAGAGGTAATGCCACAAGATTATCTTGCGGATAAATAAAATTCATGTCAATCGAATAATCCATCGTTATTTTATTGCAATTTAAAGTTCTATAGCTCTTCTATAGCTAGGTTGTCCAGCGAAGATACGATTTAACTGGTGATCAACCGGCTTGAGTTCTTGTGTTAACTGAATTTTTGAATCCTTAAAACCTAAGTATTCAGTCAAACTACGAGGTTATGTCGTTTGTGAATTGCCTCAAACCCAAGGTCGACGAAAAATTGACAAACCTGGGTTCTCGTCCACTCTACGGGCTACAGCAGCAATATTCTTAGTTGTTCATGAGCGACGCACACGGTTTCGATTCATCACATCACTAATTTGTCACTACAACTGAAAATTTTCTATCAGTTCCACTATTGCCGGCCACCCGAAAGTGATTTGCGAACTGTAAAGGCTCATTTTCACTATGATAGTGACTATCGCGATAGACTGGTAATTCGTCATACATATCGGGTAAAATGAGTAATATCCTATGCATATGATCCATGACAAACAGGTACTTACTAAGCAGTTCATAAATAACGGCACTTCTGTCCGAAGTAAAGGCCAAAAATCTTGTTAACAAATCATGACTCATGAATTCATTCCCCCATAATTTTGCTTCTTTGAAAAACTTCACTATAGACTTCAGGATCAAATAGTCCATTTGCTGATAGGTTTGCACGAGTCGATCGAAAGTTTCCAGAGCTTCTTGGGACTGACGCCTGCAATTATAATTATATAATCAATATACCGAAAGATCCCAGTTTTTGAAGTGGAATACACACCATTTTCCAAAAGATAACAGGTTCTTACTCTGGCACAATCTGATTTGGAAATGATGTACACAGCTGAGGGTACACCAAACGATTTGAACGATATTCTGAAACGTTATATGTTCCTTGTTTGCCTTTTTCAATATTTTATTGATGATCTTCAGTCCTAAAATTCGTTCAGTATTAAGTTTTCCACAGACGGACTGTCCTCCTCAACCAAAACGTCCTAACTCGTGTGACTGTGTAATCTTATGAAAATTGGGATGATGGATTCAAATTCAAATTCATTTCCACAAGTTATACAAATATTAATATACAGGGTGTTTCATTGGGAAACGGAAATACTTCACTTTTACGTTGAAAATTTGTGCAGTAAAACTGTCTGCGCGAAAATTTGAAGTACACATCTCAGTTTAGTTTTATGTGGTGTTTCCGAATATTAAAACAGATTTTCAAAATTCCGATGTGCAGGGTGTTGTTCCGAGGATTCAAACGATTCACAATTTTTTGTTAACCCGGACCTGGATTTTCAAGGCGGTTATTGCATGATACGTTTGGGCTCTCAATTAGAAACATATTTGCCAAATATGAAGAAAATATACCGGGTGGTTCGTTTGATATGGCCTCAGAAAGAAACGGGCAAAATTCATAAAACACCCAGTATCTCGGCTACGAAGACAGGAAGACCCAATAAATGGGGTATCTCCAGAATCGCCTTGATGCTACCTATGCACCTGTGAGGTTTTTCCGTTTCCCAATGAAACACCCTGTATGGTGGAATTATAGTATAAGGAAAGGATAGTAAGCCAGTGTAGTGCTTTTTTCGATTTTGTTGATGTTGAGCGCCATCTAGTTGTACTCACGTTTTACTCGAATTTTACTGTAAAAAATTGGTACGTAAAGTGGAGCTCTCTGAAAAAATCGGTGTTATTTTGAAGAACTGAAATATTTGAAATTGAGTGGTCAGAAGATTTCTATATTTTTATATTTTTGCTGCTCTGTAATAAGCATTTACGCCAGTGGCGTGTATTTGTGTTAACTTAATAATAACATAAAAATTGTTGGCAATGTCATGCGACCCCTTTTCAACCACGCCACTGAATGAATTATCGTATTATTTCTGCGCCATCTATAGCTCATAATTCAGCGCTATTTATTATCGAGTTACTTCTCCAAATCCAAATCCAACTACAGTGCGACCCCTGGTGACTATTTCCTTGCCGTCAAACGGCGGTAGGCTTACTAACCTTTCCTTATACTATGGTAGAATATATCGTCTTGGCGATATTATACAGGATGTTCCTAAATTGAAGGTACCAAAAAATTGAGAGATTCCTTGGATATGAAATTGGGCATTCCCATCTAGAAAACAGGGTGGTATCGTGTTTCACCACTGTCTGACCAGCCTGTAGAATCAGAAATAATTTAAGCTTATACGTTGAGTACTGCCGATTCCGTCAAAATTTGAATCATTCTCCTAGCCCAAAATTTCCAAGAGCTATCGACTAATCGAGCACTATTGACTCACCCTGTAAATATGTGTTTCTGATCAATCTGCATATATCTAGATGCCTGAAATTTCGGAATAATTGATTACCAACTCGATTGTCAACGATGAAAGATTACTCGGCAGTTAGGAACATTCAATATACAGGGTGGGTCATAGCAAATTATGTCCTTCACAGAAAATTTTCTCGAAGTAATTATGTTTGATTCCAATTTTTTCGAAACATTTCCATAAATATGGGTTCAAAACACATCTGTTGAGAGATTTTGAACAATTTTCTCTGAAATATTTTTATTGATATGTATAAAATAAACAAATAATAGCATTTAATTTAATCTCAGAAAGAACATTTATCAGACAACATAAAATATTAACAAAAATTTCTATTGTTCGAGTGTCTAACAAACGTTCTTTTCGAAATGTTCAATTCAATTCCATCTGAGAGCATTAGAATACACTACGTCAATTTTTATTTTTTATACTTCAATTTATCACTTATGGGAAAATTTGAAAAAGTTATTTCTGTAGATTTTCGTGGTTAGTGTTTGTACTCTATTATCTGGAAAATGGTACAATCTATGAACAAAACTCAAGAAACCTTTTTTCAGTGAATCTCTGTTGATGAAATAATTTTCTCGAAAAAAGACAATGGTCTAGATTTTCAATAAGAAAAGTACCCCTATATCTAAGCCAATGGATAATTTTGGAATAAGGCACTAACCTAATTCGAAACATTACATTATCCAGACTTCAATTACTAAAAATCAAAACAAATAATGTAATAATACGAGTTGAAAAGTTATAAGAAAAAAACTGTTTTTTTTTTTAATTGAACACCCTATATCTCGAAAACAAAGCTTGTTAGGATATATTATGTTTATATGATCTTTTCCATAAAAATAGTTGTTTCATCCGACGCCAAAGTTATTGAACTAAAATCTGGACCACTTAGTCTCATTGAATCGAAAAATTGAGAAATACGTCATCATAAATGGTTGTTCTACAGAGCCCTCAGCTGCCAAAAACAATTTTCTTTGGTAAATAACAAAACATATGAATTCAATACGACTACAAAATCCGATGAATAGGTAGGTACTATTCTAATGAGTCGGGAAGGTGAAGTAGTTTTGAAGTATAAAATGAGAAATTATACTTGAAAATACACTGATCAACAATTGCTAGGGATCACTTATGAACTTCTCTTCATTTGTATTTTTTTCAAGTTATCTCGTGAATATCTGTACATTATATGTTCTCTAAGGAAAAAGTAAGATGTTTTGAGTTGATTATATCAAAGTCTTCCTCACTTCATCGGCTCTTGTTCACAAAATCGATTATTATCTGTAGACTGTTACAGGTGGAGTGAAAAGCAATGTGGTATTTGTTATTAAATCTGTTTTATTTTTCGTTCAAACACATAAGTTGACAATAATTGAAGAAATGATAACAATATCAGCTTATCAGTCATGCCGAGAAGACGTTTGGCTCCTGTGCAACTGGACCAAATCATACGGTGGATACAGGAAGGTTTGTCCCAGCGAGAAGTGTCCCGGCGGTTGAATGTTTCGCACAGTGTCGTGAGTCGGGCTTGGAATAGGTTCATCCAAAACGACTCAGTAGCTTATATTCATGGGGGAGGTCGGCAGCGCAGTACAACAGCTGCCCAAGATCGTCTTTTGATCCTCAATGCTAGGAGAAATCCCACTTACCCGGCGTCGCGGCTCAATAGATCACTGAGAGTTGCAACAGGAGTTCTAATTTCGAACCAGACTGTAAGACGACGACTACATGTTCGTGGTTTGAGAGCACGTAGGAGGGTACAACATCCCCGTTTGAATAGGGAACACCGGGTTCATCGACGACAATGGGCTGAGGAGCACCGCAATTGGACACTTGAAGATTGAAGCCGATGTTTATTTACGGATGATTCTAGATTTCGTTTGGTCAACTCCGATGGACGTATTCTTGCTTGGAGGGAAAGAGGTCGAAGGTATGCAGAACAGTTTATGGTACCCACAACAGCTTTTGGCGGAGGTTCTATATGTGTATGGGGAGGCATTTGTTTGAACCAACGCACAGAGTTGGTTGTTCTGCAGAACACCACCATGACCAGCCAGAGATATCACGAAATGATTATTGAACCCATAATTGTTCCGTTTGCGGCTGCCGTGGGCGAGAATTTCATTTTAATTGACGATAATGCCCGTCCACACCGTAGTCGTCTGGTTAATGAAGCGCTAGAAACTCATGCTATTGATATGATGGACTGGCCAGCTCGCTCTCCAGACATGAATTGCATCGAACATGTCTGGTCTGAGATGTCTAGACAATTGTCAACCTTAGAACAACCGATCAATAACCTGGAGGACCTTTCTAATGCTTTACGGGATATTTCGACGAATTTGCCCCAAAATTTTATAAATCGTTTGATCGAAAGTATGCCTCGTAGGGTATTCTACCCTACAAGGCTTCTTGTGGTTTCATCATAAAATTTTTATGTTATTCAAACACAGAATTTTGAGTGTTCCTAATAAAGTCTTTTTTTCTCTCCAACTTTCCATTTTTTCTCAAGTGAACCATATTATCAACTGAAAATACTCTGATATCTGACTAAATTTATAATCTTGGAGCGAATATTTCAGAAATAAATTTAGAACAAGTAAGTGATCCCTATCAATTGTTGAGCAGTGTATTTGATACATCAACAACACAATGATCACTTTATGACTGATTAACTCAAGAGTTATTTATAAAATATGAAGAAATAATAATTTAAAATCGGCTTTTATAGCCTAAAATAGTCAACTATGAGAAATATAAGAGAATCACTTATTAAATTAAAACCTTATGAGTAAGAATAACATTGGGGGTTGATTTGAATTGTCAAGACAAATGAAGTTTATTGGCATAGGTCAAAAGATCATGATATCAAGAGTTCACATAACATAAACTGATAGGACTAGTGTGTATGAAGTATGATAACTTGGGGTGTGAGAGCTGTGAAATAAAGCATATCATAGACGTAGCACGAAGCTCACGAAGGGTCTAGGGACATTACATTATTTCCTATAATGAATTAACTTTAAATTGCTATTGAACCAGATAAATTAGGCAAAGTAGGGCGGCGTAGTAGCATCCCCCAAAAATTGCTATGGAAAGCTTTACATGAAACCAACATCAATTTTAATATCATATTAGCCATTAAAAAATTGTATCAGTGCTCTTACTCTAAGGTTAAAATAAAAGGATCAACTTCTAAAGACTTCCTAACAACTAAAGGTATGAAACAAGGATGCTGTCTTTCACCCACCTTATTCAAAATATATTTAGAGCAAGCGTTAAAAATCTTGAAACGAAAACGCAGAGACATGGGTATTCCTTTAGCAAATAACAACTTGTTTACACTTTACGCTTTGCTGACGACCAGATAGTCATAGCGCGAGATTATGATGACGTGGAGTACATGGCTCGCAAATTAATCGAAGAATATAAGAAATGGGGTTAGGAAGTCAACATCGAGAAAACAAGATACATGAACATCGGAGGTACCCGGCAAGATCTTATATTAAATAATGGACAACAGATAAAATACTGCGACAATTATAAGTATTTAGGTTTAGAAATCTCAGATGATGGAGGATTAGACCAAGCTATCAGGAAGAGGAATACACTGGGAGGAAGAGCTATCACGCGACTCAACAGCATAATATGGGACCAACACATACCAAAGTCGAACAAGCACAGGATATACAATACAATAATAAAAAGTATTGCAACATATGGAAGTGAGGTATGGCAACTGAAAACATCAGCAGAAAGAAACCCTCGAAGCACCAGAAATGGATTTCTGGAGGCGTGCAGCAGGAAGATCAAGGTTGGAGAGATTCACGAACAACAGGATAAAGCTAGGTTGACATGGCTAGTGGATCACAGCTGTGGTTCAAGAATACATGGAAAACTACCCGTGTCAACGGAAGAAACGTGCGAATATTCACGAAATGAACGATTTATCCTAGTTGACACGGGTAGTGAAGCACAAGCGAGGTTAGTTATGTGTAGAGATTGACTCGTGTCAACGGAGGAGTTGTGAGACTATTCTCGAAACGGACGGTTTCGAAGGCGGCACGAACGTAAAATGGGATATCAAACATGTTAGATATTTAACGTGTTTCGTGGTCTTTGAGCGACCATAGTGGAAGAAGACAAGGGTTATTTTCGATCTTTTTTTACTCAGTTGTGCTGTACTAGGTTTGTGATACTTTGTAACTTTTTTTTGTTACATACTACTCTGAAACTATTTCCCAAAATATGTTTATTGGGTTTCAACGGATGAAATAAATTTTTAGTACATATACTAAATATCACAAAATTCAATTAAAAGCCAGGCCAGCACCGAAGTCATAAATTTTTTGTCTTTCACAGGAATACTCAAAAATTAGAAAAAAAATTCATCCCAGCACATCTGTATTTCGATTTTGTGCTGCACTTATGGAAAGTTGTGCCCTTGACATTTTCGTAAAAAAAAAATTGAAGAAAGTTAGTCGTGCACTTTCGTTTTTCTTCGGCCAAAATTGCTTCAGATACTTTTGCTACATTTGTGCAGTTGCCTTGTTGTGGTCAGATTTTCAGAAATAACTCTCTACTTTTTCTTCAAAGGATGGAAATCAGTAAATTGTTTGAAAATCTGACAGACATTAGTCAGCTGAAATATAAAGCCCAACTATACAGGGTGATTCTTTGCTTGTACATGCCCGATTCCATTCCATTTGCGAGATATAACTAAAAATTAAATTTTTTTATGGATTTCCAACAGCCCATATCTTTTCAACCGAGCCGATTCGGAAAAAATGGTAAAGGAAAAAGGTATTTCGTTTGACGTCAGAAATTGCGATCTGCAAATTTCGAATTTAATTCTACTGATAAGTTTATCGCACAATGAAATTCCACTCATAAGGCAATATTTATTGATCACCCTGTATGACAGTGCCAATAATGATTTTTGAATTTTCTCTATGAATTAATTATTTGTGGTTACGAATTCGAGATAAAAGCAAAAAGCACATACAGGGTGATCCAATATTTCCAAAAATAGAAGTCCGGATCTGATTTGTTCCCGATTTCAGAAAGATTGAAGGAAGGCGATAGTAGAGTGACTACACTCCATAATTTGAAATTATCCTGTCGATTAGTTAAAGAGTTATTGAACTATGAAATTTCACTTATAAGGTAAACATCACCCTGTATATAGCAAACGGCGATCTTGATACGAGTCCTTCATGATGACCTTCATTTATGCATCCATTTGTCGCATTCTTTCCGGGATACCCTGTCTATAGCCTAACTATAAAAAAATATTCTCAGACAAAAATTTTTGTGAAAATATTAACGGCAAGAGAAAACGAAAAAGCGAGATTCCTTGGATAAAAACAGTCCTATGAAAATAGACCCACAAACGTTTTGCGATTGATCAACAAAAATCACATGTTTAGAAATTCGGAATGAGATTTAATTCGGTCATAAACAACAGGCAGAAATACCGACAAAGTTAATTCCCATCAAAAAGGAGCCGCATCATAGTCATAAATATCTAGATTGACGCAGAAAGACATGTGCAGTCATCAGGGCTGGTCGGCATGCCTTTGTGCCGACGAAGAAACAACATAAATATGCCAAATAGGTTATGGCGATACGAATATACGTCGTTTCGTCGCCCGTGAATAAGGCGTAAAATCATTGAACGCAATGCACTACCCATGTCAACCTAGCTTAAAGGAAATTATGGGGGTTACTCATACAATAACGCAAGACATCAAGATCAATCAGCTCAGATGGTATGGACATGTGCGAAGAATGGAAGACCAACGCCTGCCAAAACAAATCCTTGATTGGACACCACAAGGAAGAAGGAAAAGAGGACGCCCTAGAAAGAGCTGGAGAGAAGAAGTTGACAGAGAGATAAGGGAGAGAGAATTAGATGAAGATCTGTAGATGGATAGGGAAGCTTGGAGAGTAGGCATCGGAAGAAGTCGGAGGACGATCTGACACCGATAGGTCTCGTAAAGACCACGTCAAACCTAGGGAGAATGTAGATCAAAGGATAACCCACCTGCTATGACAAAATTCCCATTATAAAAGACTTACCGTTTTCGGGATATTTTTTTTTGTTGAAAATAATTAATTTTTGCCCCTTTCAATAGTTCTGCCCTTACGGTTGGTACAATTTTACATCCTTCTGGTTAATATTTTCAGTAAAATATTGCTGAAAAATGATTTTAACGTCTACATTGAAAGCATCCTCCAAAAATTTTAAAGGGGGGCTATGAGAAATATTTTTATTGGAAATTTTGGTAGTGGATTATTTTGTTCATGAGGTTTAGCCCATCGTAGTGGAAAAAAAATGTACCAAGCTACTGCTGCACATTATACCAATAAATTGTCTATTTTATAGTGATATTAAAGAGGTCTCATACAAGTCATTTGTTATTCAAAGAAAAAAGATATGGCTGTTTGCATCCAAATGGGTACGTTTCTGACAAAATCAAGTTTGTCAATTCTGTTAAGAAATCTTCGATGTTGCATTACTTAGTGAACAATGGCAACTGTTTACGTGCGAAAATATTACTCGCAAAATTATTCACCTTAACGAAATTCAATTTTGCCGGCAAATTTTGGAAAACATCATGCAGATCCAGATTTTTTTAATAAGATCATTTGGAGCGACGAGTCTTCCTGTACCAAGGATAGGTACATGAATACCTAAATCCTCTGGACTTTTAATATTGGGGTTGCCTAAAAGACAAAGTATACGCAACACCCATACGTGATGAAGCCGAATTGCGGATGCGTTCTCTCAATTCGGCATCATCACGTATGGGTGTAGCGTATACTTTGTCTTTTCGGCAGCCCAATATTGAAAGTCCAGAGGATTTAGGTATTCATGTACCTATCCTTGGTACAGGAAGACTCGTCACTCCAAATAATAAAAGTCCATAGGATTTAGGTCAGGTGAACGAGGAGGCCACAAAATTTACCCTTCTCTTCCAGAGAAGGGGATAAGTTCTATGCAAATAAGCGGTAACTTCGAGTCAGTAATGGGCTGAGCATCCTTCATGTTGAAACCACAGACTACGTCGCAGCGCCAGTGGCACATCTTCCAATAAAATCGGCAGCTGGTTGGTTAAAAATTCCAAATAATAGTTTGCGTTCAGTGATGGCGGCAGTTCGATCGGGCCCAAAATTGCACCATTAAATATTTTAGTCCATAAATTGATCTTCAATCGATATTGTGATCTATCTTCTATCTCCTCGTGTGGATTTATGATATTCCACCTATGCAAATTGTTGAAGATTCATGTACCCATCCTTGGTATAGGAAGACTCGTCGCTCCAAATGATCTTATTAAAAAAATCTGGATCTGCATGATGTTTTCCAAAATTTGCCGGCAAAATTGAATTTCGTTGAGGTGAATAATTATGCGAGTAATATTTTCGCACGTTAACAATTGCCATTGTTCACTAAGTAATGCAACATCGAAGATTTCTTAACAGAATTGACAAACTTGATTTTGTTAGAAACGTACCCATTTGGATGCAAACAGCCATATCTTTTTTCTTTGAATAACAAATGACTTGTGTGAGACCTCTTTAAACTCACAATAAAATAGACAATTTATTGGTGTAATGTGCAGCAGTAGCTTGGTACATTTTTTTTCCACTACGATGGGCTAAACCTCATGAACAAAATAATCCACTACCAAAATTTCCAATAAAAATATTTCTCATAGCCCCCCTTCAAAATTTTCGGAGGATGCTTTCAATGTAGACGTTGAAATCATTTTTCAGCAATATTTTACTGAAAATATTAACCAGAAGGATGTAAAATTGTACCAACCGTAAAGGCAGAACTATTGAAAGGGGCCAAAATTAATTATTTTCAAAAAAAAAAATATCTCGAAAACGGTTAGTCTTTTATAATGGGAATTTTGTCATAGCAGGTGGGTTATCCTTTGATCTATATTCTCTCTAGGTTTGACGTGGTCTTTACGGGACCTATCGGTATCAGATCGTCCTCCGACTTCTTCCGATGCCTACTCTCCAAGCTTCCCTATCCATCTACAGATCTTCATCTAATTCTCTCTCCCTTATCTCTCTGTCAACTCCTTCTCTCCAGCTCTTTCTAGGGCGTCCTCTGTTCCTTCTTCCTTGTGGTGTCCAATCAAGGATTTGTTTTGGCAGGCGTTGGTCTTCCATTCTTCTATTTTACTGAAAAAATTAACCAGAAAGATGTAAAATTGTACCAACCGTAAGGGCAGAACTATTGAAAGGGGCAAAATTAATTATCTAAAAAAAAAAATATATACCTCGAAAACGGTAAGACTTTTATGATGGGAATTTTGACATAGCAGGTGGGTTATCCTTTGATCTACATTCTCCCACGGTTTGACGTGGTCTTTACGGTTCACCCTATATGTATGTATGTATAGGGCAGCGAAATTTTATTTTGCCGGAGAGGCAAAAGGTCTGGCTTCGGCCCTGAATCCAATTTCCCTCCGATGCGGTGCGTGGTCCTTCTGATTTAGAAGAACATTTTTTTCATCCCTACTCGGAAACAATAAGTTGGGGCGTTTCAACTGAGGAGGGCAATATTGGTGTTTTCTGGGCGAGAAGTGCGTCAATCTCAATTTTTGAACACAAACCACATACCTACCTTTCATTCGAGCAATATGTATCTTATAAGTGTCTGAGTTATGTGTCAAACATTCTTTATTCATCTGTACTATATAGGTGTGACAACGGGTTTCATCGAAAAGTTGACTTTTCTTGAATATACCAGAGGAAGAAAAAGCAAATCCTTTCTCTAGAGGAACGGGATTTGGTGTACTTGCTGCAATAAAAAATATTCAAATTTCATCAATTCTTTCAATAGAAGTACCATCATCACTTTGTTCTGTTGTCACAGTTTCTTTTTCAGATTCCATATCGATAGAAATATTCTACGGAATTATCTATTGACAATGTAAGAAATAATGACAACCAACTGTCAAATGACCATATTTTCTTCAGTGACACAAATAGGTTTATAATTTCAAATTATCAACGGCTGGTCGTATAAAGCAACTGAGGCCGGCCTCAAATAGAAATTGATGTGAAAATGTGAAATATTTCTCATTTTATTTATTGAAATATAAAACGATATTAACTGAAAATTCGATGTTTGTCCCTCACCGTACATTTCTAGATTTCTTTCACCGCAATGCTCCATCCTCAATCCTCAATCCTCAATCCTCAAGAGCGATATTCCAACCAAGCTGAAGAGAAAGGCTTTCAACATGTGTGTTCTACCCGGTCTAACCTACGGTGCAGAGACCTTAACCCTGACCAAAGCATCGGCAAGAAAACTGCAGAAAACGCAGCGCAGGATGGAACGATCGATGCTGGGAATAAGTCTAAGAGACAGAATTCGAAACGAGGAGATTCGCAGAAGGACGGGTGTGGATGATGTTTTGGAGAGAGTGACGAGAGCTAAATGGAGGTGGGCAGGACATGTTGCAAGATCTAACGACGGAAGATGGACGAGGAAAATTCTGGAATGGCGACCAAGAGCAGACAAGCGAAGCCGAGGCCGACCTCCAACGAGATGGACCGATGACTTGAAAAGAATCCACACCAACTGGATGGAAGCCGCACAGAATAGAGAAAGATGGAAATGCCTTGGGGAGGCCTATGTCCAGCAGTGGACGGTTTAGGGCTGAATGATGAATGCTCCATGTCCAACCAATACAGTTCATTTTCTAATATGTTACTAATTAAACATGGAAAATCAAAAATAAGTTGTAAGTACCACTCATAAAGGGTGTTTTTTTTTCGAGGTATACAACTTTAAGTACGCATTACTGTTCAAGATGACGACCGATTTTACAGCTGTTAAGCGATTTATTCTCAGTTTGGTTTGGCAATTCATCATGAATAGAATCAAGCCTGAACAACGCTTGCAAATAGTGCAATTTCATTTCGAAAATAATGGTTCTGTGCGGAATACGTATCGCGCACAACGTCTATTTTATTTTGTTTAGCGATGAAGCCACTTCTGGTTGAATGGCTACGTCAACAAACCAAACTGCTGCATTTGGAGTGAACCTAATCCTCAAGTGTATGTCGAAACACCGTTACATCCACAAAAACTGACTGTAGTATGGGCTGGTGGAATCATTGGTCCGTACTTCTTCAAAAACGATGATGGCCAGAACGTTACAGTCAATGGTGATCGGTATAGAGCCATGATTACTAACTTTTTCATTCCTGAATTGAACAAACATGATGTTCATGAGCTGTGATTCCAACAAGACGGCGCAACATGTCACACAGCTCGTGCCTCAATCGATTTATTGAAAGACACGTTTGGGACCGCCTAATTTCACGTTTTGGACCTGTGAATTGGCCTCCAAGATCTTGTGATTTAACACTGCTAGACAACTTTCTGTGGGGAAATGTAAAATTTTGGTCTATGCGGATAAGCCACAAACCCTTGACCATTTGGAAGACAACATTCGCCGTGTTATTGCCGATATACGGCCACAAATGTTGGAAAAAGTCATCGAAAATTGGACGTCCAGATTGGACTACATACGAGCCAGCCGTGGTGGTCGTATGCCAGAAATCATATTTAAAATGTAATGCCACAAGATTATCTTGCGGATAAATAAAATTCATGTCAATGGAATAATCCATCGTTGTTTTATTGCAATTTTAAGTTCTATAGCTCAAAAAAAAACACCCTTTAGAAAGATGAAGCCTTGAGTTCCCATTTTTTTGTAAGGAATTTCTTGCTGATTGTTTTTTTTTCGTGACCTTTATAGATATGCAGTATACTTTGTTTTGTGTTTCAATCCATGTAATGTATGTATTTAAGAATATTCCAGAGCCCTGATGATGATAACAAAAGTTATCGAAACTATCACCAACTACCTAATACCATGAACCCATTAATACATTAAACTTATGTTGGATTGAACCTTCTGTACGAACAGTACTTATACATTATTATTATACATTATCTATCTACTTATCGTCAACATATCTAAACCAATATGAGAAAAATTAAGCTATTGGGTTTCGTTGAATTCTCATTTCAAGATTATTCATAAAAATCTCGGCTAATAAAGGGGTAATAGGGTTTTCCATAATCAAATCTTTTACAAATTTGTAGATCTTGTTATTAGATTGGTAAGAATTTTGGTTGATACAAATTATGAGGTTTTCTAGAATATCTTACTTAATAATTATATAGCATTCATTAGTGTTCAATAAATCTCCCAATACCTCAATAGTCTCATTAGGTGGAATACTAGAGAAAAATTTTGTATATATATCGAATAAAATTAATTTAGCATCAGTTGATAATCTGATATTTATTGTTTCGGATTAGTTGTATTGAATATTTGATTGAATATTTCGGTTTGAATTCAATTAAGTTTTGGATGATTTCAATTAATTTTCTGGACTGTTTTGTCGAAGGAGCAGTTATTAATGAAACAACGAGTCTAATAGGATGATTATTTTTTGTAATTTGATTTAAGAATACATTTTTGGATGTTGAGGATTCATAAGGATTAGTTTATTTTTCGAAATATTCTGAAAATGGGATGAAACAGAGGTAAGAGAGCAGATTTTATTTGTTTCTGAAATTTTGATGTTAGTTTACAGTTAATAATTTGTAAATTATTAGTTTGTAGGAATGAATTTTATTTTTTTATATATTCTTGTTGGAGCTAAGCGACTATAGTATTGCTTTTATCAGCAAGAGTAAAATCAAATCAATATCTGTAATCTTCTTTTTTATTATAAGAGTAACGTTCTTGAATAATGTTTTATTATTATTATTATTATTGTTTCAATAAGAGAAGAGGTACAATACCTATAAACTCAAACTTAAAAAAATTAACATTCGGAAACTAAATACTCAAAACAAAAATTATGGTTTACAAGGAGAAAAAAAAGAATTATTAGGACTAGAATTATTTTATCTCCGTTTATTTTGGATCCAATATTATATGATTGAAATAATTCTTATTATTTGTGAGATACACTGTATAGCTTAAAACTCAGGAAAATACTTATATTTGTGATAAATTTGTATTTTAATAGTTATATTTCCTTGATTTTACACAAGCTTCTTCCATATTCTTTCATTATTGAGAACATAGTTGAAAGTATTATTCAGATATCAATCATTCCGCAATACGAATCACTGGTATAGTCATAATAATTTTCTTTAGAAATTTTTCGATATGGGGGTAAGGGTTTGTAATCAATGAAACGGATAAAAAAAATTTATATTATTTATTAATAAAAAACATTCGATAATAATATGTACAATGTCCTATATAACATATCAGGACGTTACAAACATTGCCCAATATGTACCAATATCATCCCAATATTCGTCTGGTACATCTGCCACATTTTCGGAGGAAGTCGATTCGATTATGTATTCCCCCAAGATATCTTCTTTGGGGACAGGGCTCCGGCAGTAAGGACAAGTCTCATTTTGACTTGCCCATTTAGAAATACATTCACGGTGAAAGGAATGTCTGCAGTTTGTTATGTATATTCCGTTTTTCAATGGCTCTAAACAAATTGTGCAGTCTCCTTCCACCAAATTTGTTCCAATTTCCTCCGAACATTGTGGACATCGCGAGATATTGGCCCCCTCCGTGCTCAGACATTTTTTGTGGACCTGATGCAAGCATTTCCCAACGAATACATCTGTTTCGTCAATTTCTTGACCACAAATAATGCATTTTTCAAGATTACTCGTATCCATTCTGAAAAAAACAAAATCATTAAGTTTTTATAACAATCATTAGGTAGAAGAAATTCTTTTTAAACACATTTTATCCAGGAAAGACGGCCATATTACGTCCAAAATTTGACAAATCACCTAATTCAATAAAATAAAATCAAGTTTAATTTACAGATGACTGATTACCTACTTATGCACTAGCTAAAAAATTATAATTTGATATATTTACCTTCCTTTCGATGTTATCTGAGCAATCGTCAAATATATATAGGTATATAAGGGCAATCAACTGTTCACGAAGAGAGATCTATTCAAACTAAGCTCAAAAGTTTTCGTTGTACACTTAAGTACATTCGAAAGTCTAATTGAGATACCTGAGTTCGAAAATCATTTCAGAATATAGGCGTTTTCTATTGGTTCCCTGCAATGACGCAGCCAATTTTTTGTTTAGGGTGGGGGCTGAACGAAATTGGCGACAAAGGGTTTGGAGGAGAGGGGGAATTGATGTCTGTTGATGCCTGGCGGTGTGGCTGTTGTTCATATAAATATTTAAATATTAAAATTCATGTTATAATTCGGAGATTGAACTGAAAAAAAATAAATTAGGTATTTTTTAAATTCGGTTTCATTTCAGATGTTCCTAGGATATTTAATACATTCTCAATGTTGCATTCAAAATCATAAAAAAAATTGTTTTGTGGAATGAATGCTGCCAATATCTTATTTCGCATTGTCTGTTGAAAGTAGAATAAGTTCATTTCGACGTGATAGTCGATACTGGTAATCAACAAAATAATTTGCTTCATATAGATATGTTAGTAAATAATATAAAGAATGTACCGAAAATGAATTAAATTTGATTCGGAATTCTCGAAATTTCCTTCTTCCAAATCTTGAATTGACATTCAAGCGTTATTTCGTTGGCTGTTTCTGAATTCATTTCCCATTAATGTGTTTTTTAAAATCAGTCGCAGAGTTATTACTCTGAAAAATCAAACACGTCAATGATGATAACACAGATTGATGTTTGTAAAATTTATTACAATTTCAAAAAAAATTTTTTTTTTTCCTTTATATGTGCTTGGCTACTAAGGCCATCTACACAGCGAACATTTCATATTTTTTTACTATATCAAACTCATAAACCTCCACCAGACATACACAACATCCATGACCTAGCCAGGATTCGAACCCGGTACCTTCGGCACCACAGCCAACTTCTCAGTCCACTGTACTACCGAAGTAGTCCAAAAAAATTTGAAGCCACATATTTTCATTGTTTCGGAATATTTTTCTTCTTCTTCTTCATCTTTTCGAAAGCGAAAGGTTTGTTCCACCTCTCACGTGACCTCTTAACATAGGAATGTTTTTCGAGTAGCATAATTGTGTATTTTTATGACCGAGCAATCCTAGCATTGCTCGGCAACTTCGTCATTTTTAAGAGAGTATTTTTGTAGCATATGTTAACCATGATACTTGAAGCAAAGAAAATGTAATAATTCTTTGTGTCGTGGTGTCCAACTACTCATCTACTACTTGGTGGCAACAGAATTCGAATTTTACAGTAATTTATGGGAAGAAGCCCCCAGATTTTCTGATGAAAATAATATCTCGAATATTAATTTCATATTATCATAAGTAGGTATTTTATAATTTGAATTATCGTCATTAACAATATATTAGTCATTATCTTATCATGCATCGAAGTTGTTACGTCTTCTACCAAAATAAAATAACAAATTCAGCCCAAACGTCTTAGGGGTTGTCCATTAATCACGTGATCTTTTTTTAGCATTTTTTAACCCCCTCCCCCATTAGTGATACGTAGTGAGGTTTGAGACCACCCCCCTCACCCATCTCAACATCACGTGTATTTTTAGTACATACAACGAATCTTAAAATTTTCTGAATATTATCTTAATTTAAATACAGGTATAAACTATAATCTTATTTTATTCTGAAATTAAGGACCATAATAAAAATGTCTACACCAGGTTGCAAGTTTTTTTTGATTGCCATAACAATAATAATAAACGAAGAGTGTAATCACAGGGAAAACATGTATTGTACTAGTACATGAATATATTTAATGTATATTGTCCTCGGACCACGGATTAGCGAGACATTCTTCAACGCTAACAACTGGATAAGCCGTGCCGCTTAATATTTGTTTAAAAATCGCGCGTAAAAAAAATACACGAAATATCTTACTACACCCCCCTCCCCCTTGTGTTATTTTCGTGATTTTTATCAAACCCCTCCCCCTCCTTTCAAGCCTCACGTGATTAATATATAATTATGTATAACTGTATTGTATTAAATGAAACGATTACCAACAATTGAAGAATTTCGGATGGGTACATATTTTAATTTCAAGAAGAATCAATAGACAAGTACTATTTATATTAATTGCCTGGTTCTGGTCCTTACTAATATTCATCAACATAGATCATTATGGTCATTAGCCATCTAATCTTTTATAAAGAAGATATTTTTCAAACATATTTATTCAAATAATTGATTAATTAATCCATTGAAAGTTCTGTATTCCTGAATTTTTGATTTATACCGCTATTAGATATAATTGTCTCTTGTAGTAGAATGTATATTTCAGTATGTATTTTTCAATGAAAAGACAACAAGTGTCATCAGCTACTAATCATCTCCAGTGGACTCAAATTTTGTTGATTATATAAAGAAAATTTTATCTCGAATATAAATTTCATATAATCATAGGTAGGAATTTCATAATTCGAGTTATCCTCATTGACAATATATAAGTCATTATCTTATCATTCATCGAAGTCGTTACGTCTTCTAACAAAATTAAATAACAATTTCAGCTCAAACGTCTTATGTACATCTCTATTGTAATAAATGAAACGTTTACTAACAATTGAAGAATTTCGGATGGGTACATATTTGAATTTCAACAAGAATCAATAGACAAATAGAATTTAATAATTAATCTATCTTATACACTCCTGATTTATCAGCTTTTGATATAGTGCCTTTGTTATTTTTGGGAAATTTAGCAAGATTTCACTTTGTTCTAAATGAATTTCTTATATTGAAGTTATTTTCAAGATATGTGGCAATTTTCTCAGAAATACCTTTGGTATATTTTATGTAAATATATTTGAAATTTTCTTCAATATGTGGGTATATCATTTTCAATGCTTTTTTCTGGTTTTTGTTTTGTTCATCAACAACTCATCAATCAATTTCACATAATCGTTATTGTTTACAGCAATTTGTTCGATTATATTGGGGTCTACATTATAATTTTTTTCCAAGGGAACGTTAAATAATCTATGGATCATTCTATTGAATGTTGATAATTTTTGTTGAAGGGGATGATTTGGTATGTTATGTATGATAACATCAGTTTGGTTTGTGGTAAACTGAAAATTCATGAAAATCATTCGATTTTATAATTGTCGAATCATGAAAATTAATTTTGTTGATAGTTTCCACTTCCATTGTGAACGTATTTGAAGAATGCAGGTTGTTGATGAAATTAAGGAATTTATTCAACTGTATTTGTGTACCTGTGAAACAGCACGTCAACATATTTAAACCAATATGAGAAAAATTAAGCTATTGGGTTTCGTTGAATTCTCATTTCAAAATTATTCATAAAAATCTCGGCTAATAAAGGGGTAATAGGGTTTTCCATAATCAAATCTTTTACAAATTTGTAGATCTTGTTGTTAGATTGATAATAATTTTGGCTGATACAAATTTTGAGGTTTTCTAGAATATCTTACTTAATAATTATATAGCATTTATTAGTGTTCAATAAATCTCTTAATAGCTCAATAGTCTCATTAGGTGGAATACTGGAGAAAAATTTTGTATGTATATCGAATATAGTTAATTTTGCATCAGTTGATAATCTGATATTTTTTGTTGAATTCAATTGAGTTTTGGATGATTTTAATTAATTTTCTGGACTGTTTTGTCGAAGGAGCAGTTATTAATGAAACAACGAGTCTAATAGGATGATTATTTTTTGTAATTTGATTTAAGAATACATTTTTGGATGTTGAGGATTCATAAGGATTAGTTTATTTTTCGAAATATTCTGAAAATGGGATGAAGCAGAGGTAAGAGAGCAGATTTTATTTGTTTCTGAAATTTTGATGTTAGTTTACAGTTAATAATTTGTAAATTATTAGTTTGTAGGAATGAATTTTATTTTTTTATATATTCTTGTTGGGGCTAAGCGACTATAGTATTGCTTTTATCAGCAAGAGTAAAATCAAATCAATATCTGTAATCTTCTTTTTTATTATAAGAGTAACGTTCTTGAATAATGTTTTATTATTATTATTATTATTGTTTCAATAAGAGAAGAGGTACAATACCTATAAACTCAAACTTAAAAAAATTAACGTTCGGAAACTAAATACTCAAAACAAAAATTATGGTTTACAAGGAGAAAAAAAAGAATTATTAGGACTAGAATTATTTTATCTCCGTTTATTTTGGATCCAATATTATACGATTGAAATAATTCTTATTATTTGTGAGATACACTGTATATCTTAAAACTCAGGAAAATACTTATATTTGTGATAAATTTGTATTTTAATAGTTATATTTCCTTGATTTTACACAAGCTTCTTCCATATTCTTTCATTATTGAGAACATAGTTGAAAGTATTATTCAGATATCAATCATTCCGCAATACGAATCACTGGTATAGTCATAATAATTTTCTTTAGAAATTTTTCGATATGGGGGTAAGGGTTTGTAATCAATGAAACGGATAAAAAAAATTTATATTATTTATTAATAAAAAACATTCGATAATAATATGTACAATGTCCTATATAACATATCAGGACGTTACAAACATTGCCCAATATGTACCAATATCATCCCAATATTCGTCTGGTACATCTGCCACATTTTCGGAGGAAGTCGAATCGATTATGTATTCCCCCAAGATATCTTCTTTGGGGACAGGGCTCCGGCAGTAAGGACAAGTCTCATTTTGACTTGCCCATTTAGAAATACATTCACGGTGAAAGGAATGTCTGCAGTTTGTTATGTATATTCCGTTTTTCAATGGCTCTAAACAAATTGTGCAGTCTCCTTCCACCAAATTTGTTCCAATTTCCTCCGAACATTGTGGACATCGCGAGATATTGGCCCCCTCCGTGCTCAGACATTTTTTGTGGACCTGATGCAAGCATTTCCCAACGAATACATCTGTTTCGTCAATTTCTTGACCACAAATAATGCATTTTTCAAGATTACTCGTATCCATTCTGAAAAAAACAAAATCATTAAGTTTTTATAACAATCATTAGGTAGAAGAAATTCTTTTTAAACACATTTTATCCAGGAACGACGGCCATATTACGTCCAAAATTTGACAAATCACATAATTCAATAAAATAAAATCAAGTTTAATTTACACATGACTGATTACCTACTTATGCACTAGCTAAAAAATTATAATTTGATATATTCACCTTCCTTTCGATGTTATCTGAGCAATCGTCAAATATATATAGGTATATAAGGGCAATCAACTGTTCACGAAGAGAGATCTATTCAAACTAAGCTCAAAAGTTTTCGTTGTACACTTAAGTACATTCGAAAGTCTAATTGAGATACCTGAGTTCGAAAATCATTTCAGAATATAGGCGTTTTCTATTGGTTCCCTGCAATGACGCAGCCAATTTTTTGTTTAGGGTGGGGGCTGAACGAAATTGGCGACAAAGGGTTTGGAGGAGAGGGGGAATTGATGTCTGTTGATGCCTGGCGGTGTGGCTGTTGTTCATATAAATATTTAAATATTAAAATTCATGTTATAATTCGGAGATTGAACTGAAAAAAAATAAATTAGGTATTTTTTAAATTCGGTTTCATTTCAGATGTTCCTAGGATATTTAATACATTTTCAATGTTGCATTCAAAATCATAAAAAAAAATTGTTTTGTGGAATGAATGCTGCCAATATCTTATTTCGCATTGTCTGTTGAAAGTAGAATAAGTTCATTTCGACGTGATAGTCGATACTGGTAATCAACAAAATAATTTGCTTCATATAGATATGTTAGTAAATAATATAAAGAATGTACCGAAAATGAATTAAATTTGATTCGGAATTCTCGAAATTTCCTTCTTCCAAATCTTGAATTGACATTCAAGCGTTATTTCGTTGGCTGTTTCTGAATTCATTTCCCATTAATGTGTTTTTTAAAATCAGTCGCAGAGTTATTACTCTGAAAAATCAAACACGTCAATGATGATAACACAGATTGATGTTTGTAAAATTTATTACAATTTCAAAAAAATTTTTTTTTTTTCCTTTATATGTGCTTGGCTACTAAGGCCATCTACACAGCGAACATTTCATATTTTTTTACTATATCAAACTCATAAACCTCCACCAGACATACACAACATCCATGACCTAGCCAGGATTCGAACCCGGTACCTTCGGCACCACAGCCAACTTCTCAGTCCACTGTACTACCGAAGTAGTCCAAAAAAATTTGAAGCCACATATTTTCATTGTTTCGGAATATTTTTCTTCTTCTTCTTCATCTTTTCGAAAGCGAAAGGTTTGTTCCACCTCTCACGTGACCTCTTAACATAGGAATGTTTTTCGAGTAGCATAATTGTGTATTTTTATGACCGAGCAATCCTAGCATTGCTCGGCAACTTCGTCATTTTTAAGAGAGTATTTTTGTAGCATATGTTAACCATGATACTTGAAGCAAAGAAAATGTAATAATTCTTTGTGTCGTGGTGTCCAACTACTCATCTACTACTTGGTGGCAACAGAATTCGAATTTTACAGTAATTTATGGGAAGAAGCCCCCAGATTTTCTGATGAAAATAATATCTCGAATATTAATTTCATATTATCATAAGTAGGTATTTTATAATTTGAATTATCGTCATTAACAATATATTAGTCATTATCTTATCATGCATCGAAGTTGTTACGTCTTCTACCAAAATAAAATAACAAATTCAGCCCAAACGTCTTAGGGGTTGTCCATTAATCACGTGATCTTTTTTTAGCATTTTTTAACCCCCTCCCCCATTAGTGATACGTAGTGAGGTTTGAGACCACCCCCCTCACCCATCTCAACATCACGTGTATTTTTAGTACCTACAACGAATCTTAAAATTTTCTGAATATTATCTTAATTTAAATACAGGTATAAACTATAATCTTATTTTATTCTGAAATTAAGGACCATAATAAAAATGTCTACACCAGGTTGCAAGTTTTTTTTGATTGCCATAACAATAATAATACACGAAGAGTGTAATCATAGGGAAAACATGTATTGTACTAGTACATGAATATATTTAATGTATATTGTCCTCGGACCACGGATTAGCGAGACATTCTTCAACGCTAACAACTGGATAAGCCGTGCCGCTTAATATTTGTTTAAAAATCGCGCGTAAAAAAAATACACGAAATATCTTACTACACCCCCCTCCCCCTTGTGTTATTTTCGTGATTTTTATCAAACCCCTCCCCCTCCTTTCAAGCCTCACGTGATTAATATATAATTATGTATAACTGTATTGTATTAAATGAAACGATTACCAACAATTGAAGAATTTCGGATGGGTACATATTTTAATTTCAAGAAGAATCAATAGACAAGTACTATTTATATTAATTGCCTGGTTCTGGTCCTTACTAATATTCATCAACATAGATCATTATGGTCATTAGCCATCTAATCTTTTATAAAGAAGATATTTTTCAAACATATTTATTCAAATAATTGATTAATTAATCCATTGAAAGTTCTGTATTCCTGAATTTTTGATTTATACCGCTATTAGATATAATTGTCTCTTGTAGTAGAATGTATATTTCAGTATGTATTTTTCAATGAAAAGACAACAAGTGTCATCAGCTACTAATCATCTCCAGTGGACTCAAATTTTGTTGATTATATAAAGAAAATTTTATCTCGAATATAAATTTCATATAATCATAGGTAGGAATTTCATAATTCGAGTTATCCTCATTGACAATATATAAGTCATTATCTTATCATTCATCGAAGTCGTTACGTCTTCTAACAAAATTAAATAACAATTTCAGCTCAAACGTCTTATGTACATCTCTATTGTAATAAATGAAACGTTTACTAACAATTGAAGAATTTCGGATGGGTACATATTTGAATTTCAACAAGAATCAATAGACAAATAGAATTTAATAATTAATCTATCTTATACACTCCTGATTTATCAGCTTTTGATATAGTGCCTTTGTTATTTTTGGGAAATTTAGCAAGATTTCACTTTGTTCTAAATGAATTTCTTATATTGAAGTTATTTTCAAGATATGTGGCAATTTTCTCAGAAATACCTTTGGTATATTTTATGTAAATATATTTGAAATTTTCTTCAATATGTGGGTATATCATTTTCAATGCTTTTTTCTGGTTTTTGTTTTGTTCATCAACAACTCATCAATCAATTTCACATAATCGTTATTGTTTACAGCAATTTGTTCGATTATATTGGGGTCTACATTATAATTTTTTTCCAAGGGAACGTTAAATAATCTATGGATCATTCTATTGAATGTTGATAATTTTTGTTGAAGGGGATGATTTGGTATGTTATGTATGATAACATCAGTTTGGTTTGTGGTAAACTGAAAATTCATGAAAATCATTCGATTTTATAATTGTCGAATCATGAAAATTAATTTTGTTGATAGTTTCCACTTCCATTGTGAACGTATTTGAAGAATGCAGGTTGTTGATGAAATTAAGGAATTTATTCAACTGTATTTGTGTACCTGTGAAACAGCACGTCAACATATTTAAACCAATATGAGAAAAATTAAGCTATTGGGTTTCGTTGAATTCTCATTTCAAAATTATTCATAAAAATCTCGGCTAATAAAGGGGTAATAGGGTTTTCCATAATCAAATCTTTTACAAATTTGTAGATCTTGTTGTTAGATTGATAATAATTTTGGCTGATACAAATTTTGAGGTTTTCTAGAATATCTTACTTAATAATTATATAGCATTTATTAGTGTTCAATAAATCTCTTAATAGCTCAATAGTCTCATTAGGTGGAATACTGGAGAAAAATTTTGTATGTATATCGAATATAGTTAATTTTGCATCAGTTGATAATCTGATATTTTTTGTTGAATTCAATTGAGTTTTGGATGATTTTAATTAATTTTCTGGACTGTTTTGTCGAAGGAGCAGTTATTAATGAAACAACGAGTCTAATAGGATGATTATTTTTTGTAATTTGATTTAAGAATACATTTTTGGATGTTGAGGATTCATAAGGATTAGTTTATTTTTCGAAATATTCTGAAAATGGGATGAAGCAGAGGTAAGAGAGCAGATTTTATTTGTTTCTGAAATTTTGATGTTAGTTTACAGTTAATAATTTGTAAATTATTAGTTTGTAGGAATGAATTTTATTTTTTTATATATTCTTGTTGGGGCTAAGCGACTATAGTATTGCTTTTATCAGCAAGAGTAAAATCAAATCAATATCTGTAATCTTCTTTTTTATTATAAGAGTAACGTTCTTGAATAATGTTTCATTATTATTATTATTATTGTTTCAATAAGAGAAGAGGTACAATACCTATAAACTCAAACTTAAAAAAATTAACGTTCGGAAACTAAATACTCAAAACAAAAATTATGGTTTACAAGGAGAAAAAAAAGAATTATTAGGACTAGAATTATTTTATCTCCGTTTATTTTGGATCCAATATTATACGATTGAAATAATTCTTATTATTTGTGAGATACACTGTATATCTTAAAACTCAGGAAAATACTTATATTTGTGATAAATTTGTATTTTAATAGTTATATTTCCTTGATTTTACACAAGCTTCTTCCATATTCTTTCATTATTGAGAACATAGTTGAAAGTATTATTCAGATATCAATCATTCCGCAATACGAATCACTGGTATAGTCATAATAATTTTCTTTAGAAATTTTTCGATATGGGGGTAAGGGTTTGTAATCAATGAAACGGATAAAAAAAATTTATATTATTTATTAATAAAAAACATTCGATAATAATATGTACAATGTCCTATATAACATATCAGGACGTTACAAACATTGCCCAATATGTACCAATATCATCCCAATATTCGTCTGGTACATCTGCCACATTTTCGGAGGAAGTCGAATCGATTATGTATTCCCCCAAGATATCTTCTTTGGGGACAGGGCTCCGGCAGTAAGGACAAGTCTCATTTTGACTTGCCCATTTAGAAATACATTCACGGTGAAAGGAATGTCTGCAGTTTGTTATGTATATTCCGTTTTTCAATGGCTCTAAACAAATTGTGCAGTCTCCTTCCACCAAATTTGTTCCAATTTCCTCCGAACATTGTGGACATCGCGAGATATTGGCCCCCTCCGTGCTCAGACATTTTTTGTGGACCTGATGCAAGCATTTCCCAACGAATACATCTGTTTCGTCAATTTCTTGACCACAAATAATGCATTTTTCAAGATTACTCGTATCCATTCTGAAAAAAACAAAATCATTAAGTTTTTATAACAATCATTAGGTAGAAGAAATTCTTTTTAAACACATTTTATCCAGGAAAGACGGCCATATTACGTCCAAAATTTGACAAATCACATAATTCAATAAAATAAAATCAAGTTTAATTTACACATGACTGATTACCTACTTATGCACTAGCTAAAAAATTATAATTTGATATATTCACCTTCCTTTCGATGTTATCTGAGCAATCGTCAAATATATATAGGTATATAAGGGCAATCAACTGTTCACGAAGAGAGATCTATTCAAACTAAGCTCAAAAGTTTTCGTTGTACACTTAAGTACATTCGAAAGTCTAATTGAGATACCTGAGTTCGAAAATCATTTCAGAATATAGGCGTTTTCTATTGGTTCCCTGCAATGACGCAGCCAATTTTTTGTTTAGGGTGGGGGCTGAACGAAATTGGCGACAAAGGGTTTGGAGGAGAGGGGGAATTGATGTCTGTTGATGCCTGGCGGTGTGGCTGTTGTTCATATAAATATTTAAATATTAAAATTCATGTTATAATTCGGAGATTGAACTGAAAAAAAATAAATTAGGTATTTTTTAAATTCGGTTTCATTTCAGATGTTCCTAGGATATTTAATACATTCTCAATGTTGCATTCAAAATCATAAAAAAAAATTGTTTTGTGGAATGAATGCTGCCAATATCTTATTTCGCATTGTCTGTTGAAAGTAGAATAAGTTCATTTCGACGTGATAGTCGATACTGGTAATCAACAAAATAATTTGCTTCATATAGATATGTTAGTAAATAATATAAAGAATGTACCGAAAATGAATTAAATTTGATTCGGAATTCTCGAAATTTCCTTCTTCCAAATCTTGAATTGACATTCAAGCGTTATTTCGTTGGCTGTTTCTGAATTCATTTCCCATTAATGTGTTTTTTAAAATCAGTCGCAGAGTTATTACTCTGAAAAATCAAACACGTCAATGATGATAACACAGATTGATGTTTGTAAAATTTATTACAATTTCAAAAAAATTTTTTTTTTTTTCCTTTATATGTGCTTGGCTACTAAGGCCATCTACACAGCGAACATTTCATATTTTTTTACTATATCAAACTCATAAACCTCCACCAGACATACACAACATCCATGACCTAGCCAGGATTCGAACCCGGTACCTTCGGCACCACAGCCAACTTCTCAGTCCACTGTACTACCGAAGTAGTCCAAAAAAATTTGAAGCCACATATTTTCATTGTTTCGGAATATTTTTCTTCTTCTTCTTCATCTTTTCGAAAGCGAAAGGTTTGTTCCACCTCTCACGTGACCTCTTAACATAGGAATGTTTTTCGAGTAGCATAATTGTGTATTTTTATGACCGAGCAATCCTAGCATTGCTCGGCAACTTCGTCATTTTTAAGAGAGTATTTTTGTAGCATATGTTAACCATGATACTTGAAGCAAAGAAAATGTAATAATTCTTTGTGTCGTGGTGTCCAACTACTCATCTACTACTTGGTGGCAACAGAATTCGAATTTTACAGTAATTTATGGGAAGAAGCCCCCAGATTTTCTGATGAAAATAATATCTCGAATATTAATTTCATATTATCATAAGTAGGTATTTTATAATTTGAATTATCGTCATTAACAATATATTAGTCATTATCTTATCATGCATCGAAGTTGTTACGTCTTCTACCAAAATAAAATAACAAATTCAGCCCAAACGTCTTAGGGGTTGTCCATTAATCACGTGATCTTTTTTTAGCATTTTTTAACCCCCTCCCCCATTAGTGATACGTAGTGAGGTTTGAGACCACCCCCCTCACCCATCTCAACATCACGTGTATTTTTAGTACCTACAACGAATCTTAAAATTTTCTGAATATTATCTTAATTTAAATACAGGTATAAACTATAATCTTATTTTATTCTGAAATTAAGGACCATAATAAAAATGTCTACACCAGGTTGCAAGTTTTTTTTGATTGCCATAACAATAATAATACACGAAGAGTGTAATCATAGGGAAAACATGTATTGTACTAGTACATGAATATATTTAATGTATATTGTCCTCGGACCACGGATTAGCGAGACATTCTTCAACGCTAACAACTGGATAAGCCGTGCCGCTTAATATTTGTTTAAAAATCGCGCGTAAAAAAAATACACGAAATATCTTACTACACCCCCCTCCCCCTTGTGTTATTTTCGTGATTTTTATCAAACCCCTCCCCCTCCTTTCAAGCCTCACGTGATTAATATATAATTATGTATAACTGTATTGTATTAAATGAAACGATTACCAACAATTGAAGAATTTCGGATGGGTACATATTTTAATTTCAAGAAGAATCAATAGACAAGTACTATTTATATTAATTGCCTGGTTCTGGTCCTTACTAATATTCATCAACATAGATCATTATGGTCATTAGCCATCTAATCTTTTATAAAGAAGATATTTTTCAAACATATTTATTCAAATAATTGATTAATTAATCCATTGAAAGTTCTGTATTCCTGAATTTTTGATTTATACCGCTATTAGATATAATTGTCTCTTGTAGTAGAATGTATATTTCAGTATGTATTTTTCAATGAAAAGACAACAAGTGTCATCAGCTACTAATCATCTCCAGTGGACTCAAATTTTGTTGATTATATAAAGAAAATTTTATCTCGAATATAAATTTCATATAATCATAGGTAGGAATTTCATAATTCGAGTTATCCTCATTGACAATATATAAGTCATTATCTTATCATTCATCGAAGTCGTTACGTCTTCTAACAAAATTAAATAACAATTTCAGCTCAAACGTCTTATGTACATCTCTATTGTAATAAATGAAACGTTTACTAACAATTGAAGAATTTCGGATGGGTACATATTTGAATTTCAACAAGAATCAATAGACAAATAGAATTTAATAATTAATCTATCTTATACACTCCTGATTTATCAGCTTTTGATATAGTGCCTTTGTTATTTTTGGGAAATTTAGCAAGATTTCACTTTGTTCTAAATGAATTTCTTATATTGAAGTTATTTTCAAGATATGTGGCAATTTTCTCAGAAATACCTTTGGTATATTTTATGTAAATATATTTGAAATTTTCTTCAATATGTGGGTATATCATTTTCAATGCTTTTTTCTGGTTTTTGTTTTGTTCATCAACAACTCATCAATCAATTTCACATAATCGTTATTGTTTACAGCAATTTGTTCGATTATATTGGGGTCTACATTATAATTTTTTTCCAAGGGAACGTTAAATAATCTATGGATCATTCTATTGAATGTTGATAATTTTTGTTGAAGGGGATGATTTGGTATGTTATGTATGATAACATCAGTTTGGTTTGTGGTAAACTGAAAATTCATGAAAATCATTCGATTTTATAATTGTCGAATCATGAAAATTAATTTTGTTGATAGTTTCCACTTCCATTGTGAACGTATTTGAAGAATGCAGGTTGTTGATGAAATTAAGGAATTTATTCAACTGTATTTGTGTACCTGTGAAACAGCACGTCAACATATTTAAACCAATATGAGAAAAATTAAGCTATTGGGTTTCGTTGAATTCTCATTTCAAAATTATTCATAAAAATCTCGGCTAATAAAGGGGTAATAGGGTTTTCCATAATCAAATCTTTTACAAATTTGTAGATCTTGTTGTTAGATTGATAATAATTTTGGCTGATACAAATTTTGAGGTTTTCTAGAATATCTTACTTAATAATTATATAGCATTTATTAGTGTTCAATAAATCTCTTAATAGCTCAATAGTCTCATTAGGTGGAATACTGGAGAAAAATTTTGTATGTATATCGAATATAGTTAATTTTGCATCAGTTGATAATCTGATATTTTTTGTTGAATTCAATTGAGTTTTGGATGATTTTAATTAATTTTCTGGACTGTTTTGTCGAAGGAGCAGTTATTAATGAAACAACGAGTCTAATAGGATGATTATTTTTTGTAATTTGATTTAAGAATACATTTTTGGATGTTGAGGATTCATAAGGATTAGTTTATTTTTCGAAATATTCTGAAAATGGGATGAAGCAGAGGTAAGAGAGCAGATTTTATTTGTTTCTGAAATTTTGATGTTAGTTTACAGTTAATAATTTGTAAATTATTAGTTTGTAGGAATGAATTTTATTTTTTTATATATTCTTGTTGGGGCTAAGCGACTATAGTATTGCTTTTATCAGCAAGAGTAAAATCAAATCAATATCTGTAATCTTCTTTTTTATTATAAGAGTAACGTTCTTGAATAATGTTTCATTATTATTATTATTATTGTTTCAATAAGAGAAGAGGTACAATACCTATAAACTCAAACTTAAAAAAATTAACGTTCGGAAACTAAATACTCAAAACAAAAATTATGGTTTACAAGGAGAAAAAAAAGAATTATTAGGACTAGAATTATTTTATCTCCGTTTATTTTGGATCCAATATTATACGATTGAAATAATTCTTATTATTTGTGAGATACACTGTATATCTTAAAACTCAGGAAAATACTTATATTTGTGATAAATTTGTATTTTAATAGTTATATTTCCTTGATTTTACACAAGCTTCTTCCATATTCTTTCATTATTGAGAACATAGTTGAAAGTATTATTCAGATATCAATCATTCCGCAATACGAATCACTGGTATAGTCATAATAATTTTCTTTAGAAATTTTTCGATATGGGGGTAAGGGTTTGTAATCAATGAAACGGATAAAAAAAATTTATATTATTTATTAATAAAAAACATTCGATAATAATATGTACAATGTCCTATATAACATATCAGGACGTTACAAACATTGCCCAATATGTACCAATATCATCCCAATATTCGTCTGGTACATCTGCCACATTTTCGGAGGAAGTCGAATCGATTATGTATTCCCCCAAGATATCTTCTTTGGGGACAGGGCTCCGGCAGTAAGGACAAGTCTCATTTTGACTTGCCCATTTAGAAATACATTCACGGTGAAAGGAATGTCTGCAGTTTGTTATGTATATTCCGTTTTTCAATGGCTCTAAACAAATTGTGCAGTCTCCTTCCACCAAATTTGTTCCAATTTCCTCCGAACATTGTGGACATCGCGAGATATTGGCCCCCTCCGTGCTCAGACATTTTTTGTGGACCTGATGCAAGCATTTCCCAACGAATACATCTGTTTCGTCAATTTCTTGACCACAAATAATGCATTTTTCAAGATTACTCGTATCCATTCTGAAAAAAACAAAATCATTAAGTTTTTATAACAATCATTAGGTAGAAGAAATTCTTTTTAAACACATTTTATCCAGGAAAGACGGCCATATTACGTCCAAAATTTGACAAATCACATAATTCAATAAAATAAAATCAAGTTTAATTTACACATGACTGATTACCTACTTATGCACTAGCTAAAAAATTATAATTTGATATATTCACCTTCCTTTCGATGTTATCTGAGCAATCGTCAAATATATATAGGTATATAAGGGCAATCAACTGTTCACGAAGAGAGATCTATTCAAACTAAGCTCAAAAGTTTTCGTTGTACACTTAAGTACATTCGAAAGTCTAATTGAGATACCTGAGTTCGAAAATCATTTCAGAATATAGGCGTTTTCTATTGGTTCCCTGCAATGACGCAGCCAATTTTTTGTTTAGGGTGGGGGCTGAACGAAATTGGCGACAAAGGGTTTGGAGGAGAGGGGGAATTGATGTCTGTTGATGCCTGGCGGTGTGGCTGTTGTTCATATAAATATTTAAATATTAAAATTCATGTTATAATTCGGAGATTGAACTGAAAAAAAATAAATTAGGTATTTTTTAAATTCGGTTTCATTTCAGATGTTCCTAGGATATTTAATACATTCTCAATGTTGCATTCAAAATCATAAAAAAAAATTGTTTTGTGGAATGAATGCTGCCAATATCTTATTTCGCATTGTCTGTTGAAAGTAGAATAAGTTCATTTCGACGTGATAGTCGATACTGGTAATCAACAAAATAATTTGCTTCATATAGATATGTTAGTAAATAATATAAAGAATGTACCGAAAATGAATTAAATTTGATTCGGAATTCTCGAAATTTCCTTCTTCCAAATCTTGAATTGACATTCAAGCGTTATTTCGTTGGCTGTTTCTGAATTCATTTCCCATTAATGTGTTTTTTAAAATCAGTCGCAGAGTTATTACTCTGAAAAATCAAACACGTCAATGATGATAACACAGATTGATGTTTGTAAAATTTATTACAATTTCAAAAAAATTTTTTTTTTTTTCCTTTATATGTGCTTGGCTACTAAGGCCATCTACACAGCGAACATTTCATATTTTTTTACTATATCAAACTCATAAACCTCCACCAGACATACACAACATCCATGACCTAGCCAGGATTCGAACCCGGTACCTTCGGCACCACAGCCAACTTCTCAGTCCACTGTACTACCGAAGTAGTCCAAAAAAATTTGAAGCCACATATTTTCATTGTTTCGGAATATTTTTCTTCTTCTTCTTCATCTTTTCGAAAGCGAAAGGTTTGTTCCACCTCTCACGTGACCTCTTAACATAGGAATGTTTTTCGAGTAGCATAATTGTGTATTTTTATGACCGAGCAATCCCAGCATTGCTCGGCAACTTCGTCATTTTTAAGAGAGTATTTTTGTAGCATATGTTAACCATGATACTTGAAGCAAAGAAAATGTAATAATTCTTTGTGTCGTGGTGTCCAACTACTCATCTACTACTTGGTGGCAACAGAATTCGAATTTTACAGTAATTTATGGGAAGAAGCCCCCAGATTTTCTGATGAAAATAATATCTCGAATATTAATTTCATATTATCATAAGTAGGTATTTTATAATTTGAATTATCGTCATTAACAATATATTAGTCATTATCTTATCATGCATCGAAGTTGTTACGTCTTCTACCAAAATAAAATAACAAATTCAGCCCAAACGTCTTAGGGGTTGTCCATTAATCACGTGATCTTTTTTTAGCATTTTTTAACCCCCTCCCCCATTAGTGATACGTAGTGAGGTTTGAGACCACCCCCCTCACCCATCTCAACATCACGTGTATTTTTAGTACCTACAACGAATCTTAAAATTTTCTGAATATTATCTTAATTTAAATACAGGTATAAACTATAATCTTATTTTATTCTGAAATTAAGGACCATAATAAAAATGTCTACACCAGGTTGCAAGTTTTTTTTGATTGCCATAACAATAATAATAAACGAAGAGTGTAATCATAGGGAAAACATGTATTGTACTAGTACTGTAACGAAGTGAAATTCGTTACTAGAATCACCCGGTATAATTTAGCACGGGTCAAGAATTCAATAATTATTTTACTAGAATCACCTAGTATAATTTACCCCAGGTTTAGAATTCAATAATTATTTTATTAGAATCACCCAGTATAATTTGCCCCAGGTTTAGAATTCCATCATTATTCTACCAGTCATATGAGTAGGTGAAAATAAAATTTTAATTGAGAGCAGTGAAGGTATTTTTCGTCCAATTCAGAAATTTTCATTTGGAATAATTTCTGATTTATTTATTTCATGAAAATATAACGATGCAATTTAAAATATCAGCCTATGTATAAAAACTTCCGTGCGACACCGCTACAGACGTTATCTCTTCAATATGTTCTTTTTTACATGTTGCCGTTTGTTTTTCATATTCACACCGCCGATTTTGAGACTCGAAATTTTCCCCTTCCAACCGAGATTACAAGTGAAGTATTTCGGAAAAGGAGAATTATTCTTGTCGGTGTCTTCGAAGTAGTAAGATATTTTTCCATTTATTCTTGCCGGTGTCTTCGAAGTATCAAGATATTTTCCGATTTACTCCTGTCGGCGTCTTCGAGCTATATATTTTCATAATTATTGAGCGGATTTTCTTGAGTAACAATTTAGAGTTTAATTTTTAGTTTGCAATTTTTGGACGTTTTAGTGCCGTATTTTATATTCGTGAATTTGACACTTAGCCCGTACACGAAAAGAATTTGAGTTCGTGTAGTGAAGTGGGAAATTCTTAGGATTGGTAAGAACCGTTTTATTCCTGTCTGTATTATCGGTGACTTTCCTGTGTTCCATCGATACTTTCCGAGTGTGATTTATTTGTAATTTATTTTATTTCTTAGATCTTTCTTTCTCAAGTGGAGTTTGTCTGTTCGGTTCCTTATTGCGAGCAACTCTTATTTGGAACTACCAGGCAAAACTCCTTATCTTGGGGAGAAGGGTCGTTTATTTCCGATCTCCGGATCACTGCGGTCTTTAAGGTTAATTACCCTGTCCGGTCCGACTCGAGTCGTTAATTGGTGGATGCGCCGAGGTATACCGTGAGTGAAATTTATTTCTTTGATCTTTCTTTCTCAAGTGGAGTTTGTCTGTTCGGTTCCTTATTGCGAGCAACTCTTATTTGGAACTACCAGGCAAAACTCCTTATCTTGAGGAGAGGGGTCGCTAATTTCCGATCTCTGGATCACCGTGGTCTTTTGGGCTAATTACCCTGTCCGGTCTGACTCGAGTCGTGAATTGGTGGATGCGCCGGAGTAAACCCTGAGCGAAATTTATTTCTTAGATCTTTCTTTCTCAGGTGGAGTTTGTCTGTCCGGTTCCTTATTGCGAGCAACTCTTATTTGGAACTACCAGGCAAAACTCCTTATCTTGAGGAGAGGGGTCGCTAATTTCCGATCTCCGGATCACAGCAGTGTTTTGGGCTAATTACCCTGTCCGGTCTGACTCGAGTCTAGAATTGGTGGATGCGCCAAAGTATACCCTGAGCGAAATTTATTTCTTAGATCTTTCTTTCTCAAGTGGAGTTTGTCTGTCCGGTTCCTTATTGCGAGCAACTCTTATTTGGAACTACCAGGCAGAACTCCTTATCTTGAGGAGAGGGGTCGCTAATTTCCGATCTCCGGATCACAGCAGTGTCTTGGGCTAATTACCCTGTCCGGTCTGACTCGAGTCGTGAATTGGTGGATGCGCCGAAGTATACCCTGAGTGAAATTTATTTCTTAGATCTTTCTTTCTCAAGTGGAGTTTGTCTGTCCGGTTCCTTATTGCGAGCGACTCTTATTTGGAACTACCAGGCATAACTCCTTATCTTGGGGAGAGGGGTCGCTTAATTCCGATCTCCGGATCACAGCAGCCTTTTCGGCGAATTACCCTGTCCGGTCTGACTCGAGTCTAGAATTGGTGGATGCGCCAAAGTATACCCCGAACGAAGTTTATTTCTCAGATTTATTTTGGTGGATGCGCCGACAAATACCCTGATTGAAATCTGTTTCTAAGACCCAACTTTCTCAAGTGGAATCCGTGTGTCGGGTCCCTTATTGCGAGCAACTCTTATTTGGGACCACCAGACGGAATTCCTTATCTTGTGGAGAGGGGTCGCGTATTTCCGATTCACTGACCACCGTGGTCATTTCGGTGAGTCACCCTGCCCAGTCTGACTTAATATCAATTTTTGGTGGATGCGCCGATACAAGACCTGATTCGAAGATATTGTTCAGGCTTGCTGTTTCTAATAAAGAGGTATCGAACCGGACCGTACGGAACACAGGATAGGTAGTCACATCTGACTTATTGGACTGCATTTCACACGCCAATCTGCATGCTTTCCACGCTTGTCCGCACTTAACCGTTTTTATCATCGCTCAAGTTGCTTGCTCACTGCTTACTCATTTCTGCTGCTTGATATACGCCACCTGCTCACCTCGCTTAGTTCTCGTTCCGTACCGTGTTGCATTGTAAATATTTGCTTTTGGTGTTTAGTAGCCTTTTGCATTATTGTATATATAGGATAGTATTGTATATAATTTGGTGTTGTACATAAGGGAACGGATATTGTTAAATATAGTGTGTTTCGTCAGGGTGTCTTTTATTTATCTCATAGACATTTACTGCCATTTAGCGAAATAAATCACCCCTTGTCAATCGCTCTTACCTTAGATTGAATCGAACCCTTCTCCAACTGTTTAAAAGCTACCCAGGGTCGATAATAGTGAGCGACGTAAGGAATTGCGACCTTATAAAACCTATCGCAATTGGCGCCCGAGGTAATATAGGAGAGAAATAGTAAACAATCATCAATCCGAAGAAAGTCGCCGTCACAAATTGGCGCCCGAGCAGGGACCTGATTTTTTTGCTATAGGACTGACAGAAGAGCCCTTTAGAGTATTTTTTGTGTAGAATATTTTTCAGAGGATAATGGAGGTGAACAGATTGAGAGCGGAAGAGTTGAGATGGGAGCTGGAGGCTCGTGGCCGTAGAGCCGGCAGAACCGTACAAGAAAACCGGAAGGAACTGAGGAAGGTGTTGGCACAGGATGTACAGTTCTGTCCCATGGAAAGAGACACCGAGAAAGAACTGAACGATGCCAGTCAAATCCTGAGAAGCTTGGTGGAACATGTTCAAGCTTTTGACGAGGAGAACACCGCGAATGAGGAGCCACGTATCAGGAGTAGACTCATACACCTACAGAACCGTCTCAGCCTGGTGAGACCGACTACGATGGAGGAACAGGCCAAGGCCGACGAGCTGTCTGAGTTATGGAAACAAACAGACGAGATGCTGGTGGATGCCGTGGTCTTGGCCAAAGCAAAAGTTGCCCGGAATGGGTTGAGGGATGTTTCGGAAAACCCTGAGCTGGGTGAAGCATCTCAACCGGAAAGAGAAGTAAGTCTTATCTTCTTCGAGGATTCTCCCATGGAAGACCAACAAACCACCGGTGCTGATAACGGAGGCACCTTCAAGGGAGACCAAACGCAGATTTTGCAGCAGGAAAATAGCGAGGGAGGTTTCTCATTGAATTTCTTCCGGCGGTTACACAACAGGGCTTGTGAAGCTGTCCGTCGACGATTAAACTTCACTAGTCCCTGGAGAACAGATGAAACTTCTGGACCGCTCATGCGAGGGAATAGGCCGGTGGTGGCTGAGTCGACTCGGAGAATTTCGTTCCCATTTTTGGTACCCGAGGATTCGAGAGATACCGAGGAGGATGTAGCCCACACGATGGGTACGGGAGGTCAAGCTGATCTAGGAAGATCAGATAGTTTGGAGCGAGGCAGAACAGGACAGGACAACAGGACTGGAATGGATAGATCATTTAACCAGCCAGCCGTACCTGTTTATAAGTGGAATATACAATTCGATGGATCCACCAGCGTTAATGCATTCCTGCAGGAGGTCGAACATCTAGCCGAATCTCGCAAGGTTACTCGACAGTACCTCTTCGAATCTATCTTCGAGTTACTACGGAAGGATGCCAGGGATTGGTATATTCCCAGGAGAGGTACATTCAGGGGTTGGGAAGACTTCAAGGAGCAACTGCGTGAAGCTTTCCTCCCCCTCGACTACGAGGAAACGCTTCTAGAGGAAATAAGGAAACGAACTCAGGGGGAGGACGAAAAGCTGTTGATGTTCGTCACAAGGATGCAGAACCTGTTCTTGAAGTTGACTACAAAGCGACCTCCTGAAGAAGAACAGGTGAATATGATCAGGAAGCGTCTGTTGCCGACCCTGCAGAAGGCACTGGCTTTTCAAGAGATCAACAATTATGCCCAGCTCTTGTCCAAAGGAAAGGTGTTTGAGTTGGTTCAGTGGCATGCGGACCAATACACTCCACCTCCAGCCCATAAAGGTCTAATCGATGATCCACACCTGGTATATGAAAGACCTCGCCGAAAACTTCCACAGACCTTGACCGTCGAGTCTCCACCGTCCAAGAGGCCGGAAGAAATGAAGCCACCGGAAAATGTACCAAAGTCGAAGCCTAGGACCCAAAAGGAAACACCAAACAGGGAGTCTGCATCAAGTAGAGTCAAACCTGGAGACCCACCACCCCGTGATGCGAAGGTCGTTCGGTTCGAAGACACCAGGCTCCGAGAACTTCAATGCTGGCGTTGTGGTAAGGTCGGACACTTGAGAAGGGAGTGTCAATCAACGCCGAGGCTGTTTTGTTCCCGATGTGGGAAGCAAGGCGTGATGTCCAGGGATTGCCGATGTTCGGAAAACTAGAGCGGAGCTGCCTCGCGGGGAAGAGACAGTTCCGTTCCATGGCATCCCCAATCAAGCAGTCAGCGTGCACGCAGGATAACCGGCCAATAGTCGCTGTCCACATCGGAAAACAGTCCGTGGCAGCCCTGCTAGACACTGGTGCGTCTGAGTCCTTTTTGAGCAAAAAGGCAGCAGAGGCATGCAGGAGGGTGGGAGTTTTTCCGTCGGAGATCGCAGATATGGTGGCCACAGTGGCCGACGGAAGTTCAATCACCGTGGAAAAGATGTACGAGCCCATAATACGGTTTGGGGAGGAGGAGATCAAATCTCGACTTCATTTGGTGCCCCATCTACCGATGGATCTGGTTTTAGGAATGGACCTGCTGGCTTCGCACGATTTTAAGATTGATTTCCGTACCTCGCAGTGCTTCCTCAAGGGCAAGTTGCTGAAGAGAGCCGTTTCGCCGATCTCCACGCCGTACAACTCGTCAATCAGTTCCTTGCACCGACAGGAAATACGAGTCGTTCAGAAGTTCCCGGAGAAGGAACTCGGAGGTTCCGAAGGAACAAGAATGGCCCAACCGAAGATTAAACCGAAAAAGCCTAGATACCGTCCGAGTAAGCCCAAGATGCAGAAAATCGAGGAACAGGTCTGTGTGGCCAAGAACACGACCCGATGTCCGTGGTACACCAAGAAATACCAGGAGGTCTTGAAGAATCCTGCGGAATTTCCAGATTACCGGATACAGGAGGGAAGGTTATACCGACATTTTTGGAGCGCCGACGACTTCACGGAAACGGAGATGGGAACACCGTGGAAACTGTGCATCCCGACCGAGGATCGGCAGTTGATACTACGGGAGAACCATGATGAGCCGGTGACTGGTCACTTGGGAATCGCAAAGACCATATCTCGAGTGGCCCAAAGCTACTATTGGCCTGGGATGTTCCGTGAAGCAGCCCAATACGTTCGAAGGTGCAAACAATGCCAGAGGTACAAGGTTTGCCAACAGAAACCCCCAGGGAAAATGCAACCGTACCACATCACCGAACCATGGCATACTGTCTGCACGGATCTAATAGGCCCATTACCTCGCTCCAAAAGGGGTAATAACTTCCTCGTGATGTTCCAGGACCGTTTCTCGAAGTGGATCGAATGCAAACCACTCCGGGCAGCCACGGGTAAAGGTGTGTTCCAGGCGTTCTACGAACTAGTGTTGCTGAAATTTGGATGTCCAAAGACCGTTATAAGCGACAATGGTTCTCAATACGACGGACGTCTATTTGGGGAAAATCTGAAGAGTTTGGGTATCCAACATAGGTTTGCTCCGGTCTATTCGCCGCAGTGCAATCCCGTAGAAAGAGCTAACCGGACCATCAAAACCATGATAGCACAATTCTGCGAGCAGAATCATCGTTCCTGGGATGAGCGAGTTGGAGAACTGGCTTTCGCGTTGAACTCTGCCAAACATGAGTCCACCGGATTCACACCGGCGTTCCTGAATTTCGGTCGGGAGGTCCACTCCCCAGAAATGAACCGTCGGACATCAGGAACCAAAGGTGACGCAGAGAAATCAACGGAGGAACCACAGGTCCAAGGGGTAGACCAATACGCAAATCGCATCAAGCGACTCCAAGAGACCCGGGAGTTTGTTAGACTCCAGCTGACTCGTGCATTCAACCAACAGAGTCGGTATTATAATCTCCGGAGGAGAGCGTGGTCGTGCCGGGTAGGTGACAAAGTTTTACGCCGGGAACATCCGTTGTCTTCGGCGGCAGAAGGCTTTGCATCTAAATTAGCGCCCAAATATTCTGGTCCATATACCGTTACCAAGGTCATATCTCCAGTGGTTTACGACTTGAAAAGCGGGTCGGGTAAATGCCTCCGTCATATGCACGTGAAAGATTTGAAACCGTTCCACGAGGATGAGCTAGGTGGAGAGCATGCCAATAAGGTGTAACCGTGTTAGCCGCTCGTTTTCTGAGAAGCCCCGATCTTTGGCGGTCACACCATCCGCCTCTTCTGTAGATGTGACCACAATGCGAATTTGGACTCCCAGAGTGTGAGGCCGTCCATCAAGATGTCCTTATGTTGGAGTCCGAAGTGGGTAGTCGTTGGTCGTGGGGGATCCATACGAATGGTCGCTAATCCTTTTATGTTTCAGAATAGAGATGTCTAAAGGTAGTAGGACCTATTCAATGTCAGGCTGGTGGATTCCATGTTAGAACGCCTAGACGAGCTGGTGGTAGAAGCATTCGACTACTGGCCAAGACTACGAGGGGGTAATGTCCAGGGAATACTTGTGCCCGAAAGAGTTCCCCCAAGATAGTCGAGTCCAAACGAGGCGACAAGAGGAGCCATCGCGAGCTGAAGAAAACCGCAATCAGCAGGCGAGGTCAGACCAGCCCAACCCCGAGTCCATTGGAATCCAATGCGAGCTGCTGCGAACCTCGACGAACCTCCATCGCTGGTCATTGAAGATTCATCCAGGGGTTATATTGGCCGTCTACCAATAGATTTCTGAACAACGAGGTAGCAGGTGGTCATAAAAAAAAAAACTTTCGTTTTTTTTTTTGGGGAAGTAAGGGGGGTGTGTAACGAAGTGAAATTCGTTACTAGAATCACCCGGTATAATTTAGCACGGGTCAAGAATTCAATAATTATTTTACTAGAATCACCTAGTATAATTTACCCCAGGTTTAGAATTCAATAATTATTTTATTAGAATCACCCAGTATAATTTGCCCCAGGTTTAGAATTCCATCATTATTCTACCAGTCATATGAGTAGGTGAAAATAAAATTTTAATTGAGAGCAGTGAAGGTATTTTTCGTCCAATTCAGAAATTTTCATTTGGAATAATTTCTGATTTATTTATTTCATGAAAATATAACGATGCAATTTAAAATATCAGCCTATGTATAAAAACTTCCGTGCGACACCGCTACAGACGTTATCTCTTCAATATGTTCTTTTTTACATGTTGCCGTTTGTTTTTCATATTCACACCGCCGATTTTGAGACTCGAAATTTTCCCCTTCCAACCGAGATTACAAGTGAAGTATTTCGGAAAAGGAGAATTATTCTTGTCGGTGTCTTCGAAGTAGTAAGATATTTTTCCATTTATTCTTGCCGGTGTCTTCGAAGTATCAAGATATTTTCCGATTTACTCCTGTCGGCGTCTTCGAGCTATATATTTTCATAATTATTGAGCGGATTTTCTTGAGTAACAATTTAGAGTTTAATTTTTAGTTTGCAATTTTTGGACGTTTTAGTGCCGTATTTTATATTCGTGAATTTGACACTTAGCCCGTACACGAAAAGAATTTGAGTTCGTGTAGTGAAGTGGGAAATTCTTAGGATTGGTAAGAACCGTTTTATTCCTGTCTGTATTATCGGTGACTTTCCTGTGTTCCATCGATACTTTCCGAGTGTGATTTATTTGTAATTTATTTTATTTCTTAGATCTTTCTTTCTCAAGTGGAGTTTGTCTGTTCGGTTCCTTATTGCGAGCAACTCTTATTTGGAACTACCAGGCAAAACTCCTTATCTTGGGGAGAAGGGTCGTTTATTTCCGATCTCCGGATCACTGCGGTCTTTAAGGTTAATTACCCTGTCCGGTCCGACTCGAGTCGTTAATTGGTGGATGCGCCGAGGTATACCGTGAGTGAAATTTATTTCTTTGATCTTTCTTTCTCAAGTGGAGTTTGTCTGTTCGGTTCCTTATTGCGAGCAACTCTTATTTGGAACTACCAGGCAAAACTCCTTATCTTGAGGAGAGGGGTCGCTAATTTCCGATCTCTGGATCACCGTGGTCTTTTGGGCTAATTACCCTGTCCGGTCTGACTCGAGTCGTGAATTGGTGGATGCGCCGGAGTAAACCCTGAGCGAAATTTATTTCTTAGATCTTTCTTTCTCAGGTGGAGTTTGTCTGTCCGGTTCCTTATTGCGAGCAACTCTTATTTGGAACTACCAGGCAAAACTCCTTATCTTGAGGAGAGGGGTCGCTAATTTCCGATCTCCGGATCACAGCAGTGTTTTGGGCTAATTACCCTGTCCGGTCTGACTCGAGTCTAGAATTGGTGGATGCGCCAAAGTATACCCTGAGCGAAATTTATTTCTTAGATCTTTCTTTCTCAAGTGGAGTTTGTCTGTCCGGTTCCTTATTGCGAGCAACTCTTATTTGGAACTACCAGGCAGAACTCCTTATCTTGAGGAGAGGGGTCGCTAATTTCCGATCTCCGGATCACAGCAGTGTCTTGGGCTAATTACCCTGTCCGGTCTGACTCGAGTCGTGAATTGGTGGATGCGCCGAAGTATACCCTGAGTGAAATTTATTTCTTAGATCTTTCTTTCTCAAGTGGAGTTTGTCTGTCCGGTTCCTTATTGCGAGCGACTCTTATTTGGAACTACCAGGCATAACTCCTTATCTTGGGGAGAGGGGTCGCTTAATTCCGATCTCCGGATCACAGCAGCCTTTTCGGCGAATTACCCTGTCCGGTCTGACTCGAGTCTAGAATTGGTGGATGCGCCAAAGTATACCCCGAACGAAGTTTATTTCTCAGATTTATTTTGGTGGATGCGCCGACAAATACCCTGATTGAAATCTGTTTCTAAGACCCAACTTTCTCAAGTGGAATCCGTGTGTCGGGTCCCTTATTGCGAGCAACTCTTATTTGGGACCACCAGACGGAATTCCTTATCTTGTGGAGAGGGGTCGCGTATTTCCGATTCACTGACCACCGTGGTCATTTCGGTGAGTCACCCTGCCCAGTCTGACTTAATATCAATTTTTGGTGGATGCGCCGATACAAGACCTGATTCGAAGATATTGTTCAGGCTTGCTGTTTCTAATAAAGAGGTATCGAACCGGACCGTACGGAACACAGGATAGGTAGTCACATCTGACTTATTGGACTGCATTTCACACGCCAATCTGCATGCTTTCCACGCTTGTCCGCACTTAACCGTTTTTATCATCGCTCAAGTTGCTTGCTCACTGCTTACTCATTTCTGCTGCTTGATATACGCCACCTGCTCACCTCGCTTAGTTCTCGTTCCGTACCGTGTTGCATTGTAAATATTTGCTTTTGGTGTTTAGTAGCCTTTTGCATTATTGTATATATAGGATAGTATTGTATATAATTTGGTGTTGTACATAAGGGAACGGATATTGTTAAATATAGTGTGTTTCGTCAGGGTGTCTTTTATTTATCTCATAGACATTTACTGCCATTTAGCGAAATAAATCACCCCTTGTCAATCGCTCTTACCTTAGATTGAATCGAACCCTTCTCCAACTGTTTAAAAGCTACCCAGGGTCGATAATAGTGAGCGACGTAAGGAATTGCGACCTTATAAAACCTATCGCAATTGGCGCCCGAGGTAATATAGGAGAGAAATAGTAAACAATCATCAATCCGAAGAAAGTCGCCGTCACAGTACATGAATATATTTAATGTATATTGTCCTCGGACCACGGATTAGCGAGACATTCTTCAACGCTAACAACTGGATAAGCCGTGCCGCTTAATATTTGTTTAAAAATCGCGCGTAAAAAAAATACACGAAATATCTTACTACACCCCCCTCCCCCTTGTGTTATTTTCGTGATTTTTATCAAACCCCTCCCCCTCCTTTCAAGCCTCACGTGATTAATATATAAGTATGTATAACTGTATTGTATTAAACGAAACGATTACCAACAATTGAAGAATTTCGGATGGGTACATATTTTAATTTCAAGAAGAATCAATAGACAAGTACTATTTATATTAATTGCCTGGTTCTGGTCCTTACTAATATTCATCAACATAGATCATTATGGTCATTAGCCATCTAATCTTTCATAAAGAAGATATTTTTCAAACATATTTATTCAAATAATTGATAAATTAATCCATTGAAAGTTCTGTATTCCTGAATTTTTGATTTATACCGCTATTAGATATAATTGTCTCTTGTAGTAGAATGTATATTTCAGTATGTATTTTTCAATGAAAAAACAACAAGTGTCATCAGCTACTAATCATCTCCAGTGGACTCAAATTTTGTTGATAATATAAAGAAAATTTTATCTCGAATATAAATTTCATATAATCATAGGTAGGAATTTCATAATTCGAGTTATCCTCATTGACAATATATAAGTCATTATCTTATCATTCATCGAAGTCGTTACGTCTTCTAACAAAATTAAATAACAATTTCAGCTCAAACGTCTTATGTACATCTCTATTGTAATAAATGAAACGTTTACTAACAATTGAAGAATTTCGGATGGGTACATATTTAAATTTCAACAAGAATCAATAGACAAATAGAATTTAATAATTAATCTATCTTATACACTCCTGATTTATCAGCTTTTGATATAGTGCCTTTGTTATTTTTGGGAAATTTAGCAAGATTTCACTTTGTTCTAAATGAATTTCTTATATTGAAGTTATTTTCAAGATATGTGGCAATTTTCTCAGAAATACCTTTGGTATATTTTATGTAAATATATTTGAAATTTTCTTCAATATGTGGGTATATCATTTTCAATGCTTTTTTCTGGTTTTTGTTTTGTTCATCAACAACTCATCAATCAATTTCACATAATCGTTATTGTTTACAGCAATTTGTTCGATTATATTGGGGTCTACATTATAATTTTTTTCCAAGGGAACGTTAAATAATCTATGGATCATTCTATTGAATGTTGATAATTTTTGTTGAAGGGGATGATTTGGTATGTTATGTATGATAACATCAGTTTGGTTTGTGGTAAACTGAAAATTCATGAAAATCATTCGATTTTATAATTGTCAAATCATGAAAATTAATTTTGTTGATAGTTTCCACTTCCATTGTGAACGTATTTGAAGAATGCAGGTTGTTGATGAAATTAAGGAATTTATTCAACTGTATTTGTGTACCTGTGAAACAGCACGTCAACATATCTAAACCAATATGAGAAAAATTAAGCTATTGGGTTTCGTTGAATTCTCATTTCAAAATTATTCATAAAAATCTCGGCTAATAAAGGGGTAATAGGGTTTTCCATAATCAAATCTTTTACAAATTTGTAGATCTAGTTGTAAGATTGATAATAATTTTGGCTGATACAAATTTTGAGGTTTTCTAGAATATCTTACTTAATAATTATATAGCATTTATTAGTGTTCAATAAATCTCTTAATAGCTCAATAGTCTCATTAGGTGGAATACTGGAGAAAAATTTTGTATGTATATCGAATATAGTTAATTTTGCATCAGTTGATAATCTGATATTTTTTGTTGAATTCAATTAAGTTTTGGATGATTTTAATTAATTTTCTGGACTGTTTTGTCGAAGGAGCAGTTATTAATGAAACAACGAGTCTAATAGGATGATTATTTTTTGTAATTTGATTTAAGAATACATTTTTGGATGTTGAGGATTCATAAGGATTAGTTTATTTTCCGAAATATTCTGAAAATGGGATGAAGCAGAGGTAAGAGAGCAGATTTTATTTGTTTCTGAAATTTTGATGTTAGTTTACAGTTAATAATTTGTAAATTATTAGTTTGTAGGAATGAATTTTATTTTTTTATATATTCTTGTTGGGGCTAAGCGACTATAGTATTGCTTTTATCAGCAAGAGTAAAATCAAATCAATATCTGTAATCTTCTTTTTTATTATAAGAGTAACGTTCTTGAATAATGTTTTATTATTATTATTATTATTGTTTCAATAAGAGAAGAGGTACAATACCTATAAACTCAAACTTAAAAAAATTAACGTTCGGAAACTAAATACTCAAAACAAAAATTATGGTTTACAAGGAGAAAAAAAAGAATTATTAGGACTAGAATTATTTTATCTCCGTTTATTTTGGATCCAATATTATACGATTGAAATAATTCTTATTATTTGTGAGATACACTGTATATCTTAAAACTCAGGAAAATACTTATATTTGTGATAAATTTGTATTTTAATAGTTATATTTCCTTGATTTTACAGAAGCTTCTTCCATATTCTTTCATTATTGAGAACATAGTTGAAAGTATTATTCAGATATCAATCATTCCGCAATACGAATCACTGGTATAGTCATAATAATTTTCTTTAGAAATTTTTCGATATGGGGGTAAGGGTTTGTAATCAATGAAACGGATAAAAAAAATTTATATTATTTATTAATAAAAAACATTCGATAATAATATGTACAATGTCCTATATAACATATCAGGACGTTACAAACATTGCCCAATATGTACCAATATCATCCCAATATTCGTCTGGTACATCTGCCACATTTTCGGAGGAAGTCGAATCGATTATGTATTCCCCCAAGATATCTTCTTTGGGGACAGGGCTCCGGCAGTAAGGACAAGTCTCATTTTGACTTGCCCATTTAGAAATACATTCACGGTGAAAGGAATGTCTGCAGTTTGTTATGTATATTCCGTTTTTCAATGGCTCTAAACAAATTGTGCAGTCTCCTTCCACCAAATTTGTTCCAATTTCCTCCGAACATTGTGGACATCGCGAGATATTGGCCCCCTCCGTGCTCAGACATTTTTTGTGGACCTGATGTAAGCATTTCCCAACGAATACATCTGTTTCGTCAATTTCTTGACCACAAATAATGCATTTTTCAAGATTACTCGTATCCATTCTGAAAAAAACAAAATCATTAAGTTTTTATAACAATCATTAGGTAGAAGAAATTCTTTTTAAACACATTTTATCCAGGAAAGACGGCCATATTACGTCCAAAATTTGACAAATCACATAATTCAATAAAATAAAATCAAGTTTAATTTACACATGACTGATTACCTACTTATGCACTAGCTAAAAAATTATAATTTGATATATTCACCTTCCTTTCGATGTTATCTGAGCAATCGTCAAATATATATAGGTATATAAGGGCAATCAACTGTTCACGAAGAGAGATCTATTCAAACTAAGCTCAAAAGTTTTCGTTGTACACTTAAGTACATTCGAAAGTCTAATTGAGATACCTGAGTTCGAAAATCATTTCAGAATATAGGCGTTTTCTATTGGTTCCCTGCAATGACGCAGCCAATTTTTTGTTTAGGGTGGGGGCTGAACGAAATTGGCGACAAAGGGTTTGGAGGAGAGGGGGAATTGATGTCTGTTGATGCCTGGCGGTGTGGCTGTTGTTCATATAAATATTTAAATATTAAAATTCATGTTATAATTCGGAGATTGAACTGAAAAAAAATAAATTAGGTATTTTTTAAATTCGGTTTCATTTCAGATGTTCCTAGGATATTTAATACATTCTCAATGTTGCATTCAAAATCATAAAAAAAAATTGTTTTGTGGAATGAATGCTGCCAATATCTTATTTCGCATTGTCTGTTGAAAGTAGAATAAGTTCATTTCGACGTGATAGTCGATACTGGTAATCAACAAAATAATTTGCTTCATATAGATATGTTAGTAAATAATATAAAGAATGTACCGAAAATGAATTAAATTTGATTCGGAATTCTCGAAATTTCCTTCTTCCAAATCTTGAATTGACATTCAAGCGTTATTTCGTTGGCTGTTTCTGAATTCATTTCCCATTAATGTGTTTTTTAAAATCAGTCGCAGAGTTATTACTCTGAAAAATCAAACACGTCAATGATGATAACACAGATTGATGTTTGTAAAATTTATTACAATTTCAAAAAAATTTTTTTTTTTTCCTTTATATGTGCTTGGCTACTAAGGCCATCTACACAGCGAACATTTCATATTTTTTTACTATATCAAACTCATAAACCTCCACCAGACATACACAACATCCATGACCTAGCCAGGATTCGAACCCGGTACCTTCGGCACCACAGCCAACTTCTCAGTCCATTGTACTACCGAAATAGTCCAAAAAAATTTGAAGCCACATATTTTCATTGTTTCGGAATATTTTTCTTCTTCTTCTTCATCTTTTCGAAAGCGAAAGGTTTGTTCCACCTCTCACGTGACCTCTTAACATAGGAATGTTTTTCGAGTAGCATAATTGTGTATTTTTATGACCGAGCAATCCCAGCATTGCTCGGCAACTTCGTCATTTTTAAGAGAGTATTTTTGTAGCATATGTTAACCATGATACTTGAAGCAAAGAAAATGTAATAATTCTTTGTGTCGTGGTGTCCAACTACTCATCTACTACTTGGTGGCAACAGAATTCGAATTTTACAGTAATTTATGGGAAGAAGCCCCCAGATTTTCTGATGAAAATAATATCTCGAATATTAATTTCATATTATCATAAGTAGGTATTTTATAATTTGAATTATCGTCATTAACAATATATTAGTCATTATCTTATCATGCATCGAAGTTGTTACGTCTTCTACCAAAATAAAATAACAAATTCAGCCCAAACGTCTTAGGGGTTGTCCATTAATCACGTGATCTTTTTTTAGCATTTTTTAACCCCCTCCCCCATTAGTGATACGTAGTGAGGTTTGAGACCACCCCCCTCACCCATCTCAACATCACGTGTATTTTTAGTACCTACAACGAATCTTAAAATTTTCTGAATATTATCTTAATTTAAATACAGGTATAAACTATAATCTTATTTTATTCTGAAATTAAGGACCATAATAAAAATGTCTACACCAGGTTGCAAGTTTTTTTTGATTGCCATAACAATAATAATAAACGAAGAGTGTAATCATAGGAAAAACATGTATTGTACTAGTACATGAATATATTTAATGTATATTGTCCTCGGACCACGGATTAGCGAGACATTCTTCAACGCTAACAACTGGATAAGCCGTGCCGCTTAATATTTGTTTAAAAATCGCGCGTAAAAAAAATACACGAAATATCTTACTACACCCCCCTCCCCCTTGTGTTATTTTCGTGATTTTTATCAAACCCCTCCCCCTCCTTTCAAGCCTCACGTGATTAATATATAATTATGTATAACTGTATTGTATTAAATGAAACGATTACCAACAATTGAAGAATTTCGGATGGGTACATATTTTAATTTCAAGAAGAATCAATAGACAAGTACTATTTATATTAATTGCCTGGTTCTGGTCCTTACTAATATTCATCAACATAGATCATTATGGTCATTAGCCATCTAATCTTTTATAAAGAAGATATTTTTCAAACATATTTATTCAAATAATTGATTAATTAATCCATTGAAAGTTCTGTATTCCTGAATTTTTGATTTATACCGCTATTAGATATAATTGTCTCTTGTAGTAGAATGTATATTTCAGTATGTATTTTTCAATGAAAAGACAACAAGTGTCATCAGCTACTAATCATCTCCAGTGGACTCAAATTTTGTTGATTATATAAAGAAAATTTTATCTCGAATATAAATTTCATATAATCATAGGTAGGAATTTCATAATTCGAGTTATCCTCATTGACAATATATAAGTCATTATCTTATCATTCATCGAAGTCGTTACGTCTTCTAACAAAATTAAATAACAATTTCAGCTCAAACGTCTTATGTACATCTCTATTGTAATAAATGAAACGTTTACTAACAATTGAAGAATTTCGGATGGGTACATATTTAAATTTCAACAAGAATCAATAGACAAATAGAATTTAATAATTAATCTATCTTATACACTCCTGATTTATCAGCTTTTGATATAGTGCCTTTGTTATTTTTGGGAAATTTAGCAAGATTTCACTTTGTTCTAAATGAATTTCTTATATTGAAGTTATTTTCAAGATATGTGGCAATTTTCTCAGAAATACCTTTGGTATATTTTATGTAAATATATTTGAAATTTTCTTCAATATGTGGGTATATCATTTTCAATGCTTTTTTCTGGTTTTTGTTTTGTTCATCAACAACTCATCAATCAATTTCACATAATCGTTATTGTTTACAGCAATTTGTTCGATTATATTGGGGTCTACATTATAATTTTTTTCCAAGGGAACGTTAAATAATCTATGGATCATTCTATTGAATGTTGATAATTTTTGTTGAAGGGGATGATTTGGTATGTTATGTATGATAACATCAGTTTGGTTTGTGGTAAACTGAAAATTCATGAAAATCATTCGATTTTATAATTGTCAAATCATGAAAATTAATTTTGTTGATAGTTTCCACTTCCATTGTGAACGTATTTGAAGAATGCAGGTTGTTGATGAAATTAAGGAATTTATTCAACTGTATTTGTGTACCTGTGAAACAGCACGTCAACATATCTAAACCAATATGAGAAAAATTAAGCTATTGGGTTTCGTTGAATTCTCATTTCAAAATTATTCATAAAAATCTCGGCTAATAAAGGGGTAATAGGGTTTTCCATAATCAAATCTTTTACAAATTCGTAGATCTTGTTGTTAGATTGATAATAATTTTGGCTGATACAAATTTTGAGGTTTTCTAGAATATCTTACTTAATAATTATATAGCATTTATTAGTGTTCAATAAATCTCTTAATAGCTCAATAGTCTCATTAGGTGGAATACTGGAGAAAAATTTTGTATGTATATCGAATATAGTTAATTTTGCATCAGTTGATAATCTGATATTTTTTGTTGAATTCAATTAAGTTTTGGATGATTTTAATTAATTTTCTGGACTGTTTTGTCGAAGGAGCAGTTATTAATGAAACAACGAGTCTAATAGGATGATTATTTTTTGTAATTTGATTTAAGAATACATTTTTGGATGTTGAGGATTCATAAGGATTAGTTTATTTTTCGAAATATTCTGAAAATGGGATGAAGCAGAGGTAAGAGAGCAGATTTTATTTGTTTCTGAAATTTTGATGTTAGTTTACAGTTAATAATTTGTAAATTATTAGTTTGTAGGAATGAATTTTATTTTTTTATATATTCTTGTTGGGGCTAAGCGACTATAGTATTGCTTTTATCAGCAAGAGTAAAATCAAATCAATATCTGTAATCTTCTTTTTTATTATAAGAGTAACGTTCTTGAATAATGTTTTATTATTATTATTATTATTGTTTCAATAAGAGAAGAGGTACAATACCTATAAACTCAAACTTAAAAAAATTAACGTTCGGAAACTAAATACTCAAAACAAAAATTATGGTTTACAAGGAGAAAAAAAAGAATTATTAGGACTAGAATTATTTTATCTCCGCTTATTTTGGATCCAATATTATACGATTGAAATAATTCTTATTATTTGTGAGATACACTGTATATCTTAAAACTCAGGAAAATACTTATATTTGTGATAAATTTGTATTTTAATAGTTATATTTCCTTGATTTTACAGAAGCTTCTTCCATATTCTTTCATTATTGAGAACATAGTTGAAAGTATTATTCAGATATCAATCATTCCGCAATACGAATCACTGGTATAGTCATAATAATTTTTTTTAGAAATTTTTCGATATGGGGGTAAGGGTTTGTAATCAATGAAACGGATAAAAACTTTTATAATATTTATTAATAAAAAACATTCGATAACAATATGTACAATGTCCTATATAACATATCAGGACGTTACAAACATTGCCCAATATGTACCAATATCATCCCAATATTCGTCTGGTACATCTGCCACATTTTCGGAGGAAGTCGAATCGATTATGTATTCCCCCAAGATATCTTCTTTGGGGACAGGGCTCCGGCAGTAAGGACAAGTCTCATTTTGACTTGCCCATTTAGAAATGCATTCACGGTGAAAGGAGTGTCTGCAGTTTGTTATGTATATTCCGTTTTTCAATGGCTCTAAACAAATTGTGCAGTCTTCTTCCACCAAATTTGTTCCAATTTCCTCCGAACATTGTGGACATCGCGAGATATTGGCCCCCTCCGTGCTCAGACAATTTTTGTGGACCTGATGCAAGCATTTCCCAACGAATACATCTGTTTCGTCAATTTCTTGACCACAAATAATGCATTTTTCAAGATTACTCGTATCCATTCTGAAAAAAACAAAATCATTAAAATTTTATAACAATCATTAGGTAGAAGAAATTCTTTTTAAACACATTTTATCCAGGAAAGACGGCCATATTACGTCCAAAATTTGACAAATCACATAATTCAATAAAATAAAATCAAGTTTACTTTACACATGACTGATTACCTACTTATGCACTAGCTAAAAAATTATAATTTGATATATTTACCTTCCTTTCGATGTTATCTGAGCAATCGTCAAATATATATAGGTATATAAGGGCAATCAACTGTTCACGAAGAGAGATCTATTCAAACTAAGCTCAAAAGTTTTCGTTGTACACTTAAGTACATTCGAAAGTCTAATTGAGATACCTGAGTTCGAAAATTATTTCAGAATATAGGCGTTTTCTATTGGTTCCCTGCAATGACGCAGCCAATTTTTTGTTTAGGGTGGGGGCTGAACGAAATTGGCGACAAAGGGTTTGGAGGAGAGGGGGAATTGATGTCTGTTGATGCCTGGCGGTGTGGCTGTTGTTCATATAAATATTTAAATATTAAAATTCATGTTATAATTCGGAGATTGAACTGAAAAAAAATAAATTAGGTATTTTTTAAATTCGGTTTCATTTCAGATGTTCCTAGGATATTTAATACATTCTCAATGTTGCATTCAAAATCATAAAAAAAAATTGTTTTGTGGAATGAATGCTGCCAATATCTAATTTCGCATTGTCTGTTGAAAGTAGAATAAGTTCATTTCGACGTGATAGTCGATACTGGTAATCAACAAAATAATTTGCTTCATATAGATATGTTAGTAAATAATATAAAGAATGTACCGAAAATGAATTAAATTTGATTCGGAATTCTCGAAATTTCCTTCTTCCAAATCTTGAATTGACATTCAAGCGTTATTTCGTTGGCTGTTTCTGAATTCATTTCCCATTAATGTGTTTTTTAAAATCAGTCGCAGAGTTATTACTCTGAAAAATCAAACACGTCAATGATGATAACACAGATTGATGTTTGTAAAATTTATTACAATTTCAAAAAAATTTTTTTTTTTCCTTTATATGTGCTTGGCTACTAAGGCCATCTACACAGCGAACATTTCATATTTTTTTACTATATCAAACTCATAAACCTCCACCAGACATACACAACATCCATGACCTAGCCAGGATTCGAACCCGGTACCTTCGGCACCACAGCCAACTTCTCAGTCCACTGTACTACCGAAGTAGTCCAAAAAAATTTGAAGCCACATATTTTCATTGTTTCGGAATATTTTTCTTCTTCTTCTTCATCTTTTCGAAAGCGAAAGGTTTGTTCCACCGCTCACGTGACCTCTTAACATAGGAATGTTTTTCGAGTAGCATAATTTTGTATTTTTATGACCAAGCAATCCTAGCATTGCTCGGCAACTTCGTCATTTTTAAGAGAGTATTTTTGTAGCATATGTTAACCATGATACTTGAAGCAAAGAAAATGTAATAATTCTTTGTGTCGTGGTGTCCAACTACTCATCTACTACTTGGTGGCAACAGAATTCGAATTTTACAGTAATTTATGGGAAGAAGCCCCCAGATTTTCTGATGAAAATAATATCTCGAATATTAATTTCATATTATCATAAGTAGGTATTTTATAATTTGAATTATCGTCATTAACAATATATTAGTCATTATCTTATCATGCATCGAAGTTGTTACGTCTTCTACCAAAATAAAATAACAAATTCAGCCCAAACGTCTTAGGGGTTGTCCATTAATCACGTGATCTTTTTTTAGCATTTTTTAACCCCCTCCCCCATTAGTGATACGTAGTGAGGTTTGAGACCACCCCCCTCACCCATCTCAACATCACGTGTATTTTTAGTACCTACAACGAATCTTAAAATTTTCTGAATATTATCTTAATTTAAATACAGGTATAAACTATAATCTTATTTTATTCTGAAATTAAGGACCATAATAAAAATGTCTACACCAGGTTGCAAGTTTTTTTTGATTGCCATAACAATAATAATAAACGAAGAGTGTAATCATAGGGAAAACATGTATTGTACTAGTATGATATATATATATATATATATATATATATATTTAATGTATATTGTCCTCGGACCACGGATTAGCGAGACATTCTTCAACGCTAACAACTGGATAAGCCGTGCCGCTAAATATTTGTTTAAAAATCGCGCGTAAAAAAAATACACGAAATATCTTACTACACCCCCCTCCCCCTTGTGTTATTTTCGTGATTTTTATCAAACCCCTCCCCCTCCTTTCAAGCCTCACGTGATTAATATATAAGTATGTATAACTGTATTGTATTAAACGAAACGATTACCAACAATTGAAGAATTTCGGATGGGTACATATTTTAATTTCAAGAAGAATCAATAGACAAGTACTATTTATATTAATTGCCTGGTTCTGGTCCTTACTAATATTCATCAACATAGATCATTATGGTCATTAGCCATCTAATCTTTTATAAAGAAGATATTTTTCAAACATATTTATTCAAATAATTGATTAATTAATCCATTGAAAGTTCTGTATTCCTGAATTTTTGATTTATACCGCTATTAGATATAATTGTCTCTTGTAGTAGAATGTATATTTCAGTATGTATTTTTCAATGAAAAGACAACAAGTGTCATCAGCTACTAATCATCTCCAGTGGACTCAAATTTTGTTGATAATATAAAGAAAATTTTATCTCGAATATAAATTTCATATAATCATATGTAGGAATTTCATAATTCGAGTTATCCTCATTGACAATATATAAGTTATTATCTTATCATTCATCGAAGTCGTTACGTCTTCTAACAAAATTAAATAACAATTTCAGCTCAAACGTCTTATGTACATCTCTATTGTAATAAATGAAACGTTTACTAACAATTGAAGAATTTCGGATGGGTATATATTTAAATTTCAACAAGAATCAATAGAGAAATAGAATTTAATAATTAATCTATCTTATACACTCCTGATTTATCAGCTTTTGATATAGTGCCTTTGTTATTTTTGGGAAATTTAGCAAGATTTCACTTTGTTCTATATGAATTTCTTATATTGAAGTTATTTTCAAGATATGTGGCAATTTTCTCAGAAATACCTTTGGTATATTTTATGTAAATATATTTGAAATTTTCTTCAATATGTGGGAATATCATTTTCAATGCTTTTTTCTGGTTTTTGTTTTGTTCATCAACAACTCATCAATCAATTTCACATAATCGTTATTGTTTACAGCAATTTGTTCGATTATATTGGGGTCTACATTATAATTTTTTTCCAAGGGAACGTTAAATAATCTATGGATCATTCTATTGAATGTTGATAATTTTTGTTGAAGGGGATGATTTGGTATGTTATGTATGATAACATCAGTTTGGTTTGTGGTAAACTGAAAATTCATGAAAATCATTCGATTTTATAATTGTCAAATCATGAAAATTAATTTTGTTGATAGTTCCCACTTCCATTGTGAACGTATTTGAAGAATGCAGGTTGTTGATGAAATTAAGGAATTTATTCAACTGTATTTGTGTACCTATGAAACAGCACGTCAACATATCTAAACCAATATGAGAAAAATTAAGCTATTGGGTTTCGTTGAATTCTCATTTCAAGATTATTCATAAAAATCTCGGCTAATAAAGGGGTAATAGGGTTTTCCATAATCAAATCTTTTACAAATTTGTAGATCTTGTTGTTAGATTGATAATAATTTTGGCTGATACAAATTTTGAGGTTTTCTAGAATATCTTACTTAATAATTATATAGCATTTATTAGTGTTCAATAAATCTCTTAATAGCTCAATAGTCTCATTAGGTGGAATACTGGAGAAAAATTTTGTATGTATATCGAATAAAGTTAATTTTGCATCAGTTGATAATCTGATATTTTTTGTTTTGGATTAGTTGTATTGAATATTTAATTGAATATTTCGGTTTGAATTCAATTAAGTTTTGGATGATTTCAATTAATTTTTTGGACTGTTTTGTCGAAGGAGCAGTTATTAATGAAACAACGGGTCTGATAAGATGATTATTTTTTGTAATTTGATTTAAGAATACATTTTTGGATGTTGAGGATTCATAAGGATTAGTTTATTTTTTGAAATATTCTGAAAATGGGATGAATCAGAGGTAAGAGAGCAGATTTTATTTGTTTCTGAAATTTTGATGTTAGTTTACAGTTAATAATTTGTGAATTATTGGTTTGTAGGAATGAATTTGATTTTTTTATATATTCTTGTTGGGGCTAAGCAACTATAGTATTGCTTTTATCAGCAAGAGTAAAATCAAATCATTATCTGTATTCTTCTTTTTTATTATAAGAGTAACGTTCTTAAATAATGTATTATTATTATTATTATTATTATGGACTTCATTTTATTATTATTATCCGACTTTTGCCTATACGCGTAGGATTTATCCTCGCCGTCGGCTTCTCACTCCTCGCTAAGAGGAACATTCACTCAATCCCAGATATTTAAAATATCAGAAGGGCAGAGCTCGGTCGTGTCCGGTCCTTGTGGTCCCCCTGGTTGTCGTCGAACTTCTGGTCCTCTTACACGCGATCCTTGGACCTGTCCTTCGCTTCCTAGGAATTTTCTCACCGTCCTTGCAGTACCTAAAAGAACAGCTTTTTGCATTATATTACATATATACTCACTAAGCCCTAGTTGCTTGATATTTCTCTTGAGATTTTTGGGTACTATTCCTGTTGTTGAGATGATAATTGGAATAGTTCTCGTTGATATCATTCCCCACTGGCGCTTTATCTGAAATTCGAGGTCCCTATATTTTGAAATTTTTTCGACCTCTTTTTGACGCAAGTTGTTGTTATTAGGTATTGCTACGTCGATGAGTATAGCTGCCTTTTGATGTTTATCAACTAGCAATATATCTGGCCTGTTGTGAGGGACTGTTTTATCAGTCAAAACTGTACGATCCCAGTACAGTTTATAGCGTTCGTTTTCCAGGATGGTCTCCGGTCGGTACTTGTAGTATGGTACTTTTTCAGATTGAATTAGTGTTAATTTAGTTGCCATTTCTTGGTGTAATATCTTTCCTACTGCATCGTGTCTCTCTTTATATTCATTTCCTGCAAACATCTGACATCCACCCGTGATATGTTGTATTGTCTCATTTGTTGGACACCCATATCGGCATCGATCGTCGGTAATAGTTCGATCCTTTATGATATGCCTGCAGTAATTTCTAGTTGAGATCACTTGATCTTGGATGGCTAAAAGAAAACCCTCTGTTTCTGGGTACATTGCACCTGATGTGAGCCAATAGTTCGACGCTTCAATGTCGACATGATCCTGGTTCACCTCGTTGAAATGTCTTCCATGCAGGGGCTTCTCTCTCCATCTATCCAATTTTTCTTGGTTTGTCTGGTGGTTGTATGAAAATTGCTCCTTGTGAAGTTGTAAAGGTGTTGATTCGTCTGCTTCACACAGTATTTTGTAGAACTCTGATGTACTTGCTTGATCTCTGAAGTATTCCCGTAGGCTTTCTATCTGCCCACTAGCAAGTTCCATGATGTCCGTAAGACCCCTGCCTCCTTTATTTCTCGGCAGTGTAGTCCTCTCAATGCTGCTTTTCGGATGGTGCTTGTTTGCTTTTGTCATCAACGTTCTCATTTTACGTTGCAAGTTTTCGATGTCTGTTTTGCTCCATGGAACTATACCGAATGAGTATGTTAGAATTGAACATGCATATGTGTTGATGGCTCTCGTCATGTTCCTGCTGTTGAGGTTTGTTTTTAAGATTTTTTTGGTTCTCCTAATGAACTCAGTCGTTAAGTCTTGCTTCATTCTTTGGTGGTTGATTCGTCGATTCTGTTTCATTCCAAGATATTTATAAAGATCATCCAACTTCATTGCTTCTATTTGCTGTCCATTTGCGAGAGTGATCGGTTCATCTTGTATTCTTCCTCTCACTACGCTGAGAGTACGACATTTGTCCAAACCGAATTCCATACCTACATCTTTCGAAAAATGTTCCACTAGTTTGACCATAATTTCTAGGTGGTTCTTATTGCTTATTATTATTATTATTATTATTATTATTGTTTCAATAAGAGTAGAGGTAAAATACCTATAAACTCAAACTTAAAAAAATTAACATTCGGAAACTAAATACTCAAAACAAAAATTATGGTTTACAATGAGAAAAGAAAGAATTATTAGGACTAGAATTATTTTATCTCCGTATATTTTGGATCCAATAATATATGATTGAAATAACTCTAATTATTTGTGAGATATACTGTTTATCTTATAACTAAGGAAAATACTTATATTTGTGATAAATTTGTATTTTACTAGTTATAATTCCTTGATTTTACACAAGCTTCTTCCATATTCTTTCATTATTGAGAACATAGTTGAAAGTATTATTCAGATATCAATCCTTCCGCAATACGAATCACTGGTATAATCATAATAATTTTCTTTAGAAATTTTTCGATATGGGGGTAAGGGTTTGTAATCAATGAAACGGATAAAAACTTTTATAATATTTATTAATAAAAAACATTCGATAACAATATGTACAATGTCCTATATAACATATCAGGACGTTACAAACATTGCCCAATATGTACCAATATCATCCCAATATTCGTCTGGTACATCTGCCACATTTTCGGAGGAAGTCGAATCGATTATGTATTCCCCCAAGATATCTTCTTTGGGGACAGGGCTCCGGCAGTAAGGACAAGTCTCATTTTGACTTGCCCATTTAGAAATACATTCACGTTGAAAGGAGTGTCTGCAGTTTGTTATGTATATTCCGTTTTTCAATGGCTCTAAACAAATTGTGCAGTCTTCTTCCACCAAATTTGTTCCAATTTCCTCCGAACATTGTGGACATCGCGAGATATTGGCCCCCTCCGTGCTCAGACAATTTTTGTGGACCTGATGCAAGCATTTCCCAACGAATACATCTGTTTCGTCAATTTCTTGACCACAAATAATGCATTTTTCAAGATTACTCGTATCCATTCTGAAAAAAACAAAATCATTAAGTTTTTATAACAATCATTAGGTAGAAGAAATTCTTTTTAAACACATTTTATCCAGGAAAGACGGCCATATTACGTCCAAAATTTGACAAATCACATAATTCAATAAAATAAAATCAAGTTTACTTTACACATGACTGATTACCTACTTATGCACTAGCTAAAAAATTATAATTTGATATATTTACCTTCCTTTCGATGTTATCTGAGCAATCGTCAAATATATATAGGTATATAAGGGCAATCAACTGTTCACGAAGAGAGATCTATTCAAACTAAGCTCAAAAGTTTTCGTTGTACACTTAAGTACATTCGAAAGTCTAATTGAGATACCTGAGTTCGAAAATTATTTCAGAATATAGGCGTTTTCTATTGGTTCCCTGCAATGACGCAGCCAATTTTTTGTTTTGGGTGGGGGCTGAACGAAATTGGCGACAAAGGGTTTGGAGGAGAGGGGGAATTGATGTCTGTTGATGCCTGGCGGTGTGGCTGTTGTTCATATAAATATTTAAATATTAAAATTCATGTTATAATTCGGAGATTGAACTGAAAAAAAATAAATTAGGTATTTTTTAAATTCGGTTTCATTTCAGATGTTCCTAGGATATTTAATACATTCTCAATGTTGCATTCAAAATCATAAAAAAAAATTGTTTTGTGGAATGAATGCTGCCAATATCTAATTTCGCATTGTCTGTTGAAAGTAGAATAAGTTCATTTCGACGTGATAGTCGATACTGGTAATCAACAAAATAATTTGCTTCATATAGATATGTTAGTAAATAATATAAAGAATGTACCGAAAATGAATTAAATGATTCGGAATTCTCGAAATTTCCTTCTTCCAAATCTTGAATTGACATTCAAGCGTTATTTCGTTGGCTGTTTCTGAATTCATTTCCCATTAATGTGTTTTTTAAAATCAGTCGCAGAGTTATTACTCTGAAAAATCAAACACGTCAATGATGATAACACAGATTGATGTTTGTAAAATTTATTACAATTTCAAAAAAAATTTTTTTTTTTTCCTTTATATGTGCTTGGCTACTAAGGCCATCTACACAGCGAACATTTCATATTTTTTTACTATATCAAACTCATAAACCTCCACCAGACATACACAACATCCATGACCTAGCCAGGATTCGAACCCGGTACCTTCGGCACCACAGCCAACTTCTCAGTCCACTGTACTACCGAGGTAGTCCAAAAAAATTTGAAGCCACATATTTTCATTGTTTCGGAATATTTTTCTTCTTCTTCTTCATCTTTTCGAAAGCGAAAGGTTTGTTCCACCTCTCACGTGACCTCTTAACATAGGAATGTTTTTCGAGTAGCATAATTGTGTATTTTTATGACCGAGCAATCCTAGCATTGCTCGGCAACTTCGTCATTTTTAAGAGAGTATTTTTGTAGCATATGTTAACCATGATACTTGAAGCAAAGAAAATGTAATAATTCTTTGTGTCGTGGTGTCCAACTACTCATCTACTACTTGGTGGCAACAGAATTCGAATTTTACAGTAATTTATGGGAAGAAGCCCCCAGATTTTCTGATGAAAATAATATCTCGAATATTAATTTCATATTATCATAAGTAGGTATTTTATAATTTGAATTATCGTCATTAACAATATATTATTCATTATCTTATCATGCATCGAAGTTGTTACGTCTTCTTCCAAAATAAAATAACAAATTCAGCCCAAACGTCTTAGGGGTTGTCCATTAATCACGTGATCTTTTTTTAGCATTTTTTAACTCCCTCCCCCATTAGTGATACGTAGTGAGGTTTGAGACCACCCCCCTCACCCTTCTCAACATCACGTGTATTTTTAGTACCTACAACGAATCTTAAAATTTTTTGAATATTATCTTAATTTAAATACAGGTATAAACTATAATCTTATTTTATTCTGAAATTAAGGACCATAATAAAAATGTCTACACCAGGTTGCAAGTTTTTTTTGATTGCCATAACAATAATAATAAACGAAGAGTGTAATCATAGGGAAAACATGTATTGTACTAGTACATGAATATATTTAATGTATATTGTCCTCGGACCACGAATAAGCAAGACATTCTTCAACGCTAACAACTGGATAAGCCATGCCGCTTAATATTTGTTTAAAAATCGCGCTTAAAAAAAATACACGAAATATCTTACTACACCCCCCTCCCCCTTGTGTTATTTTCATGATTTTTATCAAACCCCTCCCCCCCCCTTTCAAGCCTCACGTGATTAATATATAATTATGTATAACTGTATTGTATTAAATGAAACGATTACCAACAATTGAAGAATTTCGGATGGGTACATATTTTAATTTCAAGAAGAATCAATAGACAAGTACTATTTATATTAATTGCCTGGTTCTGGTCCTTACTAATATTCATCAACATAGATCATTATGGTCATTAGCCATCTAATCTTTTATAAAGAAGATATTTTTCAAACATATTTATTCAAATAATTGATTAATTAATCCATTGAAAGTTCTGTATTCCTGAATTTTTGATTTATACCGCTATTAGATATAATTGTCTCTTGTAGTAGAATGTATATTTCAGTATGTATTTTTCAATGAAAAGACAACAAGTGTCATCAGCTACTAATCATCTCCAGTGGACTCAAATTTTGTTGATAATATAAAGAAAATTTTATCTCGAATATAAATTTCATATAATCATAGGTAGGAATTTCATAATTCGAGTTATCCTCATTGACAATATATAAGTCATTATCTTATCATTCATCGAAGTCGTTACGTCTTCTAACAAAATTAAATAACAATTTCAGCTCAAACGTCTTATGTACATCTCTATTGTAATAAATGAAACGTTTACTAACAATTGAAGAATTTCGGATGGGTACATATTTAAATTTCAACAAGAATCAATAGACAAATAGAATTTAATAATTAATCTATCTTATACACTCCTGATTTATCAGCTTTTGATATAGTGCCTTTGTTATTTTTGGGAAATTTAGCAAGATTTCACTTTGTTCTAAATGAATTTCTTATATTGAAGTTATTTTCAAGATATGTGGCAATTTTCTCAGAAATACCTTTGGTATATTTTATGTAAATATATTTGAAATTTTCTTCAATATGTGGGTATATCATTTTCAATGCTTTTTTCTGGTTTTTGTTTTGTTCATCAACAACTCATCAATCAATTTCACATAATCGTTATTGTTTACAGCAATTTGTTCGATTATATTGGGGTCTACATTATAATTTTTTTCCAAGGGAACGTTAAATAATCTATGGATCATTCTATTGAATGTTGATAATTTTTGTTGAAGGGGATGATTTGGTATGTTATGTATGATAACATCAGTTTGGTTTGTGGTAAACTGAAAATTCATGAAAATCATTCGATTTTATAATTGTCAAATCATGAAAATTAATTTTGTTGATAGTTTCCACTTCCATTGTGAACGTATTTGAAGAATGCAGGTTGTTGATGAAATTAAGGAATTTATTCAACTGTATTTGTGTACCTGTGAAACAGCACGTCAACATATCTAAACCAATATGAGAAAAATTAAGCTATTGGGTTTCGTTGAATTCTCATTTCAAAATTATTCATAAAAATCTCGGCTAATAAAGGGGTAATAGGGTTTTCCATAATCAAATCTTTTACAAATTTGTAGATCTTGTTGTTAGATTGATAATAATTTTGGCTGATACAAATTTTGAGGTTTTCTAGAATATCTTACTTAATAATTATATAGCATTTATTAGTGTTCAATAAATCTCTTAATAGCTCAATAGTCTCATTAGGTGGAATACTGGAGAAAAATTTTGTATGTATATCGAATATAGTTAATTTTGCATCAGTTGATAATCTGATATTTTTTGTTGAATTCAATTAAGTTTTGGATGATTTTAATTAATTTTCTGGACTGTTTTGTCGAAGGAGCAGTTATTAATGAAACAACGAGTCTAATAGGATGATTATTTTTTGTAATTTGATTTAAGAATACATTTTTGGATGTTGAGGATTCATAAGGATTAGTTTATTTTTCGAAATATTCTGAAAATGGGATGAAGCAGAGGTAAGAGAGCAGATTTTATTTGTTTCTGAAATTTTGATGTTAGTTTACAGTTAATAATTTGTGAATTATTGGTTTGTAGGAATGAATTTGATTTTTTTATATATTCTTGTTGGGGCTAAGCAACTATAGTACTGCTTTTATCAGCGAGAGTAAAATCAAATCATAATCTGTAATCTTCTTTTTTATTATAAGAGTAACGTTCTAAAATAATGTTTTATTATTATTATTGTTTCAATAAGAGTAGAGGAACAATACCTATAAACTCAAACTTAAAAAAATTAACATTCGGAAACTAAATACTCAAAACAAAAATTATGGTTTACAATGAGAAAAAAAAGAATTATCAGGACTAGAATTATTTTATCTCCGTATATTTTGGATCCAATATTATATGATTGAAATAATTCTTATTATTTGTGAGATATACTGTTTATCTTAAAACTAAGGAAAATACTTATATTTGTGATAAATTTGTATTTTAATAGTTATAATTCCTTGATTTTACACAAGCTTCTTCCATATTCTTTCATTATTGAGAACATAGTTGAAAGTATTATTCAGATATCAATCCTTCCGCAATACGAATCACTGGTATAGTCATAATAATTTTTTTTAGAAATTTTTCGATATGGGGGTAAGGGTTTGTAATCAATGAAACGGATAAAAACTTTTATAATATTTATTAATAAAAAACATTCGATCATAATATGTACAATGTCCTATATAACATATCAGGACGTTACAAACATTGCCCAATATGTACCAATATCATCCCAATATTCGTCTGGTACATCTGCCACATTTTCGGAGGAAGTCGATTCGATTATGTATTCCCCAAAGATATCTTCTTTGGGGACAGGGCTCCGGCAGTAAGGACAAGTCTCATTTTGACTTGCCCATTTAGAAATACATTCACGGTGAAAGGAGTGTCTGCAGTTTGTTATGTATATTCCGTTTTTCAATGGCTCTAAACAAATTGTGCAGTCTCCTTCCACCAAATTTGTTCCAATTTCCTCCGAACATTGTGGACATAGCGAGATATTGGCCCCCTCCGTGCTCAGACATTTTTTGTGGACCTGATGTAAGCATTTCCCAACGAATACATCTGTTTCGTCAATTTCTTGACCACAAATAATGCATTTTTCAAGATTACTCGTATCCATTCTGAAAAAACAAAATCATTAACTTTTTATAACAATCATTAGGTAGAAGAAATTCTTTTTAAACACATTTTATCCAGGAAAGACGGCCATATCACGTCCAAAATTTTACAAATCACATAATTCAATAAAATAAAATCAAGTTTACTTTACAGATGACTGATTACCTACTTATGCACTAGCTAAAAAATTATAATTTGATATATTTACCTTCCTTTCGATGTTATCTGAGCAATCGTCAAATATATATAGGTATTTAAGGGCAATCAACTGTTCACGAAGAGAGATCTATTCAAACTAAGCTCAAAAGTTTTCGTTGTACACTTAAGTACATTCGAAAGTCTAATTGAGATACCTGAGTTCAAAAATTATTTCAGAATATAGACGTTTTCTATTGGATCCCTGCAATGACGCAGCCAATTTTTTGTTTTGGGTGGGGGCTGAACGAAATTGGCGACAAAGGGTTTTTAGGAGAGGGGGAATTGATGTCTGTTGATGCCTGGCTGTGGCTGTTGTTCATATAAATATTTAAATATTAAAATTCATGTTTTAATTCGGAGATTGAACTGAAAAAAAATGAATTAGGTATTTTTTAAATTCGGTTTCATTTCAGATGTTCCTAGGATATTTAATACATTCTCAATGTTGCATTCAAAATCATAAAAAAAAATTGTTTTGTGGAATGAATGCTGCCAATATCTAATTTCGCATTGTCTGTTGAAAGTAGAATAAGTTCATTTCGACGTGATAGTCGATACTGGTAATCAACAAAATAATTTGCTTCATATAGATATGTTAGTAAATATTTGCTCATCATATAAAGAATGTACCGAAAATGAATTAAATTTGATTCGGAATTCTCGAAATTTCCTTCTTCCAAATCTTGAATTGACATTCAAGCGTTATTTCGTTGGCTGTTTCTGAATTCATTTCCCATTAATGTGTTTTTTAAAATCAGTCGCAGAGTTATTACTCTGAAAAGTCAAACACGTCAATGATGATAACACAGATTGATGTTTGTAAAATTTATTACAATTTCAAAAAATTTTTTTTTCCTTTATATGTGCTTGGCTACTAAGGCCATCTACACAGCGAACATTTCATATTTTTTTACTATATCAAACTCATAAACCTCCACCAGACATACACAACATCCATGACCTAGCCAGGATTCGAACCCGGTACCTTCGGCACCACAGCCAACTTCTCAGTCCACTGTACTACCGAAGTAGTCCAAAAAAATTTGAAGCCACATATTTTCATTGTTTCGGAATATTTTTCTTCTTCTTCTTCATCTTTTCGAAAGCGAAAGGTTTGTTCCACCTCTCACGTGACCTCTTAACATAGGAATGTTTTTCGAGTAGCATAATTGTGTATTTTTATGACCGAGCAATCCTAGCATTGCTCGGCAACTTCGTCATTTTTAAGAGAGTATTTTTGTAGCATATGTTAACCATGATACTTGAAGCAAAGAAAATGTAATAATTCTTTGTGTCGTGGTGTCCAACTACTCATCTACTACTTGGTGGCAACAGAATTCGAATTTTACAGTAATTTATGGGAAGAAGCCCCCAGATTTTCTGACGAAAATAATATCTCGAATATTAATTTCATATTATCATAAGTAGGTATTTTATAATTTGAATTATAGTCATTAACAATATATTAGTCATTATCTTATCATGCATCGAAGTTGTTACGTCTTCTACCAAAATAAAATAACAAATTCAGCCCAAACGTCTTAGGGGTTGTCCATTAATCACGTGATCTTTTTTTAGCATTTTTTTAACCCCCTCCCCCATTAGTGATACGTAGTGAGGTTTGAGACCACCCCCCTCACCCTTCTCAACATCACGTGTATTTTTAGTACCTACAACGAATCTTAAAATTTTCTGAATATTATCTTAATTTAAATACAGGTATAAACTATAATCTTATTTTATTCTGAAATTAAGGACCATAATAAAAATGTCTACACCAGGTTGCAAGTTTTTTTTGATTGCCATAACAATAATAATAAACGAAGAGTGTAATCATAGGGAAAACATGTATTGTACTAGTACATGAATATATTTAATGTATATTGTCCTCGGACCACGAATTAGCAAGACATTCTTCAACGCTAACAACTGGATAAGCCGTGCCGCTTAATATTTGTTTAAAAATCGCGCGTAAAAAAAATACACGAAATATCTTACTACACCCCCCTCCCCCTTGTGTTATTTTCGTGATTTTTATCAAACCCCTCCCCCCCTTTCAAGCCTCACGTGATTAATATATAATTATGTATAACTGTATTGTATTAAATGAAACGATTACCAACAATTGAAGAATTTCGGATGGGTACATAAGTATTTTAATTTCAAGAAGAATCAATAGACAAGTACTATTTATATTAATTGCCTGGTTCTGGTCCTTACTAATATTCATCAACATAGATCATTATGGTCATTAGCCATTTAATTTTTTATAAAGAAGATATTTTTCAAACATATTTATGTAAAGGTTCAAATAATTGATTAATTAATCCATTGAAAGTTCTGTATTCCTGAATTTTTTTTTTTTTTTTTTTTTTATTTCGAATTAACGTGTCTCGACATCGAGGTCATTGACACGAGGTACAGTACACATTAACTTATTCTAAATATAAATCTAAGTATTCGAAGCTTAAAGAACTAAAATTTGAGAATATATCATACAAGTTCATATATTATTGTAAAGTTGACATTCTTTGAGGAATTTAAGAGCTAATTCAATTTGTTTTTGAGAATTGAGGATATTTCCAAGATTCTCTCTCAGCCCAAGTCGACGTCGGTCATTTCCGTAATATGGGCAGATGGATAGTAGGTGTTCAACAGTTAGACGAGTATTGTGACAGTGTTCGCATTAGGGTTGATTTTCTGAAGACATCAGATAGCTGTGAGTTAGCTTGGTGTGACCTATTCGAAGTCTTCTTACTACGGTTTTGTCTTTTCTGCCCAAACTAATTTGTGGTGAATTATGTATTTTGGGTTGTATCATATGCAGTCCAGTGCTAGCTCCTTCCCATTGGACTTGCCATTCCTGTAAGGATCTCAGCTTTATGGCATTTTTGAGGTCTGTATGAAGTTGGATTTGGGTCACAGGAAGTTCGGAAGTTCGTGCTTGATTTGCGGCCTGATCTGCAGCTTCGTTTCCTGTTATACCAATATGTGATGGGATCCAGATTATAGTGGTGGAAATATTCTCCTTCGCTTTAAGGGTATGGCATCGTTCTAGAATTTGCTGTACCAGAGGGTTCTTCGAGTAAATGTTGTCTATGGATTCAATTGAAGATAAAGAGTCTGTGAGTATTGCGAGCTTTTGACCTGGGATAAAAGAACTGCAAAGAGATTTATAAATTGCAAAGAGTTCACCAGTGTGGATGCTGCAGATGGATGGGAGTTTGTAGGACACTGGGGCAATCGATTTATTGATGATCGAGCATGCTATACCCTGCTCATCTTTGGAGGCGTCGGTGTATAGTTCTTCGTCAAACTTTTCATGCCCAAGTAGTTCAAATAAGTGTTGCTTAAGAATTGTTCCCAAAGTTTCTAGTTTGATGTGTCTATGCAGAGAGGTATTTAGCCTTGGGTGGTGTCTAGACCATGGGGTGTGTTTCGGGAACGTAATTGGGGATGTCAAGGTAACATCTATAGGCCTCAAGTTTTGCTTTGCGATTTGTGGAATTGAGAGCAAGGTCATGGGTTTCATAGTAGGCGGCTCTTGTGAAGTTTCAAGCAGGTGTCGCACTGGGTGATTCGGAAGAGCAGACACTTTCGATATGTAAGTAAGGAGAGTTTGCTGTCGACGAAAGTTGAGCGGAGGTTCTTGTGCTTCAACGTGTAAACTTATTGATGGGCTGGATCTGAATGCTCCAAGGGAGAGACGCATAGCAGTGTTGGGTATGCTGTTGAGCAATTTTAAATTTGATTTGCTAGATGTGGAATAAAGCATACTGCCGTAGTCAAGTCTTGAACGAATGAGTGATCTGTAGATTTTGAGTAGTATTTCTTCGTCACAGCCCCAGTGATGGTGAGACAATGTTCGTAGAATGTTCATGGTATTCATACAGGAGCCTTTGATTTTCTTGATATGAAGTGACCACGTTAGTTTCTGGTCAAATGTCATTCCGAGATAGTCTAGGTGATCAACGAGTTCTATGGGTGCATCGTATATCGTTAATTGTGGTAGGACTGTAGGTTGTCTTCTAGTAAACTTGATTAGTTTAGATTTAGAAGGAGAGAAATTGAATCCTATTGTCTTAGCCCATGTGGTGATGCTATTCAGAGCCCGTTGCAAAAGTTTACATGTACTTTTGGTACTTTTGCCCGAGCAGAAGAGAAGCAGGTCATCGGCGTATAAAATGAATTTGATTGGGGCCTCAATAACGGTGCAGATATCATTGATGGCTAGTATAATAATATAGTATAAAATAGCGTTGTGCTCAACACTGAGCCTTGCGGAATGCCGTTATGGGTGACAAAAGAGTCGGAGGACTTGCCATTTACTAACACCTTGAAACTTCTATCGGTCAGAAAGTTCTCCAGAAAACAGTAAACATTTCCGTCAAGTTTGATATCATGTAGTTTGTTCAAAATCGCTTCTCGACTTGTAGTGTCAAAGGCACTATCGATGTCTATTAATGCAGCTATAAGGTCTTGTTGGTTTGCAAATGCGTGAGCTATTTCTGTTTGAAGTATGACGAGGTTATCTGTTGTGCTGCGGTTTTGTCTGAAGCCTGATTGGGCGGGATGTAAGAGATTGCATTTTTCCAGATACCAAATCAGTCTCCTATTGACCATCTTCTCAAGAACTTTGCACAGTGTACAGGTCAATGAAATTGGTCGGAATACATTAGGAGTGGGTTTTGATTTGCCTGGTTTTTTAATTGGTATGATGTGTGATTGTTGCCACTGTTTGGGGAATTGATGACTTGTCCAGATATTATTGTACAATTTCAGTAGTTTTGGCAGTGTCTCATCCTTCAGTTTTTTTAGGAATATCATTGGAATTTCGTCCGGGCCTGCTGCAGTGTTCCTCATAGAGGAAAGGGCTAATTTAAGTTCTTGTAAGGTGAAGGGATGATTGATAGTCTTTTCAGTTTGTCCTATATTCATCGCTTGTTTCTTGGGGCGTTGTGGAATATCTTGATTAACTGTTTTTTCAAAATAATGTTTCGCCAACGTATTTGCTATGTCTTGACTCTTAGTGATGGGTTCGTCTTTCTCGTCAAGGATGGAAGGAATGTTGTAGGTTGTATTCTGACCTTTTATTTGTTTCATTTTGGTCCAAACTTGAGCAGGTGTTGTATTCGGAGAGATTGAAGATACAAAATTCATCCAAGATTTTCGTTTGCTTTCCTTAAGAATTCTTCTAGAGACTGCCTTGAGTTTTTTGAAATTTACCAAGTCTTCTTGATGTTGTGTTCTTCTGTAACGGTTCAGTGCACTTTTACATTGTTTTACGGCGAGTTTGCACGCTTCATTCCACCATGGGACTATCTTCTTGTTTGTTTTTATTGTGATTCGTCCGATATGTTTTTCCGCTGCTGAGATTAAGATGTTTGTGAATTGGTGGACAGCTTGATTTATGTTATTCATGAATTCTGCAGCTGTAACTTGAGAGTTCACCTCTTCCGCGTAGGAATCCCAGTCAGCACTGGTCATTCTCCACTTTATAACGTTATCTGAGGGGTTGGAAATGCTATCTGTTATAACAATGGGAAAATTTTCGCTATCATGTAGACTGTCCAGAGTGGTCCAGGAGAGATGAGTCGCTGTAGTAGGATCACACAAAGAGAGGTCAATAGATGAAAATTTCCCGGTTGATACATCGAAATATGTGTTTTCTCCCGTATTAAGTATGTTGAGGTCGAGATCTGATATCACATCTGCAACCACTCTTCCTTTACCAAATGTTGTTTCTGAGCCCCATGCCGTATTGTGAGCATTGAAGTCGCCTACCATGATGAAAGGGGTAGGCAATTGGTTCACGAGATCTGTTAGTTCGGAGTAAGAGAGGTTGTGATTCGGCGGAATATAAACGTTGCAAACAGTAATTTTTTTGGGACACCAGGTAGTGACGGCTACGGCTTCGAGAGGGGTATGTAGGTTGATTTCTCTGTGGTAAATTTCTGTTGAGATGAATATAGTTGCACCACCGCTAGCTCTGGTGTTTGTTCTTCTGATGAAGTGATGACCTGAATAGTTTTTTAGGTAAGGATTATGACTGGTTTTGAAATTCGTCTCTTGCAGGCATAGAATGTCAGGAAGAGTATCGGAGACAAGTTGTTGAATCCGTTCTAGTCGTGGGTAAAACCCTTTGCAATTCCATTGTATTAATTTGAAGGTGGATGGTTATTATTGTGTAGATATTTGGGAAGAACTGTCAGAAGGGTCGTCGTCTTCTGTAGTTATGTCAAGGCTATTGAGACTTTCAACTTCAATCTCTTCATCCTTAAGTTTTTCTTTGATTTTCTTTGAAATTCTGGTGATTCTGTTTTTGCTTGCTCTTTCTACGTATGGGTAAATATTATGTAGGTCCTGTAGTAGTGCTTTTACATTCGTTGTGAATTTTTCAGCTTCGTTATAGGGTGAAGGGCTTCCATAAGAATTTTCTAGAAACGCAATTAGGTTATCATAGGGTATATGGAAGGATTCTGGGTTTTCTTGATAAGCAGCTGAAATTGCAGTTTTGGTGGAGTCGCTCAGGGCGTGGTCCTCAGGTACCTCTATTTTGCGCTTCTTCCTGACTCTTTTGTTATCGGGAATCCTTTTCGTTGGAGTTTGTGGGGGCGGCATGTAATTCTCACTTACAGGGTCAGACCCGGTGGTAGGTTCTTGTTGACTGGTTTGATCACTAGATGACAGGATCTCTGAGAGTCCTCTCTTGGGAGCAGGAATCTCACCCGCTTGTGGTATCGTAGAGGACGGATGATGAGCTTGAACATAGTTTGTTGGGGCTTGTGTTTGTGGTTGGGTGTTATGTACTTGAACTGTTTGAGGGTTAGGGCAGGTTGATGCTACGTGGCCAGTTTGGCGGCAAATAAAGCACTCCATTTTGTCTGTTGAAAGGAAAATCCTATATTCATTACCGTCGTATTGGACTAAGGTGGATGTTTGTAGTTCGTAATTCTCGTTAGGGGGGAAAATATATACTTGTCTTCGGAAACTGAGTATATGGGAGTACTCATCTCCAGGTATACCAGCTTTCAAGAATGAAACGGGGGAAGCCAATTGTAGTCCGATGTCAGTTAAGACTTCTGTTACGAGATCGTGTGGGATGCATGGTGAAATATTCGAAATCACAATCCTCTTTGTTGGTGAAGCTAGCCTTCTTACATTCAAATTTGTGTCACCTATAGTCACAGTTGGGTGGGTTTTGATAAGTGAAACAGATATTTTTCGGTTGGATAATGTTACCTATAGCCTGGACGTAGTCGAATAGTTTCAGGTTGTCCTCCGCATGTAGCACTATAGCTTGTTCTCTTTTAGGAAAATTGATTTTTGGAATTGTTTTAGCAGCAGTTACGTAGGATTGGGAGCTCATTGTATGTTCAGTGTTTTTCGACATTGTTGTATTGTGTTCAGTAGGGTTCATGGATGCCATGCTTAACACCCTTGTACTCAAGAGTGTTCGGTTTGAAGTTTGTATTTAGGTGTTAACTATCAGCGTATATGTAGTTTTATATACATCATAATGTATTATTGGTTGCCTATTAATAGGCAGTGAATAATCCGTTTATACTATCAGCCGTGTGTATATGCTGACAGAATAAAGTGGGAAAAAACTCGTTTGTTTACAAACGAAGTCGGGGTAGAAAAAGTCTCTCAAATTTTTGATAAGTAACTCAAAGTGAGTATCACTTACGTATACTATTATAGCACACTCGTTGATAACCACTTATTTCGTAATTAGGTACATTCAATTGGTAGCCACCAAAGAACGATGCAAACACCGTGGGTGTAGACTCGCGAATCCTGAATTTTTGATTTATACCGCTATTAGATATAATTGTCCCTTGTAGTAGAATGTATATTTCAGTATGTATTTTTCAATGAAAAGACAACAAGTGTCATCAGCTACTAATCATCTCCAGTGGACTCAAATTTTGTTGATAATATAAAGAAAATTTTATCTCGAATATAAATTTCATATAATCATAAGTAGGAATTTCATAATTCGAGTTATCCTCATTGACAATATATAAGTCATTATCTTATCATTCATCGAAGTCGTTACGTCTTCTAACAAAATTAAATAACAATTTCCGCTCAAACGTCTTATGTACATCTCTATTGTAATAAATGAAACGTTTACTAACAATTGAAGAATTTCGGATGGGTACATATTTAAATTTCAACAAGAATCAATAGACAAATAGAATTTAATAATTAATCTATCTTATACACTCCTGATTTATCAGCTTCTGATATAGTGCCTTTGTTATTTTTGGGAAATTTAGCAAGATTTCACTTTGTTCTAAATGAATTTCTTATATTGAAGTTATTTTTAAGATATGTGGCAATTTTCTCAGAAATACCTTTGGTATATTTTATGTAAATATATTTGAAATTTTCTTCAATATGTGGGTATATCATTTTCAATGCTTTTTTCTGGTTTTTGTTTTGTTCATCAACAACTCATCAATCAATTTCACATAATCGTTATTGTTTACAGCAATTTGTTCGATTATATTGGGGTCTACATTATAATTTTTTTCCAAGGGAACGTTAAATAATCTATGGATCATTCTATTTTAATGTGTTTTTAAAATCAGTCGCAGAGTTATTACTCTGAAAAATCAAACACGTCAATGATGATAACACAGATTGATGTTTGTAAAATTTATTACAATTTCAAAAAATTTTTTTTTTTTTCCTTTATATGTGCTTGGCTACTAAGGCTATCTACACAGCGAACATTTCATATTTTTTTACTATATCAAACTCATAAACCTCCACCAGACATACACAACATCCATGACCTAGCCAGGATTCGAACCCGGTACCTTCGGCACCACAGCCAACTTCTCAGTTCACTGTACTACCGAGGTGGTCCAAAAAAATTTGAAGCCACATATTTTCATTGTTTCGGAATATTTTTCTTCTTATTCTTCATCTTTTCGAAAGCCAAAGGTTTGTTCCACCTCTCACGTGACCTCTTAACATAGTAATGTTTTTCGAGTAGCATAATTGTGTATTTTCATGACCGAGCAATCCTAGCATTGCTCGGCAACTTCGTCATTTTTAAGAGAGTATTTTTGTAGCATATGTTAACCATGATACTTGAAGCAAAGAAAATGTAATAATTCTTTGTGTCGTGGTGTCCAACTACTCATCTACTACTTGGTGGCAACAGAATTCGAATTTTACAGTAATTTATGGAAAGAAGCCCTCAGATTTTCTGATGAAAATAATATCTCGAATATTAATTTCATATTATCATAAGTAGGTATTTTATAATTTGAATTATCGTCATTAACAATATATAAGTCATTATCTTATCATGCATCGAAGTTGTTAAGTCTTCTACCAAAATAAAATAACAAATTCAGCCCAAACGTCTTAGGGGTTGTCCATCAATCACGTGATCTTTTTTTAGCATTCTTTAGCCCCCTCCCCCATTAGTGATACGTAGTGAGGTTTGAGACCACCCCCCTCACCCTTCTCAACATCACGTGTATTTTTAGTACCTACAACGAATCTTAAAATTTTCTGAATATTATCTTAATTTAAATACAGGTATAAACTATAATCTTATTTTATTCTGAAATTAAGGACCATAATAAAAATGTCTACACCAGGATGCAAGTTTTTTTTGATTGCCATAACAATAATAATAAACGAAGAGTGTAATCTTAGGGAAAACATTTATTGTACTAGTACATGAATATATTTAATGTATATTGTCCTCGGACCACGGATTAGCAAGACATTCTTCAACGCTAACAACTGGATAAGCCGTGCCGATTAATATTTGTTTAAAAATCGCGCGTAAAAAAAAATACACGAGATATCTTACTACACCCCCTCCCCCTTGTGTTATTTTCGTGATTTTTATCAAACCCCTCCCCCCCCTTTCAAGCCTCACGTGATTAATATATAATTATGTATAGCTGTATTGTATTAAATGAAACGATTACCAACAATTGAAGAATTTCGGATGGGTACATATTTTAATTTCAAGAAGAATCAATAGACAAGTACTATTTATATTAATTGCCTGGTTCTGGTCCTTACTAATATTCATCAACATAGATCATTATGGTCATTAGCCATCTAATCTTTTATAAAGAAGATATTTTTCAAACATATTTATTCAAATAATTGATTAATTAATCCATTGAAAGTTCTGTATTCCTGAATTTTTGATTTATACCGCTATTAGATATAATTGTCTCTTGTAGTAGAATGTATATTTCAGTATGTATTTTTCAATGAAAAGACAACAAGTGTCATCAGCTACTAATCATCTCCAGTGGACTCAAATTTTGTTGATAATATAAAGAAAATTTTATCTCGAATATAAATTTCATATAATCATAGGTAGGAATTTCATAATTCGAGTTATCCTCATTGACAATATATAAGTCATTATCTTATCATTCATCGAAGTCGTTACGTCTTCTAACAAAATTAAATAACAATTTCAGCTCAAACGTCTTATGTACATCTCTATTGTAATAAATGAAACGTTTACTAACAATTGAAGAATTTCGGATGGGTACATATTTAAATTTCAACAAGAATCAATAGACAAATAGAATTTAATAATTAATCTATCTTATACACTCCTGATTTATCAGCTTTTGATATAGTGCCTTTGTTATTTTTGGGAAATTTAGCAAGATTTCACTTTGTTCTAAATGAATTTCTTATATTGAAGTTATTTTCAAGATATGTGGCAATTTTCTCAGAAATACCTTTGGTATATTTTATGTAAATATATTTGAAATTTTCTTCAATATGTGGGTATATCATTTTCAATGCTTTTTTCTGGTTTTTGTTTTGTTCATCAACAACTCATCAATCAATTTCACATAATCGTTATTGTTTACAGCAATTTGTTCGATTATATTGGGGTCTACATTATAATTTTTTTCCAAGGGAACGTTAAATAATCTATGGATCATTCTATTGAATGTTGATAATTTTTGTTGAAGGGGATGATTTGGTATGTTATGTATGATAACATCAGTTTGGTTTGTGGTAAACTGAAAATTCATGAAAATCATTCGATTTTATAATTGTCAAATCATGAAAATTAATTTTGTTGATAGTTTCCACTTCCATTGTGAACGTATTTGAAGAATGCAGGTTGTTGATGAAATTAAGGAATTTATTCAACTGTATTTGTGTACCTGTGAAACAGCACGTCAACATATCTAAACCAATATGAGAAAAATTAAGCTATTGGGTTTCGTTGAATTCTCATTTCAAAATTATTCATAAAAATCTCGGCTAATAAAGGGGTAATAGGGTTTTCCATAATCAAATCTTTTACAAATTTGTAGATCTTGTTGTTAGATTGATAATAATTTTGGCTGATACAAATTTTGAGGTTTTCTAGAATATCTTACTTAATAATTATATAGCATTTATTAGTGTTCAATAAATCTCTTAATAGCTCAATAGTCTCATTAGGTGGAATACTGGAGAAAAATTTTGTATGTATATCGAATATAGTTAATTTTGCATCAGTTGATAATCTGATATTTTTTGTTGAATTCAATTAAGTTTTGGATGATTTTAATTAATTTTCTGGACTGTTTTGTCGAAGGAGCAGTTATTAATGAAACAACGAGTCTAATAGGATGATTATTTTTTGTAATTTGATTTAAGAATACATTTTTGGATGTTGAGGATTCATAAGGATTAGTTTATTTTTCGAAATATTCTGAAAATGGGATGAAGCAGAGGTAAGAGAGCAGATTTTATTTGTTTCTGAAATTTTGATGTTAGTTTACAGTTAATAATTTGTAAATTATTAGTTTGTAGGAATGAATTTTATTTTTTTATATATTCTTGTTGGGGCTAAGCGACTATAGTATTGCTTTTATCAGCAAGAGTAAAATCAAATCAATATCTGTAATCTTCTTTTTTATTATAAGAGTAACGTTCTTGAATAATGTTTTATTATTATTATTATTATTGTTTCAATAAGAGAAGAGGTACAATACCTATAAACTCAAACTTAAAAAAATTAACGTTCGGAAACTAAATACTCAAAACAAAAATTATGGTTTACAAGGAGAAAAATAAGAATTATTAGGACTAGAATTATTTTATCTCCGTTTATTTTGGATCCAATATTATACGATTGAAATAATTCTTATTATTTGTGAGATACACTGTATATCTTAAAACTCAGGAAAATACTTATATTTGTGATAAATTTGTATTTTAATAGTTATATTTCCTTGATTTTACACAAGCTTCTTCCATATTCTTTCATTATTGAGAACATAGTTGAAAGTATTATTCAGATATCAATCATTCCGCAATACGAATCACTGGTATAGTCATAATAATTTTCTTTAGAAATTTTTCGATATGGGGGTAAGGGTTTGTAATCAATGAAACGGATAAAAAAAATTTATATTATTTATTAATAAAAAACATTCGATAATAATATGTACAATGTCCTATATAACATATCAGGACGTTACAAACATTGCCCAATATGTACCAATATCATCCCAATATTCGTCTGGTACATCTGCCACATTTTCGGAGGAAGTCGAATCAATTATGCATTCCCCCAAGATATCTTCTTTGGGGACAGGGCTCCGGCAGTAAGGACAAGTCTCATTTTGACTTGCCCATTTAGAAATACATTCACGGTGAAAGGAATGTCTGCAGTTTGTTATGTATATTCCGTTTTTCAATGGCTCTAAACAAATTGTGCAGTCTCCTTCCACCAAATTTGTTCCAATTTCCTCCGAACATTGTGGACATCGCGAGATATTGGCCCCCTCCGTGCTCAGACATTTTTTGTGGACCTGATGCAAGCATTTCCCAACGAATACATCTGTTTCGTCAATTTCTTGACCACAAATAATGCATTTTTCAAGATTACTCGTATCCATTCTGAAAAAAACAAAATCATTAAGTTTTTATAACAATCATTAGGTAGAAGAAATTCTTTTTAAACACATTTTATCCAGGAAAGACGGCCATATTACGTCCAAAATTTGACAAATCACATAATTCAATAAAATAAAATCAAGTTTAATTTACACATGACTGATTACCTACTTATGCACTAGCTAAAAAATTATAATTTGATATATTCACCTTCCTTTCGATGTTATCTGAGCAATCGTCAAATATATATAGGTATATATCGATAATGGAATCGATAAGAAACAACTCCAGAAACAATCGAATAACCAAATCATCGAAAAAGTGAAGACAAGGTCAATAAGTGACAGGGAAAAGAAGAAACTTCCCAATTTGTCACACGTGAACTCTGCGCGGCTGCAGTGATGGGATTTTGTTGGGAGTCTGTTTTGTATGCCGTAGTTAAGCTGGAGGTTTGTGCATGATCAGGTGAGTCAAACTGTAACATGGATCCCTATATAAGAGACTTTGTTGTGGTTAAGTTGGATTCGTTCTCCTTGAGTGCTGGTGAAGAGGTCAAAAAAGTGTTAGAAGTCAATAATCCACATGATGATTTCAAGATCATTCATAATAACATTCGCAGTTTGTCAAATAACTTCGATGAATTTTTGATCACTCTAGATCAATTAGAAGTATCATTCGACTGTATTGTACTTACAGAGACGCGCATTATTCCTGATATTAAAGTCTTCAACATTCCTGGATACAAAACAATCTACAATTCTGGAAATTTAAATCAAAACGACGGAGTTGTAATGTTTGTGAAATCAGAGGCGTACGTGTCTCACACCACAATCAGTCTAAATGGAAGTTTCCTCCTGAGGGCCAAGATGAATGTACATGGCTCAGTTTTCAATGTAGATGGCATATATAGATCACCAGCTACAGACATTGATTCATTTGTTGACGAACTGAATACTGTTTTGGGTAGGGAGGATGAAACTTTTCACTATGGTATAGTTATTGGTGATATGAATATTGATTTGTTGGGTGCCTCTTGTGATACTGAATTTTATCTGAATACCATGAGTGAACACGGATATATTTCCGCGATAAATACACCTACAAGAGAACAAAAGAAATCTCGCACATGTATAGATCATATGTTTATAAAATCAAAATATCATAACTATGACTCAATCTTGCCAATTACGTACGAAACATCGATTACAGACCATTACACGATTTTGGCCCAAATAGTCCTTGAAAATAGTAAGAGTATAAAGGATGATAAAGTACGGTACTATAAACAAATAGATGAAAAAAGGTTCTTAGAAAATATAAAGGGGGAAAACTGGAATAGTATCTATCATTGCGACAATCTTGACTCTGCAACAGATGAATTAGTCAGGGTTATAAGGACTAACTTGGATGAGTGTACGAAATTTATAAGGATCAACAGTAAACAGAGAGCACGAAAAAAGTGGATGACCAAATCTCTCGTCAATTCTGTTAATAAGAAGAATAATATGTATCATAAAGTGAAAAGTGACCCAGAAAATACTGCCTTTTCTGAAGAATACAAAGAGTATAAGGGAAAACTGAGTAAACTCGTAAAGATCGCCAAGACTTCATACTATAGAAAACGCTTGGCAGAAGAAAGAAATGATTCTAGGGGGCTTTGGCGGACTGTGAATGAAATATTGACTAAAGATGAACCTTCACCAGTAAAATTGATAACGACAAAGAATAATGAACAGATCAATGAGAGTGTCGAAATAGCTAACAAATTTAATGAATACTTTATATCGGTAGGTGGAAGGCTGGCTGAGGATATTGATAGAAATTCAGATTACCAAGAAAGAAGAAGTTTGTGTGACCACTCAATCTTCCTATATCCTGCAACTGAAAGTGAATTGATAGAAATAATATCACAACTTAAAAATAAAAAAGCCCCTGGCATCGATAACATCAAAGCAGAAACCCTCAAACTTATTTCCAACTATATATCGAAACCACTCAATTACATAGTTAATAAATCGCTGGAAAAGGGGTATTTCCCCTCAGCATTTAAAACGGCTATGGTGATACCTATCCATAAAAGTGGAATGAAGACTGATGTCTCAAATTATAGGCCTATCGCCTTAATAACATGTCTGGCCAAAATATTGGAGAAGGTTATACAAAGGAGGTTGAATAAATTCCTGCAAAAGTACAATCTGATGTCAGAATCGCAGTATGGATTTAGAGAGAACATGTCGACTCAGGACCCGATAAGGATTTTGACGCAACATATATATCGATGCTTGGATGGGTCCAGGCCGTCGATTGGTGTTTTTATAGATCTGAGAAAGGCCTTTGATACCGTAGACCACGCTATATTATTGAAAACTCTAGAGGATGTGGGGATAAGAGGTATAGCACAAGATCTTTTCAAAAGCTATCTACTAAATAGGCGGCAAAGAGTGAAAATTGGTGACGGTGTGAGTGATGAAAAAACTATTGAATGTGGTGTACCTCAGGGAACGGTCCTAGGACCAATACTGTTTAATATTTACCTCAATAATCTCTTTTTATTAAATACCCACTCAAAAGTTATTAGTTTTGCCGATGATACAGTCATATTCTGCGAAGACGACGACTGGTTCCATTTAAAAAATAAGCTAGAGAACGACCTAAGCAAAATAAAGGAGTGGTTTGACTATAGATTGCTATCAATAAATTTTGAGAAAACCTCCTATTTACCATTCAGTAGTTATGATATATCCCTGCCAGATTATGACATAGAAATATCCGGAAATGCCGTCATCAAGCCTGTAAAAAAAGTAAAATACCTCGGCATTATTCTAGACAACCACTTAAGATGGGACCAACAAGTATTACATCTTGTAAAAAAGCTACGATGTATTCTGTACGGGTTCAAGACAGTGATCAGTATATTAAATAATGAACAAAAAATAATTTTGTACAAAAGTTTGGTAGAGTCTCACTTGAATTACGGCATAATTGGTTGGGGAGGAGTCTCTAAAACGCATCTGCGTTCCCTTGATGTAATTCAAAGACGTTTTTTGAGATGTATTCTGCAGAGGAGATACGACTATCCTAGCAACCTGCTATACTCGGAGACTAAAATATTTGACCCAAGACAACTATTCTTCATAAGTGTTGCTACAGTTCAATACAAGTACAAAAATGAATTAATCACCTACGATCACAACTATAAGACCCGCCATAAAGAAAGTATTGTAATACCAGTCATGCACAAGTCGGTCGGCCAAAGGAACTATAATTATTTGGGTCCCAAACTTTTTAGCAGTCTACCAGAAGAACTAAAATGTGAGCTCAACCTTAGAAAATTCAAGAATAAACTTGGATGTTATGTTCGACATGCTTCCCGTTCTGAAATGCACGAGATGATCGAGAACTGAAAGTGACTTGTTGTCACAAATGGGTTAAACAGTAATTTTGTGTTTTGTCGTCTTTTGTCTGCTTCGGCATATTTGTTTTTATCATGTGACAATTGTATGCTCGATCTATTTTAATGCTTTTATATTTATATTTTTTACTTTTGAAATTTTTGTTCATGTGGATCCTTTTGGATTTTTATATATTTGATCACACTATATGCTATATATTCTTACACACAAGCAGACGTGCTCTGCTTCGTAAGTATGCTCATTTATTCACCATTCCAAAAATGTAATTAATTCTAAATGTATACTTTAATTGAATAAATGATATTATTATTATATTATTATTATTATTATATAAGGGCAATCAACTGTTCACGAAGAGAGATCTATTCAAACTAAGCTCAAAAGTTTTCGTTGTACACTTAAGTACATTCGAAAGTCTAATTGAGATACCTGAGTTCGAAAATTATTTCAGAATATAGGCGTTTTCTATTGGTTCCCTGCAATGACGCAGCCAATTTTTTGTTTAGGGTGGGGGCTGAACGAAATTGGCGACGAAGGGTTTGGAGGAGAGGGGGAATTGATGTCTGTTGATGCCTGGCGGTGTGGCTGTTGTTCATATAAATATTTAAATATTAAAATTCATGTTATAATTCGGAGATTGAACTGAAAAAAAATAAATTAGGTATTTTTTAAATTCGGTTTCATTTCAGATGTTCCTAGGATATTTAATACATTCTCAATGTTGCATTCAAAATCATAAAAAAAAATTGTTTTGTGGAATGAATGCTGCCAATATCTTATTTCGCATTGTCTGTTGAAAGTAGAATAAGTTCATTTCGACGTGATAGTCGATACTGGTAATCAACAAAATAATTTGCTTCATATAGATATGTTAGTAAATAATATAAAGAATGTACCGAAAATGAATTAAATTTGATTCGGAATTCTCGAAATTTCCTTCTTCCAAATCTTGAATTGACATTCAAGCGTTATTTCGTTGGCTGTTTCTGAATTCATTTCCCATTAATGTGTTTTTTAAAATCAGTCGCAGAGTTATTACTCTGAAAAATCAAACACGTCAATGATGATAACACAGATTGATGTTTGTAAAATTTATTACAATTTCAAAAAAATTTTTTTTTTTCCTTTATATGTGCTTGGCTACTAAGGCCATCTACACAGCGAACATTTCATATTTTTTTACTATATCAAACTCATAAACCTCCACCAGACATACACAATATCCATGACCTAGCCAGGATTCGAACCCGGTACCTTCGGCACCACAGCCAACTTCTCAGTCCACTGTACTACCGAAGTAGTCCAAAAAAATTTGAAGCCACATATTTTCATTGTTTCGGAATATTTTTCTTCTTCTTCTTCATCTTTTCGAAAGCGAAAGTTTTGTTCCACCTCTCACGTGACCTCTTAACATAGGAATGTTTTTCGAGTAGCATAATTGTGTATTTTTATGACCGAGCAATCCTAGCATTGCTCGGCAACTTCGTCATTTTTAAGAGAGTATTTTTGTAGCATATGTTAACCATGATACTTGAAGCAAAGAAAATGTAATAATTCTTTGTGTCGTGGTGTCCAACTACTCATCTACTACTTGGTGGCAACATAATTCGAATTTTACAGTAATTTATGGGAAGAAGCCCCCAGATTTTCTGATGAAAATAATATCTCGAATATTAATTTCATATTATCATAAGTAGCTATTTTATAATTTGAATTATCGTCATTAACAATATATTAGTCATTATCTTATCATGCATCGAAGTTGCTACGTCTTCTACCAAAATAAAATAACAAATTCAGCCCAAACGTCTTAGGGGTTGTCCATTAATCACGTGATCTTTTTTTAGCATTTTTTAACCCCCTCCCCCATTAGTGATACGTAGTGAGGTTTGAGACCACCCCCCTCACCCATCTCAACATCACGTGTATTTTTAGTACCTACAACGAATCTTAAAATTTTCTGAATATTATCTTAATTTAAATACAGGTATAAACTATAATCTTATTTTATTCTGAAATTAAGGACCATAATAAAAATGTCTACACCAGGTTGCAAGTTTTTTTTGATTGCCATAACAATAATAATAAACGAAGAGTGTAATCATAGGAAAAACATGTATTGTACTAGTACATGAATATATTTAATGTATATTGTCCTCGGACCACGGATTAGCGAGACATTCTTCAACGCTAACAACTGGATAAGCCGTGCCGCTTAATATTTGTTTAAAAATCGCGCGTAAAAAAAATACACGAAATATCTTACTACACCCCCCTCCCCCTTGTGTTATTTTCGTGATTTTTATCAAACCCCTCCCCCTCCTTTCAAGCCTCACGTGATTAATATATAATTATGTATAACTGTATTGTATTAAATGAAACGATTACCAACAATTGAAGAATTTCGGATGGGTACATATTTTAATTTCAAGAAGAATCAATAGACAAGTACTATTTATATTAATTGCCTGGTTCTGGTCCTTACTAATATTCATCAACATAGATCATTATGGTCATTAGCCATCTAATCTTTTATAAAGAAGATATTTTTCAAACATATTTATTCAAATAATTGATTAATTAATCCATTGAAAGTTCTGTATTCCTGAATTTTTGATTTATACCGCTATTAGATATAATTGTCTCTTGTAGTAGAATGTATATTTCAGTATGTATTTTTCAATGAAAAGACAACAAGTGTCATCAGCTACTAATCATCTCCAGTGGACTCAAATTTTGTTGATAATATAAAGAAAATTTTATCTCGAATATAAATTTCATATAATCATAGGTAGGAATTTCATAATTCGAGTTATCCTCATTGACAATATATAAGTCATTATCTTATCATTCATCGAAGTCGTTACGTCTTCTAACAAAATTAAATAACAATTTCAGCTCAAACGTCTTATGTACATCTCTATTGTAATAAATGAAACGTTTACTAACAATTGAAGAATTTCGGATGGGTACATATTTAAATTTCAACAAGAATCAATAGACAAATAGAATTTAATAATTAATCTATCTTATACACTCCTGATTTATCAGCTTTTGATATAGTGCCTTTGTTATTTTTGGGAAATTTAGCAAGATTTCACTTTGTTCTAAATGAATTTCTTATATTGAAGTTATTTTCAAGATATGTGGCAATTTTCTCAGAAATACCTTTGGTATATTTTATGTAAATATATTTGAAATTTTCTTCAATATGTGGGTATATCATTTTCAATGCTTTTTTCTGGTTTTTGTTTTGTTCATCAACAACTCATCAATCAATTTCACATAATCGTTATTGTTTACAGCAATTTGTTCGATTATATTGGGGTCTACATTATAATTTTTTTCCAAGGGAACGTTAAATAATCTATGGATCATTCTATTGAATGTTGATAATTTTTGTTGAAGGGGATGATTTGGTATGTTATGTATGATAACATCAGTTTGGTTTGTGGTAAACTGAAAATTCATGAAAATCATTCGATTTTATAATTGTCAAATCATGAAAATTAATTTTGTTGATAGTTTCCACTTCCATTGTGAACGTATTTGAAGAATGCAGGTTGTTGATGAAATTAAGGAATTTATTCAACTGTATTTGTGTACCTGTGAAACAGCACGTCAACATATCTAAACCAATATGAGAAAAATTAAGCTATTGGGTTTCGTTGAATTCTCATTTCAAAATTATTCATAAAAATCTCGGCTAATAAAGGGGTAATAGGGTTTTCCATAATCAAATCTTTTACAAATTTGTAGATCTTGTTGTTAGATTGATAATAATTTTGGCTGATACAAATTTTGAGGTTTTCTAGAATATCTTACTTAATAATTATATAGCATTTATTAGTGTTCAATAAATCTCTTAATAGCTCAATAGTCTCATTAGGTGGAATACTGGAGAAAAATTTTGTATGTATATCGAATATAGTTAATTTTGCATCAGTTGATAATCTGATATTTTTTGTTGAATTCAATTAAGTTTTGGATGATTTTAATTAATTTTCTGGACTGTTTTGTCGAAGGAGCAGTTATTAATGAAACAACGAGTCTAATAGGATGATTATTTTTTGTAATTTGATTTAAGAATACATTTTTGGATGTTGAGGATTCATAAGGATTAGTTTATTTTTCGAAATATTCTGAAAATGGGATGAAGCAGAGGTAAGAGAGCAGATTTTATTTGTTTCTGAAATTTTGATGTTAGTTTACAGTTAATAATTTGTAAATTATTAGTTTGTAGGAATGAATTTTATTTTTTTATATATTCTTGTTGGGGCTAAGCGACTATAGTATTGCTTTTATCAGCAAGAGTAAAATCAAATCAATATCTGTAATCTTCTTTTTTATTATAAGAGTAACGTTCTTGAATAATGTTTTATTATTATTATTATTATTGTTTCAATAAGAGAAGAGGTACAATACCTATAAACTCAAACTTAAAAAAATTAACGTTCGGAAACTAAATACTCAAAACAAAAATTATGGTTTACAAGGAGAAAAAAAAGAATTATTAGGACTAGAATTATTTTATCTCCGTTTATTTTGGATCCAATATTATACGATTGAAATAATTCTTATTATTTGTGAGATACACTGTATATCTTAAAACTCAGGAAAATACTTATATTTGTGATAAATTTGTATTTTAATAGTTATATTTCCTTGATTTTACACAAGCTTCTTCCATATTCTTTCATTATTGAGAACATAGTTGAAAGTATTATTCAGATATCAATCATTCCGCAATACGAATCACTGGTATAGTCATAATAATTTTCTTTAGAAATTTTTCGATATGGGGGTAAGGGTTTGTAATCAATGAAACGGATAAAAAAAATTTATATTATTTATTAATAAAAAACATTCGATAATAATATGTACAATGTCCTATATAACATATCAGGACGTTACAAACATTGCCCAATATGTACCAATATCATCCCAATATTCGTCTGGTACATCTGCCACATTTTCGGAGGAAGTCGAATCAATTATGTATTCCCCCAAGATATCTTCTTTGGGGACAGGGCTCCGGCAGTAAGGACAAGTCTCATTTTGACTTGCCCATTTAGAAATACATTCACGGTGAAAGGAGTGTCTGCAGTTTGTTATGTATATTCCGTTTTTCAATGTCTCTAAACAAATTGTGCAGTCTCCTTCCACCAAATTTGTTCCAATTTCCTCCGAACATTGTGGACATCGCGAGATATTGGCCCCCTCCGTGCTCAGACATTTTTTGTGGACCTGATGTAAGCATTTCCCAACGAATACATCTGTTTCGTCAATTTCTTGACCACAAATAATGCATTTTTCGAGATTGCTCGTATCCATTCTGAAAAAAACAAAATCATTAACTTTTTATAACAATCATTAGGTAGAAGAAATTCTTTTTAAACACATTTTATCCAGGAAAGACGGCCATATCACGTCCAAAATTTTACAAATCACATAATTCAATAAAATAAAATCAAGTTTACTTTACAGATGACTGATTACCTACTTATGCACTAGCTAAAAAATTATAATTTGATATATTTACCTTCCTTTCGATGTTATCTGAGCAATCGTCAAATATATATAGGTATATAAGGGCAATCAACTGTTCACGAAGAGAGATCTATTCAAACTAAGCTCAAAAGTTTTCGTTGTACTTTCGAAAGTCTAATTAAGATACCTGAGTTCGAAAATTATTTCAGAATATAGACGTTTTCTATTGGTTCCCTGCAATGACGCAGCCAATATTTTGTTTTGGGTGGGGGCTGAACGAAATTGGCGACAAAGGGTTTGGAGGAGAGGGGGAATTGATGTCTGTTGATGCCTGGCGGTATGGCTGTTGTTCATATAAATATTTAAATATAAAAATTCATGTTATAATTCGGAGATTGAACTGAAAAAAAATAAATTAGGTATTTTTTAAATTCGGTTTCATTTCAGATGTTCCTAGGATATTTAATACATTCTCAATGTTGCATTCAAAATCATAAAAAAAAATTGTTTTGTGGAGTGAATGCTGCCAATATCTAATTTCGCATTGTCTGTTGAAAGTAGAATAAGTTCATTTCGACGTGATTATCGATACTGGTAATCAACAAAATAATTTGCTTCATATAGATATGTTAGTAAATAATTGCTCATGATATAAAGAATGTACCGAAAATGAATTAAATTTGATTCGGAATTCTCGAAATTTTCTTCTTCCAAATCTTGAATTGACATTCAAGCGTTATTTCGTTGGCTGTTTCTGAATTCATTTCCCATTAATGTGTTTTTTAAAATCAGTCGCAGAGTTATTACTCTGAAAAATCAAACACGTCAATGATGATAACACAGATTGATGTTTGTAAAATTTATTACAATTTCAAAAAAATTTGAAGCCACATATTTTCATTGTTTCGGAATATTTTTCTTCTTCTTCTTCATCTTTTCGAAAGCCAAAGGTTTGTTCCACCTCTCACGTGACCTCTTAACATAGTAATGTTTTTCGAGTAGCATAATTGTGTATTTTCATGACCGAGCAATCCTAGCATTGCTCGGCAACTTCGTCATTTTTAAGAGAGTATTTTTGTAGCATATGTTAACCATGATACTTGAAGCAAAGAAAATGTAATAATTCTTTGTGTCGTGGTGTCCAACTACTCATCTACTACTTGGTGGCAACAGAATTCGAATTTTGCAGTAATTTATGGGAAGAAGCCCCCAGATTTTCTGATGAAAATAATATCTCGAATATTAATTTCATATTATCATAAGTAGGTATTTTATAATTTGAATTATCGTCATTAACAATATATTAGTCATTATCTTATCATGCATCGAAGTTGTTACGTCTTCTAGCAAAATAAAATAACAAATTCAGCTCAAACGTCTTAGGGGTTGTCCATTAATCACGTGATCTTTTTTTAGCATTTTTTAACCCCCTCCCCCATTAGTGATACGTAGTGAGGTTTGAGACCACCCCCCTCACCCATCTCAACATCACGTGTATTTTTAGTACCTACAACGAATCTTAAAATTTTCTGAATATTATCTCAATTTGAATACAGGTATAAACTATAATCTTATTTTATTCTGAAATTAAGGACCATAATAAAAATGTCTACACCAGGTTGCAAGTTTTTTTTGATTGCCATAACAATAATAATAAACGAAGAGTGTAATCATAAGGAAAACATGTATTGTACTAGTACATGAATATATTTAATGTATATTGTCCTCGGACCACGGATTAGCAAGACATTCTTCAACGCTAACAACTGGATAAGCCGTGCCGCTTAATATTTGTTTAAAAATTGCGCGTAAAAAAAAATACACGAGATATCTTACTACACCCCCCTCCCCCTTGTGTTATTTTCGTGATTTTTATCAAACCCCTCCCCCCCTTTCAAGCCTCACGTGATTAATAGGCAACCCCTTATGTATAACTGTATTGTATTAAATGAAACGATTACCAACAATTGAAGAATTTCGGATGGGTACATATTTTAATTTCAAGAAGAATCAATAGACAAGTACTATTTATATTAATTGCCTGGTTCTGGTCCTTACTAATATTCATCAACATAGATCATTATGGTCATTAGCCATCTAATCTTTTATAAAGAAGATATTTTTCAAACATATTTATGTAAAGGTTCAAATAATTGATTAATTAATCCATTGAAATACAATGAGAGCAATTAACTTCTACCTGGCTATTCCGAATGGAACCTTTTATTAGAAAACCATTTGCATGTAAAATCTCATTTACAAATGTGAAATAGTCTGTCATTTTACGAAGGACATATTGTTAGAAAAACCTCTTTGAATTGGCAATCTGAACTGTTCACACTTTCCAAAAATCTCATTCAATACAATATTTTCTTTGTATTTTTGAAATGTTTTTCTTTCAAAAGAATACAATCAGTATAAATCTACGGGAGTTGATTCCCCAATATACTTATTAGTTGTAGTATTAGTTGTATATAAGATCAGTTGTATCGATCCTCTTCCATTGCGAATAAAATTAAAACGCGTACAAATTTTCAGAATTAAGTCTTGAGAAAAAAAAATTGAATAATATATTTGAGAATTACGAATGTGCACTGACATGGTATCAGGGGTTTTTGCGTGCTCGTTCATTAATGCGCGCGTGTAAACCACATACTGTATACAGGGTGTTCTATCATTGACGTAACGCTTTTTGACGGTTAAGCGCTGAAATCTTAGAATTTTGAATCGCCAAAGTATCATTAGCCTCCATCAAAGCTACTATATTAAATTGTTTGGAAATACACAGAGTTTACCAAAACAGTGTAAATGATTTTTCTTATGGAACATCCTGTTTTTTATCGAATTTTCAGATTGGATAATATAAGTTATCGGAAGTTTGTTCGAAGATTTATATGCTTAAAACTTACCGATTTTGAGATTTCTTGGAGGGTCTTTGGAAAAACTTGATAATTTCGAAATGTATGAATTAGAATTTCAGTTTAGTCAAAAAAATATTCAACTTAAGAAATTGTTCTCCAAGGTAGCGAATATTTCTGTATTCATCTTTGTTGATCGGAATATATGAATTACAAGCTTTGTAATTTCTGATTGGGTACTCATACACTGTGTCCGTAAAGTATGGAACAAATTCATTTTTAGCTGAACAGACCATTTTAAGAAATAATCCTGAAACACGTCGATTTTTTATTTTAATTTACCGTATATTGAAATAATAATCTAATATACTGGGTGACTTACTTTCAAGTAATGATGTCAACTTAATTTTTTTCAAATGGAACACCCCCATTTTTTCTCAATTTTCCGATTACTCTATAGCTGAACTGATTCCAAAAATGTATCACAATATGTTGATTCCAATTGGTACAGGGTGGACAAAAATAATAAATTAAATCTAAGCAATAATTGAAACATTCACGAATACCAAAAATATTGTAGTACTTAACTGTCATTGAACACCAATAAATAATCAAACAAATAATGACATTTCACGAAAAACAAGAGGACTATGTTTTTTTCAAATTGATAAAAAATAATTTCTTTCATGATATTCTGTCTGCTGGACCACAAGTACCAAACATGTTTGGAAACAGCTCATTATTATTGATCTAAAAAAGTAACAAACTACAGGGTGATACATTCAAACCAATTGCCGCTAGACAATAAGTATTTTTGATAATATTGATAATTAAACTAAAAAAGAAAGTTACGCGTTACTTTATGAGCACACAAAACTATTGTATTTTTGTCCACCCTGTACCAATTGGAATAAACATGTGATACATTTTTGGAATCAGCTCAGTTCGAGTAATCGAAAAATTGAGAGTTCCATTTGAAAAAATGACGGTGACGTCATTACTCGAAAGTAATTCACCCTGTATTAGATTATTATTTCAATATAGGGTAAATTAAAATAAAAAATCGTAGTGTTTCAGGATTATTTCTTAAAATGGTCTGTTTAGCTAAAAATGAATTTGTTCCATACTTTACGGACATAGTGTATGGGTATTGAAAAATATTACATATTTTATATTATGATGAATAAATTTGAAATGGTACTCTTCAGTACATTATTAGTTTTGCTACCACCTTTTATCTTGTCAAACGATAATATCGACATAAAATTGATAATTTATGTGACAACCTGCTGGGGATTCCCTAATGATGTATTGTGTAGAATATAAAGGATAATGGTATAACATCAGGGAGCTTCATTACCACAATCCAGATAATAATTATTGAAACTGAAGAATGGCATTGGTTTAACCTTAAAATCATTTTGGGCTAATTCTTTTCAAATGGGTTTCACCTCAAAGTAATAAACATAGGTAATCATACTCTGAGGGTTTCACAATCCTTAGAAGTTTTCTAGAAAGTTTTCGAAGAATCAATTGAAATTGGTAGTCATATCTACAAGAACAATTAGTTTATTAGTAAGAAAGTATTTAGCCCTTTTTATAAGAAAGTCACTGAGAAATGTGAGAGTACTAGGATAAGTGAGTTCATAGTAAAAAACCTACTTATTTTACGATGTTCTATCATCCCAATATTGGTTGACATTTCCTTATCACATTGTTTAATAAAAATACGAGTGAGATAGTGGATATGGATACATTTGATGAAATTTGCATGTTGCTTGGAAAAAAAATTCTTGGATCGACCAATTTCGGTTTAGGAGGAAAATGTCAGTATTAAACTCGTAAATTTAGCAATAAACCTAATTGATTGAATCCTCAGACTATTGACGATCTGAGAATCAACATACGTCGAGTTATTGGTGAGATATGTCTGCCAAAATGTGCCGGCGAGTATACGAAAATTACCTCACAAGGATCGAGTTCTGTAAGAGATCTCGCAGAGGATATTTAAATGTTGTTGTATTCAATACATAATGGCGAGGTCCAAGCATTATATTAAAATAAAAATTCGAATGATATTCTGAATGGGAATGTCTTCTAATTACATTTACTTTCGGAACCACAAAATGCATATCTCTTTATAATGACATGTAGAAATGGGGAAAATCGGACCTCACAAGTATACCTACGATTAATTTATTATTTTATAAGTTCTTTATTTTCCTCAAAATTATTCGAAATAGTGATTCTTTATAATTTGTTGAAAAAATAACTCATTTCTAAATTTTTGAATGATGTCATTACCAAGCTGGTGGAGACATTCAATTTTAAGATATTATTTTTATGTTTTCCCATGTGCCAATATATTCGGCCATGAAAGAGGAAATAATAAACAATATTATAGTAAAGATTTTTCCTATGTTTATATTGTATATATATTTTCTTAAGCACATTGCAACCATGATTGAAATGATTGGATTAACACATAAATGATTGAAACCGTATACATTGTTTCCGTAAAGTATGTAACAAATTCATTTTTAGTTAAACAGACCATTTTAAGGAATAATTCTGAAACACGTCGCTTTTTTATTTTAATTTACCGTATTTTGAAATAATAATCTAATACATACAGGGTGAATTACTTTCGAGTAATAACGTCACCGTCATTTTTTAAATGAAACACCCCTATTTTGTCTCAATTTTCCGATTACTCTAGCTGAGCTGATTCCAAAAATGTATCACATGTTGTTTCCAATTGGTACAGGGTGGACAAAAATACAATAGTTTTGTGTGTGCTCATAAAGTAACGCGTAACATTCTTTATTAGTTAAATTAACAATATTATCAAAAATACTCATTGTCTAGCGGCAATAAACAAATAATGACATTTCACAAAAATCTAGACAACTATATTTTTTTTAAATTGATAAAAAATAATTTCTTCCATATTCTGTCTGCTAGACCACAAGTACCAAACATGTTCGGAAACAGCTCATTTTTATTAATCTAAAATGTAACAAACTACAGGGTGTTGCATTCAAACCAATTGCCGCTTGACAATAAGTATTTTTGATAATATTGTTAATTTAACTAATAAAGAATGTTACGCGTTACTTTATGAGCACACACAAAACTATTGCATTTTTGTCCACTCTGTACCAATTGGAATCAACATGTGATACATTTTTGGAATCAGCTCAGCTAGAGTAATCGGAAAATTGAGACAAAATGGGGCTGTTCCATTTAAAAAATGACGGTGACGTCATTACTCGAAAGTAATTCAACCTGTATATTAGATTATTATTTTAAAATACGGTAAATTAAAATAAAATACCGACGTGTTTCAGGATTATTTCTCTGGGTTTTGAGCATGAGCAATTTTGAAACAAACGGTATCTCGCGTTCTAGTAGTCTGATCTGAATAAGTATGTTAGTTCTTCTTTCGGAATATCTTCAGATACCATTCGCAGAAAATTATCTTATCTTGTAACTAGATTCTCTCGCAAAGTAACTATCACAGCTATGTTAACTCAATATAAAAATATAATTGATATATAAAATTTCAAATGATATTTCAATCAGTATTCAAAAAACCAAAATTATCAATCCAAAAAAACTTACTGAAAACAAAAATCCTGTGTGGAATTCGTCGAAATTAAAAAAATAATTATTTATTACATTCTTGTGGTTATCCAGATTCCTCGGAAAGAGTAGACAATTCCTTCATCAAATATTTGCCGTCCTTCTATTTCTTCTGCTGAGTTTCGACTTTATAAAACGCTTGAACATTTTGTTTTTTTTTCAATGATTGAGAAGAACAATGATGCGGATGAACCATTATTTTGAATTAGAATGTAGCCACGGCCAACAATATTTGATTTGATATAAAAATTCGTTGAATTTAAAGAAATTTATTTAATACATTCTTCGAGGAATTTGGATTTCTCGGAAAAATTAGAAAATGCCGCCCTCCATTATTTGCCGCTCCGTCAACATCTCGGTTTGCAGGCCTTTAGAGCGGCTCTGTTATTCTTTATGGTAGAAAACGGATCTGCTATAAAAAATAGAGATTCCCATATAAAATTTCAAAGCTGACCCCCCTCCCCCAAGGTTGGAAGAAATTCGATGAAATGGTTGCACCATGGTTGCAGTTTTCAAGCATACAAAGAGACCGTGAATTAGCCTTTTTACATTTTCAATTTTCATTCCAAAAATTAGATCATAATCCAATTCACGTAACTTTTTCACTTGAGACGAACATTTCCATAATTGTTATCAAAGTTACGAAGTTGGTTATTTTATGTATAAATGTACAGTTCATAGAGATTTAGTTACAAAAAAAATTTCAAAGAAAAGTCTTATATGTTCTTTTTTTTTAAATCTTCTTCAAGATGGTCAAGTCGAAAATTCTCAAAGTTCATGAAAATGATTTTTTCTTGAACTTTGGGAATTTTTGACTTGACCATCTGAAAGAAGATATCAAAAAGTACAATACTGTTCTTTGAGATTTTTTTTATAACTAAATCTCCATGAACTGTACACAGTTCATAACTCGAAAACCGTGAAAAATCGCATAACATACATGACTCACATACATGACGTCTACGTCAGAGGTTTAACATTTTCCTTTATATCAACTTGTTAACCCTTATTTTGCCAATTGTGATTTTTGCATTTGTCATCCCTTATACACTCACCCCATGTTTTCGGTTGTTGTATCATTCTCGTCATGCAATTTCAATACTGCAGTTGTAAAAGAAGCGATTTTATTTCCCTTTCCAACTATTGTTTTTGAGTCATTAGTTTGTAGGCATGTTATACCTATTTGAGTTTTTTCTGTTTATTATGATCACAAATTTAGGTATTGAATGATTTTTACGGGCAAGAAATTTGTTGTTTTCAAAATGTTCCTTGTTGTGTATATACGTTCAAAAAGTATTCATTTTTGATAAAATAATTTATGCGTATCTGACGAAATCCCTAGAAAAAAAAAAAGATCTACGCCCTTGCAAAATGAACCCCATTAAGGAGAGTAGACGAATGTTCAACGATTTCTGAACAAAGTTACTTCGAAAAATGGAGGCCTCTGATTGGTCCACCCTATACAATGAGAGCAATTAACTTCTACCTGACTCTTAAACACCGGGTATAAATACAATTGTCCCATTCCGTAAAGTCAAGTGTAAGTGAGTAGGTACTATTGTGAAAGTTTATCAGCCAAAATGCAGAGATCTACGCTAAAAGCGGTTGTCAATCGCTCTACAAATCAGAGATCAAGGTCGAGATTCGAGTAAGTAAATTGAATTCTATTTGTCGTTTTTTGTTATTTTATCAAACTAAAGTTCATTTGAAATACCAGAATTGAAATTATAACAGAAATTTTGGAATTTTTGGTGCACTTGTGTGTTGTTAATATTTGAAGTAAAGTTGAGTGTTCTTTTTTCCCAAATAAGTAACTAATTTTCGAAAATTCATTCTGTTAGGCTAGATTAGGCATAAATTAATCTGAATGCTTATTTTGAATGGTTACAATTCAAAATCGAATTAAAAATTCTTTGTTTCTGTCGTACACCATTTTATTTGTATTCAAAAACTTTTCGCATAAAGTATAAGAAATATTTCGATATTATTTTGTAGAATTAATTTACATATATTATCTTTTCAGTGACTCATATCTCAATGCAGTATTAAGACATAATTCAGTAGCAAATATTGAATTTTCGGAATCCTCAGAGGAAAAGAGTTTCCAGAAGATGTATGGTTTCGATATTTCGTTAAAACCGGGACCTAACAACATTATGATCGATAGACTCTATAACCGTAGAAAATCGATTGAAACTACGAATAAGTGGTCAGAATCAGATTTTGAGGACATTAATATGTATCCTATAAAAAATTTTTTCCTGGACCAAGAACCTGAAAACGATAGACATTTGCTACCTGTTCGACAAGAAGAGAAACATGAATTCAACAATGATCTTAATGGTCACCATTCAGAGGTAACTATCATCAATTATTATTATCTTAAACTTTTCATTTAAAACAGATGTGTCATGAATTTCAAAACCCCATTATCTAAATTGCTATGTTTGTTTTTGTTATAACCTTACAGTGATTCAGTTTGAAAATTACTGCGATCCCCCTAATGATTCGATAGTTGGTAATTCTTGGAATTTCAAACTAGGGTTGTTTTGGACAATGCGATGCCGTATGACAATTGAATTCATAAATCGTTAATAGATCATAGAAATCAATTACCGTTTCAGAGATATAAAGGAGAGTTGGTGTTTTTGAATGGGACAGCCTTATACGACTCGATAACAATTGAAACAGTTGTTCTAATGAAAAATGATTATATATAATGTGTACCATGAAAATGGAGTCGAAAAACTAGATCTTTTCAAAACGGATGACATTTTTGAAAATGTCGATAACGGGATGGTTTTCGACAAAGCTTCGGTTAAAAAACTGTTTGAAAAATTTAGGGTGTCCAATTTAAGAAACACTGACTCTCCTCTATAACTATAAATACTGAAGATATCGTTCGTCTTGAAAATTATTTTTTATAAGAAATATGGAAGTTTTGCCCGTATCCAATGATAATAAAAAAGCGATTACACAATTTTTGATTAACTATTTGATTATTTGAAAATTTGCTCTTGAAATTAAGTTAATTATCTCTTTAACTTACTTAACGTTTCATTTCATTTCATTATCTCTTCAAAATTGACTTTGAAAATGTATTCTCAATCATTTATACTTAACCCTTTTTTAACTGTTTGTAATAAGTATTCGCAGTAATCTACCGTCCGGCATCTTGCGTTATCGAAATACTGCAAAGTTATTCATAAGAGTTGAATTATATGTTTATACAGAGTGTTTCAAAATTTACTATCAAGATTTCAGGGGTATATTTTTCAGGTCAAAACGAGACTTTTTTTCCATAAAGATGTGTACGCAAATGCGTCGTTACGTTACTGAGCGTTGAAGTTTCAAGATTTTTTATTTTTTTCTTCATAGCTCTTTCAGTTTTCGAGATATTAAGATTAAATTTGGAATATAGGTTCATTAGGTTTCTTTTTTTTAGGAAATGTTCGATGGAGCTTGTTATTTAGATCACAAACCAAATACGTAGAGTTTTGTGTTTTGATTGTGATACTAGTTTCCTACTTTTTGTTGAAAATTTTAATTGAATAAGGCGTATCATTTTTTAACGATCGCAGATGTGTGAAAATGACAACAGACAAAAAATTTATGAACAAAATAAAAAATTCATTTCAAATTTTAGAATCCACCAACGGCGTACTACAAAAATTTTATGGGGCGAAAAATGTCTTGACCCCTAAAAAATATCTCCCTGTAGCTGGTTACAATCAGTAACCAGGTTAAACCATAGTATAAGGAACATATACTATGGTTAAACATAACCTATATGCGGACAAATGTTTTTGGAAAAAAATCATATTTTGACCTGAAAAATACACCACTGAAATTTCTATACTAATTTTGAAACACCCAGTATAGTAGAAAATAATAAACTTTTGTGCAAAAGTTGCAATGTTTTCGCAATGACTTTTACACATTCCTTTTATATTTCAACAATTTGACTATGAAGTAATGTTTCTTGAAAAATGTTTAATATTTATTTTTGCAGATTGATCATGAAGAATACCATCATTGCGAACCTGTGATACCTGACAATATTGTTTGGCCAGGTCAAAAAATCGAGCCAATTCCAGTGAACAACCTATTTCGAGAAGGATCCACCGTATACAACGTTACTGTTGTGTCCATTGAGGATCCGTCGAAATTTTGGATTGCAATAAACTACCCTGAATTGGAGGAATCCTCAAAAGAGATGAAGAAATTCTACAGGGAAAATACAGCTGCATATGTCATTCCCGTTAATTTATTAATTAAAAACTTGTACTGTGTAGCTGAATTGGATGGAGTTTACTTTCGAGCAGTCATAGTCGATTGTAGAAAAGTTGCCAAAAAAGTAAAACTTTTCTTCATTGATTTTGGGATAGCACGAAAAGTAGACTGTGGGAAGATTTTCTTTATGAGGCAGTGTTATAGTGAACTCCCAGCTCAAGCTATCAGAACAAGACTTTCTGATGTTGAGCCTCCATACGAAGCTATGCAGTGGTCAGATGAAGCATGCCGAAATTTCATCAATTTAGCATTGCTTCAGGATTTCAAGGTGGAGATCGATGAAATCGACAGATTCCAAAACGTCATCAATGTAAGATTGATTAATCATCACGACGTACCAATGAAGATGATTCTGGTCAATGATGGACATGCGATTTACAAAAGAATGACGCAACCGAATTCGAGAATAAAAGTAAGCTGGTTTCATCATTTCCCAACATTCCAAGAGTTGGAAAGTTGCAGTGTTCTATGGCGCTTTGAAAGTCATAATTTTGAGAGCTCAGGGTTGACCACAGATTATTTGTATCCGCAATATTTCGAGAGGAAAAAGACCACAAAGCTTCTCAATAAAATTGAGGAGATGAACAAGCTAGCGTATGGGGATTTTAATGTTCCTAGCACGCCTACAAAAATTGAAGAAAGTATAAAGCGTTCGGTTAAGGAGGAAGAACAGGAAAAATTCACGGAGGAATTCCTTCGAAGAATGAAAATTCATTCGGAGAATGAACATTGAGAAGATTTGAATGTGAAATTCTGTCAGAGAATGATTCAATCAAGAATGAAAATATGTTTTGCATCCTCGAACTGAGTCTCACACAAGCATAATATATCATCTTGATTATCGAAATTTATTCGTTTTCCTCAACATAACACGTCATATGATGAAATAAAAAAAATGTTGAAAAACATATACATATCTTTTTTTTTATATATTTCATCCAAGAAATGATTGTTCTTTGATGAAATATTGTTGTACGATGTTATTTCCCACGAAATGTATTTTTGTTCTATATAATGTATCTGCATCATTTAACGTGTTATAGTGTTATATTTCAGTTCTGGCTATGACAGGTCTTATTATGTAGGAAATATTTGATGTAATTCCTTAATTTTCTAAACGTTTTCGGATATGTCTCAGTACATGACAGTAGTATAAAAGTTTCTCGTCATTGTAGTCATCATGATGACAATATTTAGTCGAAAAACTATACTACTGAAGAAGGAGATCTCCGAAACTTTTAGAAAATGAAGGACTTATACCAAATGTTTCCTATTTGATAAGACCTCTCATATCCTACCACCTCGTTTTTAATTTATTCTGTATTTATAACTATATATTTTTTATTTAAGTTTATTTATTTGATTTATGTTTATATACCTGCTAAAATAAATGTTATCTTAATTTTTAATAATTGCTTTATTTGTCCAATCGATAATCCCAAAAAAATAAGAAGTTGATTTTTTCTTATTGTCATGATATTCCTACTTTATGCATATTCTTCAGGGAAGAGATTTTTGTTGATATATTTTCTCGTAACTCAGAAATATTTCTCACACGATGAATTTCAATTCAGAAATTTTTGATTAGATACCTACTTCTTATTCATGCCAATTAATGAGAATGTTGGATGCGAATAAGTGTTGTATATACTATTGAAAATTATAGTCAGATAATTACAAAACTATTCTTAAAAGGTACGAATACACTCTTTTCTGAAGACCTGATATTCAATAATTAACGATTCATTTTATACGTTATTATTTGATAATTCAATATTTGGATTAAACAATAAAAAAAAACACCGAATACATTAGTATTCCAGTTCAAAAAAATGTTTAGTAAGCCAAAATATAGCTTTATATCATGAGTAGGTATCCTACTAGACATAAACTCATAAATTTTGACGATATGTAACCAAAAGACGGTTGGTCAAAGATGCTGGTTGTATTTGGCACCCAAAATGTTCGCTTTTCTACCTATGGAATATAGAACACTGAAAAATAGGTGATCGTAGTAATCGAAAAAGATCTTCATTCAGTAGGAAGGTACAATTGTGGCTACTGAATAGAGATACGGAGGTATTAAATGATTTGGAAATTCAGTGAGTGTTGGTGTTGATTTACTCACCTTATAATTCATATCCATGATGCCTAAACAGAGAATTATTAAGTGCCCTCAAGAATAGTGACAAATAGTTTCTCACGATTGAGACATTTTTACTCCCGAATTGGACAGAAATTAAGAACCAGATTTTTGACTGTTTCAACCCGATAATAGACTTTTGAATTTGCATACTGTTGTCACGACACGACGTTCAAGGAAAAGAATTTTTGTTTTTTTTTTCAGAACTAACAGGCGAACCTCTAATGAGTCTCTGTTCATCCTGTTTATTACAGTATTAAATAGAATATTATATTAGGTTGTGTTAGCGCAAAATTGTATAGAGTCATTCTTCCTATAATGGCTGGTAACGTATCTTTCAGTTTTTTCCTCTTTGATTCCTGGGATTTTTTGTCCTTCCTTCTTAGCTTCCTCCTTTAGGCATTCATATGTTTTCGGTTTTCCATTGGACAAATAATAGTCCACGCATTCTCTCTAGGTAGTGGAGCATCTTTGTATTTATGTTTTTGTAAGTTAGGGTTGTTCGGATTCTGGCACATCTTATACAGGGTGTTTCATTTTATACTGGGAGAATCATTTTTGTCTTATGATATATACCTCGTTTACAACGTGTACAACGTCATTTCTCACCAATATTCTATTTAGTGTGGTCAGTTACGTATAACCTTTGAAGTAACGATTTTTGGTCAAATCAGAGTATTTTTGAGTGCTCAATTCAGAAGAAGTAAACAACATTGAAAAAAAAATTCAAAATGGCGGAACTATAATCAAAACGCTGCCTTTTGAAAAATTCAATTACATTTCACTGAGTTTTTTTTTTTTGCGAACGTCCAATTACGTTATTATGGAAATGATTACAAAATGGCGGGAGGCGAATCACCAAAAGGATATATTCACTTATCAAAACGCCATAACCATGAGAAATTCACGGATTTCATTGGTTAATTAAAACATCAGTTTAATCACTGAATATTTAGTGAATATTCATTGATTGATTGAATTGGAGCTCCTGAATGTTTTCTTCCATACACAAAAATACCCATTTCATTAAATAGTTTCCATGCTAAGGAAATACGGGCTCTTTCACACAATTTATTTGGTAAAAAGATCACAATCAAAAGCCGTAAGTATGTAAAGTAATGCTTAATTTACAATATCTGTTTCAATATCCATTTTGAATTTTTTATTGAGAATTATAAAAATACTTCACTATAGATTGGTGGTGTTGGATCAGAGAAACAAGTAAATGATACTCTGTTCGTTCGACGACGTTTCGGAAAAATTTATTTCCATCCTCAGGGCTCTACAAAATTTACGGAAAACATCATTTGTAACATTGATGAAGGTGTTTACAAAAATAAAAGAAAAATGAGCATTAGTAAAAGTTATTGACTAGAAAATATCACAGGAAAGATGGTCTGGTATAATTTAGATATACAAAGAAACATTATATAATTCAAAATATTTTTAGTTTAAAATAATAAAAAAATAAAAAGTAATATACACATATATAGGTACAAACAAAGTACTTACAAGCTAGACAAATGTATCTTCCCAAAATCATCTCATCAAAATTCAAATCAATTCTCTAATATTTCACGTATAAAGAAATCATAATATATTAAAAAACGGGGACAAACAATGCGACCGATGCATAGACAGTACGCCGACAGACGGAGGTGAAATCAAAGAAACAGCGGACTCGAAACAAATTAGGGTAAAAAACTAAGATGTATATATGTGATAAGCTGAAGTAATGAAGTCGATAGGGGCTAGACATTTTTATTTTATTATTATTCATTCCGTAGTTGAATATTTCTTTTTAATAAGGAATAATAAAATCGGCTAAGTTGTTGGATGTCAGCTCTAGAATTTACTGAGTCATGGATACTTATTTGTAACATTTCAAAAATTCGCCGATTGCTCAAGTATGGCTCCCTATTTAATATTTTGACGTCTTCAAAATTAAAGTTGTGCTTTTCGTTCAGGCAATGTTCGGCCAAGGCTGTTTTAGGGTTGGAGATCGGCAAACGGACACACCTAATATGTTTCTGTATTTTGGATATCAGATATCGGCCCGTCTGGCCTATGTAAACTTTCTTGGTAGAAAGTACCGGGTTTTTCACCATAATTTGACCCTCCCTTTAACTTTCTTACTGAAAGAGGTATAAAAAAATGTTTCCTACAATAGTTTCACGAAATCGACTATTGTTTTTCAAAATGATTTCACAAAATGAAAAATATACAGGGTGAGCGATATATTGATTGCAACTTCATTTTTTCAAATGGAACACCCTGTATATATTTCTATATTTGACTATCTCTTTTTCTCCTGACTTCGAATATATAACATGTTTGGTATATCTCTCTTATTCTGAGTACCACAGAGTTTCAAATTTTAAGAACCAACTGGCATTCTCAGTAATCAGTTTTTAAGTGGTAGGCTGCGATGACTCAAAATGCCCTTTCCGAGTTATCTCGTTGGCAACGATATTCCATACCTTTTTCACTATAAAACCCCCCTCGAACTCTGTTACAAAAACAGATACATAAAAATATATCATACAAAAATCGGAAGATATCAAATAAATTTTTCGAAAATGGTTACGTCAATTGGAACGAATACAAGGTGAACATCATATTGAATGAAACTACATATTTTCAAATTGAACACCTTGTATATTTTTCCATATTTTGTTTGGTTATTATCTCCTCATCTCGAATATATATGCGTATTTATTTTCAGAGTTTTGAAATGAAAATGCGGAATGAAAAATATTTGAAATTATTCCGAAATTCTTTATATTCAAACAATTCACTTAAAAGCATTATTTTTTCAATGAATGCCTAACAATAACAATAACCAATAAAAAATAAAAAAAATAATAGTATGGAATAAATGATATCTGAACTAAAGTAATTGCTCGAAATGGCCACCTTCATTCAATACACATAGTTCGTATCGTTGTCTCAAGTTGTTCAGACTATTTGTGATGGCATTATTATGGTTCTGATTTAGATCAGAAATTAATGCCTCAATTTCGTTTTTAATCATCTCAACACTTTCATTATTATTGATGTAAATTTTTTCCTTCAAAAACGGCCATAAAAACGTTTCCAACGGTGTTAAATCGGGACTTTTTGGTGGCCATGGAATGGGTGCGCCATTACCAATCCAAAGATCAAATTGCCCACTTAAATGTTCTCGAACTTCCAAAATGCTATGCGGGGGCGCTCCGTCTTGTTGCCAAATTATTTGCTCCAATTCTTCAGCAGAAAACAGTTGCTCCAAAAGCTGAGCTACCTCTGGCAATATATTTTCTAAGTATGTCTCACGTGTCAATTTGTAGTCGAAAAATATAGGCCCCACAATTTTATCATAAACAATGCCACACCAAACGTTAACAGATTTTCTTCCGGATTTTCTGATATGAAAAGTTTTTCTTTGTCTTCGATTTTTGTTTTTCCAAGAATGTCTATTTTTTCTGTTGAATACGCCGGCAGTGGAAAACGATGATTCATCCGTCCACATTATAAATTTAAATAAATTAGGGTTTTCCTCCAGTCTTTGCAGCATATTTTGACAGTATTCTAATCATTTGCGCTTCTGGTCTTCTGTGAGGAGTTGTACTGGCAATAATTTGTATGGCCTATAATGGTGCTCTTTCAGTACCCTATAAATCCTGGAATAGCTTATTTCCAGGTCACGCGACTCTTCCTTCAATCCGTTTTCCGGACATTCTATAACAATTTTTATTAATTTGTGCGGTTAGTTTCGAATGAAATTTCAGCACTGACCAACAAATAATTAAAGTAACATTACCTTCAAAATAGAGCAATATGTCCAGTTTTTGATTTTCATTTCTTAAGATGCTACGCCTCTTTCTCTTAATTTTTTTCAAGTCTCTTATACGGTTGTAAAAATTAATGAATGTGTTTTCACTTGGAATTGGATAATTTGGATGCAACTCCATATATTCTCTCCTTGCAGCTTTTTTGTTTTTATTGTTTTTCACATAAAGTGGAAATATTTCAAATTTTTCCGCTTCTGTGTAGTGCATATTTGTTGAATAGTTTCATTCAATGACAAACGCATGTCATATGCCAACGAGATAACTCAAAAAAAGGCATTTTGAATTATCGCAGCCTACCGCTTAAAACTGATTACTGTGAAATCCAAGTGGTTCTTAAAATTTGAAACTCTGTGGTACTCAGAACAAGAGAGATAGGCCAAACATATGTTATATATTCGAAGTCAGAGGAAAAAGAGCTAGTCAAATATAGAAAAATATACAGGGTGTTCCATTCGAAAAAATGAAGTTGCAATCAATATATCGCTCACCCTGTATATTTTTCATTTTGTGAAATCATTTTAAAAAAACAATAGTCGATTTCGTGAAACTTTTGTAGGAAACATTTTTTTATACCTCTTTCAGTAAGAAAGTTAAAGGGGGGGTCAAATTATGGTGAAAAACCCGGTACATCTTAGGAAAAATGCCATTATTAGAAGCCAATTTCTTCGCAACAGGTTCCGGTACTAGGTCCTTGTTCAGCAGAATTTTGACGAATCTGTTGTTCTTGTTTTGGACGCGAACAGTGGGATCAGATTCCAATTTTTCATAGGTTTGCGAATCGTCAAGAAGTTCTGTACACTTTTTAAAATATTCATCCCTATTCATAATAACAGTGACGTTCCCTTTATCAGCTCTCAAAACAACTATATGATCTTTATTGTTCGAGAGGATAAAGGGAACGTCACTGTTTTTATGAATAGGGATGAATATTTTAAAAAGTGTACAGAACTTCTTGACGATTCGCAAACCTATGAAAAATTGGAATCTGATCCCACTGTTCGCGTCCAAAACAAGAACAACAGATTCGTCAAAATTCTGCTGAACAAGGACCTAGTACGGGAACCTGTTGCGAAGAAATTGGCTTCTAATAATTCAGCGCATCACATACATACATCTAAGTTTTTTACGCTAATTTGTTTCGAGTCCGCTGTTCCTTTGATTTCACCTCCTGTCGGCGTACTGTCTATGCATCGGTCGCATTGTTTGTCCCCGCTTTTTAATATATTATGATTTCTTTATACGTGAATTATTGGAGAATTGATTTGAATTTTGATGAGATGATTTTGGGAAGATACATTTATCTAGCTTGTAAGTACTTTGTTTGTATCTATATGTGTGTATATTACTTTTTATTTCAATTATTATCTTAAACTGAAAATGTTTTGTATTATATAATGTTTCTTTGTATATCTGAATTATACCAGACCATCTTTTCTGTGATATTTTCATGTCAATAACTTTTAGTTATGATCATCTTTCCTTTATTTTTGTAAACACCTTCATCAATGTTACAAATGATGTTTTCCGTAAAGTTTGTACAGCCCTGAGGATGGAAATAAATTTTTCCGAAACGTCGGCGAACTAACAGAGTATTATTTTCCTGTTTCTCTGATCCTACATCACCAATCTAAAGTGAAGTAAAATTTTTGGATCACCACTTCAAATCTTGTGAAATTATAAAAATATCTCATAAACTTGTAATCAAAGTAATAACATTTGAGATCCTGATTCATATGGAGTAACCTTGGAACAAGAAGTTTAGAACCAGCAAAGTGAGGTTAATATCATTTCTGGAGGGAAATCTATATTAAATTTTTTCTAACACAGGAGTGTTATGAAGATTTAACTTCGAATTTGAAATGAAACTATAATTAATGAAATTGAAATTAAATTAGGAACAGATACATCTTTTGGTATTTGTAATATTAATAATAAGCCCGTGTTTTAATGTCAATTGTGTGATCTAAATCAAATCTATTTTATATGTCTTTGAAATTAAATGGTGACCCATGTTTCTTGATTTCTCTAAATCATAGATTTCTCTAAATCGTAGATGGTTTTTAATGTCTGCCAATCATTGATATATTGTTTCATCTAAATAATCACATTAATATAAAAAAATAAGATTATAAAAGTTTAATGAGTCTACTTGATGAAGGCTATTTAATATAAATGAAATAATTTGACAACTATTGTTTGACAAATTTTGTTGATAATATAAAGAAAATTTGATCTCAAATATATAAATTTCATTTAATCATAGGTAGGAATTTCATAATTCGAGTTATCTTCATTGACAATATATAAGTCATTATATTATCATTCATGGAAGTCGTTACGTCTTCTAACAAAATAAAATAACAATTTCAGCTCAATCGTCTTATGTACACATTTAAATTTCAAGAAGAATCAATAGACAAATAGAATTTAATAATTAATCTATCTTATACACTCCTGATTTATCAGCTTTTGATATAGTTTCTTTGTTATTTTTGATAAATTTTGCAAGATTTCACTTCGTTCTAAATGAATTTCTTATATTGAAGTTTTTTCAAGATATGTGGCAATTTTCTCAGAAATACCTTTGGTATATTTTATGTAAATATATTTGAAATTTTCTTCAATATGTGGGTATATCATTTTCAATGCTTTTTTCTGGTTTTTGTTTGGTTCATCAACAACTCATCAATCAATTTCACATAATAGTTATTGTTTACAGCAATTTGCTCAATTATATTGAGGTCTACATTATTATTTTTATTTTATGGGAACGTTAAATAATCTATGGATTTTTCTATTGAATTTTGATAATATTTGTTGAATGGGATGATTCGGTATGTTATGTATGATTACATCAGTTTGGTTTGTGGTAAACTGAAAATTCATGAAAATCATTTGATTTTATAATTGTCAAATCATGAAAATTAATTTTGTTGATAGTTCCCACTTCCATTGTGAACGTATTTGAAGAATGCAGGTTGTTGATGAAATTAAGGAATTTATTCTACTGTATTTGTGTACCTGTGAAACAGCACGCGATATCGTCAACATATATAAACCAATATGAGAAAAATTAAGCAATTGGGTTTCGGTGAATTCTCATTTCAAGATTATTCCTGAAAATTACGGCTAATAAAGGGGTAATAGGGTTTCCCATAATCAAATATTTTACAAATTTGTAGATCTTGTTATTAGATTGATAATAATTTTGGTTGATACAAATTTTGAGCTTTTCTAGAATATCTTACTTAATTATTATATAGCATTAATTAGTGTTCAATAAATCTCTTAATAGCTCAATAGTCTCATTAGGTGGAATACTGGAGAAAAATTTTGTATGTATATCGAATAAAATTAATATTGCATCAGTTGATAATCTGATATTTTTTGGTTTGGATTAGATGCATTGAATTTTCAATTGAATATTTCGGTTTGAATTCAATAAAGTTTTGGATGATTCTAAGTAATTTTTTGGACTGTTTTGTCGAAGGAGCAGGTTCCACAAATAACAATCTAGAGGGGTCAGATCGGGGCTCATGGGTGGCCATCTCACTGGACCGTGTTTTTCAATCCACTTCATTCCAAACTGTTGATTCATTAATTGCTCTACATTCCGATTATTATGGGCAGCTATCCATTTGAAATCAAACATTTTGTCTGGTAGCCAGGGACATTAATTTGGTCTAATATGCCTGGTAGGTTCTCTATGATAATATTTTTGAATTCTTCAGGATTGAGCGATCTGGAAGAATTAGTGGACCAAAAAGTTCGCCCCTCATCAGTCCCAACCATAAGTTTACCCGTAACTCATGTTGGGAATGGGAAACAACAGTCGCATGTGGGTTTTCCCTTTTCCATAAATGGCTATTTCGAGTGGCAGTTGGACTTATTTGATTTAGTTATTTTATTCATTAAAAATAACTAGAATTTAATTCATTTATTCATGAAACATTGAGTTCAATAGAATTAAGTATTTCCATGAGAATTATTTCAATATCCAACCATAAGCAGCTCTGAAATAGAGCAAAGGAAAGTTTGAGTATTTTCATCTTTTTCATTGTCATCATGTTAGCCGTGATATCACAGCAAAAGGAAAGTAGCTTGCACAAAACTTGATATGTCGTTCGAAAGCCTGCAAAATGAAGAAGTTTTTACTGTAAAGAACATATTCTCATTTATAGTTTTTCATTCATAAAACGATTGGAAAGATTCTACCTATTTCGCTCTCTTCAGAATATTTATAATCACCCTTCCCCATACTCGTTTGTAAAACTCTTTTGACACTCATGACCTCTCATATTAAGGCCAATTCAATGCTCTTTCGCAATATATGAGCAAATTCGATGAGGACGCAGAAATGAATAAAATATAATTGGTTTTATGGAAAGAAGTGATAAATTCCGTGAAATCAAAAAATGTTAAATTGAAGAATAATCCCCAACATTTCGACCATGTGTTATATCACATCAATACATCAGAATTGCACAAGGAAAAGAGAGTTGTTGTATTTGAAATTAGTTGTTAAATTGATGCGTTTAGTTTCTGTAGTAAGCAGTGGCGTACCCAGACATAAGCTTTGGGAGGGAATAAAGAAAAAATATTCAAATTTTCCTTCTTTTGAAGAAGTTGTCCAAAGACATTTGCCTACTCATAATAAGATTCTCATATATAAGGTTATTACAGATAATGGATATTCCTCCTGGGGGGGATAAATCCCCCTTAGCCCTCCTTGGGTACGCCACTGGTAGAATGAATTTATTTTCACTCACAAACAGCAAATTATTTTATGTAACTATACCTGCGGCTTGTTTATGTCGCCTTTATAAATTTACAGGTTAGGTTCGAAAAAAAACATAATCTGAAAATGGGCGGTACATCTGAACTAAAGCTTTTCTACATTATCAATCTTCTCAATTGAGCAAAGATATCAAAGTAAAGTCCTTTCAAAAATGTTTCATTATAAAACCGAAAAACTTTCACGAGAACCAAAATCTCGTTCCCTGGCATAATAAAAAAAAAAACGACGAATACAATAAACAGTAGTATGGCTTAAGGAAGGACTCTAGATGGCGATTGTAGTTGATTCAAAAAACATAGTATCCCATATAACCCGATATATTCCATGATCTCCGGCTAATTTTATTTAAATCATAAAAAGAAAACAGTGATAAATATAAGTAAGAAAACAATAATAAACAACACAAGGAATATACTAAGTTCGTTCCACCAGTTTATATTCCTGCTGTCATCACTTTCTCAGCCGAACTAATAATAAAAGATTATGTTTCACTCACGTGACACTCTGCAAAGACGAAGATTTTTCTTATGGGTGTAGTCGAACAAAAAATCGTCAGGTACAAATCAATTTTTTCATCAAAAATAAACACCTATAAAACGTATATAAACAACAAGGCACATTTTACAAATAACAAAGAACTTTCTTCGCATGAATAAATACGCGAAATATTTGTGATCATAATAAACAAAAAAACAAACTCATGCCTACAAACTCATGACTGAAAAGCAATTGTTGCGAAATGGAAATAAAATCATTTACTAGTAATATAGTTTGTCCTTTGTGTTTATTATAATAAAAATTCTAAGCATCTCCTCTTCATATTCGCAAACCTTTCTATGACAGAATTAATATCGAGTTTAATTATGATGACAAATACGTTCATATGGCGAGCGAGAAGTAGCTGCATATTGACGAGCTCCGCAAATTATTTAAAATTCTGTTGTAAATCCAAAGTGAAAGGCTGAATTATTTCTACGTGATAATTAATTACATACTGATTATTACTGTTTCACCAAAATGGTTCTGACAAGGGATATACGAGAAGAAATAGAGTCCTCAGTTAGTCAGGCACTGAACAAGTGTATGAAAAACGACTCGTTTATCAAGACGATTGTAAACAAAGTGACAGAAGCCGTCATAAAAACTATAAACAATAAGTTGTTAAACCTAGAAGAAACTGTGCAAAAATTTCAGAGTATACAAAGTGAACTTAAATCAGATCTTGAAGAGAAAATAAACAAACTAGAAGATGAAATTCAGGAGGCAAAACTATGTAAACGAGGTATTGAGGCTGATATAGAGAGAATGGATCAGGAAAGTAGAAGACTGAATTTGAGAATTTTCGGTTTTGAAGAGAGAACAAAAGAGGATACCAAAAAGGAGTTAATTAAATTCCTGAATTCTAAAATGTCCACAACGTTGTCTGAAGAGGACATTGAATTTTGTTTCAGAATCGGAAAGAAGATCGCAAATAAAAATAGAGGAATTCTCATAAGATTATTCAAACACGATACCAAACAAGAGATTTATTCCAAGAAAAAATTACTGAAAGGTACTGGACTGGTCATAAGGGAAGATTTGACTAATATAAGGGTCGAAATACTTAACCGAGCCATTGAGAAGTTTGGTTTGAGGAATGTATGGACTTTAAATGGAAAAATATATATTAATGATGAAAAAAATAAAGTTCATGTTGTTAAAAATAAGAATGACTCATATTTAATTTTTGAGGGAGATTTTCACCCTAAATAAACATTTGTCTTTATCTGAACTGTAAATTATGACATGTTTTTTAGTTTCATTATGGATTGTTTATGTTAGTTGGGGCTCTCAAAATTTGGAATTGACGGTTATGTTGGACTGTCTGAATTTAGTTGATCGGGATGTTCAGGTTGACACTAGGTCATATGTAAATTTTCAGGAGTATATACAGGATGGAGCGAGCAGAGATGTGCAGGGTTTTAATATTGTCCATTTTAATATCCGTGGCTTGATGAAACATTATGATGAGCTTTTGATGCAGGTCCAAATGTCGGGAGATATATTTGATGTTATTGTTCTATCGGAAACAAGAAAAATTGCCGATGTGAGTACATTTTCTATTCCAAATTATACTTTGCATTACAATGAATCAGAAATCACTAAATGCGACGGGGTTGTGGTCTATATAAAAAACAATTTGACTGCGAATGTAACTATTACTCAGGTAAATGAATGTAAGTTTCTCAGGGTGATTCTGGCAAACAACTATCTCTCATATCACCATAAGATAGGAATAACTGCTTACTATAGGTCACCAGCAACCAATACAAAAAATTACATAAAAAATTTAGAATTATATCTAAACGGCTTGGAACACCAGAATCTCGAGATATACGTTGGAGATATAAACATAAATTTACTCCATTCTGATTCTGGTGATACTAATGATTATTTGAACGTTTTGAATTCGAATGGGTTCACATCATATATAAATAAGCCAACTAGAGTCACACAGAATAGTGTATCAATAATCGATCATATTTTCATTAAAATAAAAAAGTGTTTACTAGATAAGGTTTATATGGAACCGGCTGTTATTCACACTGATATGACTGATCATTTCACTACTTTTGTAAGTATAAATAAGAAAAATTCGGAAGAAACATGCGGCCTGAACGTCAAAAACAAAATTTCGACTAAAATCGATTATGAAAAACTTCTGCGGTTGATGAGCGGTGAAAATTGGGAAGACGTATTAATGAATCGTAATTCACAAGAATCGTGTAATCTATTTATGGAAAAACTAAATAACTATATCACTGGAAGTAGTAGCACTGAAATTCTGAAATCGAATAAATACAAAAAAATTAAGCCATGGATTACAACTGGTTTAATAAAATCAATAAATGAACGGAATAAACTTAAGGAAAAATTACGCAAAAATCATACGGTACAGCTGGAGATGGAATATAAATGTTATCGGAACAAACTTAACACTCTCATAAAACGTGTTAAATCTGATTATTATCAGAATGAAATAACCAAGGCTGATGGAAATTATAAAAAGGTTTGGAATATAATAAATGACGTCACAGGTAAACGAAAACGTAGTGCAATAGAAAATGTCTTATTAAATAATGGAAAAAACGTTATGGTTGGTGAAAATGAGGAAAAGGCAGACATTTTCAATAGGTATTTTGTTGAATTAGGTGTGAATATGGCTAAAAAGATTGAAAAAAGTACTTTACCTGAGAATTTCCAGGAAGAAAATCCGAATTATTCATCAATCTATTTAACACCAGTAACAACTAGCGAAATTATAATTCTCATCTCAAATTTGAAAAACAACTGTACTCCTGGACCCGACGGAATATCATCTAAAATTATTAAACTTATTCACAATTACATTGTTTCTCCCTTAGTACATATAATCAACCTGTGTTTTTCACAGGGTAAAATTCCTAGCCAATGGAAAGAGTCTCTTGTCACTCCGGTTTTCAAAACAGGAGATCAAAGTCAAATGTATAATTACCGGCCTATTTCTGTTATAAACAATTTCGCGAAATTATTTGAACAATCCCTCAAGAATAGAATGTCAAAATTTTTCGATAAACATGGTATAATTACTGACAGACAGTTTGGCTTCGTGAAAAACCTTAATACGGAGGATGCTTTACTTGACTTTTTAGAGAAACCGATAAGAGCTATGGATAACTCAAAAAAATGCCTCGCGGTGTTCCTTGATCTAGCCAAGGCCTTTGATACTATTCCACATAATAAACTACTTCAAAGAGTGGAGGGCTGCGGAATTCGAGGGATTGCCTTGGATCTCATCGGGGATTATCTGTCGGAGAGATCACAACGTGTTGCAATTAGACACGTGAAAAGTTCATATATGGTTGTAAAGGTTGGGGTACCACAGGGAACGGTCTTAGGACCACTGTTATTCCTTGTTTATATGAACAATATTACTAAAATAAAGAATTTAGGAGCCCATTTAGTCTGTTATGCTGATGACACAGCTCTAACTTTCTGTGCTGAAACCTGGGATGAGGTAAAAACCATGGCTGAATCTGGATTGAGAAAAATATATTTATGGTTGAACTACAATTTACTAACATTGAACTTAAATAAAACTAAATATATTACTTTCTCCCCATCAATTGTCGACCAGCCCTTGATTGAATTGAAACTACACTCGCCTCCCTGTAATACCCAATTATGTTCTTGCCCAAAGGTGGAAAAAACATCTTCCATAAGGTATCTTGGGGTTATGGTGGATCAACATTTAAGATGGACAGAACAAATCAGTCAGGTAACAAAGAGAATAAGATCATTAAGCCATACATTTTATATACTGAGAGACATTCTATCAAAAAAAATATACTTATATTATATAACAGCCTAGCGGAGTCAATAATCAGGTACTGTATTGTTGCTTGGGGGGGCGCATTTTACACTTCGCTGCAGACGTTACAGACGGCACAGAACACTCTTATCAAAGTAATGTTAAAAAAAGAAAGATTGTACTCGACAAGTTTACTTTACGATGAGTCTAAATTATTGAATATAAGAGCTATTTTCATAAATCAGTGTGTTATAAGGGTGTTTAAGAAAAATAAGAGTTTCAAGCAAAAAAGTACAGGAGTGACTAGATCAACACATAATTTGGTTTTTCAGGTTCAATTTTTCAAGAAGTCGGTCACCCAAAGATCATTTCTATATTTCTGTCCAAAATTGTTTAATGTCATTCCTACTGAACTGAAACAGAATAAAAGATTGAATGTCTTTAAATCAGAGCTCAGGAGTTTTATATTTGAGAATCCTGAGAGGTTTGCATTCGTATGATATAGATTTCTGGACTACCTGCATGTCCGGATGAGTCCTTACCTGCCGTCACTGCTTTCTCCATTTGTTTTGTTTTGTTTGTTTTTTCGATTTTCGTCTTATTGCCAATTGTTATTTTGTATGTACATTTCGAGGAACGTGAGGGAGTGCAATGGTAGAAACAGACATTTTGTCTAGGTACTGTTGCACATCTCTCGATGTTTTTGAATGTAATAAAAAAAACTGTAAAATTACTGTACTTTAAATGTGAGAATAAATTTTTGAAAAAATTTACCTATGGATGTATAAGAAGGCCAAGCCTGTCAATCTTTCCTGACCCATTGCAGGGGCGGATACAGGGAGGGGGGCCCGGAGGCCATGCCCCCCCCCTGGACCTTATAAATATAAAAATGTTTCCTGAAAAATCGAAAAATATGCATAGGCACTCACAAGGGTGAAAGAATGGATATCATCTAGAACATAGAACCATTTGCAGCAGTCTCAATGTTGAAGATACGATAGTCCAAAATAGGAGACTAAAATTTGCTATTAAATTTTTAATATTTGATCGTATGTTTTTATTTAATAGGTGTAGTAAAAAGGAATTCATTATTTTTCCAATACATGGCTTTAGTTCTTTGTATCTCGTGTTGTACAAGTCCGATCGGGTTATGAAGATGAGATTTCGCACTACAAAAACATTCTGACAGTTTTGTGATGAGTTGGCTCAGTTGAGTTTGATCATGCCACAAAGATGGACACTAGCAAAGAAAATACGCTATATGTATTTTATAGTTTTTCTTAGATAAAGACAAAAATACCAGCCAAGCGGCTGAAAATGTACATAGTGTTTTTGGACGTGATACTGTAACAGCCAATCACGTGCAATTTTGGTTTCGTCGATTCCGTTCCGGTAATTTCGATGTCAAAGATGCACCACGCACTGGAAGGCCTATCAGGGCCGCTGCCAGGAGGGGCATACTGGACATTTTGCCGGGGCGCCAAATTGTAGAGGCGGGAGTGTTATAGATAATAGAGGGTCATGCTTTTAAACAATGCAGGACGATAAATTTGACAAGGTGATTTTGAGTTGTAAATACGATTTCATATAAAATTGAAAAGATTGCTGAGAGGAATAATAGAGGCTCCATCAAATAAAATTCAGATAAATTAGCCAAAACAGGGCGGTGAAATTTTATTTCGCCGGGGAGCTAAAATGTCTGGCGGCGGCCCTGAGGCCAATTGTCGAAAATATTGATAAAAGCGTGGACATTGTCGAGTCCTGTTTTGATTGCTCAAGAGCTTAAGAGAGCACAATAAACCGTTTGGAACAGTATATTCATAAGGCTGTTCGCATGGACCGAATTTCCACTGCGACTCACTGCAAAATCGCAACAAAATCCTCCATTTTTTAAACGGTTGATACCTGGTGATGAAGAGTGGATCATTTATGACAACGTCAAGTAAAAACGGTCGTGGTGGAAACGCGGTGAGCCTTCGGAAACGGCGAGGAAGGTTTTGCTGTGTATTTAGTGAGATTGGCAGGGAATTATCTACGAAGAGCTGTTCCCCTAAGGCACAACTGTTAACTTTGAACTGTAGTTATGGAACGAAACAGCGCATGTTTGATCCAAATTGGACAATTTGGTAATTGAAGCCTTGTTCCTTATGCAAAAATAATGATTTTCTTTTTACTACACATTATACTTTCTTGCGCCTGAGTTTCTTTATGAAATCAATTTACATATATTTATGAAATATGTGAAATTATTTTTTATTTGTTTTTGTCCTACAAAAATTTTGAAAACTGAATTTGATATGATTTACTGAAATCTATCTTTCTATAAAAAACCACTTGATCTGGTAGGTACCAACAAGAAATTCCGCTATTTTGCTAACCTATATGAGCCGTGACTTTCTATGGCCACCGAGCGAACATCGTCTGGATCCGCCCCTGACCCATTGTTGATCTGAGCCAAGTTTTCAACCTCTTCAATGTGAATAAACTCCTCGCCACACTAATTGTCATTACAGAGATCAAATGAGGAGCAGACTTGCAAAACGCAGTTTGTCCAAAATTTCACTTTTTCAACCAAAGGTGTCGTTGCATTATTCATATGGATGGTAATCGTTTCATAAAATCCTGGACATTCAAATTGCATTATCACCTGCTTGAAATATACGATGAAAATCACTTATACATATTAAATGAATTAAGTCCCTCGACATTGTAAAAAAAAGCATTTATTATTATTATTTATCGTTATCTGGGCCTTGGCGAAAACTGGAACAACGATCCAGAGCTGGAATGCTTGAAGAGCACTGCGAATATGGAGGAAATTAATTTCATTTAAAAAGTATAAAAAACAAAATGCAATGTTTAGAAAGAACATATTTGTTTTATTTTTTCATAATCATTTACCAAAAAACCTGATTAGGTGACTATCAAATGCTGTTTGTCCACTTGAGACATGCTAATAGCATTGTGTCCAGTTCTATTTTTTAAATAATATGTATTATTTTCTCTTTTTCCAGACTATAAATTGAGTAATTACTCATGGTATTTTTTCTTGTTTTATGGTACAAATCGCAACTCGGTAACTAAGGCTTTTTTTGAGCATCAGTTTTTTGCCTTTCCTGAAAATTTACAATTTTGGACAAACAGCATTTTACAAGTCTGCTCCTCAAATATAATATAGTGCCAAATAAATATTCGGTTTATTGACTTGACTTATCGCAAGATTTCAGTTTAGTCAACGCTGTATTTGGCAGATTTTCAGTCTCACTAGTGCATTTTTTTATAACACAACTATAATTCAGTTTCCGGTTTAAACTAGAAACGATTCTATTTTTTAGAAATTTTTATATATAAATTCCGTTAAATTCTGCCAAAAACCAGAATCATATTTCCTTTCTAATTCTAAATATCTTTATTGGCAATTTCAGAAATGCCAATGAAAGTCACTTTGGCTTTCTTTATGTTCCGGATGAATATTTGAAGTGTTTTGACGACCACATTTGCTCTTATATGTGAAAAAAAGATGTTCGATAACGAAGTTTGAACCAAATTATTGTAAATGATATATCCTATATAATAGCCTTTTGCCTTTGTTAACAAACTGTTTTACAAACTTTTATGCAATTAAGAGTTTAATATAATACCAGATTTGCAATTTTGTTCAATCCAATCCGATTTTTTTATGCTTAGTGAGAGTAGTATCATTTTGAAGAAAAAAAGTCTATTTCGAAGTTAAAATATAACGACAGGTGGGAAATTTTTTCATTCTATTCACATCACCACCAATACCTACGTTTAGTGAAAATACATATTGATTGGTTTTGTTGTTTCTTTGAATCTATATTTATTTTCGATTACCTTGACGAAAAACAAAGAAAGCATATTTTTAAATCATTTGACATTTTCATTTAGCTTCACTTCAATCAGGTTTTCTGAAATGTAAACGTTTCTTCACTGTATTATTGGGGAAATAGTGAAGCCAAAAATCACTTTTTCAGGTGAACATTCAACAGATACATGTGAAAATTTATTAAAAATCGAAATAAGAGTTTCTTATTTGTTCCTGTGGCTAGATAATATTCAAATAATTGTATTTTTATTTAATTATGCCCATTAGAGATCTTTAAGATCCAAACCTACTCCAAGAATTTCAAGTTATTCCATTCGAAAGTTAAAGTGGTCACTACGGCTGGAAGGACATACTTTAATTTTACTGCAAATTTGTTATCAGTGAATGGAACTTATTCCTTGATCTTTGGAAGTTACTTCATCATGTGGCGTAAACTTCAATGGTGTAATAGGCGCATAAACGAATGAGCGATCAAAAACTGACACTTGATCAGTGATTTTCTCAGAATTTTATTGATTTTTTTGGCCCTAGATTGACATATCGATGTATAATCAATCAAGTTGATCAAATTATTATTTCATTGGGTAATATTAAAGACGAGATGTCGTTGCGTACAAAGGGGTATGCCATAGGTGAGGAATAGAAAATAAAATATTATGTAAGCTTGAAACATTGGAAATTTGGTATTGATTTTCAGAAAAGCGGCAGTTTTGTGATAATAAAACTTTTGGATTTTGTATGAATTATGAACGAATTTGTAACAAATAAATCTTTGAGAACTTTCAGCATATTAACGTGATATGGCTCCAACAGACTTTTTGTCCGTTCTTAAAACTCAAGTTTCACTTTGATACAAACGTTCTGAGTTGACACAAGACTTACATCAAAATTCGCATCGAATTGTACTGCAAAGGAGATAAAAAATGATTTTTGGTGTTTGGATCTTTAGTAGGTGCAAGAATATTATTTTAGAAGACCTTATTTAATAATAATCATAAATGTTAAATAAATCTTGTTCGCTATTTATTTAATGTTCATATAATCAGTTTCCACTATTTCTTTTGCATCATTAGAACTCGGGAGTTATACATGGAATTCACTCTTTCCATTACTGATGTATAATAATAACAATAATAGAACATAATCAACATAACTCTATTAACAGGTACAAAAATAGAAAGAACTATACTTAATTCGAATATCAAAATAATATCTTAGGAATTTCCAGCTCAATTCTCATTTTGACAATAAATATAGGTATTTACATTATGAAAAGAAAACAATATTTATGAAAAAACAACACAACAAATATAAAAATAACATATCAACTGAAATATATAAAATATTTTCACTTAAACTAACAGGGCATCATAAGTTTATCCACCAGTTTACTCTCCTGATGTCATCACTATCACAGAAGAACAAACTCTTTGATGATTTGGCCACCAATCTTTCAACTGAAAATAAAAAGAAAATTAATAACTTGTCATACGAACAATGAATTTGATTGAATAAGTGAAAATTGGGGAATAGAATGCATAATGAGGACAAAACAATTATATTAATTCTTCAACATAAATAATAAAATATTAAATTTAACTCACTTGACACTCGGTACTACAGTACATAACAGTACTGCAAGCACAGAGATATTCTGCAACTTTTCCACATACACATACTCGGTTCTCCAATATCAGCACTCCCTCCTGAAACCGAAAATAGTAGTATAAGACACAAATAGAAATATTTGACTAAAAGGGGTAAAAGCATATGATTTGGCTCAAACTAACTAGTTCATATTCAGGTTGTTAAGATGAAGAAGCAATGATCAGAAAATAATCTATTGTTAAATGACTTTTGGAAAAATTCAATGTTGACTAGAAAAAGTTGTTTTATCCAATGACATAAAAATTGAAAATTGTAACTATTTAAAATAGTTATTTATAACAACTGCAGAAGGTATCAATATTCTTTCACAAATTCAAAATTCATAAACGAGCCACGAAGTGGCGAGTTTTCAAATGGACGAGTGCTAGAATGATCCTTATATAACGGGTGTTTTTTTTTCGAGGTATATAACTTTAAGTTGGCATTACTGTTCAAGATGGCGACCGATTTAACAGCTGTCAAGTGATTTATTCTCAGTTTGGTTTGGCAATTCATCATGAATAGACTCACGCCTGAACAACGCTTGCAAAAAGTGTAATTTTATTTCGAAAATAATGGTTCTGTGCGGAATACGTATCGCGCACTACGTCCATTTTATTTTGTTTAGCGATGAAGCGCACTTCTGGTTGAATGGCTACGTCAACAAACAAAACTGCCGCATTTGGAGTGAAGCTTATCCTCAAATGTATGTCGAAACATCGTTACATCCAGAAAAACTCACTGTTTGGTGCGCTTTACCGGCTGGTGGAATCATTGGTCCGTACTTCTTCAAAAACGATGATGGCCAGAACGTTACAGTCAATGGTGATCGGTATAGAGCCACGATTACTAACTTTTTCATTCCTGAATTGAGCAACCATGATTTCCAGGAGCTGTGGTTCCAACTAGACGGCGCAACATGTCACACAGCTCGTGCCACAATCGATTTATTGAAAGGAACGTTTGGTGACCGCCTAATTTCACGTTTTGGACCTGCGAATTGGCCTCCAAGATCTTGTGATTTAACACCGCTAGACTACTTTCTGTGGGGCTATGTAAAGTCATTGGTCTAAGCGGATAAGCCACAAACCCTTGACCATTTGGAAGACAACATTCGCCGTGTTATTGCCGATATACGGCCACAAATGTTGGAAAAAGTCATCGAAAATTGGACGTCCAGATTGAACTACATCCGAGCCAGCCGTGGCGGTCATATGCCAGAAATCATATTTGAAATGTAATGCCACAAGACTATCTTGCGGATAAATAAAATTAATGTCAATCGAATAATCCACCGCTGTTTTATTGCAATTTAAAATTCTATAGCTCTAAAAAAAACACCCTTTACATGCACTATTTTCTCCAATTCGCTGAATTTTTATTGAATTAAAATTAATGTAATATATATTTCCATAAATATCATTTAGTGATTTTTGTATTTCCGGTCAGCCAAAACCCATCCAGGGTTGTAGAGCTACAGAAGAAGAAGAAGATTTTTGAATTGGAAAATGTGGGCAGAACAGATTTCTGTATGCCAAATGTGACAGATAACAGACAAATCCGTGAGAGTACCAACACATATTAATAAAATATAACCATGAAATCAGTGTGAATCTGAGATACGCATGAATGAGATCGTTTGAAGCTTGAAAGAATAAAAAAATCAATATCGTTAAATCTCGAGAACATGGCAGTCAATTGATGTCAATTGAGCAGAATCATTCTGCACAGTTCGAACTGTTAGAATGCATAACATGCAGAATCTTCTGTTTTGAATGCAAGTGATTGGTAATATACTTAACGATATGCCATAGTAGTCCTAGAAAAGTATTCACTTACACTGCGTATCTCATCCTGTGACTGAGCAGATTCGCACTCCTCGGAAGGTTCTTCCTTGATGATGGGTTCATCATCAAAATATGTCAAATCGATTATTTCTGAAGGGAAGTTCATGGTAATGGGTGAAACAAAAGGCTTTGTCTCGGTCTCTTCTGATGGAGTTGAGGGTCTAGATTGTTTCAGCTCCACGTTCTCAGAAGGTGGTTCCGGATTCGATTGAAGTGACATATCATTTGGATTTACGGCAAATGACATTGGAGGTGTGGGATTTGGAATACGTTCAGACTCAGGCGGAGTAGGGTATGGAATGACGATATGTTCAGGCTCCGGAGGCGTATGATATGGAATGTCAGAATTAGTTACTGGTGGTGTGGTACGAATGTCAGGATTGGTTGTTGGAGGTCGGGAATGTTGACTGTCATTTTTATGCGTTGAAGGTGAACAACATCTATTGTCAGGAGTGTATATTGCAGGTCTGGGTTGTCGCATGTCTACATTATACGCAGGAGGTGGTGGACGACTTTTTGCCGATGACACGTCTTGGTTGCCAACTACAGTAGTATTTGGAATGACAGAAAAACACACTCCTCCAGAACTGGCTGTTGGTTGTGTGACGCAACAAGTCACAGAATTGGAGACGACATTTTGTACAGCTGCAGACCCAAACCCGGCATTTAAAGTATGCGACTCATATACACCATTCTTGTTGATGATTTGCAGCGTGCTGGATGTGTTCTGTAGAATGTTCTGAAGAATATTCGGTGTATTTCTGGCGTTCGGATTAACAGTTATTTTATTCTTTTCGATGATTCTAAACGTAGGTGTGGGTTTCCTTCTTTTTCCTTCGGGTTCATCGCGGTTCTTATCCTGGCTGTTGGCGCGTTTCAGCACTGCACTTTGCGATGGAATAGAGTGTGATTGATATCCACTATAATTCGGGTTCAATTGGGTTGAGATGGTGACATTTACATCTCCGGTTTGGGCATTCTGTCCTAGTGAGTGTGATTGTATACCCAGAACACTCTGTCCTTGATATGACATTACATTCGGTGCATACAAAAGTTGTGTTTGCAAGTATGGTTGAGGAACAGTCATATTTCCATAAGATGCTTGTGGGTTTGAAATGGATCTCCGTAAGTTCCCACGTACCATAGAACTACCACCAGAGGTGTTTGAAGTTGACTTCTGTAATGTCCGACATACGTTTGTGATATTTTGAGGCTTATTCATTGTATTATCATTCGAGCCTGAATTTGGTCTTGAGACTCTGCTGTTGCTGACTGTGTTCATCGCATGCTGATTCATATCCTTAGTCATGGCACTATGCTGGCTATTCGTCATGACACTGTACTGGCTGTTCTTCAAGGCACTGTGCTGGCTGTTTGTAATGGCACTGTGCTGACTGTTTGTTGTGGCAATGTGCTGGCTGTTAGTCGTAGAACTGTGCTGGCTGTTCGTCATGGGACTGTTCTGGCTCTTCCTCATGGCACTGTGCTGGCTGTTCGTCATAGCACTGTACTGGCTGTTTGTTGTGGCAATGTGCTGGCTGTTCGTCATGGGACTGTTCTGGCTGTTCCTCATGGAACTGTGCTGGCTGTTCGTCATAGCACTGTACTGGCTGTTCTTCATGGCACTGTGCTGGCTGTTAGTCATGGCACTGTGCTGGCTGTTAGTCATGGCACTGTGCTGGCTGTTAGTCATGGCAATGTGCTGGCTGTTAATCGTGGGACTGTGCTGGCTGTTCCTCATGGCACTGGGCTGGATGTTGGTCATGGCACTATTCTGGTTGTTCTTCATGGCACTGTACTGGTTGTTCCTCATGCCAACTGCCGTCCTTACTGCATTCGATTCGTTAAAAATACATACATTTGGAGGTGGGGGATTCTTGATGGCTGTTTCTGTTGATCTTGAAGCCTTTTGTTTATTTTCTATTTGCCTATTATTTTGTAATATACGTATATAGTGGCAAATTTGACTCTTCAGAACTCCGTATTGACTCATTGTCATGTAACCTGGAAAATAATCGGAGATCAATGAAATAAAATGTACATCAAACGAAAAAAGTCTCAAGCAAATAGATGAGGGGTTTGTAAATGAAAGTTTTTTGTTAAAATTGTACCAATCTGCGAATTGTGTGCAGATTCCGAAAAATACGTTATTAGTTTTCCTTGCCGTACCATGCAAGCAAAGGAAGCATGTGAAAGGAAAAGCGATGAGAGGAAAACTCAGTTTTTCAGGATTTGTGAACTTATTCTCCTATTAACAGGCTTAAAGTCTGAAAAGATTTAACCTCAGTGTTTCAGAAGGGATTCAATTTTTCAATTATTTTATGAGCCATCAAGAATACATATATATGCAACTGCAAAATAAGAGGAACCTAACCTAACCTAACCTCAGTGTTTCATAAGGGATTCAATTTTTTAATTATTTCATTATGAGCCATCAAGAATACATATATATGCAACAGCAAAATTAGAGGAACGGATAATACCTCAACGAAGTTAGTAGTTTTTTTTTCTTTAACCCTTCGGCCGATTTTAGCATACAGATACAGAAAAAAACAGCTGAATAAGTGTTAATGCAGTGGTATGTTTGGTTATTTTTTTTATTTTGGAATGTTTTGAATGAAGGAATTCAGTTAGTGTTACGACTATTTTAAGAGTTAATTAATCGCCAAAAAAATCTTCTTAAATTCCTGTAACTTGGCGCTTATAATAAAATTACTGAGGTTCTTTGATTGATTTGACGAATTTTAACCTAGCCTTCCAACTCGAAATAAGGCTTCAGCCTTTCCCAGGGAAGCACGGACCTTAGTGAAATCAACTTCTTTCAAGAGGAGTTTATACTACGTGATATTTTCGTGATCTTCCAAAGTTACTATTCCTCTCAAACGTTCCTCTGATTTGCCATTCTTTCTACCATATTCAAAAATGCAAATACGTTTTTACGTCTCTATTTTAATTTTATAAGAATGAATATTCAGCTTTTCACAAGATTTTTTGTATAATAGTCTTATGTGAAAATTCATAAAAAACACGAAATGTTTTTTGCGTTGGTTATATCATGCATACATTTATTCTTCAATAAAAAAGTCATCTGATTTTTTCCCATCCCCGAAAAATTAATAAAAAAAGCACTTTCCGCCATGACGAACTATTTAAAATGAATAATAGTGAAAATCTCAAATGAATCGATAGTCTCTAGCGTAAAACATAGATTACATATTTTTTAACTCGTTGCTCAAACGGTATAGACAAAATACCGTGCTGAAATATATTCATCGACTTCAGTTTCATCTTGATATAGTGAATGACCAAGTCATCTAACTTACAAATAATGAAATGATAAAAACAAGAACGAGAAGCTGTTCAAAACAAGAGGCATAAATAAGAACGAGATCCAACAATTAAGTGTATATGATCATCCACAACATGAATAAAAGAGCTCCTTTTTACTATCTGGTATCAACTAGGTCAGTTTTATTGTTGTCATATTTCGTGGATTCTGTAACTGCATATCACTCATCACAAATGCTCTTAGATGTATTCCCCAGCTACAGAAAGGTCCGGCGTTCACAAACTGGCATACATGCTTGAAAGGTATGACCAACACATCTGACATCCATGCATGTCATTGATGATTCACACACAGACCAGACTTCTTGAATCTTGTGTGTCAAACATGTCAGCATGAATGAACGGTTAATGAAGAATAGTTTTTGATATTATTGGTTCAATTTCTAGTAGTCTTTTCAAGAGAACCTTATATGCACTATCTTCCATTGTTCTATTCATATAATCTTTTGATTTCGTTTGTCACAGGCATAGATCACTATGAATTCAAGCTTGTTGCTGCATGTTTGTCATTCTAGAACTGAGGCCAGTTCATGACAGCGTTTACGAAAAGAAATAAATTCCTTTTTTTATCTTACCGACTTTTTTCTCAAATGAGATGGTTTGATATTTCCTTGTATACGGTTTTCTCATCATCTCCTGTAGATGACTTCCTGAGATGATGTAAGCTATGGTTCAACTTAAAACTGCCAAGAAAATCGATGAATAGGTATGTTCCTTTTTAATTATGTCGTTTCCAAACTGTAAATAACCGAACAAGTGATGATATTCGCGTAGAAAGAGAATTCAACAATCGGTTATAATGACTACCTACAAACCAGTCAAAATTCTTATTTTTGACAGGTCGGGGATTAACGTCAGTTATTAATCAGAATACACTCCACAGAAACATATATTTTGAAAATAGAATAATAATAACAGAATTCAGTTCCAAAAATAAACTGATGGTATCACTTATAACTTGGAACAAATCTACATCGGGAATGTATGTTTCTGAAGGATATTCATATTGAAAGTCACCATCAGATTTTTTTTGGAACTACCAGAGAAAGAAGAAGACTTACCAAGATTTTGCTCAGTGTAATATTCATTTTCAACATTTTGCTTGAAATTCCTCAAAAATTCACACTTTTCATATTCCTCCTGGTGGACCATAATTAAATCCAACAAATATATGGTCATCAAAGGTTTCTTCTCCACATCTACGATCAATCTCTTCAAATATTCCATGAAGTACAACACGAAAGCATCTATTCGTTGAGGGTGTAGCCTTAAGGTTCTCAAACTACACAGAAGCATGTCTCCGTATATCATTTTGGTTCTACGTATAGTATAATTAAGATTACAGATATCAACTTCAACATTGTAATATTTATTCAGTGATTTCAGTTTGTCTCCAGTATCGCAGTATGATTTTTCCATCAACATATACTCTTTCATTAAATTGAAGGCATAGTCTAAAAAACTATGATTTATTTCCCTTTGGCTTTTACGATCTCTGGCATTGGACAGGTTATACATTTGAGGCAAGAGACGTCTTGTTGGCATGAAAGAACATCCAGCATTTGGGCAACTATTCACTGGATCTCCACTTACAACTGGGCAAGTTAGGGTTGGATGCTTTTCAATCTCAGGGACAACTGATGTTTCCTTGGTCATATCATTTGATTCTGATGATTTTTGTTGGTTCGCGCTTACACCACTGTCATTCGGACTGATAGGATTTATTGTTGAAACATTTGATTGATTGGTAACAACAGTAGCTTCAGGTTCATTCGATTGGATCGCTTCACTGTTTGGGCTCATTTGAATGACAGTTGGAATCATTACGTTTGGGGTCTCCGACCCATCGCCACTAGGATTCATAGAACATCCATAACTTTGTGGTCCAATACTAGAATTATCCTTACGTTCTATTGTAGAATTTTTACTGAGCATTTTCTTCAATTCTTCAATATTATTTAGTGTTTCTTCTACGTTTATATCAACAGTTTTGTCAACGGTCTGTGGTTCCAAGGATGGGATTACAGAAATTTCTGCAGGCGTTGTTGTTTTTGTGTTTACTACAGGTTCATTTGTTACGCTATCTGTTCTCTCTAAACTTTGCACATCGCGAAGTGCTTCATCGTTAACTTCTGTTTTGACCTCAATATGACCTTGGAGCATATCAAAATGGAAATCACAAGCCACTTCGTCCGCTTCTTTTTTAATTTCAGGGTTTTCGATAACTCTTACATCTAGAAGAATTTCATCTTCGTCATTCCCTAAAAGTTCACTGACTTCCCTAGAGAAAATATCATCATCAATATTCCTGTTTCCTTCACTTTGTGGTGAATCAAATTCACAATTGTCATCTTGAGCATTGATCTGTTCATCATTGTGCAAACCGCTGTTATTTTTAGGAGATGAATTTATAGATTCTTGGGATACTCCTAGATATTCTTCTGAACAGGCCGAAAGTTCATCAGTCTCATTGCTTTTCTGGAACAGCTCTGCCGCATTGTTCTCATCTTCAGGAGATATAAATTGGGTAGATATTCCTACAGGTTCTACTGTACAAACAGCACTAGTCTTTCCAATAGTACTCTTGGCCTTCTGGCAGCCCTCTACCACTTTCTGATCTTTAGGAGATGAATTTGAAGATTCATGGGATATTCCAAGAGGTTCTGAACTTCGTTCATTGTCTTTCTGGTGCAGCTCTACCACATTCTCTTGATTTATAGGAGATGAAATTATCAAATCGTTATGTATCAGCACAGATTCGACTGAACTATTAGCACTAGTTTGTTCATCAGTTGCATTGCCTTTCATCAGCAGCTCTGCTGAAATGTTTTGATCGTCAAGAGATGAAATTATCGATTCGTCCTGTATGTCCGAAGATCCTGTTGAACAGTCGGCTCTGGTCTGTTCATGAGTGGCATTGTTTTTCTGATTTTGATTCGAAGGATAAGTCATCGATTCGCTGTGTATGTTTAGAGATTGTGATGAACAGTCTTCAATGTTCTGTTTATCAGTTGCATTGCCTTTCTGGTGTAGCTGTACTTCATTGTTTTTAGGAGATGAAATGATCGATTCACTGCGTATGTTTGCAGGGCAGTCTTCACTATTCTGTTTATCAATCGTTTCTTGCGTTGGGATTATAGATTCATTCGGTAAGGCTGCGGATTCTGATGAACACTCAAGGACCCCGGGCCTAGGACTATAATCTTCATGAATAAGAGAACTGGTCTGTTTTTCAGTTCCAGTGTCTTTCTGTTTCATTTTAGACAGCGAAGAAATACTGACGTTGATATCCTCGATTGTTTCATCCAGAGCTTTTATCAAGCTGTCAGAACTATCAATTGAACCTTCTGGAATATGCAATGAATATTCCTTTTCGGCAGTATCGTCCCTCTCATCCAGGCATGGGGTTGAACTCCTTTCGGGGATCGGTGGTACGCAATTTTCTTCAGTTATATTGTATTCTGAATCGTCATCAACTATCATAGGAAGAGATTTGCCTTTTGGGACGATGGATGTACAAGCGATCGTCGAATGGTTGGAAGTGCTGTGAGATACCGTCGACTGCACTATATACGTAATGGTATTATGTGATGTGTTTTTGTCTATTTTTTTATCTTTGGTAGCTGTAGATTTCACAAGCTTTTTGCAAAACTTATCTTTGTTCTCCATTAGTCTTGGACGTTTGGGATTGACCTTCCCGACCGAAGATGATTTCTCCTTGTGAATATTTTTTTTTGTCGCTGTACCGTCAGAGGGAGATTCTGAAATTTTACGCTTTAATCCTGTACTTGAATGACGTTCAGAACTACTCTTTGAAGATACAGAAGCTACTTTATCTTTCTGTTTTCCAATATTTTCTTTGGTCTCTTTAATAGTGTGCAATTGATCAACTTTATCTTTTCCAGCAACAATTCTATGCTTAGAATTGACTTTAGTCGATGAAGATTTGACATGTTTTCGTACCTCTCCTTCAACTGTAGAAGTCTTATTTTCTTTAGTATGTTGCCTTCCTTGTGTTGAAGCGTCAATTTTTGATTCCGCTGGCTGTTCGTCTTCTTTCTTACTTTCCAAGTACGATTTCCTGGTGTCTATCAGAGATTCTATACTCAACTCGGAAAGTTCTTGAAATGAGTTATGTTCTTTCTGAATACGAACATGACAACAATATTTCTCCAAGTCCGGCTTATTGTATTTTTTCAATTCCACACGATTTTTGATGCAAACTAATTTCTTATCATTTATATGACCCCCTTTCTTCGAAATCTTCGGAGCAATATGATTCGCAGGTTTTTTGAAACTCACTTTCTTATTATTGCACTCTAACGATAATTTTGTTTTACAAAATTGTGGTAATTTCAGCTCGAGAGGGACTGATCTCGACATAGTGCCCATTGGCTGTCTACGTGGATCTACCAATTTTGTTGTGATATTTTCGTTTTGGTCGGAATTTTTATTGTCTGGATACACTTCAGAAGACCGGCTTCTTTTTTGCAACCGTGGATCTTTGCCTGTTGTAGTAGGCTTGATTAAGTCAGATGTTTGTACCGTATCGGTCTGTTTCGGAGGAACTGGAAGAGAATTTGTTAAAGTAGTGTTATTGCTGATGCTGCTGCTACTACTACTAGTACTGGTCGTTGGATTAACATCCTTATTTATTTTTGATGGTGTGCTATCTGGTTTGGGTTCATCACTTTTACTGTTTGAACTTTGTTCCTGTGAATTTGTCGAATCTAAATTATTAGAGCCCATCTCCTTTAACAGATTCTCTTCTTCCTCATCGGTCCCCAAGTCCATGCTGACACCAGAAGAATCAGAACCTTCCGATTTTTTGGATTCAGTCTCCTTATCTCGATTTTCAGCTTTATGATTGCTATCGGAGGAGCTTGTTGGTTGACTAGAGACATTTTTACCACACTCGCTCTCTGCTGTTCTTAGGTTTCGCAGTACTTTTCTATCTTGAAGAAATGGTGGTCTCTGACGAGATTTTCTGTGGATTTGGGGTTCAGGATCTCTTCTAGGGTACCTGTATAAAAACGTAACTTTTATAATTCAAAGATGAAACTAACAAAAACAATAGAATTCATGGTGAAGGTATATAACATTGAGAGAACCGAATATTTGAAAATTTTCATCAATCATCCTTGTTTTCAGATGATCAAGTGACCAGGAAAATGTGGACCATAACTCCTGTCCAGATATATCATTGAAAAATAATTCAATCGAAATGGTGAATAAAACGAGAACTGATCACTACAAAATATTCACTTTAATTATAATAATAAATTTCAATTTAGTATGCATTTATTGTTCATCTGTTCACCTTAGCTCGTAAGAAAAATATCATAAATCCAGATTGAAAATTCTTAATAAATATCCATCTGCAGGGTTGTAAACCGTGCTTATTCGTTCAAATTAAAACTCCAAAAAATTGTTCGAAACTAATGCTCAGGCTCGACGAAAAATATATGTTCACCTCACCATCATGTATGATGGTCGTATAACATCGAATTTCAGGGTTAAATACTTGACTTTTGAGCCAATTTCATGGAAAAGGATTCTGTCAATTCTGTGAAAATATCTGAACGACATACGGTGGACGTTTCATAAAGTGAAACTAAAAAATTTAGAAGTAGACGAATATTTTTCAACGACTACAAGAGGAAACACAACCACGTGACATTCTCGTGATGTCATAATTTGCCCAGAAGGATGAGGGAAAAAATAATATGCGGAGTTGCCAGAAAAATTTAATGATCAGTAAAATTTAGTAATATTACCTACATTAGTACCAATTCTCGTTGAAAGGAGTTTTATAAATTTTCACGAAATTAGATTTTTCCCTCTTTTGATTTTTAAGGGTTTTTTTTTTTTTGAAGAAAACTCGCCAGTTCTCTGCTGGGATACCAAATCATCTATTCTTTTTATATAAACGAAAAGTTACCAAAAGCATAAATTTTTTTCATTCGCGAATTGAAAATATTGAATTAATACAATGTAGATTATTGTTTAGAAATTATGCGATTTTTGAGAATAAATATCTCTAATTTTATTTTGAACTGAGCAGTCACGTGGTGGTGTTTCCTCTTAAAGAGCTCATTATTGAAAATAATTGAATTAAAATAGGGACGTTCTTCGGCGATAGGAGCATATTAACGAAGCGATCACATAGGTTCCTGTCATTTCTGAAGTATAAAATGTTTTCTCCTGCTTTGGTATATCGGGTGTCCCAAATTCGATGGCCTATTAGACGTTTCTGGAAAACTAATCATAATTTTGAGCTGAAAATTTGCATATTGGGGTTTGAGACAATGATCTTTCTCCCTAAAATATTTTCTGATCTCTACAACTTCCGGTTATACCGGAAACAGACTACAACTTCCTCATTTCAAATGGCACACCCAGTATATTATTGCATCATTAGATAGCTTTTTTGATGGCAATTTCGGCAATATGCCATACCTTGGGGTAAAATTCAACGGTCCATGAGTTATTGGGATTCTTATGAAAAAAAAAGGTGGCGATGAGGACTCACATTTTTTTTAATATTTCAGCAGAAAAAGATGCTTTCGAAAAAAATTTGGTTTGTTTATTTTACGCAAATACGTAGTATTATAAGACGGTTTTCGGCTTGGACCAAAAATGTACAGGGTGTTTAAAAGAGGATCATGAACTTGGACAACTCAAATTCATCAAAACTCAAGATTTTCAGATAAGAACCTATATTTTTTATTATTCCAGTCGATTCTACGTACAAAAATAGTGGGGGTTACTTCAGCAAACCCTATCCCTAAAATGAATACCTCAAGAGTTATCGGGGAAGAACTTCAAATGAGGAAAAACCGCTATTTATAATTGTGGTAATAACTGTCTGTTACTTCCATAAAACACAGAAAGAAAATAAAATTCGATGTTTCCATAACTAAATTTGACATATCAAGAATTGTAATGAATTATTCGTAATTGAAAATTGTATTGGTTTATGGATTTCTCAACAATACCAACGAAAAATTAATTAAAATTCATGAAATGTGAAATTCAGTTATCCAAACATCGAATTTTATTTTTTTTCTGTGTTTTACGGAAGAAACAGACAGTTATTCCCACAGTTATAAATAGCGGTTTTTCCTCATTTGAAGTTCTTCCCCCATAACTCTTGAAGTATTCATTTTAGGTATAGGGTCTTCTGAAGTAACCCCCACTATTTTTGAAAGTAGAATCGACTGAAATAATAAAAAATATAGGTTCTAATTTTAAAATCTTGAGTTTTGATGAATTTGAGTTGTCCAAGTTCATGATCCTCTTATAAACACCCTGTACATTTTTGGTCCAAGCCGAAAACAATCTTATAATACTACGTATTTGCGTAAACGAAACAAAACGAATTTTTTTCGAAAAAGGCTTTTTCTGCTGAAATATTCAAAAAAATGTGAGTCCCCATCGCCACCTTTTTTTTCATAAGAATCCCAATAACTCATGAACCGTTGAATTTTTACCCAAGGTATAGCATATTGCCGAAATTGCCATCAAAAAAGCTATCTAATGATGCAATAATATACTGGGTGTACCATTTGAAATAAGGAAGTAGTAGTCTGTTTCCGGTATAACCGGAAGCTGTAGAGATCTGAAAATATTTTAGGGAGAAAGATCATTGTCTCAAACCCTAATATGCAAATTTTCAGCTCAAAATTATGATTAGTTTTCCAGAAACGTCTAATAGGCCATCGAGTTTGGGACACCCGATATACAGGGAGTTTAAAGTTCGACGGCGTATTAGACGTTTCTGGAGAACGGGGCCGATTTGGAATCTGAAAATTCGGAATATGACATTGTTCATGATGCCCTATTCAGTTAAAATATTTTCGAAGTTCCGGCACTTCCGGTTATACAAGAATTGAAAAAAAATCTCAAAAAAATTTTTTTTTTCATTTTATGTCTAAGATATTATCAAGATTTCCATTTTCAATTACTCTTTTCTACAATTATTGCGTAAGTCCTTATAATTCTCAAAATATTAAGAAAAAAGAGAGAATTTCCATAGTCACTATTACGTGATTTATTTTTACTGTGAATATTCTATGCGTATACTCCATTCACTTTCTCAAACTAGAATGATGTTGGGATATCGTACATATCTTGAATTTGACAAATATCATCACAGGGTGTTTAAAATATTGTGCCAAAAATTGTGAACAAAATTTGATCGTAACTTTCGATTTTCAAATTAGAACCCTATTTTTTTGTTTTTTTCCTTGGATTCTACGGTGAAAGATAAGGGTAGTGTCCAAACATGATTGTGCTCTCAAATTCAATAATTCAAGAGTTAGAAAATAGACTGATTAGCCATTTGGTCTTTCCGGCAGAAACAATTCAAAGAGGCGGAAAACCGCGACAGATGGAGAGAACTTGGCGAGGTCTATGTCCAGGAGTGGACAGCTGGTGGCTGATGAAGAGGAAGAAAAAGAGAAAGCGGTATGCACAAAGAAATCGAATCAGGAGTTGAATCGAAAATGGCAGAAACATCAAACTCACAAACAATAATAATAACACGAAAAAACACGGGAATTTTACTACCATATTCTTGTTGTAGTTGGTTGGTTCTAAAAAATGGCAGTTATGTAGTTTTTGAGATACCTCCAATGATTTTTGAAGGCGAAAAATCAACAAATTTCAACACTGCCACTATTATACAAGGTGAGTCTTTTACTTGTACATATATTTTAACCCAAGATTCCTGAGGTCAAATGGAACACTTTTTACCTTTACCATTTTTTCCGATTCGGCCCGGTTAAAAAGATACAGGCTGTTGAAAATCGTTAAAAAAATATGATTTTCGGCTTTATCTCGTAAATGGTTGTATCGAAGGAAATGATTTTTGAAATATAGCTTTTTTTTGATGTGATACATCTTATCCGAACACAAGATTCCATACACATTCTTCTGTTTCTTTATTATGAACATTACATCCCATAAAATACCAGAAATTCGAAGAAACCAACTCTTAAGAGTATTTTGAACGTTCATTGAAGAATATTTGGCTAATTTGAAAAATAAAAGTATTCTTCATGTTTTCTCGTACAAAGCGCCGTTTTCGAATAACTTGATCTTAAAAAAAAAAAATTATCTGTGAAATTCAAAAAATTGGGTACTTTGGCTGAATGCAACTCTGTTCTGTTGTGGAAAAAAAACCACAGAAATGAATATCTACTATGATGTCATGTCTCAAATTTTAGAATTGAAGTACTAGCCAACTTAGTTTGAAAATGAAGTTGTAAAAGTGAATAAGCTCACCTCAACTCCTCGATTTGATTAAAAATTACTCAGCTTTGGCACAGCTCTGATAATAAGAAGATACTTCACTAAAATCAACATTCTTTTTCTGTCTGCGTTAGAACTTTCATAGATGAATATTATTTATTTGAGATTTTAAGGTTAAATGGCAATTCTTGTAAACAACGATATCATATAAATGAAATATAATGAATGAATGGATATGAGTATCAGAGCTAATATGGGTGGTAGCGAGCCAATACCTCCTAGGAGGTATTGAGCGAGCTCAATTCGTTATAATTATCGAAAATGAAATAGAAATCAAGCGAAGAATATTTGATCTTTAGCGTCAACGGAATTGGAATAACTCATTTATTTTATTATAAACACTACTTTGTTCAACAAATGGAATGTTAAACGTGAGTTTATGATGGTTTTTCTAATTTAGTAGTTTATTTCCAAGGTTCAAAAGGTATATCTTATGCTTGAGAAAACTTCAGTGTTCCGGTTTTCAGGGGTGAAATAGCTCATTTTGAAAATTTAAAATGGCTATATCTTTTTAACAGGGCCGAATCGGAAAAAATGGTAAATGAAAAAAGTATTTTTTTTTACCTCAGGAACCTTCGGTTAAAATATATGTACAAGTCAAAGACTCACCCTGTATATTTTTTTTATTACTTTCCCTTTTAAATTGTTTTCTAATAAGATGTTTCATTACGAATAGCGCTATCTGGGCAGCTGTCACTTTTGTTTGAAGCTGTCATCTTTTGACATTTGACAAATAAAAATTTCATTACTAAAAATGGAACGATACATGCGTCAACAACGCACTGACATTGTTAAAATTTACTACAAAAATGATGAATATTTAGCAGGCACTTTTGAGCCGTCGTGAAACTTTTTCTCGGCTGGCAATAAAAAATTGTGGTAATGGTGGAAAAATTTGAGCTGCTAGGACAATAGGCTAGGCATACCTTTCTTTTTGCAATGACATAAGCAGCAATGAATTTATGTCAAAATATAGTCGTTTATTTTCAAATATCAAAATGAAACCTCTTATTGGAAAACACTTTATGAGATGTAACTATATTTTTTGTCTGGACAAAATTATAGATTTATACTTATTCATCACAATATTTTCTATTCGTATGTACCTACTGTAGACATGAATATTCAACGCAGATAATATTATTTCAGAAGCATCACACAATTTATGCAGAACAGATTGAAATCAATCGAATTACCTTTTTTGAAAAGATCTATTTTCAATATTCTATTAAATAAGATTAAATAATTAACCACGGTACCAAATTTACCGTGTTTTCCATTGAAGTTTTGGAGTCGGCGAAAATAAACCAATATTATTGAAAATAATAAATCAGATCATGTGTTAGAAACTTGGCGTTATGTATTCATGATACACAAAAGGAACAATGATTAAAAAAACAAATTTTTCACTTTTTAGCCCGCCTATTTTGTCGAGTGAGAATTTTTGAAAGTTTCATTGGGGTTTTCAAACGTGAGCACAATTCCATCAAACTTTCTTTTTAGTGATATTAATTCCATGCTTCAGTTCACGTTTCATTCGATAACAAAATAATGAGGAATTTATTACACCGGGAAAAGAAATTTGTTTGAGAACATTTGAAGGGGTTTCAATGTAAAAAAAAAAACTAGTTATGTTTGAATTATAAAAATAGCAATCAATATTAATAATGTTTAAGTATACTTTACTATACACATTCCCGTATTGAAAAATAAATGCCAAATTGGATACTTTTGTAGAGGAAGTCCTATTTCTATACTAAATTGACGAAAACCGATGCCTTTCCCTGAGGGCTGATTTTCAAGAGAAACTCCTCAGCTATCACCGTTACCATAGTTACCGAAAGTTTTTCGAAGGTATTCATTTTCGATAAATAGCTGTAACTTTGTTCGGTTGAAATTTTTTCTTTCTTGAAACAAATTTTTACGAAGAATTTAATGGCACTAGTTGAATTTTCCGCAAACGAATATTCCATGAGATACCGCTATGAAAATTATTCCAAATGTTACACTCTTTGTATTTCTACATTTTTCGATAGAGCTTCAAGTATTTAATTTTCAAATTTTATCCATTGGATGATATTTGGAGAATGCGAAATGTCAAATATTCATTGCAACACTCAAGTTCTGTTTAATTCGCAACATAAAGAAAATTTGAAAATTCAATATCCCAAACCTGACCGAAAAATATCAAGTATGCTATATTTTTGGAATGGTTATTTTAAACTATCGAAATATGTAGAAACACAATATGAAGTGATTTTTGAAAAAAAAATTTTTATAACGGTTATAGCTATGGAATTCCGGTTTTCGCCAATGAGTTTCTCATGAAAATTGGCCCTCAGACACCGACATCAGTTTTCGTCTATATCTAGTATAGAAATATGAGTTTACCTCCGAAAGTGTCGAATTTGGCCCACCCTGTTCAATCTAGATGTACAGGGTGGCCATTTGAAAACGAAACAGACGAGATTACAGACGAAATAAAGTTTTTCGATAGAAATGCTCGGACAGGTCGATTTCTGTTTCGAGGGGGACAACTTAAGATGTAGGTTACGGACGCATAGCGCTTCAACCCTTGCGACTACAACCCTCACCCCCAAATTTTGAATAGGGAAGATGGGGTGAGTGATACCTCATTTGAAAGGTATTTTTATACTAATTTCAGCACAGTAATTGTTTTTTCATTTTATGCATTAGTTCTCGAAATATTCTTAACTAAGTATTTGAAAATGAAGTGGTGTTTTCATGGCACTTGTAGTGTTTTGTGAAAAATCGACATTTTGAGCTTCAAAACAACCATGACTGTGGCTTCCTTCCTAACTAACTAACGCATGAATATTTCGAGAACTAATGCATAAAATGAAAAAACAATTACTGTGCTGAAATCAGTATAAAAATACCTTTAAATTGAGGTATCACTCACCCCATCTTCCCTATTCAAAAATTGGGGGTGGGGGTTGTAGTAGCAAGGGTTGAAGCGCTATGCGTCCGTAACCTACATCTTAAGTTGTCCCCCTCGAAACAGAAATCGACCTGTCTGAGCATTTCTATCGAAAAACTTTATTTCGTCTGTAATCTCGTCTGTTTCGTTTTCAAATGGCCACCCTGTATGTAATTTAGTACACAATACATTTCCATCAAATGAAGGTCAACGCAATCCGATCAATTTATATTTCACACTATAGCTAGATGAACTTTTTCAGTCAATTTGTGTTCATCACAAGGGTCCCTTACGGGAAAGAATAGGGGTAGTTTTGATTTCTGCGATTTTGTATGTTTTTTGAGGGTCTGAATCCGAATCTGGAGCATACCATCAAATTTTCGTGAAAGAAAACTGAAAAAATGCAAAAAAAAGGTAAAAATATCCATTTTCGGCGTTTTTTTTTTGCATATAACTCGGAAAATATCCATTTTTCGTGAATTACCTTCCTATAAAAATATTTTAATTCGAGTACTCTATTGCATGAATACCATTACAATATCATTTCCACAATATATTCATTGAAATCCATATACAAAGAAATAAACGCAAACTCAAAAAGTGAAAATGCTTTTTTTCTAGACTCATGATGGCTTCATAGTTTAATCTGGATTGTATTGAAAGAAGAAATGATTGAGTAGAATATATGTTATTAATAATAAAGTTTTGGAGTAGAAAAAGTAGCTCTTTGTACAGGCAGATAATAGTTATTTATAATACAAGTGCAGAAGGCATTCGTATTCTTCCACGAGTTCAAAATTCAAAAACGAGCCACGAAGTGGCGAGTTTTGGAATGAACGAGTGGTAGAATGAGCATTCTGTACGAGTATTATACATTATTTTCTCTAATTCATTGCATTTTTATTGAAATCAATGAAATATTTCCATAAATATCATTTAATGATTTTTGCATTGAAAAATGTTGGTTGGCAGAACTGATTTCTTTAAGGCAATTTGATGAATTGACAGATAAAGCCGTGGCGGAAAGTTCGGAGTACCAACATATAATAATAAAATATAACCATGAAAACTGTGCGTTTCTGATATATTCTCGCACGATTTTGTTCTACAGGATGTGGAAGAATGAACGGAATAACCACAGAATTAGAGAAAATACGTTAATTTTTAATGGTTTATCGGACAAAAAACCTTAATGAGAGAAATTTGTATCGCAAGGTCATTCACGAATTGAGAATAAAAATTGATATATTAAGAGTTACATGCAAAACACTGCCAAAAATTGACATTTTTTTAAAATTTTACTGCATTTTTTCAAAATGTTCTATCACGAAATTTCGATTTCAAACCACAGATTCGGATTCATCAACCAGAAAAAACATATTATATTGAAGAAATCAATACAACTCCAAAACCTTTCCTGTAAAAAACACATATTGACTTGACTAAACAGACATATTATGTAGAATAAAGGCAGCTAAGCGTAATAATTATTAAATATCTTATAACAACATCTTCAAAATATAATTTTTTTTCCATTATCGGTTGGCAAAAATCACATAATATATAACTTAGCAATTGTAACTAGGCTTTGGATAAATATGCATTTGCATCATAATCAGAGCCGTATCTAGGGCGTGCCAAAGGTGGCACTTGCCACGGGCGCAAGGTCTGTAGGGACTCCCAAAAATATCCAAAAAAAAAAAAATTGGGGCACCAGGTGAAATAATTCGAAATATCACAATTCAGTTCTCATGTATACGCCTTGCAACGAGCGATGCCGAGAAACCTGGAAAAATTTTAAAAATTGCTAACCTTCCTTAGAATTTGCATACTAATCCTAAAATAATGACAAGATCAACAAAACTTTAATTTAAAGTAGGAAAAAATATAAATATGACTATGTTCAAAGGTGTTGCATTCAGATCAAGCTTGTCGGTATTTCTTCGACAAACACTACCATCTATTTTTGTGTGGAGTGCTGCTTCTTTTTTTATACAATTTCATAACAATCAGTTTTTTAGATCTTCACGAGTTATCTCTTAATATCTATATGAAATGTGTATTTCAATGGTTTCAATAAAAATATATATACAGGGTGTCTATGAATAGTTGCGAAAAACATTAGGGGGTGATTGCTTGTCAAAAAATAGGGTGAATCTTTTATATAATTTTTTTTCAGCCACTTACTGCTAATTACAGCCCCCAAAAGATGAATTCACAAAAATGAAATTAAGCTGACATTTTATGCGGGCGAGAAGGCATTTAAAAAAATTATTGGTGGTGTCCCTCTATGATTCCAAAGGGTGGAAAAAGCCACCCCTCAAACTTGTTCGCCTATTTTGATAGTTTACAATAAGAAAATTAATTTTGTATAGACTGGTCCATTCTCAACAACTAATGTCTCTTGTAATTTTTTGATAAAATTCACGTTTTTTGAGAATAAAACATATAATACGCCTGAATTGTGGAGGTTGGAATTATTTTCGACCCCAAATTTATCCAATAGGCAGATGTCAAATGGAATTTTTATTGGGTGGTACAAATATAAAATAAATGTAACAAAAAAAAACAACTATAAACTTTTCACAAATTAAAAGCTACTTTTCGCCAATTGAAAGCTACTTTTCGCCGCAATCTTTAGGGGGTTGTAACTAAGCAGGTGAAGGCTTAAAAAAAAGTTTATATGAAAGACCCATTCTATTTTATGACAAGGAATCGTTTCCTGAATTTTTTCGCAATTATTCATATACACCTTGTATAATATTGTGTTTTATTTTAAAACTTTAACGAAAATAAATGACTTAAATTATGAACAAAGAAATACTATAAGATAACATAATGGATGAAAACAAAAATCTTCTAAAATGGGGGGCGCTGTCTAATATATTGCCACAGGCTTAATGGTACCTAGTTACGGATCTGATTTGCATGACTGCATATTGCAAGTATTAATGCATATTTGAGACATTTTAAAGTTAAGGTAAATATTTAAGTTATTTTATGTTTCATCTGCACATTTTCGAGATTCCAAGAAAGTGTGATTTTAAACATGAACGGATACAATAGAACCGTACTTCGAAAATATATTTGACAAATCCCAAACAGCTTTTATGATACTTTATGACCTACCCAACCCCCTTAGAATGGAGTATTCAGAAAAAATATTCATCTCAATTGCTGACATTAAAAACATCTGGTAATAAAGATAGTTTACATTAAAAAATTTATTTTGAGCCGTCAGTTTGTCCGTTTGTTGTCCAATTTTAAAAAGCGATTATCATTAAATTCAATGTTACTTGTATTTCCAAGGTTATTATGAAATTGGGACTTGGAACCTAAGAGACTTTCTTTCGAAACAGCATACAAATTGGTGAAAAGGTTTTTGACACTAATAATGAAGAAAAAAGAAATGGAAACTATTAATCTTGACAAGATTGCAAACTTCACACTTTACAAATACAGGGTGTCCCGTAAAGACCACGTCAAACCGAGGAAGAATGTAGATCAAAGGATAACCCACCTGCTATGACAAAATTCCCATAATAAAAGTCTTACAGTTTTCGAGATATTTTTTTTTTTAAAATAATGAATTTTCGCCCCTTTCAATAGTTTTGCCCTTACGGTTGGTACAATTTTGCATCTTTCTGGTTAATTTTTTCAGTAAAATATTGCTGAAGAATGATTTTAACGTTTACATTTAAAACATCCTCCGAAAATTTTTAAGGGGGGCTATGACAAATATTTTTATTGGAAATTTTGGTAGTGGATTATTTTGTTCATGAAGTTTAGCCCATCGTAGTGGAAAAAAAATGTACCGAGCTACTGCTGCACATTACACCAAGAAATTGTCTATTTTATAGTGATTTCAAAGAGGTATCACACAAGTCATTTGTTATTCAAAGAAAAACGATATGGCTGTTTTTATCCAAATGGGTCCGTTTCTGACAAAATCAAGTTTGTCAATTCTGTTAAGAAATCTTCGATGTTGCATTACTTAGTGAACAATGGCAATTGTTTACGTGCGAAAATATTACTCGCATAATTATTCACCTCAACGAAATTCAATTTTGCCGGCAAATTTTGGAAAACATCATGCAGATCCAGATTTTTTTAATAAGATCATTTGGAGATCTTGAATCGATATTGTGATCCTCACCTCGTGTGGATTAATGATTTTCCAGCTATGCAAATTGTGGAGACTCATGTACCCATCTTCGGTACAGGAAGACTCGTCGCTCCAAATGATCTTATTAAAAAAATCTGGATCTGCATGATGTTTTCCAAAATTTGCCGGCAAAATTGAATTTCGTTGAGGTGAATAATTATGCGAGTAATATTTTCGCACGTAAACAATTGCCATTGTTCACTTAGTAATGCAACATCGAAGATTTCTTAACAGAATTGACAAACTCGATTTTGTCAGAAACGCACCCATTTGGATGAAAACGGCCATATCTTTTTTTTTTAATAACAAATGACTTGTGTGATACCTCTTTGAAATCACTATAAAATAGACAATTTATTGGTGTAATGTGCAGCAGTAGCTCGGTACATTTTTTTTCCACTACGATGGGCTAAACTTCATGAACAAAATAATCCACTACCAAAATTTCCAATAAAAATATTTCTCATTGCCCCCCTTTAAAATTTTCGGAGGATGTTTTCAATGTAAACGTTAAAATCATTCTTCAGCAATATTTTACTGAAAAAATTAACCAGAAAGATGCAAAATTGTACTAACCGTAAGGGCAAAACTATTGAAAGGGGCGAAAATTCATTATTTAAAAAAAAAAAATATCTCGAAAACTGTAAGACTTTTATCATTGGAATTTTGTCATAGCAGGTGGGTTATCCTTTGATCTACATTCTCCCTCGGTTTGACGTGGTCTTTACTGTATAACAATTATTGGTGGAATAAATCAAATAATAGTCGTTTTGCGAAAAAAAATTGGTTAATTTTAGATAAAACTTTTGGATGTCAATTCTTTTGGAATGTTTGCGTGATCTTTCAAAATGCGGAAATCTGCACTGCTATAGAGGATTGATCATTCGCTCCTTTTGTACCTTATGTGACCTAGAACGATGTTTCTCAGAAATCAAAAATATTTTTTTTAATAAAAGGCGTAATTTTTAATTTTGACGATCTATTAAATGTCATAGTGAATTTATTTTAAATAGATTAAAAAAAATACATTTTTAATGTTTTAGATGCATTTTCGCACTTATTTAATGCATATTTACCCAGCCAAGTCATAACAATTGAAAACTACATTAATCAATTTTATTTATAAAATTATTATTATGAGGAATCGATAAAAAAAATTGACTATATATCGTAATATAACACGATATCTCCCGAATTTCTCATTCAATAAAAAACTATTATCATAAGTAATTGCACAAGTGCATCAAAATTACCGATAATTTTGCATGACAGCGTGTTGTCATGAAAACTGCATGAGTTCATTTTCATTTTTGGAGAAAGACCCCTCCACCAAAAATGAAAATGACCGAATGCAGTTTTTCAAAGAAAACACGCTGGAATGCGAAATTATCTGGTAATTTTGATGCACGGGTGTAATTCGGGAGAATATTTCCCGAATAAACTGTTACATCACTTGTCAAACTGATGTAGAATGGAATTGCCATAGATTCGAACTGTGTAAGATGCTTAGAAACTATGCATCTATGAACAGAACAATTATCGCAGGGCTGTTTTGCTTCCTACAATGCAATTATCGCTGTAATTTTCGATAATTGTTCTCCATTTACATAGAAATTTTGACAGGAAGGAAATATTCATTTAAATTGCTTACCTCAATGTTCTGGATGATTGATCCCAAACTATATGATTTTTGAACTTCATAAGCAAATTTCTAAACAACTGATAACACCGCAAATGGTACGCTTGTGCCTCGTTCAAATCCCTTGGTATATTTGCACATTTTTCAAGCAGATTATTCTTTTCGAGAATTTCGAAAATTCTTTTACTTCTTTTTCGAACACAATCAGAAAAACTAATGAAATTTCCGCCCTTATTCGTGCAGAACGCACAAAAGGGTCTAGTCCTTTTTTGCGAACACTGAACTTCGAATGACACAACGCTCACTAAACAACTGTCAACTACGGAGTAGATACTAGGCACTAGGGATAGATATCCTAGAGATCATAAATAAACAGTTAACTGAACAACCATCATAGTATTAAAATTAAATGGCCTCTACAATCACTTTTACCTAGCTTCGTAAAATATGAGAGCACAGTGGTCAGATGATTTGTACAAACCGTAAATGAATATAGGTGATGATTGTGTGAAGGTATTTTCTCCACGGCTTATTTATATTCGAAAGAATAAAGAAATTGAAACTGTTAAACTTGAAGCAAATTTTAAACTTCGTCCATTATTTCTTCTTTCATCTATGAAAAAACTATATAAAGAGTATCTCAATGGAAAAATTATAATTATATTATATTATATTATATAATTATATATATTATATATGAAATAAAATGTTTCAGATATCTATAATATATATAATATATCAGATATCTATAATAGGAATCTAGTGTGATCTTTCTCGCTCTTTTAGAGAAATTATTCTTTTTCAGATCGAATATTTCGTGTTTTGAATAAATGGAATTTGTATTCGAGAGATTCAATGTCAACCGATTTTTGTATCTTATTTGATCCGAAGGTATTCTACAATTACTTGTGGTCGGCGGACAAACTCATTTTTGTTCGATTTTTGGATTATGCAGGGTGATTAAAAATTCAGTATCAAGATTTCAGGGACATATTTCCGTGTCAAAATAAGACAATTTCTTTCCATGAACATTTGTCCGCATATGAGTTTCAAGATTTTTTGAATGTATTTTCCTTCTTAGCTTTCAGTTTTTCAGATATTAAGATCAAATTTGAAATATAGGTTACGTTTTAGGGTTTACAATGTTTACATCATCCGCTATGCCGAATGATCGTAACAAGCTGCTACAGGGAGATATTTTTTCAGAAAAAATATTCATCTCAATTGCTGACATTAAAAACATCTGGTAATAAAGATAGTTTACATTAAAAAATTTATTTTGAGCCGTCAGTTTGTCCGTTTGTTGTCCAATTTCAAAAAGCGATTATCATTAAATTCAATATTACTTGTATTTCCAAGGTTATTATGAAATTGGAACTTGGAACCTAAGAGACTTTCTTTCGAAACAGCATACAAATTGTTGAAAAGGTTTTTGACACTAATAATGAAGAAAAAAGAAATGGAAACTATTAATCTTGACAAGATTGCAAACTTCACACTTTACATATATAACAATAATTGGTGGAATAAATCAAATAATAGTCGTTTTGCGAAAAAAAAATTGGTTAATTTTAGATAAAACTTTTAGATGTCAATTCTTTCGAAATGTTTGCAAGATCATTCAAAATGCGGAAATCTGCACTGCTATAGAGGATTGATCATTCGCTCCTTTTGTACCTTATGTGACCTAGAACGATGTTTCTCAGAAATCAAAAATATTTTTTTTAATAAAAGGCGTAATTTTTAATTTTGACGATCTATTACATGTCATAGTGAATTTATTATCTGTGAATTTATTTTAAATAGATTGAAAAAAATACATTTTTAATGTTTTAGATGCATTTCCGCACTTATTCAATGCATATTTACCCAGCCAAGTCATAACAATTGAAAACTACATTCATCAATTTTATTTATAACCTTATTCACTGAATTGTCTATAAGGAATCGATAAAAAAATTTGACTATATATCGTAATATAACACGATATCTCCCGAATTTCTCATTCAATAAAAAACTATTATCATAAGTAATTGCACAATAGCATCAAAATTACCGATAATTTTGCATGACAGCGTGTTGTCATAAAAACTGCACGAGTTCATTTTCATTTTTGGAGAAAGAGCCCTCCACCAAAAATGAAAATGACCGAATGCAGTTTTTCAAAGAAAACACGCTGGAATGCGAAATTATCCGGTCATTTTGATGCACGGGTGTAATTCGGGGGAATATTTCCCGAATAAACTGTTACATTACCTGTCAAACTGATGTAGAATGGAATTGCCATAGATTCGAACTGTGTAAGATGCGTAGAAACTATGCATCTATGAACAGTGCAATTATCGCAGGGCTGTTTTGCATCCTACAATGCAATTATCGCTGTAATTTTCGATAATTGTTCTCCATTTACATAGAAATTTTGACAGGAAGGAAATATTCATTTAAATTGCTTACCTCAATGTTCTGGATGGTTGATCCCAAACTATATGATTTTTGAACTTCATAAGCAAATTTCTAAACAACTGATAACACCGCAAATGGTACGCTTGTGCCTCGTTCAAATCCCTTGGTATATTTGCACATTTTTCAAGCAGATTATTCTTTTCGAGAATTTCAAAAATTCTTTTACTTCTTTTTCGAACACAATCAGAAAAACTAATTAAATTTCCGCCCTTATTCGTGCAGAACGCACAAAAGGGTCTAGTCCGCATTTTGCGAACACTGAACTTCGAATCACACAACGATCACTAAACAACTGTCAACTACGGAGTAGGTACTAGGCACTAGGGATAGATATCCTAGAGATCATAAATAAACAGTTAACTCAACAACCATCATAGTATTAAAATTAAATGGCCTCTAGAATCACTTTTACCTAGCTTCGAGCACGGTGGTCAGATAATTTGTACAAACCGTAAATGAATATAGGTGATGATTGTGTGTAAGTATTTTCTCCACGGCTTATTTATATTCGAAAGAAAGAAGGAATTGGAACTGTTAAACTCGAAACAAATTGCAAATTTTAAACTTTGTTCATTATTTCTTCTTTCATCTATGAAAAAATTATATAAAGAGTATTTCAATGGAAAAATTGAAATGAGTATATGAAATAAAATGTTTCTATAATATGAATTCATCAAATGTGATCTTTCTCGCTCTTTAAGAGAAACTATTTTTTTTCAGATTGAATATTTCGTTTTTTGAATAAATGGAATTTGTATTCGAGAGATTCAATGTCAACCGATTTTTGTATCTTATTTGATCCGAAGGTATTCTACAATTACTTGTGGTCGGCGGACAAACTCATTTTTGTTCGATTTTTGAATTATGCAGGGTGATTCAAAATTCAGTATCAAGATTTCAGGGACATATTTCCGAGTCAAAATAAGACAATTTCTTTCCATGAACATTTGTCCGCAAATAAGTTTCAAGATTTTTTGAATGTGTTTTCCTTCTTAGCTTTCAGTTTTTCAGATATCAAGATCAAATTTGAAATATAGGTTACGTTTTAGGGTTTACAATGTTTACATCATCCGCTATGCCAAATGATCGTAACAAGCTGCTACAGGGAGATATTTTTTCAGGATTCAAGCCCTTTTTCGCCTTATAAACTTTTTTGTACTACACCGCTGGTAGATTCTAACATATGAAATTAATGAATTCTATATTTTGTTCATATAGTTTGCCGTCTCCTGTAATATTTACGCCATCTTCGATCGTTATCGAGAAAGAAGTGAAATCATTTTTTTATAATTCGCTTCAATCGAAATTTTCAACTGAAGGTAGAAACCCATTATCACAATGAAAACAAAAAACCAAACTTATTTGGTTTGTGATCCGAATTACAAGCTTTTTTGAACATTAATTAAAAATGAGAAAACCCAACGAACCTATATTATAAATTTGATCTCAATATCTCAAACTAAAAGAACTATGTAGAAAAAACTAAAAAAAAAATTAAAACTAAAACGCGGTGTAGTTTGGTAACGATGCGTTCGCGGGCAAGTATTTAGTGAAAAAGTTTTATTTCGACCTAAAAATACGCTCCTGAAATACTGATACTGAATTTTGAATCAAATCAAACATTTTTTGAATCCATTAAACATATCAATAGGTAATGACGAATTGAACTCAATGTCTTCAATATTTTATATAGGTGCAAAGAAAATGTTTATGTTTAATAAACTATTATTATCAAAATAAAACAAAATAATTTCCACTGGATTATTTAATTGTTGGCAACAATTGTTTCGCCACACTGTGGTTTCATCAGGCTACATTTTTGACTGATGAGAGTACAGAGTTTTTCGGAAACTTAAAGAAGAACAAAAATTCAACATTGGCAGAAAAATATTCAATAGGGTATCATAAACTTTTAAGTTATATTGGACAGTTTGCCGCCTGGGATTTCCAAACTATCGGAAGAAATTCAATAAAGGAGATGAGTTTGCATCTATTTGTTCGTGCAAAAAAATATTTTGGCTATTATACCTGTTTATTTCTAGGGATTCTAAAAGTGACAATCTTATGTTCTTTTTTTCTGAATGGAGGATTCCAAAGTTGTGCTCTGGATGATTTAATGCTTGGTGCTGAAATGAAAGATACTATAGGTCTTATTATACTCTTTGATGAAACTTTATAAAGATAATAACACTAGAGTATATTTCATTTCAGCACCAAACATTAAATTATCCAGAGCTCTAATATCAATTATATTCCCAAATTATACTCATCTATAAAACTTCATAAAGATAATAACCCCATTAGACCTATTGCATCTTTTATTTCAGCATCAAACATTAAATTATCCAGAGCTCTAATATCAATTTTACAAAAAGAAACAAAATTTCATTCAGTATACTTGATAAGAAATAGTTGAATTGATTGAGAAAATAAATTCTAAATTTGTTTCTTTCGATGTACTGAACTTATTTTCTAGCATTCCCCTATTAGAAACCATTGAATTAGAATAATAAAAGAATTACTCATTAAAAATAATACCAATCCGATTAAGATGAATGATATTTTAAATTTCTTAGAAATATGCCTCTCCAGAGCACAACTTTGAAATCCTCCATTCAGAAAATAAGAGCATAAGATTGACACTTTTAGAATCCCTAGAAATAAACGGGTATAATAGCCAAAATATTCTTTTGAACGAACAAACAGATGTAAACTCATCTTCTTTATTGAATTTCTTCCGATAGTTTGGAAATCCCAGGCGGCAAACTGTCCAATATAACTTTGAAGTTTATGATACCCTATTGAATATTTTTGTGCCAATGTTGAATTTTTGTTCCTATAAGAAGTTTCCGAAAAACTCTGTACTCTTATCAGTCAAAAAGGTAGCCTGATGAAACCACAGTGTTGCAAAACAATTGTTGCCAACAATTAAATAATCCAGTGGAAATTATATTTTTTTTTTCAATAATAATAATAGTTTATTAAACATAAACATTTTATTTGCACCTATTTAAAATATTGAAGACATTGAGTACAATTCGTCATTAACTATTGATATGTTTAATGGATTCAAAAAATGTTTGATTAGATTCAAAATTCAGTATCAATATTTCAGGAGCGTATTTTTAGGTCAAAATGAGAGTTTTTTCCTGAATATGTGCCCTATTTTTGTTCCTATTTAAGTTTACGAAAAACTCTGTACTCTCACCAGTCAAAAATGTAGCCTGATGAAGCAACAGTGTTGCAAAACAATTGTTGCTAACAATCAAATAATCCAGTGGAAATTAGTTTGTTTTATTTTATTTATAATGAATCCATTATATATTAAATAGGTGTTGCTCGAACGTTATTACTTCCGTTCGATTTGTTAATGAATTGCTAATGGAATAATTATTTTTGGGATTACACATCGATTATGAAAATATTTTGCATTATGTCTATGTCATAATGATCGATTTTGACAGTGATAAAATCGTGATTGTGAGTTCATATTTTTTTTAAATAAAATATGTTATAGTATAGCTATAAAATGATTGTCTCAAAAAAGGGATGTAATTACACGGAGGAAGAAACAAATAAACCTTTGGATCTTTTTAAAAAAATATCGGAATTTATTTTGTTCATAATCGTTCCATAAGTTTTTTTCATTCCAATATATGTATAATATAACCTATTTTTTTCCCATCCGATAGAGATGAAAAACAGGACCAACCAGCCATGCTCGACATCGCCAAGAATATTTTTATCAATTTTTGCCGCTATACAATTTCAAAAAACGAAAAAGGGAGACTTCTCCCAATGAAATGCAGATTTCATAAACAGTTTCAGACGCAAAACTTGATTATTAAATTTTCAAAGAATAAGATTAAGAATAATATTCGATTAAAAACCAAAAACTAATCCTCACAAGACGAATTCCGAATCAAAATTTTCAAAATTACCCCCAAAATATAAGAGGTAAAAATAAAGCTTTAATCTGATGTAAAATAAAAAATTTTAGTAAAGCACGATCCCTACAAATCAAATATCCAATACATCAGATTATTCAAATTGATGAGATGAATAAGTTTCAACAAATAATAAAGCTTTTAGTTTACAATTTCATCAATATATGTCAAATCTCCGAGAAGTAATTTTTTTTTTTAATTTTGCCATACTTATTTATTTGGATCGTGTTCACAAGCCACGAGGAACAATGCTCTTTAATGCTTTGTCGCAAATACAAAGGAATCTGGGGTTATTCATATTCTTTCAATATGTAATAATAAACCCATTATTATTGTGTTGATACCTGTAACTTCAATCTTTGTGACTAAGGGGTTGGTGTAAGTTGATGAACAAAAGATTACACTGTAATTTTCGGAAGTTGATGGGGCAGAAGGTAGAGATTATACTGTAATAAATGCCAATTTGAGTTTCTCATTATTTTTGCATTAAGTTGTCAAATTTGAATTTCGTCCATTTTTCAAACAAACAATACAATTCAGGTCATAGTTGTTTGAAGCAGAACGGCGAACAATCAAAGTTGAAAAATGGTAGAAATGCCACGTGAATAAATAAAGGAAAAACGAAAAAAGGGGAGAAAAAAAAGCTAATTTATTGCACCCTTGAAGACCAAATATATAACTACTTGAAAGATTTTGTCTTCAAGGGTGCAATTGGTCACAATTGGTGTATGTACCAACGAGAACTCAAAAGCTACCTAGTCAGTTTATTCTGCATGAATTTTCAATGTAAAAAAAATTGCTAAAATCGGCCGTTCGTTTCCCTAATTTTGCCAATGTGTCATATAAATTAAGAATATACGCCATGGACGTCCAAATGCAACAATTTCTGAGAGTAATTGCATTTTAATATGCATGTCGTTCTTCTTCAGATTTCATTCAATTAGCAAAATAAATCCTATCAAAACGTCAATGTGTTTTGAAGTGCCATTATATATGACGTCGAGGTTATAGAAAATAAATTCCATCATTAATAAATAAATATAAAAATTAAGTCTTGATTGAATAAATACCCGATCAGCGTAGCAAACCTGTAGCAGGATTTTAAGACTATTGAATGTGCATAGGTCGCGAGAATCTATATAATTGTTTATTTGAAAAGTTCACTCTGAAGTGCAGCAGAGGAAGTGAGGTTATGAAAGGTGGGTGTATTGGTAAGTATAAAACCACATGCTGTGCTTGCTGGTTGCGTACAGACATACAGAGAAAAAAATAAATATCATTAACAAGTTTTTTCTACCGATTTGATTTGATCTTTTATCTTGAATTAGTATAAAATGTGATCTACAACCTCTTCGACAGATGATAGCTTTGCTCATTCTCCAACATTTTTTTTTGCCTATGAACATAGGTTCGATTCGTTTTCGCTTGTAGAATGTTTTTGTTTCATGTTCATAGAACCAGTAATGAAGAAATTATGAGAACTTTTCATTTCACGCCATTCTGCAATTTTCTCTGTGAGCTCGAAAACAGTTGAATTTATGAGATTGCGGTTTTCACCAAATTAATCATCTCAAATATCGAGCCTGAAAATTTGGGACAATGAATTTGGGATACCCGATACAAGCTTCATAGGCTAGCGATGCCCCCATTTGAGCTTTGGTAAAAATAATAGATTTATTTTGCTTGACGGTATCAACAACAATCATGGACATGAATGGACACTGCAAAATCCAATGATTTGATGCCAGTAGGTGGTTGAAATGATCATTTAAATGTAGATTTGTATGAGAATTTTTTGAGAAAAAACTTATTCCAATTCATTGATGATCTAGAGCTCAACATCGTTGGAAATATGTGTTATTAACATGATAGTGAACCACCACACAGAGAAAGACAAATAACGGGTGTTTTTTTCGAGGAATATAACTTTAAGTTGGCATTACTGTTCAAGAAGGCGACCGATTTCACAGCTGTCAAGTGATTTATTCTCAGTTTGGTTTGGCAATTCATAGTGAATAGACTCACGCATGAACAACGTTCGCAAATAGTGCAATTTTATTTCGAAAATAATGGTTCTGTGCGAAATACGTATCGCGCACTACGTCCATTTTATTTTGTTTAGCGATGAAGCGCACTTCTGGTTGAATGGCTACGTCAACAAACAAAAATGCCGCATTTGGAGTCAAGCTAATCCTCAAGTGTATGTCGAAACACCGTTACATCCAGAAAAACTGACTGGTGCGCTTTATGGGCTGGTGGAATCATTGGTCCGTACTTCTTCAAAAACGATGATGGCCAGAACGTTATTGTCAATGGTGATCGATATAGAGCCATGATTATTAACTTTTTCATTTCTGAATTGAACAACCATGATGTCTAGGAGCTGTGGTTCCAACAAGACGGCGCAACATGTCACACAGCTCGTGCCACAATCGATTTATTGAAAGACACGTTTGGTGACCGCCTAATTTCACGTTTTGGACCAGTGAATTGGCCTCCAAGACCTTGTGATTCACCACCGCAATACTACTTTCTGTGGGGCTATGTAAAGTCATTGGTCTATGCGGATAAGCCACAAACCCTTGGCCATTTGGAAGACAACATTCTCCGTGTTATTGCCGATATACGGCCACAAATGTTGGAAAAAATCATCGAAAATTGGATGTCCAGATTGGACTACATCCGAGCCAGCCGTGGCGGTCATATGCCAGAAATCATATTTAAAATGTAATACCACAAGATTATTTTGCGGATAAACAAAATTCATGTCAATCGAATAATCCATCGTTGTTTCATTGCAATTTAAAGTTCTATAGCTCTAAAAAAAAACACCCTCTAGTTGCTCAAATAAATGAAAATTTCTCGAATAAATCTATGGATCAAAGGAGACCAATACTATGGCCACTTCCATTAGATTTTTATTTATGGGGATATATGAAGCAGAATCATCCATAAAGAATTACATGAGAGAATTCAAGAAGAACCAAACCAAAAAAAAAGAATCGACTCAAATCTGAAAATTCGGTTCGTCAATGTGCATTCTCAATATTTTTCATCTTTAACCATCAAGTAATATCTAAGTTTCAAACATATTTCTGAAATACTTTTTTTCAATGCTTGTTTTTTTTTAAGAAAATGAATCGAGCCTATTTGAAAATGTTCAGAATAAGTGCAGTTATCATCAGTTCAAAGTATTTGTATTTGTAACCTTGTAAATGGTTATTCACACACCAGTATGGTTATCTACCCAAAAAAATATTTATACTCACGCAAGAAATCTCTCATTATGATAACTTCTCCTAAATTCCCTCTCTTGAAATTCAGTTTCCACGCGTCTGCGGTGGGAATTCCTAGAAAAGAAAAAGATGCATCATTAATCAAAGAAAAACTTACAATAGAAAAAAAATAAGTATGTCAGTATGGTGCTCTCGTTCAGTTGAATAACCATAAATCCTCCAATTGGGTATGAGGTTTCCAAAAAAATTAGTTAGTCTTTGTTTCAATTGTGATGTTTTTTATTCTCGCGCCAAGAGACGTCGAAAGATAGATTTATGTTTCTATCTGTTGGGAATTAAGGCGAATAATTCATTTGAAATCCGAATACCTCTCTTCGAGTCATAAATGTCATCCCAAAAAACCGATTAGTTTTAGATTCTGAAAGCGAAGGATGAGGACATTTTTTTTTTGACTCATGTGGTGTCCACTTGAAGGAAAAACCCTCGAACAATGAAATGCTTTTAACGTATAGGTCAATTTTAGCCGATCTATCGTGTCGACACAGACACCTTAAGGTTGTAGACTACTTTGCGCTGAAACTGCAATTCCGCTAGATGGAGCTACCCGAAAATTTTTGGTAGATTTGTACCTGACACACCCATTCAACTTGAAGAACCGCCTGTTTGGTATTTATTGCCCCTAATAAAATCTCAACTCTCGATGAAGCCCAGCAAAGAGTGTGTTTCTGTAAACTTTAGAAATTCAGTTCAGTTTAGATACAGTGGCGTATCCTAGGGGGGATAAGGGGGATATATACCCCCAGGAGGAATATCCATTATATGTAACAACCTTATATATCACAATCTTATTATGAGTTAGCAAAATTCTTTGGAAATCTTCTTCTAAAGAAGGAAAATTTGATTTTTTTTTCCTTTATTCCCCCTCCAAGGCTTATGTCTGGGTACGCCACTGTTTAGGTATATAATAATAAATAAGAAAATCGCTGAAAATATTGTGAAGTTAGAAATGAGAATGAACCACTGTCATGGACTCATTTTGAGTATGGATAATAGAAATTATATATTGGTTCAAGTGGAATTTGTTGCACATCTGGTAATTAGCTTTTGTACGGGTTGGGCAAATTTCGATGTTTTAGCACTACAACTTTTGAACCAGAGGAGATAGACAAAATCTGATACCCCATTCCCGGTCTCTTTTTCTGAGAAACTAACAAGGGTAGTATTCATTTTTGGCCACCTTCTTTTGTTTTAGAGTTATAAGCGAAAATTGAAAAATGGCGATATCGAAAAACATTTATATCTCCGCTAATACTGATGATAGAGCTCTTAAATTAAGATATTATACAGGAACTTTTTTACGTAGAATCCAGTGGCGTGCTTGTCTTTTCAAAAGGGTTTTTAATTACGAAGCTATGACCTAAAGTTATGTTTGTTCAAATGGGAACACTAGATTTCTGTGCCATTTTTTGAAAGCTTAATTTTTCCTGATTTCAAAAATATATAATATCGTATGATTCATATCAATATAAATATAGTATAACTTCAGTAGTCCGGGCAGATATCGTTCCGGTACCTGCCCGGATTATTGAGGCGTCCGGATTACTGGAGTGATTTTAATTTATGAAATAAAGCAACTTATAAATTATCAAAATAAGGTTTATTAATCATATCACAAAAAATATTATTTTCTCATAAAATAAAACAAAACTGAACAAAACTCCTGAGTACATGTAACACGTTATGTAAATATGTACATGTAGGTATTTATAATATTGTATACATATATATTATGTATGTATGCAAAATGAAATATCTTCTCCTTTTTTGAAAAATACATATCAATTTCAGTTTGAACCTTTTTGGATGCATCTATATCAATTGCCTTGTCTTTAAGCCTTTTCAAAAGCTATAAATCTTCAAGGGGAAGATTATTCTTCTCAGTCCACCTGATAGCTAGACTTTTCTGTGAGTGTAAGTGTCTTATGTGATCGTTTGACTGGAGCCATTGCGTCCGGCACGCTCAAAAACAAAGTGCAGAATGAAAGATGCTGCCGCCGCGCTGTTTCCAACCGGCATGTAACCGTTTTTCACATGTATAGACAGGAAAATGCTATTATTTTGCATAATGAATATATTCGCGCCCGTATTTTAGAGGCAAAAATTTCAAAATGCCTGAATCCCAGCAGTGTCCGGAATACTGGAGTGTCCGGGATAGCGACTGTCCGAACTATCGCAGTTGTACTGTAATAGAAAATTCGTTCATTTTTTCACATTTTTGGTCCTACAAACCCGAAACTAAAATAGTCCAACTGAACAAGACCCCTATTGAGCCAGATGAATTAGGCAATGCAGGGCGACGAAATTTTATTTTGCCGGTGCGCCAAATTGTCTGGCGGTGGCCATGTTGGTATATCGATTTCATCACTGATCAGCAGCAAGTTGACAAAAATATCTCTTCTTGGAAACAAAAATGTTTTTCAAGGCTCTCGAAATTTAAACTATTGTAATAAAATTTTTAATAGATCCACTAAAGTGTTTGATTGTCTCAGACTTTACTTGTCGGATCCACTAAAATCAGAAGGGTTTTCCTTCTTATTTATGGGATGAGGAATACCATTACCCTTAGAGAAAGTTAGTCAATGGAACCCTAATGGCTCTATCTTCCTTTGTTATTCAAGATCTTAACCAAGTTAATTTATTGCTTCTGTCGAGATTTTGTTGAGGTTGTCTTTCAAAGATTACCATAAAATTCGATTTTAATATAATGACTTCGTGCCCGAGGTGTGATAAACGTACTGAAAGACGTATAAACAAAACGCTGTAAATACTTATACATATATCGAATTAGGTAGGATATCAATTGAAATTTCAACAGAAAAATCGAAAAAATTTTGGATCAACGACCAATTCTCAATTCCAAAATTCCCATTCAAAATGGACCGGTGTGAAGTTATCCACATCCACAAGTACACTCCGTGCCAAAAGTAGAGTCCAAGCAAAACATGGTATATTTATGATTTTCAATATGAAAATGGATAGTAATTTATTATTTGACCCAAGCAATACTAACTTTGCATATTTTTTTCTATTATTGAACATTTTTTAGCAATTCAGAGGGTTGTTAATGTTGTTATAGGGGCCGATTCTAGTTAAAATTCCATAACTTTTTTGTTTGAAATAGTACCGTGTTCTGCTTTAAGTATGTGATGAACAGAGGAAAACTGAATCAAATGACATACCCCACATAGTTTGTCTCGAGGAGGGGGGAAATTTCGATTTTGGGGATATTTTCTAGATAAAAATTCATAACTTTTTTGTTCGAAATAGTACCGTGTCCTGCTCTTAGTATGTGATGAACAGAGGAAAACTGAATCAAATGATATACCCCACATAGTTTGTCAGGCCTCGGGGATGGAGGAAACTGCGGTTTTGGGGGTATTTTCTAGATAAAAATTCATAACATTTTTGTTCGAAATAGTACCGTGTCCTGCTCTTAGTATGTGATGAACACAGGAAAACTGAATCAAATGATATACCCCACATAATTTGTCAGGCCTCGGGGTGGGGGGAAACTGCGGTTTTGGGGGTATTTTCTAGATAAAAATTCATAACTTTTTTGTTTGAAATAGTACCGTGTTCTGCTTTTAGTATATGGTAAACAGAGGAAAACTGAATCAAATGACATACCCCACATAGTTTGTCAGGCCTCGGGGTGGGGGGGACACTGCGGTTTTGGGGGTATTTTCTAGATAAAAATTCATAACTTTTTTGTTTGAAATAGTACCGTGTTCTGCTTTTAGTATGTGGTAAACATAGGAACACTGAATCAAATGACATACCCCACATAGTTTGTCAGGCCTCGGGGTGGGGGGGACACTGCGGTTTTGGGGGTATTTTCTAGATAAAAATTCATAACTTTTTTGTTTGAAATAGTACCGTGTTCTGCTTTTAGTATGTGGTAAACAGAGAAAAACTGAATCAAATAACATACCCCACATAGTTTGTCAGGCCTCGGAGAAGGGGAAATTTCGATTTTGGGGGTATTTTCTAGATGAGAATTCATAACTTTTTTGTTTGAAATAGTACCGTGTTCTGCTTTTAGTATGTGGTAAACAGAGGAAAACTGAATCAAATAACATACCCCACATAGTTTGTCAGGCCTCGGAGGAGAAATTTCGATTTTGGGGGTATTTTCTAGATAAAAATTCATAACTTTTTTGTTTGAAATAGTACCGTGTCCTGCTTTTAGTATGTGGTAAACAGAGGAAAACTGAATCAAATAACATACCCCACATAGTTTGTCAGGCCTCGGAGAAGGGGGAAATTTCGATTTTGGGGGTATTTTCTAGATAAAAATTCATAACTTTTTTGTTTGAAATAGTACCGTGTTCTGCTTTTAGTATGTGGTAAACATAGGAAAACTGAATCAAATGACATACCCCACATAGTTTGTCAGGCCTCGGGGTGGGGGGGACACTGCGGTTTTGGGGGTATTTTCCAGATAAAAATTCATAACTTTTTTGTTTGAAATAGTACCGTGTTCTGCTTTTAGTATATGGTAAACAGAGGAAAACTGAATCAAATGACATACCCCACATAGTTTGTCAGGCCTCGGGGTGGGGGGGAAACTGCGGTTTTAGGGGTATTTTCTAGATAAAAATTCATAACTTTTTTGTTTGAAATAGTACCGTGTTCTGCTTTTAGTATGTGGTAAACAGAGGAAAACTTAATCAAATAACATACCCCACATAGTTTGTCAGGCCTCGGAGAAGGGGGAAATTTCGATTTTGGGGGTATTTTCTAGATGAAAATTCATAACTTTTTTGTTTGAAATAGTACCGTGTTCTGCTTTTAGTATATGGTAAACAGAGGAAAACTGAATCAAATGACATACCCCACATAGTTTGTCAGGCATCGGGGAGGGAGGGACACTGCGGTTTTGGGGGTATTTTCTAGATAAAAATTCATAACTTTTTTGTTTGAATTAGTAACCTGTTCTGCTTTTAGTATGTGATAAACAGAGGAATCTGAATCAAATGACATACCTCACATAGTTTGTCAGGCCTCGGGAAGGGGGGAAATTTCGATTTTGGGGGTATTTTCTAGATAAACATTCATAACTTTTTTGTTTGAATTAGTACCCTGTTCTGCTTTTAGTATGTGATAAACAGAAGAAAACTGAATCAAATGACATACCCCAGATAGTTTGTCAGACCTCGGGAAGGGGGGAAATTTCGATTTCGGGGGTATTTTCTAGTTAAAAATTCATAACTTTTTTGTTTGAATTAGTAACCTGTTCTGCTTTTAGTATGTGATAAACAGAGGAATCTGAATCAAATGAAATACCTCACATAGTTTGTCAGGCCTCGGGAAGGGGGGAAATTTCGATTTTGGGGGTATTTTCTAGATAAAAATTCATAACTTTTTTGTTTGAATTAGTACCCTGTTTTGCTTTTAGTATGTGATGAACAGAAGAAAACTGAATCAAATGACATACCCCAGATAGTTTATCAGGCCTCGGGAAGGGGGGAAATTTCGATTTTGGGGGTATTTTCTAGATAAAAACTCATAACTTTTTTGTTTGAATGAGTACCCTGTTCTGTTATTAGTATGTGATAAACAGAGGAAAAATGAATCAAATGATATACCCCACATAGTTTGTCAGGCCTCGGGGAAGGAGGATTTTCCGATTTTGGAGGTATTTTCTAGATAAAATTCATAACTTTTTTGTTTGAAATAGTACCGTGTTCTGCTTTTAGTATGTGGTAAACAGAGGAAAACTGAATCAAATAACATACCCCACATAGTTTGTCAGGCCTCGGAGAAGGGGGAAATTTCGATTTTGGGGGTATTTTCTAGATGAAAATTCATAACTTTTTTGTTTGAAATAGTACCGTGTTCTGCTTTTAGTATATGGTAAACAGAGGAAAACTGAATCAAATGACATACCCCACATAGTTTGTCAGGCATCGGGGAGGGAGGGACACTGCGGTTTTGGGGGTATTTTCTAGATAAAAATTCATAACTTTTTTGTTTGAATTAGTAACCTGTTCTGCTTTTAGTATGTGATAAACAGAGGAATCTGAATCAAATGACATACCTCACATAGTTTGTCAGGCCTCGGGAAGGGGGGAAATTTCGATTTTGGGGGTATTTTCTAGATAAACATTCATAACTTTTTTGTTTGAATTAGTACCCTGTTCTGCTTTTAGTATGTGATAAACAGAAGAAAACTGAATCAAATGACATACCCCAGATAGTTTGTCAGGCCTCGGGAAGGGGGGAAATTTCGATTTTGGGGGTATTTTCTAGTTAAAAATTCATAACTTTTTTGTTTGAATTAGTAACCTGTTCTGCTTTTAGTATGTGATAAACAGAGGAATCTGAATCAAATGACATACCTCACATAGTTTGTCAGGCCTCGGGAAGGGGGGAAATTTCGATTTTGGGGGTATTTTCTAGATAAAAATTCATAACTTTTTTGTTTGAATTAGTACCCTGTTCTGCTTTTAGTATGTGATAAACAGAAGAAAACTGAAGCAAATGACATACCCCAGATAGTTTGTCAGGCCTCGGGAAGGGGGGAAATTTCGATTTTGGGGGTATTTTCTAGATAAAAACTCATAACTTTTTTGTTTGAATGAGTACCCTGTTCTGTTATTAGTATGTGATAAACAGAGGAAAAATGAATCAAATGATATACCCCACATAGTTTGTCAGGCCTCGGGGAAGGAGGATTTTCCGATTTTGGAGGTATTTTCTAGATAAAATTCATAACTTTTTTGTTTGAAATAGTACCGTGTTCTGCTTTTAGTATGTGGTAAACAGAGGAAAAATGAATCAAATAACATACCCCACATAGTTTGTCAGGCCTCGGAGAAGGGGGAAATTTCGATTTTGGGGGTATTTTCTAGATGAAAATTCATAACTTTTTTGTTTGAAATAGTACCGTGTTCTGCTTTTAGTATGTGGTAAACAGAGGAAAACTGAATCAAATGACATACCCCACATAGTTTGTCATGCCTCGGGGAGGGAGGGACACTGCGGTTTTGGGGGTATTTTCTAGATAAAAATTCATAACTTTTTTGTTTGAATTAGTAACCTGTTCTGCTTTTAGTATGTGATAAACAGAGGAATCTGAATCAAATGACATACCTCACATAGTTTGTCAGGCCTCGGGAAGGGGGGAAATTTCGATTTTGGGGGTATTTTCTAGATAAAAATTCATAACTTTTTTGTTTGAATTAGTACCCTGTTCTGCTTTCAGTATGTGATAAACAGAAGAAAACTGAATCAAATGACATACCCCAGATAGTTTGTCAGGCCTCGGGAAGGGGGGAAATTTCGATTTTGGGGGTATTTTCTAGATAAAAACTCATAACTTTTTTGTTTGAATGAGTACCCTGTTCTGCTATTAGTATGTGATAAACAGAGGAAAAATGAATCAAATGACATAGCCCACATAGTTTGTCAGGCCTCGGGGAAGGAGGATTTTTCGATTTTGGAGGTATTTTCTAGATAAAATTCATAACTTTTTTGTTTGAAATAGTACCGTGTTCTGTTTTCAGTATGTGGTAAACAGAGAAAACAGAATCAAATGACATACTCCATATAGTTTGTCAGGCCTAAAGGAGGGGTGGAAATTGCGATTTCAGGGGTATTTCTTGTTGAAATCTCATAATTTTTTTTAATGAAGATTTGCTGGTTAATTGAAAAAAATTATATAATATATGGGTAGTAAATTCATATTCTCTTATATTGCAGAAATGAATGATCACAGATTTAAGGATTTTTTTCGATGAGGTCAAAATAAATGGAACTATTTCGTTCAACATTTTGAATATTTCAGGTGAAGAGACTTGATTTTCTTTCGAAGCACATTGTTTGACATAAGGCACAAGAAATGTCTTTCAAAAGATGACATTGGTCATCAAATTTTCATCCAAGAACTGTGTTACAACTATTTCAAATAACCACATCATCTTTACAAAAAATAAAGACACTACAGAAGATACGAATAATGATATTTTTAATTTTTTGCGATACTCTTCCAAATTTAAAGTTATTTAAAGTCATGAACCATTGGCGTACTATTCAACAAAATTAATCACTTAAACCCCACAGTTGTAAAGGTATGTGTCTATTTTATATGATGAAGAGAAGGTTTTTTCCAAATGATATAAGCCTGATTGTGGTCATACTCCCTCAAAAAAGATTGAAATTGCTCGAAATATTTGTTTGAATTTTTTTATAGATATCCACGAGGGAAAATACCAGTAAAATCGCATTCATTCCCTCCCCGAGTGTTGACAAACTATATGAACTATGTCATTTTAATTAGCTTTCATCCGTTTACCACATACTAGAAGCAGCAATCGGTAGTTCTTCATTCAAAAAAGTTATGGATTTTTATCTCGAAAATACCCCCAAAACTGCAGTGTTCCCCCCTCCCCGAGGCCTGACAAACTATGTGGGATATGTCATTAGATTCAGTTTTCCTCTGTTTACCACATACTAAAAGCAGAACACGGTACTATTTCAAACAATAAAGTTATGAATTTTTATCTAGAAAATACCCCAAAATCGAAATTTCCCCCCTCCCCGAGGCCTGACAAACTATGTGGGATATGTCATTAGATTTAGTTTTCCTCTGTTTACCACATACTAAAACCAGAACACAGTACTATTTCAAACAGAAAAGTTATGAATTTTTAACTAGAAAATACCCCCTAAATCGAAATTTCTCCCCTCCCCGAGGCCTGACAAACTATGTGGGGTATGTCATTAGATTCAGTTTTCCTCTGTTTACCACATACTAAAAGCAGAACACGGTACTATTTCAAACAAAAAAGTTATGAATTTTTATCTAGAAAATACCCCCAAAATAGAAAAATCCCTCCTCCTCGAGGCCTGACAAACTATATGGGGTATTTCATTTTATTCAGTTTTCCTCTGTTTACCATATACTAAAAGCAGAACACGGTACAATTTCAAACAAAAAGTTATGAATTTTTATCTAGAAAATACCCCCAAAATCGAAAAATCCCTCCTCCCCGAGGCCTGACAAACTATGTGGGGTATGTCATTTGATTCAGGTTTCCTCTGTTATCCACATACTAAAAGCAGAACACGGTACTATTTCAAACAAAAAAGTTATGAATTTTTATCTAGAAAATACCTCCAAACTCGAAATTTCCCCCCTCCCCGAGGCCTGACAAACTATGTGGGGTATGTCATTTGATTCAGTTTTCCTCTGTTTATCACATACTAAAAGCAGAACACGGTACTAATTCAAACAAAAAAGTTATGAATTTTTATCTAGAAAATACCCCCAAAACCGCAGTTTCCTCCTTCCCCGAGGCCTGAAAAACCATGTGGGGTATGTCATTAGATTCATTTTTCCTCTGTTCACCACAAACTAAAAGCAGAACACGGTACTATTTCAAACAAAAAAGTTATGAAATTTTATCTAGAAAATACCCCCAAAACCGCAGTTTCCTCCCTCCGCGAGGCCTGACAAACTATGTGGGTTATGCCATTTAATTCAGTTTTCCTCTGTTTACCACATACCGAAAGCAGAACACGGTACTAATTCAAACAAAAAAGTTATGAATTTTTATCTAGAAAATACCCCCAAAACCGCAGTTTCCCTCCCTCCCCGAGGCCTGACAAACTATGTGGGGTATGTCATTAGATTCAGTTTTCCTCTGTTTACCACATACTAAAAGCAGAGCACGGTACTAATTCAAACAAAAAAGTTATGAATTTTTATCTAGAAAATACCCCCAAAACCGCAGTTTCCTCCTTCCCCGAGGCCTGACAAACTATGTGGGGTATGTCATAAGATTCATTTTTCCTCTGTTTACCACATACTAAAAGCAGAACACAGTACTATTTCAAACAAAAAAGTTATGAAATTTTATCTAGAAAATACCCCCAAAACCGCAGTTTCCTCCCTCCGCGAGGCCTGACAAACTATGTGGGTTATGTCATTTAATTCAGTTTTCCTCTGTTTACCACATACCAAAAGCAGAACACGGTACTATTTCAAACAAAAAAGTTATGAATTTTTATCTAGAAAATACCCCCAAAATCTAAAAATCCCTCCTCCTCGAGGCCTGACAAACTATATGGGGTATTTCATTTTATTCAGTTTTCTTCTGTTTATCACATACTAAAAGCAGAACGCGGTACTATTTCAAACAAAAAAGTTATGAATTTTTATCTAGAAAATACCCCCAAAATCGAAATTTTCCCCCTCCCTGAGGCCTGACAAACTATGTGGGGTATGTCATTAGGTTCAGTTTTCCTCTGTTCACCACATACTAAAAGCAGAACATGGTACTAATTCAAACAAAAAAGTTAAGAATTTTTATCTAGAAAATACCCCCAAAATCGAAAAATCCCTCCTCCCCGAGGCCTGACAAACTATATGGGGTATGTCATTTTATTCAGTTTTCTTCTGTTTATCACATACTGAAAGCAGAACAGGGTACTAATTCAAACAAAAAAGTTATGAATTTTTATCTATAAAATACCCCCAAAATCGAAATTTTCCCCTTCCTCGAGGCCTGACAAACTATGTGGGGTATGTCATTAGATTCAGTTTTCCTCTGTTTACTACAAACTAAAAGCAGAACACGGTACTAATTCAAACAAAAAAGTTATGAATTTTTATCTAGAAAATACCCCCAAAACCGCAGTTTCCTCCTTCCCCGAGGCATGAAAAACCATGTGGGGTATGTCATTAGATTCAGTTTTTTTCTGTTTATCACATACTAAAAGCAGAACGCGGTACTAATTCAAACAAAAAAGTTATGAAATTTTATCTAGAAAATACCCCCAAAACCGCAGTTTCCTCTCTCCGCGAGGCCTGACAAACTATGTGGGTTATGCCATTTAATTCAGTTTTTCTCTGTTTACCACATACCGAAAGCAGAACACGGTACTATTTCAAACAAAAAAGTTATGAATTTTTATCTAGAAAATACCCCCAAAATCTAAAAATCCCTCCTCCTCGAGGCCTGACAAACTATATGGGGTATTTCATTTTATTCAGTTTTCTTCTGTTTATCACATACTAAAAGCAGAACGCGGTACTATTTCAAACAAAAAAGTTATGAATTTTTATCTAGAAAATACCCCAAAAATCGAAATTTTCCCCCTCCCCGAGGCCTGACAAACTATGTGAGTATATCATTTGATTCAGTTTTCCTCTGTTCACCATATACTAAAAGCAGAACACGGTACTATTTCAAACAAAAAAGTTATGAATTTTTATCTAGAAAATACCCCCAAAATCGAAAAATCCCTCCTCCCCGAGGCCTGACAAACTATGTGGGGTATGTCATTTGATTCAGGTTTCCTCTGTTTTCCACATACTAAAAGCAGAACACGGTACTATTTCAAACAAAAAAGTTATGAATTTTTATCTAGAAAATACCCCCAAAACCGCAGTTTCCTCCCTCCCCGAGGCCTGACAAACTAAGTGGGGTATGTCATTTGATTCAGGTTTCCTCTGTTTACCACATACTAAAAGCAGAACACGGTACTATTTCAAACAAAAAAGTTATGAAATTTTATCTAGAAAATACCCCCAAAACCGCAGTTTCCTCCCTCCCCGAGGCCTGACAAACTAAGTGGGGTATGTCATTTGATTCAGTTTTCCTCTGTTTACCACATACTAAAAGCAGAACACGGTACTAATTCAAGCAAAAAAGTTATGAATTTTTATCTAGAAAATACCCCCAAAACCGCAGATTCCTCCCTCCCCGAGGCCTGACAAACTAAGTGGGGTATGTCATTTGATTCAGTTTTCCTCTGTTCACCTTATACTAAAAGCAGAACACGGTACTATTTCAAACAAAAAAGTTATTAATTTTTATCTAGAAAATACCCCCAAAATCGAAATTTTCCCCCTCCCCGAGGCCTGACAAACTATGTGGGGTATATCATTTGATTCAGTTTTCCTCTGTTCACCATATACTAAAAGCAGAACACGGTACTATTTCAAACAAAAAAGTTATGAATTTTTATCTAGAAAATACCCCCAAAATCGAAAAATCCCTCCTCCCCGAGGCCTGACAAACTATGTGGGGTATGTCATTTGATTCAGGTTTCCTCTGTTTACCACATACTAAAAGCAGAACACGGTACTATTTCAAACAAAAAAGTTATGAAATTTTATCTAGAAAATACCCCCAAAACCGCAGTTTCCTCCCTCCCCGAGGCCTGACAAACTAAGTGGGGTATGTCATTTGATTCAGTTTTCCTCTGTTTACCACATACCAAAAGCAGAACGCGGTACTATTTCAAACAAAAAAGTTATGAATTTTTATCTAGAAAATACCCCCAAAATCGAAATTTTCCCCCTCCCCGAGGCCTGACAAACTATGTGGGGTATATCATTTGATTCAGTTTTCCTCTGTTCACCATATACTAAAAGCAGAACACGGTACTATTTCAAACAAAAAAGTGATGAATTTTTATCTAGAAAATACCCCCAAAATCGAAAAATCCCTCCTCCCCGAGGCCTGACAAACTATGTGGGGTATGTCATTTGATTCAGGTTTCCTCTGTTTTCCACATACTAAAAGCAGAACACGGTACTATTTCAAACAAAAAAGTTATGAATTTTTATCTAGAAAATACCCCCAAAACCGCAGTTTCCTCCCTCCCCGAGGCCTGACAAACTAAGTGGGGTATGTCATTTGATTCAGGTTTCCTCTGTTTTCCACATACTAAAAGCAGAACACGGTACTATTTCAAACAAAAAAGTTATGAATTTTTATCTAGAAAAAACCCCCAAAATCGAAAAATCCCTCCTCCCCGAGGCCTGACAAACTATGTGGGGTATGTCATTTGATTCAGGTTTCCTCTGTTTTCCACATACTAAAAGCAGAACACGGTACTATTTCAAACAAAAAAGTTATGAATTTTTATCTAGAAAAAACCCCCAAAATCGAAAAATCCCCCCTCCCCGAGGCCTGACAAACTATGTGGGGTATGTCATTTGATTCAGGTTTCCTCTGTTTTCCACATACTAAAAGCAGAACACGGTACTATTTCAAACAAAAAAGTTATGAATTTTTATCTAGAAAATACCCCCAAAATCGAAATTTTCCCCCTCCCCGAGGCCTGACAAACTATGTGGGGTATATCATTTGATTCAGTTTTCCTCTGTTCACCATATACTAAAAGCAGAACACGGTACTATTTCAAACAAAAAAGTTATGAATTTTTATCTAGAAAATACCCCCAAAATCGAAAAATCCCTCCTCCCCGAGGCCTGACAAACTATGTGGGGTATGTCATTTGATTCAGGTTTCCTCTGTTTTCCACATACTAAAAGCAGAACACGGTACTATTTCAAACAAAAAAGTTATGAATTTTTATCTAGAAAATACCCCCAAAATCGAAATTTTCCCCCTCCCCGAGGCCTGACAAACTATGTGGGGTATATCATTTGATTCAGTTTTCCTCTGTTCACCATATACTAAAAGCAGAACACGGTACTATTTCAAACAAAAAAGTTATGAATTTTTATCTAGAAAATACCCCCAAAATCGAAAAATCCCTCCTCCCCGAGGCCTGACAAACTATGTGGGGTATGTCATTTGATTCAGGTTTCCTCTGTTTTCCACATACTAAAAGCAGAACACGGTACTATTTCAAACAAAAAAGTTATGAATTTTTATCTAGAAAATACCCCCAAAACCGCAGTTTCCTCCCTCCCCGAGGCCTGACAAACTAAGTGGGGTATGTCATTTGATTCAGGTTTCCTCTGTTCACCATATACTAAAAGCAGAACACGGTACTATTTCAAACAAAAAAGTTATGAATTTTTATCTAGAAAATACCCCCAAAATCGAAAAATCCCTCCTCCCCGAGGCCTGACAAACTATGTGGGGTATGTCATTTGATTCAGGTTTCCTCTGTTTTCCACATACTAAAAGCAGAACACGGTACTATTTCAAACAAAAAAGTTATGAATTTTTATCTAGAAAATACCCCCAAAATCGAAATTTTCCCCCTCCCCGAGGCCTGACAAACTATGTGGGGTATATCATTTGATTCAGTTTTCCTCTGTTCACCATATACTAAAAGCAGAACACGGTACTATTTCAAACAAAAAAGTTATGAATTTTTATCTAGAAAATACCCCCAAAATCGAAAAATCCCTCCTCCCCGAGGCCTGACAAACTATGTGGGGTATGTCATTTGATTCAGGTTTCCTCTGTTTTCCACATACTAAAAGCAGAACACGGTACTATTTCAAACAAAAAAGTTATGAATTTTTATCTAGAAAATACCCCCAAAACCGCAGTTTCCTCCCTCCCCGAGGCCTGACAAACTAAGTGGGGTATGTCATTTGATTCAGGTTTCCTCTGTTTTCCACATACTAAAAGCAGAACACGGTACTATTTCAAACAAAAAAGTTATGAATTTTTATCTAGAAAAAACCCCCAAAATCGAAAAATCCCTCCTCCCCGAGGCCTGACAAACTATGTGGGGTATGTCATTTGATTCAGGTTTCCTCTGTTTTCCACATACTAAAAGCAGAACACGGTACTATTTCAAACAAAAAAGTTATGAATTTTTATCTAGAAAAAACCCCCAAAATCGAAAAATCCCTCCTCCCCGAGGCCTGACAAACTATGTGGGGTATGTCATTTGATTCAGGTTTCCTCTGTTTTCCACATACTAAAAGCAGAACACGGTACTATTTCAAACAAAAAAGTTATGAATTTTTATCTAGAAAATACCCCCAAAATCGAAAAATCCCTCCTCCCCGAGGCCTGACAAACTATGTGGGGTATGTCATTTGATTCAGGTTTCCTCTGTTTTCCACATACTAAAAGCAGAACACGGTACTATTTCAAACAAAAAAGTTATGAAATTTTATCTAGAAAATACCCCCAAAACCGCAGTTTCCTCCCTCCCCGAGGCCTGACAAACTAAGTGGGGTATGTCATTTGATTCAGGTTTCCTCTGTTTTCCACATACTAAAAGCAGAACACGGTACTATTTCAAACAAAAAAGTTATGAAATTTTATCTAGAAAATACCCCCAAAACCGCAGTTTCCTCCCTCCCCGAGGCCTGACAAACTAAGTGGGGTATGTCATTTGATTCAGGTTTCCTCTGTTTACCACATACTAAAAGCAGAACACGGTACCATTTCAAACAAAAAAGTTATGAAATTTTATCTAGAAAATACCCCCAAAACCGCAGTTTCCTCCCTCCCCGAGGCCTGACAAACTAAGTGGGGTATGTCATTTGATTCAGGTTTCCTCTGTTTACCACATACTAAAAGCAGAACACGGTACCATTTCAAACAAAAAAGTTATGAAATTTTATCTAGAAAATACCCCCAAAACCGCAGTTTCCTCCCTCCCCGAGGCCTGACAAACTAAGTGGGGTATGTCATTTGATTCAGTTTTCCTCTGTTCACCATATACTAAAAGCAGAACACGGTACTATTTCAAACAAAAAAGTTATGAATTTTTATCTAGAAAATACCCCCAAAATCGAAAAATCCCTCCTCCCCGAGGCCTGACAAACTATGTGGGGTATGTCATTTGATTCAGGTTTCCTCTGTTTTCCACATACTAAAAGCAGAACACGGTACTATTTCAAACAAAAAAGTTATGAATTTTTATCTAGAAAATACCCCCAAAATCGAAAAATCCCTCCTCCCCGAGGCCTGACAAACTATGTGGGGTATGTCATTTGATTCAGGTTTCCTCTGTTTTCCACATACTAAAAGCAGAACACGGTACTATTTCAAACAAAAAAGTTATGAAATTTTATCTAGAAAATACCCCCAAAACCGCAGTTTCCTCCCTCCCCGAGGCCTGACAAACTAAGTGGGGTATGTCATTTGATTCAGGTTTCCTCTGTTTACCACATACCAAAAGCAGAACACGGTACTAATTCAAGCAAAAAAGTTATGAAATTTTAACTAGAATCGGCCCCTATAACAACATTAACAACCCTCTGAATTGCTAAAAAATGTTCAATAATAGAAAAAAATATGCAAAGTTTGTATTGCTTGAGTCAAATTATAAATTACTATCCATTTTCATATTGAAAATCATAAATATACCATTATTTGCTTGGACCCTACTTTTGGCTCGGAGTGTACTTGTGGATGTGGATAACTTCACACCGGTACAATTACACTCCATTTGAGAACAGCCATGTTGGACTATCACTACAAGAAGAAACTGATAGATGTTTCATCAAGTACTTTACAAAAGTCGAATCTTCAACAAACTTCTGGATTGAGCTTCCGAACGGCTACTTGTTATAAAATTCAAAGCGCCTATGATTCTTTTGCTTTTCCAACGTGTTATCTTTGTGGAATTGGATTTTCTGCATCTCTGGAAATCCAAATACGGAAAACAGTAGAAAATGAACGCAGGCTGATCATCTCTAACAAGGAACCAAATTAAGAGAAATTGTGGGCCTCAAAACAAGCTCATGGTAGCCATTAGTCCTTAAAATGTTTCTTGGTCATTGTTGAATAAAAATTCAATAAATATATTTCTCTAATTCTGTGGTTATTCCGTTCATTCTTCCACATCTTGTAGAACAAAATCGTGCGAGAATATATCAGAAACGCACAGTTTTCATGGTTATATTTTATTATTCTATGTTGGCACTCCGAACTTTCCGCTACGGCTTTATCTGTCAATTCATCAAATTACCTTAAAGAAATCAGTTCTGCCAACCAACATTTTTCAATGCAAAAATCACTAAATTATATTTATGGAAATATTTCATTAATTTCAATGAAAATGCAATGAATTAGAGAAAATAATGTATAATACTCGTACAGAAGGCTCATTCTACCACTCGTTCATTCCAAAACTCGCCACTCTGTGGCTCGTTTTTGAATTTTGAACTCGTGGAAGAATATCAATGCCTTCTGCACTTGTATTATAAATAACTATTTTAAAATTCTTTTTCGCATTTTATCTTTAACACCCCCCTAATCGTGTAGATGTGCCCCAGAGATTGAGAAACGTTTTATGTAACAGAGTCTACACAGAAAACAACCGCTTCTTTTAAGTCAGACAAGCTCCAAGCTTCTGAGAGGTCTCACAGAGGTCTAGGAGAGTTGGAATAAAAAACATTGTTAGCCGCTTTCCGATATCCAGATGCAGTTCCATTCTTTATTCCATCCCGACTCTTATATGCCTCTGTGAGACCTCTTAGTAGCTTAGATTTTGTGGGGGTCAGGTTTTATAACTAAGTTCCATCACCACTTCAGGCACAGCACTGTTCATTTCTCCCCAAAATGGTGCCTAATGGACCAACCGCCTTCAGATGAATTCAACCTTGACTCTTTCAATTTTCATCATTCGATTTCGGCAAAAATTTTTTAGGGTGTTTCAAGTAATGAAACATTGTGACACAACCATCGGCAGATCAAGTCAAAACTTTCTTTTGGTTAGATGGATATGCAGGCAAGGTAGATCTGAGGGGTAGTCAGAAACCCAAAGGAAGATCTGAGGACTTCATCATTTTATCTTAACCATCTATGTGCCACTACTTTTTTGGGTTAGCTGGATTTGTAAGCGAAGTAGATAGAGTATGCTAGTAGATAGAGTATGCTAGTTAGATGACTTATCAGTTTAATTTTGGAATCTCTTCATGAAGTTTTCAGCCAACCTATGTTTTTTTCTCATATTTTTCAGTAATGTTGTTTCCGTCTCTCCAATTGTTCTCTTATGTTTAATCTTTATTACTCCATTTGTCGAAAGTATCGGTATTTGAAAAGCTACAAAGTTGCCCAATTGAATTGTTCATTTGGAATGTGCTTCCGAATGAATGAACGCTTTGGAAGGGTAGATTTTTTTTTTAAATTGTTTATTATTTTACATATTTTACAAATATGCCTATGGAAATTGAAAGATTTCTCGTCTTCCAGTCAACTTCTTATAGATGGAGGAGAAAGTATCAGCTTTGTGTTCTATGTTGGTTTGTTGATTCTTATCTAAATGAACTTTAATAAGCTGAGAACCATCCAACTTCACTCTTATCCTCTTGCCGATAATTTCAGCTGGATAAACTAAGTCATCCAAAATAGCATCATACACAGCAGTCAATGTGCGAGATCTTGGGCGCTTCTGCTTGCTCCTAGTCCTAGTTTAACGTGTGGGCTTATTTAAAATCTTGCGTTCACCAACGAAAACTACATGCCTACCACTGAATTTCTTCTCAAGAAATTCAGTCCTGACCAAGTCAGATTGCAATTTTTGGAACTGTTTTAGTTTGGGCATGGGCACATAGATGATGATTGACTTTTTATTGTTGCAATCTATTTCCTTAGCCTTAGTAATGTGGAGCTCCCTGAGTTCAGCTTTCAAATCAGAGCTCTGTTCCAATTCCAATAAAGCTTGAGCCACTTGGGACTCAAACTGATCGGGTTCAGCACCTTCAGCTTTAATTATTTTATTAGCCATCGTGACATCAAAGAGTGTACTGTTCATTTCAAATAATTCATCCGTGAAACAACTGTTTACATGTCAAATCGCTTAGTTGAGTACAACAATCTTCTTTGATGAAAAAAGGTTACTTCAATGTTTCAACGGTATTGCTCGAATAACTCTGACACGACTCAGATTTCACTTCACTAATGAACTATATGAACGCAGAAGATTACTATTAATAGAAGAAGGTTTTTTATGATGCTGCACAATAAGTTCAACTATCTAATACAGATTTTTTCAACGGAACACTGGATATTCTTTTTCTTATTGAGTGCTATGATAGCAGGACAATACCATGAAAATGAAATGTTTTCTTGTGAACTTGTTTCCTCCTTCTTCTTCCAATAAGTTATATCGATTCTTCTCATCGTTTATGGCATTAAATTCCAAATCTTCTATAATTTCAGGGCCTTATGCAATCTCTTAATCAAGATCGTCAATAGCGCGCAGCGTAACCGTTTTAACAATTACAGAATATCGTACTAAGCAGTTGATCTGTTGCAGGTGGTGACAATGTTGTTATTGGTTCCAGATTAGTATCCAACTCTGTCCTTGGGGTTCTAACTCATCACAACTATTATTATTATTATTCACTGAATCGAGGGGTAAATTGATTTTTTGTTCTTAACCCCACCTATTCGTACGAATCCAGGGAGGCTGTCGGTACTGTTAACGAAACCGACGACATCCTTAGGTGTCTTGACCATCACTTCTTGAATATCCCAAACTGACTTTCCATGTGAGTGGTTCTTAGGCCAGTCAGCCCCAGACATTTGCACACAAGCGTTTGGCTGTTTCTACCTCCTTTTCACAGAGTCTGCAAATCTCGTATGCTCACTTACCCAAACGTTACAAAAGGTATTTGCACTGACAGTGTTTTGTAAGCAGTCCCACCATTACCCAAGGCTTAGCTCATGGTAGCTTCAAGAGCTTCATGGTAGCACCACAAATTTCTTTACCTGAACAAGACTCGGTACCCATAGTAATGGTGGATTTATGCACCGCACCTAAGAACTAAGACTAAACCTAAGCACTAAGAACTCAGAATTGAACGTTAACAAATCAATGAGGGCGTTTATGCATGTTTCCTAAGAACTAACACTAGCAAGCCAACTGTTAACTAACAACTAAGGGCTCAGGTAAAATATAGAAGTGCGCGTGCGCCGCATAGAATTTCAATATTAACGAGTACCAGTTTCTATCATTTTATGTTCTTTATTCGTGTTTATCGATGAAAAGTATTAGGTGTATTTGAAAGAATTAAATTAAATTCTTTCACAATAAATATAAATGTCAAACATCAAAGTATAGAACAAATAGAAAGTAGTTCGAGCACGTGCGCATGCCTTAACTAAGAACTAACAAGATAGTGCATAAACGCCACTGAATTCTTAGGTTTAGTTCTTAGTTCATAGTTCTTAATCCTTAGTTCTTAGGTACGGTGCATAAATGCACCATAAAGTTTCTTCATTGCCTCTGGCCAGTTGCTTTATGGTATTACAACATTCCCATGTGAGTAGAGACCCCTGGCTATATGATTCCAGGGATCTCAGCGTGGCCTGGCTCTCCGTAGAAACTTGGTTAAAACCTTGCGCACGCCTTAGTGGTTATACTCTAGTTCGGATGTTTAGGACTGCGGAATTCTAGCAGCCTAATAGACACTCTTGAAAATCAAATATAGAATTCCAACTACCAACCGACCTGACATCCAGAACCCAAGTTGAATGAAGTTTCTTTTCTTCACGTAGATGGCAAAAATTTTATGGAATCTGATCGAGGCAACACTGCTAAATATTTACTTGCTTACTAGCAATAGACCTAATCGAAAGCTATCTTACCTGTCCCATGGAACGTCAAAATCACTTCCTCTAAAAAAGAAAAAAATTGGTTCGTATTTATATGCATAATATTAATAGTCATAGTTGATTTAGTCAATTGGCATATTCAAAATATAAATAATGAAATTCAGATATTATTTTTCAGTAAAATGAGTTCTTTATTAATATAATTCCCCGCATTCAGATTGCAATAATTAATTACATAATAGTGAGTAGTTATATCCCGAGTGATTGCCAAATAGTAGAATATTCTGTGGACTCCACAGAGTAAAGGGTGTTTTTTTGGAGCAATAGAACTTTAAATTGCAATAAAACAACGATGGATTATTCGATTGACATGAATTTTATTTATCCGCAAGATAATCTTGTGGCATTACATTTTAAATATGATTTCTGGCATATGACCGCCACGGCTGGCTCGGATGTAGTCCAATCTGGGCATCCAATTTTCGATGGCTTTTTCCAACATTTGTGGCCGTATATCGGCAATAACATGGCGAATGTTGTCTTCCAAATGGTCAAGGGGCTGTGGCTTATCCGCATAGACCAATGACTTTACATAGCCCCACAGAAAGTAGTCTAGCGGTGTTAAATCACAAGATCTTGGAGGCAAATTCACAGGTCCAAAACGTGAAATTAGGCGGTCACCAAACGTGTCTTTCAATAAATCGATTGTTGTACGAGCTGTGTGACATGTTGCGCCGTCTTGTTGGAACCACAGCTCCTGGACATCGTGGTTGTTCAATTCGGTAATGAAAAAGTTAGTAATCATGGCTCTATACCGATCCCCATTGAATGTAACGTTCTGGCCATCATCGTTTTTGAAGAAGTACGGACCAATGATTCCACCAGCCCATTGAGCGCACCAAACAGTCAGTTTTTCTGGATGTAACGGTGTTTCGACATACACTTGCGGATTAGTTTCACTCCAAATGCGGCAGTTTTGTTTGTTGACGTGGCCATTCAACCAGAAGTGCGCTTCATCGCTAAACAAAATAAAATGGACTTAGTGCGCGATACGTATTCCGCACAGAACCATTATTTTCGAAATAAAATTGCACTATTTGCAAGCGTTGTTCAGGCGTGAGTCTATTCTCGATGAATTGCCAAACCAAACTGAGAATAAATCACTTGACAGCTGTTAAATCGGTAGCCATCATGAACAGTAATGCCAACTCAAAGTTATATACCTCGAAAAAAAACACCCGTGTTAAGCCCATGTGAAGGACTTTTTTCCGAAAAAAAATTCACTCAATTTTAATTGTTCAAATACTAACTGTAAATTAAATAAATAAAATCATCACGCATGTTTTCGATGGTTTAAGCACTCGTGCAAATTGATATTCAAAAATAATGTTTCGTTGTTAAGTGATTTTTAGCATTTGCGTTAATATGATTGGTTGGAATTTTTAGAGGGGAATAGTCAACAATATTTTATGATTTATATGAAAAAATTGGTGAAATCTCATATTCATTTGATTCATAAGTTATGTTTTCAATAATTGAAATAGTCAATTGAGTGTTTTTCTGTGGACTGTGCGAGGTTTATTATTGAAAATGATAAATTTACACCAGAAGTCGAAAAGAGAGCAGAAAGAAAATAGTTGATGATAATATTTGAAATAATTTCATCATCATACCCTATATGAAACTCCTAATTTAATAATTAAGTTTACTTACTTCGGAAACTTTCTTCCTCGCTTTCTTCTTCGCTTTCTTCTTTTAACAGGCTCAAGTTTTCGCCAATACTTCTGATCTTCAACTGGATAAGACATAACAGCACACAAAAAACAACATTAACAAATAAAATTTGAAAATTTACAGAGGCAAGTTACTGCTTCGAGAAGACGTGGACAAAGAATCGCCGGAGATAAACTTTTTGCCTTATGTAGACAATTTCCAGGTACAAACTTGTCAACTTGAGATGCCCATAAATTTCAAGGTTGTTAAAATACGATTAGCTTGAAGTTTCACCCTAAAGATGTCATATCTAAGTATGACAGAACAGAAAGAATAAAAGAAAAAAAATTTTAATGCCTCAAATTCACTAAAGTCTTTGAGATACAGGTTGATTATTGGTGTCTGATGATAGTAGCCAAAATAAAGAAATAAATGTATCTTTAACGGTCGAAATAGAAATTACCTACTCAAAATTAGAATATAATTAGTCAAATATATACCTGGAATTCTACCTGATCTGATACATTTTACTGGGTAAACGACCCTGCCCTATTCCATTGTGAATAACTGAATTTAATGGAAACAGGAATTGCCTATGACCAATTAAATCAAGAATAATGTGTCTAGGCTTTGGGCGAGTTCGGAAAATCAGCGCTGTTGAATGCGCTGAAAGAGATGCGCATGTCAGCGCTGTAGCAGCAAAATGCTGGAGAAAGAGCGCTACATTTTATGCTGAGTTATAGATTTACGTTTAGTTTACGAACGCGTTTTCAACGAAATAATGGTTTCAATGTCTGTGAATTAATAAAGGGTGCTTTTTTTCAAGGTACATAACTTTAAGATGGCGACCGATTTAACAGCTCTCAAGTGATTTATTCTCAGTTTGGTTTGGCAATTCATCATGAATAGACTCACGCCTGAACAACGCTTGCAAATAGTGCAATTTTATTTCAAAAATAATGGTTCTGTGCGGAATACGTATCGCGCACTACGTCCATTATATTTTGTTTAGCAATGAAGCGCCCTTCTGGTTGAATGGCTACGTCAACAAACAAAACTGCCGCATTTGAAGTGAAGCTATACCTCAAGTGTATGTCGAAACACCGTTACATCCAGAAAAATTGACTGTTTGGTGCGCTTTATGGGCCGATGATGGCCAGAACGTTACAGTCAATGGTGATCGGTATAGAGCCATGATTACTAACTTTTTCATTCCTGAATTGAACAACCGATGTCCAGGAGCTGTGGTTCCAACAAGACGGCGCAACATGCCACACAGCTCGTGCCACAATTGATTTATTGAAAGACATGTTTGGTGACCGCCTAATTTCACGTTTTGGACCTGTGAATTGGCATCCAAGATATTGTGATTTAACACCGCTAGACTACTTTCTGTGGGACTATGTAGAGTCATTGGTCTATGCGGATAAGCCACAAACCCTTGACCATTTGGAAGACAACATTCGCCTTGTTATTGCCGATATACGGCCACAATTGTTGGAAAAAGTCATCGAAAATTGGACGTCCAGATTGGACTACATCCGAGCCAGCCCTGGCGGTCATATGCCAGAAATCATATTTAAAATGTAATGCTACAAGATTATCTTGCGGATAAATAAAATTCAGGTCAATCGATTGTTCTATAGCTCTAAAAGAACACTTTTTATAAGAAAACGAATTGTCTGCATGCCGTAATGTTATTTTCTTATGCAATTTCAACGACAGTTGAAATATTATTTAGAATATTATTTTCATATTCTATGTGAAAATCTTGGCAGGTATGATTTTAATAAATGCAGTTGATCATTACGAAGCAACAAAATAATGACTGATACTTATTCGACATGGAATCAGTTGATATTTTGATATTTAATATTTATCTCAATAAACTACGGAAAACATCAGCGATAGTAAGTTTGAAAATGCCTCACGAAATTTCCAATGCAGCAACTGCTGCTACAGCACAATCAAAAGGCCAAGGTCCATAAAGGAAAACGTTTGGTTTGTTCATGAAATGAATGGGTATGAAAAAATACAAAAAATTTACAGAGGATGTTTTTTGGCTTAGTTGGCACAAAAATCTGAGACTGTAAAATTCTCTACCCCGTAGAGTAGGGAAGCAGATAACGAAACATATACAGGGTGAGTCAAAAATGTGAACCGTGCTTTCTGGGGTGATAAAACATTGGAAAATTAGTATACCTAGTTCGATGAATAATTTTATGGGAAAAAATACAGATTAAAGGAGATATACATGAGCCGTTTATTTTGAAAGTGACCTAACTCCGTTTCTCAATTTTCTGCCGGTTACCTTGTTTACATGTACAACTTCATGTTATTTATCAGTGACGCACTTCAGATTGCTTATATTCAGAGAAAATAAGATACATTTTTTACACATAAGTTTTCCGAATTAATTGAACAACTGAGCCGTGTAGTTTGAAACGCAAAACTCTCAATATCTCGATTTGAAGATAAATGGAGTTAGGCCACTTTCAAAATAAGCGGCTCATATATTGAAATTCTATGCGGCGCAAGCGCACTTCTATATTTTACCTAAGCCCTTAGTTCCTAGTTAAAAGTTGGTCAACTTTCCAGTGCTGCCAACCCTACCTAAATTTAGGTAGATCTACCTAAATTCGAACTAATATACCTATCTCCCTTTTTTGAGCTCGATCTACTTTAATTCAGCTCCGCGCGAACTTTACGGTTTTAGACCAACGACAAATCGTTTTACCAGTAACGTGACTGTGAAAAAAATCTATTCCTCATTAACGCTCTCACATCTTAATTTTTACGCACGCCATTGGATACTAAGATCTCCGGAGATCAGCGGCAGAGTTTCAGAAACATACAGATGCAAAGAAAGGACCGAAATGGGTAATAAACTAATAAATAACGATGGCTGCGCCTCAATACGCACTTGCTTGATAGAAAAATAGCGATAGTAAATATGGTTGCATGTACGTAGAAAAAATAGATAGGTTCGTATTGCTCGCAGATTAATTGAATCGATCCTTATGCTTAAAAAAAGAAACAGAATAAAATAAGATCGTCGAAAGGAATGAGATGAAACCCTATGAATGCATTGAAGGCTGCCGTCGGGAAGCAATAAAATACCCTTTTGGGTGTTAAAATTATAAAAGTTTTTGGACAACAAGCGTTTTCTTGCAAATTATCCACATCTGTTGAAATGAAATATTTGAAAGACTATTTATTCTTTCGTGTTCAAGTTGTAAAGAGAACAACTTCCTTCAAAGCAGGCTGTTTTAGTAGAATTGCTGATTCGGGATATTGCGATTTTGACGAAACAGAAAAGGTGTCGTTTTGTATAGGTAAGTTTTTTGCTGAATTTATCGAAAATATGAGTGCCAGTGATAGTGGAGGCGAAGGAACAAGTCGTGGTCCATTACCGAAGAAAATAAAGTATTACCAGACCTATAAGAGTGATTGGGAAAAATTATCATTATTTTATATATATGTATTTAAATTTAAATTTTAAATTATTACATAAATATATTTCTTTGTTTTTCAATTTTTTTTATTAGGTAAATTCTTATATTTTTTTATTAATTCATCAATATTTATCATTAATAAAGTATAATTCTATGGACTCAGTTCTTTCAAAACTCCTAAAAAAAAGGAAAAAATAATCTACCTAAATTTGGCAACATCTACCTAAATTTCGAACTTCTACCTACCTTTATTTGAGCTCAGTGGGTTGGCAGCACTGCAACTTTCTAGTGCTAGTGTTAGTTCTTAGGTAAAGTGCAGTAACGCCTTCATTGATTTGTTAGCGTTCAATTATTAGTTCTTAGGTGTAGTGTAAGTTCTTAGGAATGGTGCATAAACCCACCATTATTTGCTGATAATGGTGGAAACATCACAAATATGAAGAAACGGTGGCTGGAAGTCTACCTATGTCGATGAAGGATATACAGGATGGCCATTTGAAAACGAAACAGACGAGATTACAGACGAAATAAAGTTTTTCGATAGAAATGCTCGGACAGGTCGATTTCTGTTTCGAGGGGGACAACTTAAGATGTAGGTTACGGACGCATAGCGCTTCAACTCTTGCTGCTACAACCCCCACCCCCAATTTTTGAATAGGGAAGATGGGGTGAGTGATACCTCAATTTAAAGGTATTTTTATACTGATTTCAGCACAGTAATTGTTTTTTCATTTTATGCATTAGTTCTCGAAATATTCATGCGTTAGTTAGTTAGGAAGGAAGCCACAGTCATGGTTGTTTTGAAGCTCAAAATGTCGATTTTTCACAAAACACTACAAGTGCCATGAAAACACCACTTCATTCTCAAATACTTAGTTGAGAATATTTCGAGAACTAATGCATAAAATGAAAAAACAATTACTGTGCTGAAATCAGTATAAAAATACCTTTAAATTGAGGTATCACTCATCCCATCTTCCCTATTCAAAATTTGGGGGTGAGGGTTGTAGTAGCAAGGGTTGAAGCGCTATGCGTCCGTAACCTACATCTTAAGTTGTCCCCCTCGAAACAGAAATCGACCTGTCCGAGCATTTCTATCGAAAAACTTTATTTCGTCTGTAATCTCGTCTGTTTCGTTTTCAAATGGCCACCCTGTATAGACAATTCACTCACAAATATCAAAATTGCAAAGACCAAAACAATCAATGTGTTAATTCACCTTGATCGATTCTCAACAAGAGACATTTAAATTTGTATGTATACAAGTTTTCGCAAGTGAGGTTGTGATATTATTTTATGTGAATCTTCATCGTTTTGAAGTATAAAAGCACTGGACTAAAACATCCATAAGCAGCCAAAGCTGTGGAAATCATCCTAATGTTTTAGTCATGTATGTGTCTTATACATTTTGAAAGAAAGCAGAGACCAAAAAAATGTCCAATCTCAAAAGTGACAGCAAATCTTCCCTCTACCTGCTAGGGTATGTTTGGAAACGATAACATGGTGATAAATTTTATGAAATTCCGAGAGAAATATGATATTCCAAAGGGAATGGAAAAACCAATGTATACTCTTTTTTGATTTATTATGGCAACAATGAGCCTGCGAGGGTTCAGCCATAAATTTTATTGCATTCAGTAGAAAAACAATTAGTGCGAGAAAGTTTAAAAGAACCAGATGTGGGCTATGATAGAACCCGGCATGGAAGCACATGTTTTGCAGGGAAAGAACAATGTGCTTAGATTGGCAATAAACTGTCACGGTACCCTCTGTTGAAGTTCTTGTTCTTAAAAGGAATGCATTGAATAGTTTAGAACTGAACGTGATGAAATTGATGTTTTGTGATAGATCCAGAAAGTGGGGTATTTCAAAGAAATTAAATGAAAAATAATACCCAACAGTTATTTTTCTAACAAGTGCGGGAAGTGATATTTGGGCAAGCTGTTAAGTGCGGGAATAGTTATTTATAATACAAGTGCAGAAGGCATTGATATTCTTCCACGAGTTCAAAATTCAAAAACGAGCCACGAAGTGGCAAGTTTTGGAATGAACGAGTGGTAGAATGAGCCTTCTGTACGAGTATTATAAATTATTTTCTCTAATTCATTGCATTTTCATTGAAATTTATGAAATACTTCCATAAATATATTTTAGTGATTTTTGCATTGAAAAATGTTGGTTGGCAGAACTGATTCCTTAAAGGCAAATTGATGAATTGACAGATAAAGCCGTGGCGGAAAGTTCGGAGTGCCAACATAGAATAATAAAATATAACCATGAAAACTGTGCGTTTCTGATATATTCTCGCACGATTTTGTTCTACAAGATGTGGAAGAATGAACGGAATAACCATAGAATTAGAGAAAGAACCTTCCGCAAGAGTTGGGAACAATATTTTTTCTACAAGCGCTTGAAATAATTTGAAACTCAAAGGATTTGATTAATTATTCACAGACACTTGAATGATAGACGTAATTCTGCATAGTTATCTCATTTATGACGTTGATTGTGCGTTCGGTGCATAGAGACATGACAAAATTCAATTTATTCTATAAAACTTGCATGCGAGAAAAATCCCTGCAGGCATATGCGTCGGACAATAATAAAAAATAACCCAAATGTAAAGGGTGTTTTTTTTAGAGCTATAGAACTTTAAATTGCAATAAAACAACGATGGATTATTCGATTGACATGAATTTTATTTATCCGCAAGATAATCTTGTGGCATTACATTTTAAATATGATTTCTGGCTTATGACCGCCACGGCTGGCTCGGATGTAGTCCAATCTGGACGTCCAATTTTCGATGACTTTTTCCAACATTTGTGGCCGTATATCGGCAATAACACGGCGAATGTTGTCTTCCAAATGGTCAAGGGTTTGTGGCTTATCCGCATAGACCAATGACTTTACATAGCCCCACAGAAAGTAGTCTAGCGGTGTTAAATCACAAGATCTTGGAGGCCAATTCACAGGCCCAAAACGTGAAATTAGGCGGTCACCAAACGTGTCTTTCAATAAATCGATTGTGGCACGAGCTGTGTGACATGTTGCGCCGTCTTGTTGGAACCGCAGCTCCTGGACATCACGGTTGTTCAATTCAGGAATGAAAATGTTAGTAATCATGGCTCTATACCGATTACCATTGACTGTAACGTTCTGGCCATCATTGTTTTTGAAGGAGTACAGACCAATGATTCCACCAGCCCATAAAGCGCACCAAACAGTCAGTTTTGCTGGATGTAACGGTGTTTCGACATACACTTGAGGATATGCTTCACTCCAAATGCGGCAGTTTTGTTTGTTGACGTAGCCATTCAACCAGAAGTGCGCTTCATCGCTAAACAAAATAAAATGGACGTAGTTCGCGATACGTACGCACAGAAACATTATTTTCGAAATAAAATTGCACTATTTGCAAGCGTTGTTCAGGCTTGAGTCTATTCATGATGAATTGCCAAACCAAACTGAGAAGAAATCACTTGACAGCTGTTAAATCGGTCGCCATCTCGAACAGTAATGCCAACTTAAAATTATATACCTCGAAAAAAAACACTCGTTATATAATTAAGTAAATTCTTGTAACCTTCACTCTGAAAATGACTTATTTTCACAAGTTTATAATTTGGGTATTCCCTAGTTTAAACCAAAAAGAAGACTGACTTCAGTCAGTGGCTTTAGTATTTGAAGGGTGTGAGATTTTGGAATGTTTACAAAATGAACGAAACAAGAATGTCACAATTTGTTACATAAGAGACGTTTTAGTTTATATTAAGGGATGGTATTTATTTTGGGATAAATAGTTGTCGATTCTGTATACATCCGGTACGAATTTGTTCTGTTTGGATTAACTTTGAGTGGTTTCTTTCTTAGCCGGGGTGTGTTTGATGTACTTATCATGAAATGTTTACTTGATTATCAATTTGGAGTTTTATGTGTTTATGTAAATTACATTTGGTTAAAACAACAGCACTTATTGGAAAAATTGAGAAAGGAAACAGCCTCAGTACGGTATAACGTTAGAAGGTACATGCATCTTCCACAAATTAAAAAAATTAAAAATCCTTTCATTGATTCAACAAGATATCCTCCGATCATAAGAGTAACGAGAGGGAGGGTATGTTATTAACCTCCCTCATTGATTAGAGGACATGCAAAAATTAGCAATTGAAAGGATTTGCTTTTTCGAAATGGAAGTAACCCCTATCCCATGAATCAATCCTAGTTACGTCAATGTATCTGATAAGTGGGTTGTTCAAATCATGAATTTTCAAACAGAAAAGAAATTGGATATGATTTGAAAATTTTTTCTTCAAAAGTTTTATGAAGATAAAGTGCGGTATGTGGTCATAATTGCATTTGGTTTATTATTCATCTTTACTTCATCTTAATGAAAAAAACACGAGAATACAATCGCAATAGTGATACCAAATAGACCTCCCCTCTCATTCCCCAAGGTTTATTTAGTTCCCGATATATGTTTATTTATTTGTGATTGACCTTCCTTCTTGTTATTTTATCTCATTATTTACATTAACAGATAATAATTTATATCCGGAATATATCGTATCCGATAATGATTCACAAACCAAATGCTTTGTTAAATCTAGCTATAAATAGTAAATACTGATCTACCTCATTATTTTTATTTTCATTTCTCCAATAAGTGTATATTCATTGAAGTGAAACATTGATAATAAATTATAACTTTTTTCATGAAGATTAATAACTGCACTAAAAAATATACGTAAGCAATTGCCATTGTTCATTTAGTAATGCAACATCGAAGATTTCTTAACAGAATTAACAAACTTGATTTTGTCAGAAACGTACCCATTTGGATAAAAACAGCCATATCTTTTTTCTTTGAATAACAAATGACTTGTGTGATAACTTTTTGAAATCACTATAAAAAAGACAGTTTATTGGTGAAATGTGCAGCAGTAGCTCGGTACATTTTGGTTCCACTACGATGGGTTAAACTTCATGAACAAAATAATCCACTACCAAAATTTCCAATAAAAATATTTCTCATGTAATGAGGAATGGTATTCTATATCATTCATAGTCGTATTACTTTATTGAGTAATGCATTTATATTTTATATTTTGACAATGATACTCTGTATCATTTAAGAATTGTATAACTTTATTGAGTTATTCCAACTATTTTTATATTCTGACATTGATGAGAAATGCTCTATACAATTTCGAAGTTATTACTTTATTGAGTAATGCCTTTATATTTTGACAATGATACTTTGTATCATTTAAGAATTGTATAACTATATTAAGTTATCTCTATTATTTTTATATTCTGACAATGATGAGAAATGATTTATATCATTTCGAAGTTGTACTTTTTATCGAATCCTGTGACGTGTGCAATACAATGAATTTTTGTAAAAGAGCATCAATAAATTATCTATCTATCTATCTATCTATCTATCTATCATAGCCCCCCTTTAAAATGTTCGGAGGATGTTTTCAATGTAAACGTTAAAATCATTCTTCAGCAATATTTTACTGAAAAAATTAAACAAAAAGGTGTAAAATTGTACCACCTGTGAGGACAAAACTATTGAAAGGGGCAAAAATTCATTATTTTCAAAAAAAAAAATATCTCGAAAACGGTAAGACTTTTATAATGGGAATTTTGTCATAGCAGGTGGGTTATCCATTGATCTAAATTCTCCCTTGGTTTGGCGTGGTCTTTACGTACTGTATTTATCAAAAAAGTTGACCTTGATTTCAAGGTCAAAGTTGAAACGAAATTTATTCATTTTCTTTCCCCCTTCCATGTTAAACTTTCATAGTGTGTCGCATGATCTTGAAACTAATCAAAATCTTATTATGAATGAGCAAACTTGATTGCTTGAGAAAATTGATACAGGTGAAACTTTAAGTTTTTCGCGTTTGAATTCAACATTTGACACTTCCACAGGTGGAAATCAATCTCAAAAGTTTCTGTAAAGGACATTGGAAACGAATAACCAATAACTATTTTTCCTCCTCAAGACTTATGTTTGGGTACGCCCCTCTATGAAAAAATATGTTGACACGAAACACCCTGTATTTCGAAAACAAAGCGTTTGCCGATACATGTTCTTAGGCCTTTTTTTTATGATCCAAGGAATCTCTCATTTTTCTTTGTACCTCCAAATTAGGAACACACTGTATTTCTACCCTCAGACAAATAGTAGGTATAGATATCTCGTGGAAATAAGTATGGCACTTTTATGGATGAAATATCTATTTTTTGTGTGGATATAAAAAATATAATAAACAAAAAGCAAGGTAGGTACATACGTCCAAAACATGAGGTCATCGATAGAAAATTCTGCGAAATAACTTCACAACACTTTGGCAATCTAGACACTTAACGTCACTCAGAGTAATATCTCAACGCCAACATAAAATCGTTCAATCAAAAATTCACACTGCGTCAATCTGAGCACTTTTTTCCCCGCGTATGTATCTCAAGACCTGCTACATTCGTAATATCTGTTACAATAACGGCTTACACGATTAACGTAACAAAACAACTGCTTAAAAGCTTAAGCTGCTTAAGTTACTTCATATTTGGTTAAAAAACCTGCACTTCATTGGCAAACCCCCTACCATTAAAGTGGAAGGGACTAGAAGTGTAAACAATACGTCCAACCGGCAACCAGGATCAATGTAGGTGTGAACTCGAGCTGCTAAGATCCGATTCCGAGAAAGCTCATTTGTTGGCTTTCGATTCGAGGGGACAATGGGACATGACGATTGATTTACACCGCGAAACTGATAACAGATTAAAACTTATATTATCTCAATACTCAATCTATAGTTTGTAGACCAATCATTCAAAATGGGATGGAGAATTTAGTGGACAGCTTTTATAATAGCAAGATAAACATTCTTTATGAATAACACTGCAACAAATAATAGTATATTATTCAACGAGCGGTAATGTAGGTCATAACTCACGCAGATGAAGTATGCAGCACGAGCCGCAGGCGAGTGCTGTAATTCATCCAGTGAGTTATGACCATTACCGCAAGTTGAATACAATACTTTATCTACGACTATATCAATAAATACTAAGAAAAAAATACAGACTTAGAATACCTATAGACAGAAGGAACGGGAAATAAACATATGTGCTCGATCCCGACTACAAGAGAGATGGAAACTTAGTGTCACCAATCACAATCGAACTAGCTTCGGATAGCTCGAATCCAGTACAGAGTACAGAAATAGAACTATATTGAAAACCCTTAATAGTTGCCTATGAAAATGCATTAAACTATACCAAAAAACATTCCCCGTAAACGACGACTTAATGACCTTACTACTACAAACTCTTTTATATTTTTTTCGGGCAAGTAATTCTGTATGGTTACATTAGCTGTTTGTGTTTTGGAAATGTATACCTATATAATATTTCATCTTCACTATCTGAATTAATCGTTTTCAGCGAAACATTCACAATAATTAGATATCAACTTAATTTGAAAACGTCAAAATTATTAAAGTGACATTTCCTCGGACATTCCTCCCCTCAATAACAATAATGGAATGTTCCCTTTCGGCCAATCGAATAGAAGCAGAGAAGTATAGAAGCACAGATTCAAATTTTCCGATTTATTATAGTGAGTTATAGTAGTGAGTTATTATAACTCACGATGTTTGTCAATAGATACTATTAATTCCTCAAAAGCAGTTAAATAATGAATATATAATTCAATAGGAGTAGATAAAAGTATATTATTCAACGAGCGGTAATGTAGGTCATAACTCACGCAGATGAAGTTTGCAGCACGAGCCGCAAGCGAGTGCTGTAATTCATCACTCTCTATGACTTCCAGAAAACATAAAAAGAAACTAAAAAGTCGAAATTTCATCAATTGTAATAAATTATTCGTTAAGATGGTTGAAAATCCATAAACCAATAAATTTTCAATTACTAATAATTAATGACATTTCATGAAATGTCAAATTTAGTTATCCAAATTTCGATTTTAGTTTCTATGTTTTCCGGAAGTCATAGACTACTCCACTCAGTTAGAAATTGTAGTACTTGCTCAGTTCAAGTTTTTCCTCGATAACTCTTAAATTTTTCGTATTCAGAATCAGAATAAATATTCAAAGATATATGTAACCTATTATTAAAACTGTTCTGACTGATGGCAGGGAATCGTGAAATATTTCTATTTTCTATAAAATACTTGATTTTTCGATCTGGGTACGTAGCTGCTAATTTGACGTACTAAGAGCCTCAACATCATATGCCTTTTCTACATGATTTCTCAAACCAGTAATAACATTGCTAAAATCAGAAAATGTAATGAAAATTTTGTTGGTTAATCTCATTTTAATCAATTCTTCCTTCAGTGGAATGAAGATACCTATTTAGAATGCGAAATCATTTTCTTCAGAACCCGTCATATATCAATTCTGACTTCGAAAGTAAATGGAGGAATAGATTTGATTGCAAAATATTCACCTTTTTTTACATAAGCCATAGAATTTTGCCAAACATCAAAGTCGAAATCATTAAAAGCATCAGTCACACAACAAACTAAAACTACGTAAAAATGCATTTCAATAATACCCTTATGGACCACACTGGTCTACGCGAATTATTAGAAAGTAATTAAGAAGTGATAGATGCAGCCAATGAGTGTAACCAAAAACGCCCTCAAAGTGGAAAGGGGAATACGAGGGGAAATATTCAGCCAATAAGAATAATCTAATCGGGACATTCTTGTTTCCAAGACGATTTGCCAAATACCGGGGTTTATTTGAGAGTATTGATAGCAATATTTTCATAAATTCTAAAGGAATTTCTGGAAACTTGGACAACCCTTGTATAATTGAAATATTCAGGCTTCCTCCAAGTGACTTTGGATATACTATATCAGATTTTGTCTATTTCCTCTGGTTTAAAAGTTGTAGTGCCGAAACATCGAAATTTGCCCACCCTGTACATATTCTTTTTGCCGACTTACGAGAGATCGACCACATTGGGAATCCCTGCTGTTAACAAATTGCTATAATATACATACTGATTTATATTGCCACCCCAATTAGGTACCTACCTAGGTAGTAGTTGGACACCATGAAATACTAAGAAATATTATTATTTCTTTGTATCATGTATCATTGTTGAACACGTTCTGCAAATACGAAGTTGTCGATTGTATGCAATTATTCAATTAAGCTACTCAGAAAAACTTTCCAAACAATATAAGCATCTACCTCGGTATCCCAATTTTTTTTCAATAAATTCAAGGACAATGAGTCGAAGAAATAGTCCTTTTTGCAAACAGGAAATTTTATTCAAACAATCACTCACGAATTTGAAGAGACATGTTCAAAACAAATATTCGATGAATAAAATTCTTTCAAATTCGAATCATATTGCGAATAATGATGAAATTGAACAATATCTGCAAAATTCTACGGCTCCTAGTTCAAGTATTTCATGTTTGAAATCTGATTCAAAATATAAAAGGTATTAACAATAACAATAACAATAATTTATTTGATCCTTTCAGACATTTTTTACAATTTATAGGACAAGTCTTATCAGTGGACAAATACTAAAAATTATCATCTGTCATGTACTCTTGTATACTGTAGTATGCTTTTTCCATGAGTACAGACTTGATTTTTTTCCCAAACTTAACATTATCAAAAGTTTTGACATTCGATGGTAATTTGTTATACATCTTGATACATTGATAATAAGGACAGTTTTGATATTTAGAGGTTTCATGTTTAGGGATGGATAATACCTCTTGACTTCTAGTTGGGTAGTTATGAAAACTACTCAACCTTACAAATTTATTTGTATTTTCTCTGACATACTGAAGGCATCTATATATATACAAACTGGGCACTGTCAAAATTCCATGTCTTACAAAAAAAGGTCTACAAGATTCACGTTGCCCCACATTGAATATCAATCTCATTATACGCTTTTGTGAAATGAGCAGTCTGTGGCTAGCCGAGGAACCACCCCAAAGTAAGATATTATAATTAATATGGCTGTACACAAGACTGTAATAAACTTCAATAATGTTCTGCAGAGGTAACAACATTTTTATTTTACGAATGGCATAATATGCTGAATTGAGTTTTCTTGCAACTGTGTTTGTATGAGATTCCCACTTCAGGTCTTCATCCAAATATACACCCAAAAACTTAACTTCATTTTTGGGTGTGATTTCATTTTTTCCAAATGGAATACTGAATTTTGTTCTGGAATTACTTTTCTTATTGAAGAAAATACACTCTGTTTTTTCAAGGTTAAGAAGAAGTGCATTCGACCTACACCATACATTGAATTCTCCCAGAAAAAAACTACATTTGTTTAGGAGCTCCTCAGGAGTCCCCGCTGTGACGACCATAGAGGTATCGTCAGCAAAAATTGTAATGGAATCTACTGCAACATGTGAGGGTAAATCATTCATGAATAACATGAATAATAATGGTCCCAGCACAGACCCCTGAGGAACCCCCAAACTAGTACCCACCTCTTGAGAGCATGAGTCCTGTACCTTAACCTTAATAAGTTTATCAGCTAAATAACTTTCAAGCCACTTGAGAAATAGGCCTCTAAATCTTATATTGTACAATTTGCTCAGAATGAAATCGAATATAAGGCAGTCGAAAGCACGGGACAAATCAAAGAAGAGTCCCACAACCAGCATACCCCGATCAAGCGAGCGATAAACACACTCAACAAACGAGAGCACAGCCGACTGGGTGGACCTCCCCGACCTGAATCCATGCTGACAATCCGCTATCCTTTTATACTTATTCAAATATTTCATCATCCTACTAAAAACAATCTTTTCTATAATTTTGGAAAAGGAACTCAATATTGAGATGGGTCTATAGTTCATTATCTCAAGTGGATCATTTCTCTTAAAGATAGGAACTACTATTGCAACTTTCAGTAATTCGGGAAAAACACCGCAAGAAACTGAAAGATTGACCAGGTGAGACAAAGGTTTGCCGAGAGCTTCAGCCATTACTTTTATTAATTTTACAGATATTTGATCAGCACCAGAACTTACTCTATTTTTCAATGATCTTATAATATCCACTATCTCTGTTTCTACTATTGGCATAAAGAAGAAAGTATTATCCTCTATTTGAGATGAAGTACATGATTGAGATATTGCATTACCATAATGATTATGTAAACTAATATTATTTATAGTTGAAAAGTACTCAACAAATGCTTCCGCCATCGCCTTAGAATCGTGGCAAAGAATACCATTTATTCTGAGCTTTGTAAGAGCATCTGTATTCGTCAATCTTCCAGTCTCACGATTTACAAGATTCCATACCGTTTTATTTTTATTAGATGAATTATTAATTAGTTTTTGATAATATTCGAATTTAGGTTGTTTCAAAAGATAATTGTATGAGGTTTTCATTTTTTTGTACTTATCTAAAGTAGCCTCTGAAGGAAGGTTAGTGCACAACCAATGAAGATCCTTCAATTCACGACTTGCCATCTTTACATTTGGTGTAATCCATCCATGAGATAGTTTTGGATGGGTTACAGATTTCCTCAACGGGCAACATTCATCAATAAGGCCGCTAATCACCTCAACGAAACACTCAAAAGCACTATTAATGTCTGCACACCTATACACCTCTTCAAAATTTGCGTCAACAGCCATTCTTGAGAGTCGAATCAGGTTATTTTTCGAGCAATCTCGATACGAATGAGATTTTTTGTTGGATTTGTTACCTGTGCGTGGCTCCCTCATCCAAAATTTCAACAAGAGAGCTTTATGGTCGCTGAAATGAGTCTCCAGTATTTCATTCTCCAGCTCACCATGATTTGAGTTTGTTATAATATAATCTATTTGTGATGTTGTAGTTTTACCCTTAAGGTTCGTAAACACACGTGTAGGTCCCCCCGAAGCTACCTTGAGCTTGTAGGAGTCTAACAAATCCAAAAGAAGTTGCTTCTGTAGAGAACTCTTTCTAAAATCCAAATTTAGATCACCGCACACGAATGTAATGTCTTTTTCATTATTGCATCTTGCCAAAACGTAGGAAAATTGTTTCAGGAACAGTTCAAAGTTTCCTGAAGGTGGTCTATAGACACTTACAACTGTAAAATTTGTTGATTGGAAATACATCCTCACAGCGCAGAACTCGCACTGTAACTCGACTGATAAGTCCGTAACTTTGAGTTCCTTTGATTCTATATCAGATTTTGTGTAAATCATTGTTCCACCATGTTTGTGTTCTTGTCGACAAAAAGAAGCAGCCTGCTTATAGCCCAAAATCGTAGCAGTAGGCAGACTGTCAAGACTACACCAATGTTCAACTAAGCTGACTATATCTGGAGATCTTGAACTTAGGAATACTTCCAGATTTTCAATTTTATTGGATACACACTGTATATTAAATTGCATTATGGTTAGCAGTTTGCTCGCAATATCATTATCATTCTCACATGTGCTTACTAACGTTTTGCCTTTTTCGCTGTACTGAAATGAAAAAAATTGTGAATGCTGGCATACTTAGGCCAATTTTCAGCCTTTAGTGCCTCGTCATATTCTGATAAAGGAACAACAACCTTGAAGGAGGCATAACTTTGAGGATATCTGAATGAATTTTTTTTCAAGGAACTTTTGCATATCATCCTGAGTGGTACTTGGGCTCAAGTTTGATACATGAAGAATTTTTGATTTTTCAACACCCTGTACGATTGAATCACCAGTGAAATTACCAACAACTAAAGCTGGTCTGGACCTCTTTTTTGTTGTTTTTTTGTTGTTAACTATTTTCCATTCAGAGTCAGGATTTTTTTGTATGCCTTTGTGGTTTACTATTTTAGCATCCTGATTTCTCAGTTCGCTATCCGACTTAAGTGAATCCTGTGCAGACTTGACCGCCCGGTTAACGTCTTCAGAGGTTATCTTTTTGTTTACCATCTTAACTGGAGGATACTCACTGTTATGATCTGAAATTTCTATTCCTTTGGTTTGTTTACTTTTCGGATTTGTTGTTACTGGATCAATGACAGTTTGTTTAGTTTTATTATCATTCGAGTTTTGCGGGATTACATCTGTGGCCGCGATAATTTTTTTACAACGATCATGGTTTGACTCGTCAACTCTGATGTTTACATTTTTATATCTGGAATTTAATTGTGCTTCCTGACTCGAAATAATAGATTTTTGTAGTTCAACTGTGTATTCCAATTCCGAAAGTAATTTTTGCATCAAAGTTTTCTCTCTTGTGAGACATTGAATTTCCTTAGCAAGAATTTTCTCACTTTCATTGTCTTTTGACACGGAGTTCCGTAGTGATGATTTCATATCAACAATGCATGGGTTGCATACCCAAATGATGTTTTCATTTTCCAACAAAGTTTTATACCACGTATCCTTCAAAGAGACGCACATTAAATGATACTTTTTCTTGCATCTTTCACACGTTGAAAACTTAGCATTCACGATAAAATTATCGGAACATTTGAAACATACATCCGCTTCGCTCGACATCTTGAACGATCAAGATGTCTGGAAAATTAATGTGCAGTGTATCAATTTGAAAATATACCAATCTTAAATCTCAGATCCCATGCATAGTCGGAAAAAATGCGAAAAAGTTTAAATTTTGGTACGTAGGGAAACATTTCATACCTTTGGTTCCAATCAATTTGTATTAACCAAATTTTAAATGGGAAGGGTGACACCTTGTTTTAAAGGTATTTCGTCATCTTCCGTCTTAACCTTTTTTGTTAGTACTTTCAAAAAAAAAAAAGAGTAGAATACTCACGATAGCAAGAGTTGCAATGAAACATGAAAATAATGAATTGATTGGACCATCCTCATAAATTGTCCCCCCAAGACCCAAAGTTCACATGTTTTTGCATATTTTCTGATTTTGCTGAATATCCTTTCTGGACAAAAATTATTAACAGCATTGAAATTAGAGATTAGAAGCAATTTTCATAAAAGGCCAACTTAAAAATTTTCATTGAATATTAAGTTTTCAGATCCCAGATGAAATGTTCGATAATAATATTATAGTTTATTTAGGTTGAAAAAAAAAGCAGAAATAAACATTATTCGCCGAGGCGTAAGCCTGCAACCGATCGACAATTTGCCAAATATACAGGGTGATTCACCGCGATGGTCTATTAGACGTTTGTGGAAAACTAATCATGAGTTTGTGCTAAAAATTTGCATGTTGGGGTTTGAGACAATGATCTTTCTCCCTGAAATATTTTCAAATCTCTACAACTTCCGTTTATACCGGAAACAGAGTACTACTTCCTTATTTCAAATGGCACATCCAGTAGATCATTGCATCATTAGTTAGCTTTTTTGATAAAAATACGCCATATACAATATGCAGCAATATGCCATACCTTGGGTGAAAACTCAACGGTTCAGAAGTTGATGAGATTCTTATGAAAAAAATGGTAGCGACGAGGACTCAATTTTTTTTTTTTAATATTTCTGCAGTAAAAGTTTCTTTCGAAAAAATCTTTATTATTTTCGATTCTGCAAATACGTAGTATTATAAACCTGTTCGCGGTTTGAACGAAAAATGAACATGGTGTTTATCAGAAGATCATGAACTTGGACAACTCAAATTCATCAAAAATCAAAATTTTCAAATAAGAACCTATATTTGTTATTATTTCAGTCGATTCTACGCATAGAAAAGTGAGAAATACTTAAACAAACCCTATACCTAAAATGAATACTTCAAGAGTTATTGAGGAAGATTTTCAAATGAGAAAAAAACGCAATTTCTGTGTAAAGTAGTCTGTGACATCCGGAAAACACAGAATGAATCTAAAATTCGATGTTTCGATAACTGAATTTGACATTCCAAGAGTTGTAATGAATTATTTGTAATTGTAAATTGTCTTGTTTCATGGTTTTTTCAACAATCCCAGCAAAAATTAGTTATAATTCATGAAATGTAAAATTTAGTATTCCAAACATCGAATTTCAGTTTCTTTCTGTGTTTTTCAGAAATCACAAGAGTTCTCCACACAGTTAGAAATTGCGATTTTTTCTCATTTAAAAATCTTTCTCGATAAATCTTAAAGTATTAATCTTAGGTATAGGTTTTGCTAAGTAACCTACACTCTTTTTGTATGTAGAATCGACTGAAATAATAAAAAATATAGGTCCTAATTCGAAAATCTTGAGTTTTGATTAATTTGAGTTGTCCAAGTTCATGATTTTCTGATAAACACCCTGTACATGTTTTGTCCAAACGGCGAACAGATTCATAATACTACGTATTTACAGAATCGAAAATAATAAAGGTTTTTTCGGAAAAAAAAAAATTTCTGCAGAAATATCAAAAAAAAAAAATGGGTCTCCGTCACCACAATTTTTGTCATAAGAATCCCAATAACTCATGAATCATTGAGTTTTTGGTAACGTTTGGCACATTTCTGAAATTATCATAAAAAAACCTATCTAATAATGCAATAATACACTGAGTGTGCCATTTGAAATAAGAAAGTATTAGTATATTTTCTGTAAAAACCGGAACTTATAGAGATCTGAAAATATTTTAGGGAGAAAGATCATTGTCTCGAACCCCAACATGCAAATTTTCAACACAAAGTTATGATTAGTTTTCCATAAATATCTAATAGGCCATCGCGGTGAATCATCTTGTATTTACTTTTTATTTGAAATGAACTATTTTTCAACTCGTATATTATTCAAAATACTTAGTTAATCAACATAATTGTATTTGATTTCAGTAAATCAATAAAACTAAGTGAAACTAAACAGAAAGTTCTATTTCTTTCAGAGTCCTATTGAAGGATTGCTAGAAAACATTTTCTTCTCGTTTTTTTTTTCGGCTTATAATTCTGCATAAAAAAATTTTGGCTCATCCCAAATGAAATTGGCGCTGTCCTAGGTCCAACACTGGGTTTGTCTGCTGCAAGACACATTATTTATCTGTTAAGATTTGCCCCAAGTTCAGGCCATTTTTGTATACACTACACTTATATTGGGTAACCCATTTCAAAAGATCCACTGAAATAACTCCTTGGGAAAAGTCCTGATTAAAAAACGTTTTAAATCATTCTTGGTCAGGGGACATCAAATGCTGACATTTAATGTGACCTTGGAGTTCGATTTCAAGGTCAAGTAAATTTTTTTGTAGAAAATAAATATTTTCTTTTGCAGAATATCATTCTTCATAACAAAAACTAGAAAAATTTCGTTTCTTTTATTTTTGCCATAAAATGAAACGTTGTGGTGATGTGAGGTGTTTTATGCTTACAATGGTAATGATGAAAATCTTTTACGCATAAACTATTGATTATATTTGAAGAAATGAATATTCACAATTATATGGATAACAATGCAATTCGGCATGCGCTGAGATTTTATTATCACGGTGTCAACTCATGTGTGTATGAACATATTGAAAAATAAAAACCTGATTATTAGTGAAAAAATAGTGAAAAACAAAGGAGACAAAATGTTTTTAGTTTCTCAGGAAGAGTAATATTCTGCAAAAAATAATTATATTCCCTATTCAAATAACCTACTTGACCTTGATATAAAAAAAAGGTCGCATTAGATGTTCCCCTGAAGACTTAAAAACTTTTATTAGAAACATTTTTGGATTCAGGCTCTTCCCAAGGAGTTTCAGTTTCGGTTTCAGTGAGCCTTTTGAAATGATAACCCTCACACCTCACACGTCAAATAAGATATATGCCTGACAGTGAAATGGCGTCAAGTAGTTGAATGTTCGCCAGTAGGTCTCATACATTATCTATGTCAATGTGACTTGTCAATTAACAGACCCTTCAAACTTGAAGGGATGTATGTAGTCGTAAACTTCACACGTAAGATTCCACTTTTCAACTGTAGAACTTTGAGATATTAGGAAGGTATTGATTTACAATCTCCCTGAAAATGCCTACCGCATTTCATGAAACGAGGCATCTAATTAAAATCGAAATTTGAATTCTGTATGTATTCTGAATAAAATCAACATCACTTGATTCTGGAGCCACCATTTTCAAATTTCTAAATTCGAATCTCCGACCAAAATGCCCCCACATAACAATTTCGAACAAAATTGGAATATAATTACAGAATTCTTCCGCCATTTTGCAGCCGCCAGCTTGAATTTTCAATTTTGACAAATTAATCATAATCTCTGACCCTGAGAACACCGAGATACCAATTTTGAATTGAATCGGACTATAATGTCGAAAATTTAAACCAAAACCAAAGAAACCATAAAATTATTATCTGTCCCGTACTTCGGTGATGTAATGCCCGCCACTCACGAAGCGTTTCTTCTAGCGTTTGGTAGCAAGCATCGAAGAGATTCCAGTCGGGCAGTCAAGTTCATACTCTGATTTACAGTCGTACGGCCGTGTCCCGAGCTGTCTGACTGGAATCTCTTCGACGCTTGCTACCAAACGCTAGAAGAAATGCTTCGTGAGTGGCGGGCATAAGTGAAAAAGTAGCTGATTGTCTTACTAAATTAAACCTGAATATTGCCCACCGACCAATAAATAAAATGTAATTATTATTATTCAATGCAAAAGATTCATTCATAACCCCCATTGTTTGAAAGAAACTGGAAAAAACTGTTAGTAATAATTAAAAAAAAAACTATGAAAAATTGAAACATTTTGCTTTTTCAAAGTGGGGGTAACTCCCCCACTCGATTCAACTTCAAGTAACGCCACTGCAACTTAATATATGAAATAAATAACATACATACATAAGAGTGATATTATTTTCGTTCTGAAATATAAAAGGTGTGCTTTATTATTTCAGTTGTCAACGAATTTTAGTTTCTTTCTGTGTTTTCCGGAAGTCAGACCACTCCACACAGTTAGAAATTACGATCTTTTCTCATTTGAAGTTCATATTAAGTACAGGATTTGCTTGAGTAACTCCTCCCCTTTTTATATGTAGAATTGACTAAAATAATGAAAAATGTAGATTCTAATTTGAAAATCCTGAGTTTTGATGAATTTGAGTTTTCTAACTTCATAATCTCCTGATAAACACCCTGTATATTTTTGGTCCAAACCACCAGTCTTATAATACTACGTATTTGCAGAATCGAAAATGAAAAAAATAGTAATTTTTCGGCAACCGTCCGGGAAGTGCTCACTTCCCGGACGCTTTTTCTCTGAGAAAGTATCATTTCCCGGCCTAGTCCGGAAAGTACGTACTTCCTGGACTAGGCCGGAAAAGAATCATAGAATCCATAGCAACCGACATAACGCCTGACAGTTCATATGAAATTAGTTGAAAAATTTGCATGTTTTTTGATCGCAATCGCAATAAAATATGGAAAGCAGCAGCGATAGTGTTATTTTACATGGTTGCCGAAAAAATATTGTACGCAACACGCCCGAAAATGGTTTTTTTGGACTCACAGACTTCCAGGACTCGCTTACGCTCGTCCTGGAATTTTGTCTATTCGTCCAAAAAAACCCTATTTTCCGGACTTGTTACGTAAATTACTATTTTCGGCAACCGTCCGGGAAGTGCTCACTTCCCGGACGCTTTTTCTCTGAGATGGATTCTTTGATTCTTTTCCGGCCTAGTCCGGGAAGTACGTACTTTCCGGACTAGGCCGGGAAATGCAACTTTCTCAGAGAAAAAGCGTCCGTGGTCGCCTTCTTTTTTTAGAATCCCATTAACTCAAGAACCGTTGAATTTATACCCAAGGTATGGCATATTGCTGAAATTGACATAAAAATATCTGATGATAGTGAAAGTAGTGGTCTGTTTCCGGCACAACCGGAAGTTGTATTACTCTATATCTATCATGATTCGCTTGATGTTCCATTTTTGTTTGTTTAAACGCTAAATATTGAATCATTTAATTGAAAAAGGAATATGACGTTTTGAAAAGTGTATTTGTAAGACAATCAATTAGGATCACAGATAGAACATGGAAGTTACATTCGTAATATCTATTCCAAAACAGGAGAATTATTCACTACTGAAAATTTTGAATCTGTCAGGACTCGAACCCGTGACTCTCACGATGAAAAACTGGATTGATAATCACCAAGATGTCGGCGCGATAGATATTAAGAGTAAAAATATCCATTTGATGTTTTCTTCTATGATTACCCATTCAGTTTGAGACTGAAAAATAATGGAAACCTTTGTTTCCAAGGAATTGTGCTTCACATATATTATAATTCTTCTCGAATATACCTGCATGATGTGATGAAGAAATGTTGTGTACTCCACCAGAAATGAGAGAGGCTGCAAGAAATACTACATTGAATCTATTGCCGGAAACATAAAAAAATCTCTACCTTACAGGATTTAATAATTTCATGGACTGGAAAGCAGCAAATAAAATCAACTCATTTTCGGAGTCAGTTTTACTGACATATTTTTTGAAAATATCTGCTAAATCTAAATCAATTTGACACCATTATTCCGTGATTAAAAGTACTCTCGATATAAATAAAGACATCGATATCAAAAATTATAAAAAACTGCGTTCACTTCTAACAGTGCCGTATCTAGGGCGTGGAAAAGGTGGCATTTGCCACGGGCGCAAGGTCTGCAGGGGCGCCCAAAAATATCAAGAGAAAAAATATTGGAGCACCAGACATAATAATTCGAAAGATCACAACTCGGTTTTCATGTATACGCCTCGCAACGAGCAATGCCGAGGAATCTCGAAACCCAGGACGAAGATTTTTTTTTTCTTTGTAGGAGGAGGGGGGTGTTCTCCAAAAAAAAAATTTTTTTTTTCAACAACGTTTACTCATATCTGTAATGTGAGAAAAAGAGGTTTGATGACGAAGTTGGAACTTGAAAACTCAAAATATTTTTTTTTATTACCCATTCGATTGTTCTCACCTTATACTGGGTTTTCCTAAAACGGAGTTACGAAGGAAAATATTCCTTGGATAATTTTAAGAAAAAAAAGTCCCATAAACATGACCCCGCCAACGCTTTGTTTTCGAGATACAGGGTGTTTCTCGTATAGTCATACATTTTAGTGATGCTTATATTCAATAGTTTATCGAATCTTTATTAATCTTCGCTACAGAATTTGTTGATAAGTACCATAAGTTATAACTAATTTATACATCACAGCTTACTAACTGGATTTTTATAATAATTTGGATTTTCCCGAGGATTACCAGAGAGCTGTTGTTTTTTCGAAATCGATAGCAGATACGACAAAACTACAACAAACCAAAAACTGTTGTACTAGGCCAGAGTTTCTTCTCACATTTTTCTATAGAACCAGTGCTTCACCAAAAAATAGTTCTGGTGGAAAGAAGCAGGTACCCTTCCAGAAAAAATATCACCCTGTAGATTTGCATTCAAAATTAGCATATTACATGATGAAAACTTCAAATTGGAATATCTATGGCTAATTACAATTAATTATCTTGTGAAGGGAAGGTTCTCTAAGAAAAAAAACTCGAACTTTAACACCTTTATCTCAAAAACAAAGTGTTTGGGGACTCATGTTATAGGACTTTTTTCTTGAAATGATCCGAGAAATCTGTCATTTTCATTTGTACCTCTAATTTAGGAACACCGTATAGATATAGTCAATTCAAAACTAATGTCTTCACAAATATATTGCAATTTGAATGAAACACAATAAATTGTACAACATATCCGAGACAATTTTTCTATGCGAATTACTCAATTCAGATCTTTGCTGCTAACTACATTATTGAAATTCTGTAACGAGAATGACACCTAGAAAAAACCGAAAACAACTGGTAAAAGTATACCGATGAGGAATGCGAAAATCACAGCTGGCAAATAAGGGACTGACAAAGCGGACAGATAAAGGAAAATAATAAACCTCGGAGACGTGCTCATATTGCAATAAAAGTAATCGTAAAAGCGATAATAAATTCATAAACCGTAAGCCCCGGTGCACACATCCGACATTTGCAGTTGCGACACCGTTGCGGTGTCGTACGCTAGTGTGCATGCTCCCATTTGATTCTTTGTATCACAGCCCGCCTGATGGCAGTTACGACGTCGCAACGGCACGGCGGGTAGTGTGCATGCTCCCATTTGATTCTTTGTACCACAGGCCGCAAGTACGACACAGCAACGGTGTCGTAACTGCCAAAGTCGTATGTGTGCACCGGGGCTAAAAGGGTCCGATTTTTTACAGGCGTGTGGATTCCAAAGAGAGGTAAAATGATTATTGGTTCATTTTATGGAAAAAATCTCGTTCTTCGTCTTTGCGAGAATTCGAATTTTGAAAATCTTGAGGGAGTATTTACCCCCCCATTTCTACGCCCTTGGATTTTTCCCTGATTTGTAAAAAATAAAGGGTGTTTTTTTTCGAGGTATATAGTTGGCATTACTGTTCAAGCTGGCGACCGCTTTAACAGCTGTCAAGTGATTTATTCTCAGTTTGATTTGGCAATTCATCAAACGATTATCAAGTAAGGCGTAGATTCGTTGAATGGGCCCAAAATGAGATTGCCGTTGTTCCCGATTTTCATAAGCGAATTTTGTTTAGCGATGAAGCGCACTTCTGGTTGAAAGGCTACGTCAACAAACAAAACTGCCGCATTTGGAGTGAAGCTAATCCTCAAGTGTATGTCGAAACACCGTTACATCCAGAAAAACTGACTGTTTGTTGCGCTTTATGGGCTGGTGGAATCATTGGTCCGTACTTCTTCGAAAACGATTATGGCCAGAATGTTACAGTCAATGGTGATCGGTATAGAGCCATGATTACTAACTTTTTCATTCCTGAATTGAACAACCATGATGTCCAGGAGCTGTGGTTCCAACAAGACGGCGCAACATGTCACACAGCTCGTGCCACAATCGATTTATTAAAAAGACACGTTTGGTGACCGCCTGATTTCACGTTTTGGACCTGTGAATTGGCCTCCAAGATCTTGTGATTTAACACCACTAGACTACTTTCTGTGGGACTATGTAAAGTCATTGGTCTATGCGGATAAGCCACAAACCCTTAACCATTTGGAAGACAACATTCGCCGTGTTATTGCCGATATACGGCCACAAATGTTGGAAAACGTCATCGAAAATTGGACGTCCAGATTGGACTACATCCGAGCCAGCCGTGGCGGTCATATGCCAGAAATCATATTTAAAATGTAATGCCACAAGATTATCTTGCGGATAAATAAAATTCATGTCAATCGAATAATCCATCGTTGTTTATTGCAATTTAAAGTTCTATAGCTCTAAAAAAAAACACCCTTTACATCGAACTCCGTCCAGCACATGTAACTTCTCAAATATTCCTTCTGAATTAGCAAAATGACAAATGCATTGCTCTTCACAAAGAATAGGTATAAATGAATCTACGAAAATAGGAAGGTAATTATCTAATTTTCTGAAGCTGCCAAGTGCAATTAATATTCAGGACATAGCTTCTGCAGATCATCTGCATTCATATTCGTCAATGCTGTTGGAGACATAACACTGAAGCAACAGGGGGGTGAAAAATGCACGACTGTTGCAGATGGTCACGTTGACAAATCAATTAAGAACAAATCAGATACAGCTCATAAAATATCGGGGTAAAAAACATCTAAATTCCCAATTAGTCCAGAAGACAAATACAAGAAAGGTGCGTTAATGAAACTTCTAGAGGATGTTCGGGGGTGTAGTGGGATGACTCTGTCAAGTTATCCAACACAAGGACCCTGTGCTAACTTGAGGAGGGCCGAAGACTTTTTTCAGTTTTTTGCTCATAGCCTCTAAACTAAGTAGTTTCCGACCAAAAAGTTCATTTTTAAAGGACCCCGCACGGTTCTTATGGAAAATGGGTCCCAGTCGAATTGGCTGAAAATTTAGTATAACGTAGCTTATGAAGTCCTGATCAAATGTCTCCATGGGCACAACAAGTTCTACTGTACAGGGTGGGCAAATTTCGATGTTTTAGCACTACAACTTTTAAACCAGAGGTGATAGACGAAATCTGATACCCTACTCTCGGTCTCTTTTTCTGAGAAACTAACAAGGGTAGTATTCATTCTAGGCCACCGTCTTTTGTTTTCGAGTTATAAGCGAAAATTGGAAAAATGGCGATATCGAAAAACATTTATATCTCCACTAATACTGATGATAGAGCTCTGAAATTAAGATATTATAGAAGCACTTTTTTACGTAGAATCCAGTGGCGTGCTAGTCTTTTTAAAAGGGTCTTTGATTACGAAGCTATGACCCAAAGTTATGTTTTTTCAAATGGGAATACTAGATTTCTGTGCCATTTTTTGAAAGCTTAATTTTTCCTGATTTCAAAAATATATAACATCGTATGGTTTGTATTAATATAAATAATAGAAAATGGTCGAAAACCTTTTTTATCTGAGAGTCCCAATATTTCTATGGTTTCAACTGTTGATAAGCACATAAAAATTGAGCTCTCTATAACAAGAGCAGTGTCCTTCCGTCAATCTGATTATTTATTTGATTTAAATAATTTCTACAAAGTTCGAATCTAGATATGTTTAAAAAAATTTTCATCTAAAAATTGATTTGGAAATAACGAAAAAATCCACAAGATCGAATGTTTCAATCGAATGAGTTGTAATGAGATGGATGTATCAGAAGATTATTTTCATAGGTCTCCAGAGACCAGAATGCATATTATGAAACAACGTATATATGATTGAACTCAACAATATATATACCTAATAATGACAACAATGCACAGTCGACACATCTTCTCGATATTTCGCAGCGAATTCAATAGATGAATATTTGAAACTGTGTTCAAGCAACCTAGGAAATTTTCTCCCAGCTCATTTATATTTTCGAAACTATTTTTATAAAATATATCTAGATTCGAATTTTGTAGAAATGAGTAAACCTCATAAAAATAATCAGATTGACGGAAGGACACTGCTCTTGTTATAGAAAGCTCAATTTTTCTGTGCTCATCAACATGAAACCATAGAAATATTGAGACTCTTAGGTAAAAAAGAGTTTTTGACCATTTTCTATTATTTATTTTAATACAAACCATACGATGTTATATATTTTTGGAATCAGGAAAAATTAAGCTTTCAAAAAATGGCACATAAATATTGTGTTCCCATTTGAAAAAACATAAGTTTGGGTCATAGCTTCGTAATTAAAAACCCTTTTGAAAAGACGAACACGCCACTGGATTCTACGTAAAAAAGTGCCTGTATAATGTTTTAATTTCAGAGCTCTAGCATCAGTATTAGCGGAGATATAAATGTTTTTCGATATTGCCATTTTTCCAATTTTTGCTTATAACTCGAAAACAAAAGAAGGTGGCCAAAAATAAATACTAGGTACCATTGTTAGTTTCTCAGAAAAAGAGACCGAGAATAGGGTATCAGATTTTGTCTATCACCTCTGGTTTAGAAGGTGTAGTGCTAAAACATCGAAATTTGCCCACCCTGTACAGTTTTTGAGATACATGGTGTCAAACATACAAAGAGAGGGTTGTTACTTACCTTTAGAAAATCAATAATGTGGCGATTTTTTTGTTACAAAAAGTTGAAGATAATAATTACAATCTCAATATTGTCGACACGAGTTGTAATAAGAAGTTATAAGACTCCGTATACAGGGTTATTAATAATTACATAATTTTTATGTAATTCTTTAAACAAACTCAGTCTAACGCAAAAGCTCGTAGACTTGCAGAATAAGTAAAAAACATTTGATTTTAATATTGGGTGATCTGAGGTTACTATTATACGGGGTCTTCCACTTTTTTAGTTGTAGTATGTACCGGCGATGAAGATCTTCATTATCTGTCGAATATGGGGCTTTATTTCGGAAGAGAGAGAGATCTTGTCATTCTCACAAATATATAACAAAAAATCTGACGAGACAAAACTACGAAAGTAGTTTTGTGGTAGTGATATTGAATTTGAATGTTTATACACACATAAAAGATAAGAGATCGTTATTATTCCAGTTGTAAATCAGGTGCTCCAAAGTGTCGGTACGTTCCACATAACTCTAATATCAGATGCAAGCCATCAACAAATAATAGAATCCGTACATAATCATAATTACAATGTCTTAACAGACATGGTGAGAATAGTATATTCTAAAACAAGTTGCAGAATGGGCTCCTATTCCAACACGAATGCGAAATTCGAAAACGAGCGACGAATGAGCGAGTTTTGGAACGCATGAGTGTTGGAATTGCCTTCTGCAACGAGTATTAGACGATATTTTCTCTATTTCAGTCAAGTTTCGTGAAGTATTGTCGAAATTCAATGAAAAATTCAAATTATACATCCTAGTGACTTTTGTATTGTGTCTTGGGCAGTTGGTGTGACTGTTACGAAAATTGACAGATTACGGAATTTCAATATGAATTGTATGTTTCGAATTTAGACATAATTTACAATTACCCATTGAATTCTTGAATTATGTCTGACGAAATCGATTTAACACTACCAGAATTAAGAGAATTTGCAAATAATGTAGCAAATTATTTCACTATATCCCCAAATTATATTATATTGACAATAATTATTGACGTTTGTCGAAATTTGATAGGATTGGAAGTCAGCATAGGCAACCACACGAAAAATATATCTGAAAACGATGCTGTAATGAATTCATTACAGCACTGTTTTTAGAACTGTAATGGACTCATTACGATAATGAAATAGAGAAATATTTTTAATGCAGTAGTCTCCCATTTGATTGCTGCATCATCATGCGGTCGACCAGGATCTGTACAAGATGCAACAAATAGACAAGAGGCACAGAATATTGATCATATTATAACTAGTTTTCCACTTTTATGTTTAATTTTTCTATATGTTCCTGAAAAAAATTAAATAACTACAACTGAAAAAGTGGAAGACCCCGTATAATAGTAACCTCAGATCACCCAATATTAAAATCAAATGTTTTTTACTTATTCTGCAAGTCTACGAGCTTTTGCGTTTGACTGAGTTTGTTTAAAGAATTACATAAAAATTATGTAATTATTAATAACCCTGTATACGGAGTGTTATAACTTCTTATTACAACTCGTGTCGACAATATTGAGATTGTAATTATTATCTTCAACTTTTTGTAACAAAAAAAATCGCCACATTATTGATTTTCTAAAGGTAAGTAACAACCCTCTCTCTGCATTTTTGACACCCTGTATCTCAAAAACTGTACATCAGATCTTGTTGTGCCCATGGAGACATTTGATCAGGATTTCATAAACTACATTATACTAAATTTTCAGCCAATTCGACTGGGACCCATTTTCGATAAGAACCGTGCAGAGTTCTTTGTAGAGCATTAAATTCTTTACAATTTTGTATTCACAAACTTTTTCGTGAACCTAATATCAATTGAGATACAGTCGATCAAAATTATAGTCCAGTAGACAAGGCAAAAAAGTGGGGACTGCTGGAAAAAATTCCAAACTCAATAAAACTTCTACAGATTGTTCGAGGGTGTTTTGGGATGACTCTGTCGAGTTATCCAACATGAGGAGGACCATGTGCTAACTTGAGAAGCGCCGAAGAACCCCAACATTTTCGGACTTTTTTCGGTTATATTCAATTATTATTTTCAATCAAATACTGCTTATTATTTATTGATTTTACCCAGTTGATCTGATTATTAAGGTTCAAAATAATTATGGATTGATAGCACAGGCCAACACACATTTTGGTGCCTGCGATTTTTTAACTGTTCCTGAGTAATTTTTGGATGGAGAATGTAAAAAAGTTCTCAGATTTTGTCTATCAGATCTAGTTTTTGAGATTTTTTAAAAAATTGTGTATATAATTTACGTTATAACTGTTATAATATATAATATTACTATTGACAGTTAAAAAAAACAAAGACACATGGATTTAAGTATTTATTGCAAAAACTTAATTTACATAATTACATAAGTCACTAATCACATAAAAATTTTCTTTTATACAATTTTCTAGAATGGAGTTTACTAGGGCAGTCTCGCTGAAGGCTCCAGCAGTAGTCCGCCATCATGTGACTATCCCATCGTCCTTGATAACGATCTTCCATAGTTTTAATATCCTGGTGGAATCTTTCCCCCTGTTCTTCACTACCAATCACCTAAGTTTTCTGGAAAACGATCTAGGTGGCTGTGGAGGTAGTGAACTTTTATACTCATGTTACAGCCGAGAATATTAAAATTTGAAAGCATAGTTTCCACTAATTCTACGTAATTCTCTGCTTTATGATTGCCAAGAAAATTTTGTACTAGTTGAACAAATGAATTCCAAGCGTTAGATTCAGTCTCGTTCATTGATGTGGTGAATTGTGGATCTTTAACAAGTTGCCTTATTTGAGGACCATCAAATATACCAGCTTTTAGTTTTGCCGTGCTAATGCCAGGAAATTTACGTGACAAATACCCAAAACAATTTCCATCTCGATTTAAGGCCTTCACAAATTGCTTCATTAGGCCTAGTTTGACATGCAAGGGCGGAAGTAAGATTTTTTCTCTTGAAACCAAAGGTTCGTTGATCACGTTTTGTATTCCTTGAATCATGACATCTCTTGAAGGCCAATTTTTGTTAACCCAGTGCTCATTTTTAGCTCTGCTGTCCCAAAGGCACAAAAAACAAGGATATTTTGTATAACCACTCTGCTGTCCAAGGAGGAAGTTAACCATTTTTAAATCAACACAAAATGACCACTGACGTTCTTCGTATTTAATTTTTCTCAGAACTGATGCTATTGTTTCATATTCTTCCTTCATGGTAGTAGAATGACCAATAGGAATTCAGCCATATTTATTACCGTTATGTAAAAGAACACATTTTAAACTACGTTTTGAACTGTCAATAAAAAGGCGCCAATCATCTGGAGTGTTTATCAGAAAAAAATATATCATTTAACCTGTAACGTGTATCTCAAAAACTAGAGCTGATAGAAAAAATCTGGTGGCATTTTTGGAATCAGCACATTAAAAACATCTAAAATCAGATGTTAGATTTCTGGCACCAAATTTTTTTTTTTATTTTATTGGCCTGTGTAGGAATTCACAATAAGGTAGATAACATGCCACGATAACATTGAAATATCTACTCTACACATAAACATAGGATTTTAGTCAAAGCTACCTCCCCCTCCACCTCCCTATGTTTCAATATGTATACAGGGTGAGTCTTTGACTTGTACATATATTTTAACAGAAGATTCCTGAGGTCAAAACAAACACTTTTTTCGTTTATAGTTTTTTCCGATTCGGCCCGGTTACAAAGATACAGGCTGTTGAAAATCGATAAAAAAAAATGTGATTTTCGGCTATATCTCGTAAATGGTTCTATCGAAGGAAATGATTTTTGGAATATAGCTTTTCCTTGTTGTGATACATCTTCTCCGAACACACGATACCCTACACCTCTTTCAGTTTCTTCATTATGAACATTACATCACATAAAAATACCAGAAATTCGAAGAACCCAACTTTTAAAAGTATTTTGAACATTCATTGAAGAATATTTGGCTAATTTGAAAAATACAAGTATTCTTCATAGTTTCTCGTGCAAAGCTCCGTTTTCGAGTAACTTGAACTTAAAAAAAAAATTATCTGTGAAATTCAAAAATTTGGGTACTTTGGCACAATGCAACTCTGTTCTGATGTGGAAAAAACCACAGAAATAAATATTAACTATGATGTCATGTCTCAGATTTTAGAATTGAGGTACTAACCAACTTAGTTTGAAAATGAAGTTATTTGAATAAGCTCACCTCAACTGCTCGATTTGATAACAAATTACTGAGCTTTGGCACAGCTCTGATAATAAGAAGATACTTTATTAAAATCAACACCCTGTATATTGATTAGTAAATACTATAATTACCATAGAACGGCTGGTAATTGTTAGTTAGAGGGTCGAAACCTTTGTTTTTTGCCAATTTTCGACATTTTGAAAAAATTCCTCTAATTTTGATTGGCTGCATCTCGGTTGATACAACGTTTAGAAAAAAGTTTCTAGAAACAAAATTATAAGGAATTCAATTATCTACAACTTTGAAAATGAACGTTTTGATCGAAAACTAATTAAGTTAAAAGTTATAAGCAAAAAACCGAAAATAGTCTGAAAATGTTGAGGTTCTTCGGTACTCCTCGAGTTAGCACAGCCTCCTTATGTTGGATAACTTGACAGAGTCAACAACACCCTCGAACAACCTGCAGAAGTTTCATCAAGTTCGGAATTTTTTCCATCAGACCCCACTTTTTTGCTTTGTCTACTGGACAATTATTTTGATCGGCTGCATCTCAATTGATATTGGGTTTACTAAAAATTTTTGAAAACAAAATTGTAGAGAATTCAATGCTCGTTCTGGTAGAAAACTCATTAGGTTAGAAATAATGAGGAAAAAACCGAAAAAACTCCTCAAGTTAGTACAGGGTCCTCGTGTTGGATAACTTGCCAGAACCATCCCACAGCACCCCCAAACAACCTGTAGAAGTTTCATTAAGTTCGGATTTTTTTCCAGGTAAAATGTACTGGGTTTTTCACTATAATTTGACCCCTCCTTCAACTTTGGTAATAAAAGAGGTACAAAAAAATGTTTTCTACATAAGTTTCACGAAATCGACTAGTGTTTTTCAAAATGATTTCACAAAACGAAACATATATAGAGTGGGCAACATATTGATTGCAACTTCATTTTTTCAAATGGAACACCCTGTATATTTTTCTGTATTTGACTAGCTCTTTTTCCCCTGATTTCGATTATATAACTTATGTTTGACCTATCTCTCATATTCTGAGTACCACAGAGTTTCAAATTTTAACAACCACCTGGCAGGCTAAGTAATCAGTTTTCACGTGGAAGGCTGCGATAACTCAAAATGCCCTTTTTTGAGTTATCTCGTTGGCAACGATATGACTTACGTTTTTCACTATAAATTCAAATCCATATATTTTCTCCTTATAGCTTTCTTATTTTTATTGTTCTCCACATAAAGCGAAAATATTTCAAATTTTTCCGATTCTTGGTAGTGCATATTCGACGAATAGTTTTATTCAATGACAAACATATGTTATGTATCGTTGCCAACGAGATAACTCAAATAAGGGCATTCTGAATTATCGCAGCCTTCCAATTGAAAACAGATTACTTAGCTTGCCAGGTTGGTCTTGAAATTTGAAACTCTGTGGTACTCAGAATAAGAAAGATAGGCCAAATATATGTTATATATTCGAAATAAGGGGAAAAAGAGCTAGTCAATTATAGAAAAATATACAGGGTGTTCCAATTGAAAAAATGAAATTGCAATCAATATGTTGCCCACTCTGTAAATATTTCGTTTTGTGAAATCATTTCAAAAAATACTAGTCGATTTCGTGAAACTTTTGTATAAAACATTTTTTTGTACCTCTTCTAGTAACACAGTTAAAGGGGGGTCAAATTATGGTGAAAAACCTGGTACATATCTACTGGACTAAATTGAAAATATCATCAATCAAACAAGTACAAGAGGACATTGATTTGTCTACAAATTCAACGCTTTCGTTCAATTTTAAAAACTGTTCCGTTAGTATTGATATAAATAAATAAATATAGATATATGAAAGTATGGAATGTAATCGGATAGATGTCCAAGTGAATATATCCCCCTTTCCCCCCTTGGGTACGCCACTGGACAACATATAATTTTCTATTCTCACATAATAACTATTATTCATATGGGTGAATTGCGCTAACTTCACCCTCGTTAATAGTGATTATATGAAAATGAATTTATTCCATACATTTGCCCATACCGTATATGTAAACTGAACCGAACAGTTCATAATGAAGTATCGACTATCGCATCCTACGCAACGAGCTTCCGAGGAATCCAATCCATTTTTTTTTTCAGAAATATTCATAGATATGATGCCTGAAACTCGATATATCATGATTGGTGCGCAAGGTCTTGTTAACGCTAGCTGTACTTTGTTGTTAGTCAGCGTCGGAGTTAACTGATAAGTGAGAAGGGGTGAATTATATTTAAGTATTGAAATGGATAAAGAAATATTGATACCTTAAATATTCATTCGACCTGCAATATTTTACTGCTGCACTTACATGTACAGGGTGGGCAAATTTCGATGTTTCAGCACTACAACTTTTAAACCAGAGGAGATAAACAAAATCTGATACTTCATTCTCGATCTCTTTTTCTGAGAAACTTACAAGGGTAATATCCATTTTTGGCCATCTTCTTTCGTTTTCGAGTTATTAGCGAAAATTGGAAAAATGGTGATATCGAAAAACATTTATATCTCCGCTAATACTGATGATAGAGCTCTGAAATTAAGATATTATACAGCCACTTTTTTACGTAGAATCCAGTGGCGTGCTTGTCTTTTCAAAAGGGTATTTAATTACGAAGCTATGACCCAAAGTTATGTTTTTTGAAATGGGAACACTAGATTTCTGTGCCATTTTTTGAAAGCTTAATTTCAAAAATATATAACATCGTATGGTAAATAAATACAGAAAATGGTCAAAAACTTTTTTTATCTAAGAGTCCCAATATTTCTATGGTTTCAACTGTTGATGAGCACAGAAAAATTGAGCTTTCTATAATAAGAGCAGTGTCCTTCTGTCAATCTGATTATTTTTATGCTTTTTACTCATTTCTACAAAATTCGAATATAGATATATTTTACAAAAATAGGTTCAAAAATAGATATAAATGAACTCGGATAAATTTTCCTAGGTTGCTTGAACACAGTTTTCAATATTCATCTATTGAGTTCGGTGCGAAATATCGAGAAAATGTGTCGACTATGCATTGCGCAATTGCTGTCATTATTAGGTTAAATATTATTTCTTGTTTGTTCCCTTCGTGAATCGTAATTATGTTGTTGAGTTCAATCATATATGCATTATTTCTTATGATATTTGAAATGGATTAGTACTTATGCGTATTCATTCTGGAGACCTATGAAAATAATCTTCTGATACATCCATCTCATTACAACTCTTTCGATTGAAACATTCGATCTTGTGGATCTTTTCGTTATTTCCAAATCAAATTTTAGATAAAAAATTTATAAAACATTTCTAGATTCGAATTTTGTAGAAATTTGTGAAAAGCATAGAAATAATCAGATTGACAGAAGGACACTGCTCTTGTTATTGCTCTATTTTGCTGTGCTCATCGACAGTTGAAACCATAGAAATATTGGGATTCTTAGATAAAAAAATGGTTTTTGACCATTTTCTATTATTTATTTTGATACAAACCATACGAAGTTATATATTTTTGAAATCAGGAAAAATTAAGCTTTCAAAAAATGGCCCAGAAATCTAGTGTTCCCATTTAAAAAAACATAACTTTGGGTTATATGTTCTTGATTAAAAACCCCTTCGAAAAGACCAGAATGCCACTGGATTTTACGTAAAAAAGTGCCTGTATAATGTTTTCATTTCAGAGCTTCATCATCAGTATTAGCGTAGATATAAATGTTTTTCGATATCGCCATTTTTCCAATTTTTGCTTATAACTCGAAAACAAAAGAAGGTGGCCAAAAATGAATACTACCCTTGTTATTTTCTCAGAAAAAGAGATCGGGAATGGGGTATCAAATTTTGTCTATCTCCTCTGGGTTGAAAGTTGTAGTGCTAAAACATCGAAATTTGCCCACCCTGTACATCGCAATCACTATCAGAAAAGAGATTTCAAATTATCCACTATCGAGGCCACTACTTCCTATTTCCAACACCCTCCTACGACTATGAATACATAATATTTCTTACTTGAATTCTTACAACCGCTTTCAGAGATGCCCCCTCAGAGGATGCCCCACTATGTGATCTCTGCTTGATGCGATTCTTCACAATATTCTCACCCTTTCACAATACCTTAAGAATCAAATTCCTTTTCTTCTGAAAGACTGCTTGAGAATGTAACGGTTGAATTTTGCAGATTCTGCTCAATTTCTTCATTATTCACAATGAGATTCGAATTTGGAAGAATTTTTTTCATCGGATTTTTGTTTTGGAGATGTCCCTACATGATGATTTAAATGAAATTGCCTGTTTGCAAATATCACATTTTGAAAGTTGTAGATAAGTGTGCATATGTTTTTGTATTTAAGCTATAAGGAGATTTCAAGTCGAGTTAAATATTAATGTTTGACAAGATTATAAATCTTGTCAAACATAGCAAACCAGGTCGAGGGGTAGGATAGGTGCAAAACAAGCCACTTGCGCCCCCTCTCAATGTGGTATCTTTTGCTATTGATCACATTTGTGTATACATAAATAAATAAATACTTCAGTGTAATTACCCCCAAGATTTCCAAAATATAAAATTTCAGAATTCTCTCAAAGACGAAAAGCAACAATTTTCCCATAAAACGAACTAATAATCATTTTACTTCGCTATGAAATCGACAAATCAGTAAAAAATCGGACCCTTTTACGAGTCTTATGAGTTTATTATCGCTTTCAAGATGAATACTTTCATTGCTCTATGTCCGAGTTTTATTATTTTCCTTTATTCATCCGCTTTGTCGGCATCGCATCTTGTTTTGCCATCTGTAATTTTTGCATTCGTCATCGGTATACACTTATCCGTTGTTTTCGATTTTTTGTATCATTCTCATCACAAAATTTCAATACTGGAGTTATCGAAAAACTGAACCATAGTTATTCGCATCGAGAATTGTCTGTTTTGTGTTCTAAAATTGAATGTGTTTCATTCAAATTGCAATTTACTTGTGAAGACATCAGTTTTGAGTCGACTATTGTTCCTGAATTGGATATTGTATTAACGAAAATGACAGATTTATCGGATCATTTCAAGAAAAAGAAGTCCAACAAACGCTTTGTTTTCGAGATAGAGGGGGGTGAAGATTTGATTTTAGTTTTTTTTTTCTCATAGCACCTTCACTTCTACTTGAATTTGGCATAGATATTCCAATTCGAATTTTTCATCATGTGATATGCTAATTTTTTCTGGAAGAGTACCCGCTTCTTTTCTCCAGAACTTTCTTTTGTAAACCACAGGTATTCTGGAAAATGTTAAAGAAACTCTGGTCTAGTACTATACACTTTTTGGTGTCTTATAGTTTTCTTGTATCTAGCTGGTAGCGATTTCGTGAAAAAATTTCAAACAGCTCTCTAGTAATCCTCAGGAAAATCAAAATTATTATAAAGATTCAGTTGGTAGGCTGTGACGAATAAATTAATTATTTTGGTGCTTATTTACCTAATATGTAGAAAAGATTTATAAAGATTCGATACACTGGTATAAGCATCACAAAAAGGTAGGACTGCAAGAATCGTGTATCTCGAAAACAAACTGTTAATAGGACATTTTATTCTTCAAATTATCCAAGGATTCTCTCATTTTCCTTCTAACCTTCAATTTAGGAACATCCTGTATAAGGCAAGGACAATCGAATCGGTAATGAAAAAAATGCTATTATTTCGAGTAATCAAACCTCTTGTAATGAATGTGAATAACAATTCACAATTAAAACAAGCTCATTGAAAGGATATTCAACAAATTCCCGTTTCTCAGTCTCTCAAGTAGGGTGAACACAAACGAAGTCGTTGTCACCCCTTAAGGCTATAAGGCACTAATCTCAACATCCTGGATTGAGATAAACACCCCAGGGTGGTCAACACATATCGGTATCCGACGAAAAAAAAAACGAAGCTCCAATTTCATAGAAACTAACAGGAAGGCAAAGTGATAAAATTTGGTCATAAAAATCAAGAAAGGACGAAAAGGCCTAAAATTCAGAACATAAACATTAGTTTTTATTCGAAGATACCACAAGCGGTACGTTTAAAAATGGTTCCTGATTTCAGGGGGGCTTAACGGTACAACCCCATGACAATAGTACATAAGATGGGGTGGAACCAACAATTCGGGTACATAAAGGCAATCCCTCTGATTGCTCAAAAAGAAAAAAAAAACACTAAGGAACAATTTGGTAGAAGGAGAGTACGATTTTAGACTATAAAAACAACACTTTTCGGTTACAGTGGTCAGATAATAATAATGTGTTTTTATTAAGTAAATATTACATTTCAGTAACATTACACAATAAACGTCAATTTGGAATCGTTAACCTAGAAATTCTTTGATATTATATGGTTCAAGTTCTAATAAAAAATTGAAAACATTTTTCTTGAATTCTCTCAAATTTTGGCTAAGTTTAGCAGACCTGGGTATTGTAGAATTTTATAGCACTATAAAATGCTCCCTTTTCTGTCAGCGTTAGTCTGTGCTTGGGGAAATCATAATCCAGCGTTCTGGTGTTTCTAACTGTTTGAGGAAGGTATGCTTCAAACAAATGTCTAGACTTAGATAAACTGGCGGAATACTTCGAGAAATGGAGATCCGAAGTGAATACGGCGAAAACAGTTGCAATCTAAAGGGTTTTTTTTTAGAGCTATAGAACTTTAAATTGCAATAAAACAACGATGGATTATTCGATTGACATGAATTTTATTTATCCGCAAGATAATCTTGTGGCATTACATTTTAAATATGATTTCTGACATATGACCGCCACGGCTGGCTCGGATGTAGTCCAATCGGGACGTCCAATTTTCGATGATTTTTTCCAACATTTGTGGCCGTATATCGGCAATAACACGGCGAATGTTGTCTTCCAAATGGTCAAGGGTTTGTGGCTTATCCGCATAGGCCAATGAGTTTACATAGCCCCACAAAAAGTAGTACGCGGTGTTAAATCACAAGATCCTGGAGGCCAATTCACAGGCCAAATACGTGAAATTAGGCGGTCATCAAAAGTGTCTTTCAATAAATCGATTGTGGCACGAGCTGTGTGACATGTTGCGCCGTCTTGTTGGAACCATTCGACGAATCTACGCCTTACTTGATGATCGTTTGGCTTCAATTCTTGCACAAGTTGGATTTTGTAATCACGCAAACCGAGATCCTTCCGCAAAATCTTCCATAAAGTGGATGGACACAGATCCAATTCCTGTGCTCGATGGCGGATAGACTCATTCGGATCTTCCTCAATGCTACGCTCTACAGCAGCAATAGGTTCTTCTGTACGGCGTCTCTGGGGATGCGAGTTAACGTGGTGCGAAAACGTTCCATGGTTAATCGAATTAACTGCTCTGATGGACGATTTTGTCGACGATAAAATGGACGTAGTGCGCGATACGTATTCCGCACAGAACCATTATTTTCGAAATGAAATTGCACTATTTGCAAGCATTGTTCAGGCGTGAGTCTATTCATGATGAATTGCCAGACCAAACTGAGAATAAATCACTTGACAGCTTTTAAATCGGTCGCCATCTTGAACAGTAAAGCCAGCTTAAAGTTATATACCTCGTAAGCAAACACCCTATATAAGTAGACACACCAGGTTTTCTATGCATCTCAATCTATGCATCCCTTTAATCCAGAACGCAACGATCAATTTTCCCTTCTGTCAGTGAGAAACGTCACTCACACAAAAAACCGCACCGAACCGAAAAAAAACCGACTCAACCATGTCCAAGGCCAAGAACCCCCAGGTGTTTTTCGACGTGAAGATCGGCAACAAGGACATGGGCCGCATAGTGATGGAACTCCGAGCCGACGTGGTGCCCAAGACGGCGGAGAACTTCCGCAGCCTCTGCACCCACAAGAACGGCTACGGCTACCGCAACTCCACCTTCCACAGGGTGATACCGCACTTCATGTGCCAAGGGGGCGACTTCACCAGGGGCGACGGCACGGGCGGCAAGTCCATCTTCGGCCAGGAGTTCCGCGACGAGAACTTCAAGCTGAAGCACGAGGGACCGGGCACGCTGTCCATGGCGAACGCCGGGCCTAACACCAACGGATCGCAGTTCTTCATCTGCACGGAGAAGACCAGCTGGCTGGACGGGAAGCACGTCGTCTTCGGCAAGGTGGTGAGCGGGATGGACGTGGTGAAGAAGATGGAACAGTGCGGTTCGCAGAACGGGAAGCCGTCGGATACCATAACCATTGCCGATTGCGGAGAGATCACCGCATGATTCGGTTCGTTACTGCTTGAAGTGTTGCATCGATTTGTTCCGAGTTTGTGTAGGTTTTGATAGATATTTTTATGTGTATGTTAATATATTACTTTTGTTGTGCAGATGTCGAATAGATGTATTTATTTTTTAATTTTGTTGCCTGTACTCCCTTTTCTTTTCATAAGACAAAAACTGCACAGATCTTGTTCAATTTTGGACAGCGCTGCAGCCAGACATTTTGGCGTCCCGCTTTGCCCAATTTATCTGAATTTTCTTTGAAGGAGTCTTTGTTATTCCTTTCATCCAAGGACGTTTTATCGATTCCATAACAAGAAGCCCTAAATTATTTGAAAGAACGAGACAGTTCTTAAGGGTGCATTATAGTATAGTCCGGAAGCCAGTAACAGATATACATGACCAAGTTCCTCTCAAATGGTAATTAGTAGAATGCATCAGATAATAGTAATAAAAAGCCTCGTGAAAGTCAGCTACGACTTGGGCTGCCGCCGTTCTCCCCCAAACACGAAGAAAAAAAAATACATTCAGTAATTTCCTCCCAACTGGAAATTTGTCAAATTGTAGCTAACCCAATATCTAGACGGAAAAATACAATCAGCTGGCTATAGCATGGTGGATTATACGTCAGCTGGTGCCTCAAACATGAAAAAAAATTATTTTCAATGACAGCTCTGACAGCGACTCTTATAATGAATCAACCATACCTTACTATTTTCTATGTAACACTGGCGTGCGATGCTTCGATCTTCATAAATAATGAGAATAATTAAAGATACATTATTTCAGCTGATTATACTGCTGTGATAAATAAAAAAATCAGCTAGCAGTAAGTCAAGGGAAACCTGGTCAGCTAGTGCATTCAAATGGGCAATAGATCCGCTTAACTTCTACGTAATAACTTTCAAAGTATCAGCTGACGGTTTTTCCACCAAGATGCAGCCAGCTGACATATATATTTATCCATAGTTGCATATAAGCTATCATCCGGTAAATTTTTGTTTGAGAGGAAATCATTGAAAATATAATTTTTTTTTCATGTTTGAGGCACCAGCTGACGTATAATACACTATGCTGTAGCCATCTGATTGTATTTTTTCGTCTAGATATTGGGTTAGGTACAATTTGACAAATTTTCAGTTGGGAGGAAATGACTGAATGTATTTTTTTTTCTTCGTGTTTGGGGGGCTGCCGCCGCTCTCCTCCCCAGCCGAGTCGGAGCTGACGTTCACGAGGCTTTTTATTACTATTATCTGATACATCCCACCAAGTATCTCTCGAAAGGAAATAATCAACCAAATTTGCACCTGGCTCCCGGACTAGTATAGTATATCCAACTAGTCCATAAAATCGTTTGGCCATAGATGTTCCTTTGAAGTGAAGACCGCGATTCGCTGAATACCAGGGTTTATTTGAAAGTATTGTTAGGCAATAAATTCACTGGCCCCAAAAGAATTTCTGGAAACTTAGACAACTTAGATCGAAATAGTCAGCTTCCTCCAAGTGACTTTGGATATACTTTACCTATTTGTATTTGTTGTAGTTGAGAGCGTCTATCAAGGGCGGTCCTAGCCTTAAATTTTGGGAGGTCGCCCTTATAGGCTTCGAGTTTTTTTATGGGACCAATTATGTAAATCAGTATCAAGTCCTAACCTCTCAAAAATATTTATACATTTATATAAGATGTACAACTTTGCTTCCGCCGTTTTGCTATAGATGGCTTTAGTGTTAAGTGGTAGTCGAAATGAATAGATCGTTAATGTCATATTATAAGCTCAGGTATTTGTAAACATAACACCATCGAAATATTAGTTGATTTGTATGTGCATCATATAGTTATTTATAATACAAGTGCAGAAGGCATTGATATTCTTCCACGAGATCAAAATTCAACGAAGTGGCGAGTTTTGGAATGAACGAGTGGTAGAATGAGCCTTCTGTACGAGTATTATACATTATTTTCTCTAATTCATTGCATTTTCATTGAAATTAATGAAATATTTCCATAAATATCATTTAGTGATTTTTGCATTGAAAAAGGTTGGTTGGCAGAACTGATTTCTTTAAGGCAATTTGATGAATTGACAGATAAAGCCGTAGCGGAAAGTTCGGAGTGCCAACATAGAATAATAAAATATAACCATGAAAACTGTGCGTTTCTGATATATTCTCGCACGTTCTACAAGATGTGGAAGAATGAACGGAATAACCACAGAATTAGAGAAAAGCTATTCTCGATTAAACATGTCAGCTTACGAGCCAAATTCTTGTCATTCGCAGAAGGTTTTAATTTTCTGCTTTAGTATGAAAAAATCTGCGGCTGAGGCTTATCGAATGCTCTCAAACACCTATGGTGAGGCCGCTTTTAGTGAAAAAATGTGCCGAGAGTCGTTTCAACGGCAATTTTGACGTCGAAGACTAGCATGACGATGGAAGAAAGAAGGTTTTCGAAGATGCAGAATTGGAGGCATTACTTGATCAAGACTCGTGTCAAACGCAACAAGAATTGGCAGGATAATTGGAAGTGACGCAACAAGCCATTTCAAAATGCCTGAAAGTCATGGAAATGATGCAGAAACAAGAAAATTGGGTCCCGTACGAGTTGAAGCCGAGAGATGTTTAACGGCGTTTGTTTGCTGCTTGTAAGGCAAAGACGAAAAAGATTTCTGCATCGCATTATGACTGGAGACGAAAAACTATCAGGCGCTCGTTATCGAACGCAAATAATGCGTTGGAGCCGAGCATTGAAAGGCAAACGGCCGCAATACAACGAGAGACATGAGTGATTTTACAGTGCTCGTACCCATGTTGCGAAAGTGATCAAGTTGAAATGGAAAGTCCTACCCCAACCACCGTATTCTCCAGACGTTGCTCCCTTGGACTATGACTTAATGAATGTATAAGTTTTTTACAATAAAGCCTCGAATTTCGGAAAACAACGGCGGAAGCAAAGTTGTACGCCTATGTATTATAATATATTCATTTACTTATCAGGGTTTGAATCATTCAGGTGGAAATTTATATAAAAATTGAATAGTATATCGATTGTTTAATATGAAAAAAAAGGAAGACAATTGACAACTACAACACAAAATCTAATTTTGTCTTTGAACCCTTTGAAAGCCTTGTAATCACAGCGTCCTCGTCAACATCAATGTCCCTGTGAATGTTCAGGAGGACTAAACCAAATCTGACGCAAATCTCGGAAAAACTCCTAGAAAAATTTGCCCAAACAACAAAAAAGGGTTATATCATATAATCATCAAACATTCAAACGAACCGGTCGAGCCAAGTGCCGACAGTAATAGTTACAGTCGACAGTAATTACTTCTGCAATTTCAGTTTTGAAACACGAAACATATAATGCCTGTTCTTTTTCCTATTCAAATCTCGGAAAAAACTTCAGATAGAAAAAATTACAAAAATATGCCCTTTCTGGTCTACCAATAACAGCAACAACAAAGGCTAATGACCAAAGCAGTCGATGCCTTTAAGTGAAAAGAAAAAAAAAACAACAACAACAAGGGTAATAAAATCATAAAACATTCAAACGTGCCGACAGTAACAGCTGAAATTACATCTGCAATTTCAGTTGAAACACGTTCTTTAGGGATGAGGATTGTCAACCTATTGCTACGAACTATTTATGATACCCTTATGTGTATTCTTATCTATTTTGAAGATGGGAACTCTTTCAGATATTAATTCTTCGAAATTATTTCATTTTCAAATTTATACCGTTACACGTTTGTGTACCAATTAGATAATTTTTGTACACTTCGACGGAAAATATATGAATTTTGTAATTTACAACTAATATTGTTATTAATTCGTACCTTGTCTGCTTGAAACACATATTAAGGGTCAGGTGGATCCATTTTGGGGGGGGGGGTCATGACCCCCCTGACTCCCCCCCTGGGACTACGCTTGGCGCCTATTAGATATCAATTCGAAATTGGCACTTGGTAATTTTTTCGTTTTACTGCAAAGAGTGGTATGTTCACTATGAAAACAAACATTTTGGTGTCAAAACGTATATGTCTTTGCGCCCCTGCAATTTGGCGCCCCGGCAAAATGTAGGTCCTGATTCTGGATCAACATATGAATTGTGGTGATTAGAGATTCAAGCCAAGTAGCTTGACATTTAAACCAAGCACTTTGACTTGAAAATCAAGCTCGTGAAAAATTACATACTTGAGCTTGACTTGATTTTAGATATTTATTGCTTCACTTGATATCAAGCTACTTGATATTACTTGAGCTTGATATGCACGCGTCGCACGGCATATATTTCTGCAATCTCGTGCCCGCTTAGACTAAATAAGGGGATTCCTCGAGCGCGGAGAGAAAGAAGCAACCAGTGTGACTTTATCAGTAGTTTCCTCACATTTCTATGAAATCTATTGATAGATTTTGGTAGTTTCACAAAAAAATTTCAGAACTTGGCCAAAATGGCCAAGGACTTTTTATAAACTCCAGCATCATCAGACAATTCTCCAGAGCTGCTCTTACAGTTACAAAAACCCGCAATAAGTTAGGCGACAAATTTTTAGATGCCCCATGTGTCCTGGATGGAAAATTATGAAATCAAACAAAGCCTGGAGGTTTCTCAATATTAATAAACACAATTTGTAATTTTTCCATTTCAAAAAAGTTGATATTTTCGGTCCTTTTATCCAATAAGTTTGATAAGTAAAAGTGTTTTTTGCAAGGTTCCTTCTCATTTCATCATTTTTTAATTTTTTATTGATGTGACACTGTACAGGGTGGGCAAATTTCGATGTTTTAGCACTACAACTTTTGAACCAGAGGAGATAGCCAAAATCTGATACCCACTTCTCGATCTCTTTTTCTGAGAAACTAACAAGGGTAGTATTCATTTTTGGCCACCTTCTTTTGTTTTCGAGTTATAAGCGAAAATTGGAAAAATGGCGAAATCGAAAAACAGTTATATCTCCGCTAATACTCATGATAGAGCTCTGAAATTAAAACATTATACAGGCACTTTTTTACGTAGAGTCCAGTGGCGTGCTCGTATTTTCAAAAGGGTTTTTAATTACGAAGCTATGACCCAAAGTTATGTTTTTTTAAATGGGAACACTAAATTTTTGTGCCATTTTCTGAAAGCTTAATTTTTCCTGATTTCAAAAATATATAACATCGTATGGTTCGGATCAATATAAATAATAGAAAATGGCCAAAAACCTCTTTTCACCTAAGAGTCTCAATATTTCTATGGTTTCAACTGTTGATGAACACAGAAAAATTGAGCTTTCTATAACAAGAGCAGTGTCCTTCCGTCAATCTGATTATTTCTATGCTTTTCACTTATTTCTACAAAATTCGAATCTAGATATGTTTTATAAATTTTTTATCTAAAAATTGATTTGGAAATAACGGAGAAACCACAAGATCGAATTTTTCGATCGAAAGAGTTGTAATGAGGTGCATGTATCAGGAGATTATTTACATAGGTCTCCAGAATCAATACGCACGTACCAATCCATTTTAAACAGCATAAGAAACAATGCATATCTGATTGAACTCAACATTTTAATTACGAAGGGACAAACAAGAAATAATATTTTACCTAATAATGACAACAATTGCACAATGCACAGTCGACACCTCTTCTCGATATTTCAATAGATGAATATTTGAAACTGTGTTCAAGCTACCTAGGAACCTTTTTCCAAGTTCGTTTATCTTTTCGAAACTATTTGTATAAAATGAATATAGATTCGAATTTTGTAGAAATAAGTGAAAAGCATAGAAATAATCAGATTGACGGAAGGACACTGCTCTTGTTATAGGAAGGCCCATCAACAGTTGAAACCATAGAAATATTGAGACTCTTAAGGAAAAAAAGGTTTTTGACCATTTTCTGTTATTCATTTTGATACGAATCATACGATGTTATATATTTTTGAAATCAGGAAAAATTAAGCTTTCAGAAAATGGCACAAAAATCTAGTGTTCTCATTTAAAAAAACATAACTTTGGGTCATAACTTCGTAATTAAAAACCCTTTTGAAAATACGAGCACGCCACTGGATTCTACGTAAAAAAGTGCCTGTATAATGTTTTAATTTCAGAGCTCTATCATCAGTATTAGCGGAGATATAAATGTTTTTCGATATCGCCATTTTTCAAATTTTCGCTTATAACTCGAAAACAAAAGAAGGTGGCCAAAAATGAATACTACCCTTGTTAGTTTCTCAGAAAAAGAGATCGAGAAGTGGGTATCAGATTTTGTCTATCTCCTCTGGTTCAAAAGTTGTAGTGCTAAAACATCGAAATTTGCCCACCCTGTACAATTAAACTGCTAAAAATCAAGTAGCTTGATATGATTCAAGTACCTACTTGATAAATAAATACTTGACTTAACTTGAGATTGAAAAGTAGCTTGAATTCAAGCCAAGCCGTGAATCCTGAGTGGAAATTACACTTTTTATTCGTGTAGGTGAGAAAAATTTTCTGTAGGTTTCATCAGGTGAGAGAGATTTTGCATCATGGTTCATGAATACAAACTACGCCATTACTAACAATCGTTGCAATTTTGCAAGAAAAGTTTCCTGGCCTTGGTGATCACAATTGGCCACCGAGATCTTGTGATTTGACAACTCAAGACTTATTTGAAAGATAAGGTCTATGCCGATATTGTCAATACTCCACAATCGATTCAAGACATCATCAAAGATGGTACTCGTGAAGTTATCGAGGACATACAGCCGCAAATGTGCGAATTGTTCATGGAAATTTTCCTAAAAAGGATATGGTGCTGCAACCGTAGCCGTGGCAGTTATAAGCCTGATAATGTTTCCTCTCGTTAATGGTACACCTTCCTCTTTACAATGAAATTAACATCCATTGATTTCACTTAAAAGATACTCTTTCTTTAAACATCAAAATGGAACCTATTTTTGGAAAACCCTTCAACTGTAACTGGATACCTTCACTAAATTCCATCAAACTCTGATGAGAATTGTAAATTTGAGGTTGGCACAAAGATGTTCGGACACACAAACAGACAGACATGGAATCAAAATCGTTCAGTATGAAACAGAAGCAGAAGTTTCGAAACCGGAGTACCAAAAGTGATCACAATTCTTTCTCTACCTTCGATAGGCTCCTAATCAAAATTATTATCATCAAATGAAGAAATAATGAAGTTGTCGTTTTCACATTCTTCACCTTGATCATGCATTAGAGTCTAACTGTAGAGGTAAAGGGGAATCTTTGCGATTACTATTGAAATAAGAATAATTTTCAGCCTCCCAATTCAATATTTCATCAAGCAAAATAAATTTCACACATTCCGGAACAACTCTAATTTCCTCTCTGTCTTCCGGTCTATGTCCGTAAAGTTTTGTAACAGTTTTCATTTCTACATTCATTCAATTTTATGAAATTTGATTAGGGTATCCGAAGCTTAGAAAGCATGATTTAAATTTCAGTACTTATGCATACTCAATCATGACCTTTTCGATTTTCATGAAATTTGGGTCGTAAATAGTTACATTTTAACTTTCACACCCCTCCTTCATCTAAAACAGGAGACAAAAAATAATTGTACCCCAAGATGGAAAAGCATTTCTCCCTGTGAATTGTAAATAGTCCATTTCCATCAATACCTCTGAAGCAACAAAGTTATTGATGACAATCTATAACTATTTACAGATTTTAGAAATAAGACGCACCTCAAACACGTCATAGATCAGAAGAAGAAAAGTCTCATAAACACGAAACTTCTAACCACTCTATCCATCAAATATAATTCAATTATGAATATCTCCCATAGGTGAGGATAATTTTTCCGATCAATTGCATAAAACCAAACAAATTGCATCAAATCATACTTCAACAGACAAAAGGATGACGATGAATATTGCATCTTTCACTTTGAAAGAGTAGAACGAAGTTGAAACTCTCCATACAAAAAAAAAAGACCCATTATTACCAACTAGATCCCAACAACCACTTAAATAACTTCAAATAAAAACAATATTGTTTCCTAACGAACAGGTGTTTTCTCTTGTTAAATCTATTCAAATCGTTAAAAAATTTCTGGCATCAAATTCTTCTTGTTCAACAATACCTGGCATATTTTGCAATAAGTATCAGTAACAATGTGAAACAATCATTGATACCTATTAAGTTCCTATTCAAAAGAAAATTGTTTGGTTTCAGGGAACCGTCCAGCCTTCGATTTTGGCAGAGCTTAGAGAATACCTGAAGTGGTGTTGGGCCACAGTAACGAAGCTTACGAAAAACACAACCTGTTTCTCACAAGAAATCTGAGCTTCTGAAAAGTATCAGAGGCCTAGAAAGTTAGGGATAAACTAAAATTGAATTGTGATTTTTTCTCTGGACCTAATTATTATCATTATGTATCTCCGTAATTGAGAGCGAAATAAAAATGTATCATATTAACAATGATTTTCCTTGAAATTGTATAAGTAATCCATTAGTGGAACAACCATGCATATAAAGAGTCTTTGATAGAATAACCTACTTCATTTTTTAATAATCCACCCAACAAAATTGTGACAACAATCATTTCACATTAGAAAATCTCGACTTTAAATTTTTCAAATCCTGTATACATTCATTGGAGGAGTTGGAGAATTTTCCATCTAATAATAAATTTGACCATCATATTAGTCAATACGTCCATATTCGAATATATATCATACAAATCAGAACATTTTTGGAAAAAAAAAAATTATGTAATTTTTTCCTGAATAGACATATTTCAGAGATGATCACTCAAGTATGCATAATAATATCAAGCTATCACATAGAATAAAAAACTGTCAAGGTACCTACCTACCTAGATTTCGAGGGAAAATTGTTAAATATGTGCAAAAAATATAGACATCAGTACTTGGTTTTTTTCAGTTTGTGAATAAACTATTCAACATTCACATCAACTCTCGATATTAGCGGTGTTTATTCCTTTTAAAATCATCATATAAAAAAATATCATTAACAATTTATTATAGGAAATGCAACTGTTTTGACATTACCAAACCGTTATATTCAATATTAAATATCTTCAAATTTCAACGCCATTTTGGTAATCTTCATTTAACTGAATCACAAAAATGATATAATATAACATAAAATAATAACCTCTGCATTTACCTCAATTTCTTTGCTGAACAAAGTTCTAGTTAGGGCTACATTCAAGCTAATATTTGTGTGGTTAAATCATATTACTACGCCATTTAAACAGATAGAAAAGATAAGTAGTACCTACACAAAATGACAAAACAATAAGAAATATCAAAGTACCTACTACAAATTTATAACTCAAATTATGTACTCACCAATACTCAGTCCAATAATCTACATTTCTTGACATGTGAGGATAGAAACTTCCAAAATTAGGATAATAGATCAATTGATTAGGATCTTGAAATCGACGAGAGGCGGTAAAGTCAGAGCACTGCATATTCAGGGAACACTACCATGACTATTGAATTCGAGGAAAATCGAACGATGTGAAAAAAATAGAAGGGTCCAACATCTGTGGCGATAAAAACTAATGACGATAAACGATACTAGCAGGTAGAGCACATGGTTCACATGTAAACAAGAGCAACTGAAGACTTATGCGTAACTGAAGGACTAGCAGAATAATTAAACGATTGCTTCAACCGTCTGCGGTTCGCGGAAATTTTGAATGAAGCATGCGTAGACTGACCCAATATTTTCGTGCAACTTCTAAGCATGCGCAATCTTTAAGCATTATTGTTGATTTCTTCGCACCTAAAAATTAAATGAACAGGTTGGGCAATTTTCGATGTTTTAATACTTCAACTTTTATACCAGATGAGATAGACAAACTCCGATAGCCCATTCTCGATCTCTTTTTCTGATAAACTATAAAGATAATTATTCATTTTTGGCCACCTTCTTTTATTTTCGAGTTGTAAGCGAAAATTGGAAAAATAGCGATATCGGAAAAAATGTATATCTTCGCTAATACTGATGATAGAGCTCTGAAATCAAAACATTACAAGTACTTTTTTACGTAGTATCCAGTGGCGTGCTCATCTTTTCAGCAGGATTTTAAATTATTGAGCTATGAACCAAAGTAATGTTTTTTTAAATGGGAGCTCTTGATTTCTGTGTCATTTTTTGAAAATTTAATTTTTCCTGATTTCAAAAATATATCGGGTGTCCCAAGGTGAGTGGCCTATTAGATTATTATGGAAACTATTGATGGTAAAGATTTCAAATTTTGTGGATAGATATTTGGCCATGTAAGGTACATTTTTAAAATAATTTCACATTTCCAGTGTTGCCGGATGTACGACAATTTGGCAACAACTTTGTTATTTTGAATGGGACATCCGGTATTTCTATTTTTTTTATGATACTCCATAAAATATTAAATCTATTCACTCTTACTTTTCTTCCCTAACTTTAACGGTTTTTGAGTTATTAATTATTTTTAGAAATTTTAGATCAAATTGGCGTATTACGAAAATGACTCTAGTTCGCTCAATATTTGAGATTCAAGTCAGAAATTTTGCAAGTCGTTAGATATTGATCTGATCTGTGTCACTGCTTTTGAATTATGGTTGTCAATAATACAGGACGGACCAAAAAAAATCATCATTTGCCAAGTTCCAAAATTGTGAAAAAGTATATTTTTTCAAATTAGACACCTAGTCTATTTTTCAATTTTTGGAATCAGGACAACACACTCTACAATTTTTCTATTCTCGTCCCTATACCTATCTCAACTGGATTCCGAGTTATATGCGTTATATGTGTTTATCTTTCTTGAGCCATTATTTATAGAAAAACCTCGGAACAAAACACCTGTTAGGCAATAATTGTTTATTTTGACATTTATGGATTGAACTGATTCATTGATATATCGATCTATGAACGACATAGACAAAATAACAATACAAAAGAAATTAACACTTATTGAATCAATGTGAAATCTAATAAACGCATATAACTCGGAATCCAGTTGAGATAGGTATAGGGACGTGAATAGAAAAATTGTAGAGTGTGTTGTCCTGATTCCAAAAATTGAAAAATAAACTAGGTGTCTAATTTGAAAAAATATACTTTTTCACAATTTTGGAACTTGGCAAATGATGATTTTTTTTGTTCCGTCCTGTATTATTGACAACCATAATTCAAAAGCAGTTACACAGATCAGATCAATATCTAACGACTTGCAAAATTTCAGACTTAAATCTCAAATATTGAGCGAACTAGAGTCATTTACGTAATACGCCAATTTGATTTAAAATTTCGAAAAATAATTAATAACTCATAAACCGTTAAAGATAGGGATGGAAAAGCAAGAGTGAATAGATTCAATATTTTATGGAGTATCATAAAAAAAATAGAAATACCGGATGTCCCATTTAAAATAACAAAGTTGTTGCCAAATTGTCGTACATCCGGCAACACTGCAAATGTGAAATTATTTTAAAATTGTACCTTACATGGCCAAATATCTATCCACAAAATTTGAAATCTTTACCATCAATAGTTTCCATAATAATCTAATAGGCCACTCACCTTGGGACACCCGATATAACATCGTGTGGTTTGTATCAATATGAAAAATAGAAAATGGTCAAAACCTTTCTTTATCTAATAGTTTCAATATTTCCATGTTTTCGACTGTTGATGAGCACAAAAAAATAGAGCATCCCATAACGAGTGCAGTGTCCTTCCGTTAATTTGAATCTTCCTATGATTTTTACCAATTTCTAAAAAAATCGAATATCGGTATATTTTATGTTTTTTTTATTTCGAAATGGATTCTTAAATAACAAACAGATTTTAATGAGATGGATGCATCAGATGATTATTCTTATAGGATATAGTAATCAATTTCGAATAACATATGAAATAAACGCCTTCATGATTAAACTCAACAATTTAATTAGGAAAAGAACATAACAAAAAATATTATTTAACCTAATAGTGATAACAAGTGGTCAGTAATAAATTTGAATGAGAATGAAGTTTTTAAGGAGGTGCTAAAATCGTTCATTTATACTTTCGTAGCTATTTTTATGAAGAATGTTCTAAATATGTCCCAAGAAAAAAAATCTAAGGGTGACAAATCAGGTGAACGAGCCGGCTATCTTATGGCCCCTTGGTTTCCTATCAATTTATAGCCGAAATTGTTTGATAATATTTCACTGATATTCCTACTGTTGTGAGGAGGGGCACCATCTTGCTGGAAAAAATATTTCCTTTCTCGATAAGAGGTAAATTATCTAAATAATGATTGATCTTCTGATGCATCCATCTCATTACAATCAATTCGATATTTTCGTATCCGTTTTGAAATAAAAAATTTATAAAATATGTATATCTAGAATCAAATCTTGTTAAAATTAGTAAAAAGCATAAAAATAATTAGATTGAAGGAAGGACGCTGCTATTGTTATAAGAAGCTCTATTTTTCTGTGCTCATCAACAGTTTAAACCATAGAAATAAAAAAAGTTTTTGACCATTTTCTATTATTTATATTGCTACAAACCATATGATGTTATATATTTTTGAAATCAGAAAAAAATAAGATATCAAAAATGGCACAGAAATCTAGTGTTCTTATTCAAAAAAACATAACTTTGTTTCATAGCACTGGATTCTGCTCAAAAAAAAGCCTGTATAATGTTATAATTTCAGAGCTCTATCATCAGTATTAGCGGAGATATGAATTTTTTTCGATATCGACATCTTTCCAATTTTCTTATATATGTAACTCGAAAACAAAAGAAGGTTGCCAAAAATTAATACTATTCTTGTTAGTTTCTCAGAAAAAGAGAACGAGAATGGGTTATCAACTCTGGTTTAAAAGTTGTAGTAGGTACTTAAACATTGAAATTTGCCCACCCTTTACTGATCCAAATCGTAAATTATCGCAATTCAGCAATTAATGAAGAGAATGATAAATTATTGGGTGAAAGTAAACAGCTATATTCTTTAAAATGGAAACCTGGAATATGTTTTCTGATTTCAAAGATATATGTGTTATGTGGCAGATATTTTTGGGAAAACTGGAGATTTTATACCAGTCGTGTTTTCTTAGGCCTTAGGAATAGAGAAAGTTTTTCTGTGATTCTCTTTAAATCATTATACATTTCCAATGGCTTCCAGTAACAACTGTCAAATCAGTCAATTATATGTTTGATCCCATTGATATTCTTATTTTCCACGTATCAAAATACACTTAAGAGGTAGATGGTTCATTGTGAAAATAACAAAAAATTGGATAGGAATGAGGTTTATTCTTCCTAAGCAATAATTTTACATAGCGAAGGATCTATATTTCCAGCAATATCCAGAAAGAAAACAACCGAATTACTTGTAGAATATTTCAAATAACGACCCACTCTACATTGGAGGTCCTCCGCATTCCAGACATAGAAGCTAAAAATCCTTATTATTGCATGATACGTTTGGGCTCTCAATTAGGAACATATTTGCCAAATATGAAGATTTGATATGACCCCAGAAAGAAACGGGCAAAATTCATAAAACACCCTGTATTTCCACCCAATAAATGGAGTATCTCCAGAACCGCCTTGGTGCCACCTATGCACCTGTGAAGTATTTCCGTTTCCCAATGAAACACCCTGTATATTGTTAGGTGATTCTTGCATCGAAAAACGTTGATCTTCTGTATCACAAATTCGACAGGTAAATCCCTCACAGTATATTTTGTTCTACAAGATATGGCAGAATGAACGAGTTTGCCAAAGAATTGGAGAAAATAATGTTCTAATACTTTTCATTCGATTGTTGGATTCCACTCATATTAAAACGTTAACTGAATATCTCACAGGTTTAGATTGTTATTCCTGGATGGATCCCAGAAGTATAATCTTGAAAATAATATCGTGCAGAAAAGGTCAAGTGACCGACTATAAATCTGCACCTAATGTATTGAATTTCAGGCACTCATATGCCTCGCCGCCAAGTGTCCCTTTTGTAAAAGCCTACTTTAATCTCAACTCATAAACATGTCGATAGAGAAAAAATATCACATCAGCAGATCGTTCTATCAGTCTTCACCCAGGTTCTTGAAATAAGAATGTGAATTGTCCAACTCCAAACAGTACAATTTGAATGACAGTAATTGATTCTATCTCAACAATTTGCCATCGGCAAACATAAACAACCTGAATTATACCAATTGAATTATTGACATTTTTAAAACACTATGGTTTATTACTTCCTCTTTCAATACTTGAATTGATAGCATGGAAATAACAATGAAAAAAACTTTTGATGGATTTCCAATGGCGGGATTCGAATCCGGAATCATCCAATCCCGCAAATCCGCGGAATTGAAATTGTCAATCCCGCGGATCAGCAAGACTGCGGGATTGTTAACGACATATACATATATTCTTTGTACTCCACCTATTAAACATGCTCATAAGAAAGTATTATGCTACTAAAAACATACGACAGTACAAAAGTGTTTATTTCATTGCAAAAGCTGACAATTTTTGCCGCGAAAAAATTCGATAAATCTGACACAAGATACAAAGATCGGGAGGGCATGCAAAGCTTCGAAAACTACCTAATTGGGATTAAAAACATGTGTTCCGTTGAAAACATTTGGCATTTAACAGATACTAGTTCTGAATGCAAAATCGTAGGAATTTTCCATAATATTGAATGTGTAAACAACTTCCACATAATTCGAAGCAAAGATAGTGTTGTTTTTTGTCTTTGTGAAATACATTCATCCCTCTTTCAATTAGGGTGATAGGCAATGCTGTTTATATTGGTTGGGTTGCCATCTGTTATTTATTGAACTTAGTAAAGACTGTTTGGAGATGTTTATTGCAGGGAATATTGATAAACGCTGCGGAGCGGACCAATCTCATGTTGTTTTTAAGAATCAAGACTATATTTTTTTAGAAATATGAAAAGGTGGCCACAAACTGGGCGAATTTGCCGCCCTCGAATAGAGGCGTAATTTATGAGTGGTTTATGGCTTTCTGGGACGTTTCAAAAGACGTCTGCGCTTTTATTGTCTAATATGCAGTTTTAATATTGAATCCCGCATATCCCGCATGGAAAATCCCGCAATTTCGATCCCGCCGAATTTCAGCGGGATCCAGCATTTGCGGGATTGGATTCCCTACTCCGAAACTATTGAACCTAAATTTTGCAATAAACAATATTGTAGGTACTTAGTATCATAAAGAGTTAATTCTCCTAGAATCATTTATTCTTGTATTGTATGCGTATTGTATAAAAAGCGATAATAAAATCTCACCGCATGCCGAATTTTTAAATTGTTACGACTAAAGACAGATCTATTGGTGCATAATTTTTCTCATTCATTTATTTCTCCTTATTATTTTTTCTCCTTCATTCAAAAACCTTCTGAAGCTTTGAAGAGAGGATAAAACTTTGCATTGCAAATAAATGGGGAGAACCTTTTGAACATTTAGGTGGAGTGTGCTTTCAATTCAATTTTTATGGGTATCTTTCAATTGAAACATGTATTTTTGATATCTTATTCACCTGTTCAGTAGATTTAAGTTTGTAGAGAGAAATTTTTTCATTTTAACCATTTCCACTTCATATCCCAACAATGATTTATTTTATCGCAAACACGAAAATGATAAAAAATTTCTAGTTTTAAACGAAAAATTAATATTTCCTATTCAAAAATAAGGTAACATGAAATTTCTGCATACGATGTCGTATGTTCTCGCTCGAGTGAAAAGTTGGACTTTCCCCACTTGTTGCACAATATACTATTCTCTATTTCAGTATCGTAATGAGTCCATTACACTTCTAAAAACAGTGCGGTGTTGAACTCATTACAGCGTCGTTTTCAGATAGATTTTTCGTTTTGTGGTTGTCTATACAAACGTCAATAAATGTCGATACGATATAATATAATTTGGATATAATGAAATGATTTGCAACATTATTCGCAAATTCTCTTAATTTTAGTTATGTTATATAGATTTAGTCAGAAATAATTCACGAATTCAATGCGTAATTGTAAATTATTTCAAAATTTGAAACGTACGAGTCATATACAAATTCCGTATTCTGTCAATTTTCGTCAGTCATACCAACTGCCAAGATACAATACAAAAGTCACTAGGATATATAATCTGAATTTCCATTGAATTTCGACAATATTTCACAAAACTCGTCTGAAATAAAGAGAATATCGTCTAATACTCGTTGCAGAAGGCAATTCCAACACACTCATGCGTTCGAAAACGAGCACATTCATGTTGGAATAGGAGCCCATTCTGCAACTTGTTTTAGAATATACCATTACCGCAAATGTCAACGATGCGAGGTAAGCGGCTATATCTCAGGATCCACTCATCGTAGAGACTTGCGGTAAAAATTTTTACCACTAAAGTATACAAGAAAACACACTGGAAATTGTTTTGAAGTTCATACCTCTACCGCTAGGGGACATAATAGCTATCGTCGAGTAGAAAAATGAATTTTACTCGAAAATGTTTCATATGATGTTGAAGAAAAAATATCATCACTATAATCCTTGGAAAATTCTCTATATTTTTGAATTGTCACTTTTGATTTTAAGACATCAAATAAGGGTTAGTGAAAGGGAGAAATCTGACTGATTGAAGTGCCTGTAACTTCAGTTTGTCTCAATATTTTTGAGCAAATTAGATCTCGTTTAAGAGATGATATCTTGTTGATTGAGGACAAAATATACTCATGATAAATTTGTTTTTGCTGCTTTCGGTAGGGGGCGCTAAGTCAGAAGTTCATTGTTTTGTTCATTTTACTCCGAAATTTCAAACGTAATGATAAGATTTTCTTAACAGAAACAGAAATTCCATCAAATTTGCATGGAACAACTTGAAGGTCGCAAAGCAATAGTTTCGGGCGTTCTGAAGTCATTGCCGAAAGAAGATATTCTTCAACTGATGCACTGCGAAAAACCAAATCGTGTCTTTAGGTTCTGACAAAAACAGAAATCCCATCAAATTTGTATGAAAAAACCAGAAGGTCGCAAAGCGATAGCTTCGGGCGTTCTGGAGTTATGGCCGAAAGAAGACACAATTTAGTTTTTCAGTGCATCAGTTGAAGAATATCTTTTTTCGGTCATAACTCCAGAACGCCTAAAGCTATCGCTTTGCGACCTGCAGGTTTTTTTCATGCAAATTTGATGGAATTTATGTTTGTGTTAAGAAAATCCTATCATTACGTTTGAAATTTCGGAGTAAAATGAACAAAACAATGAACTTCTGACTTAGCGCCCCCTATCGAAAACAGCAAAAACAAATTTATCGTGAGTATATTTTGACCTCAATGAACAAGATATTATCTTTCTGACGAGATCTAATTCGCTTAAAAATATTGAGACAAACTGAAGTTACAGGCATTTCAATCAGTCCGATTTAGCCCTTTCACCTACCCTTATTTGATGTCGTAAAATCGAAAGTGACAATTCAAAAATATAGAGAATTTTCCAAGGATTACAGTGATGATATTTTTTCTTCAACTTCATATGAAACATTTTCGAGTAAAATTCATTTTTCTACTCGACGATAGCTTTCACGCCCCCTAGCGGTACAGGTATGAACTTCAAAACAATTTCCTGTGTGTTTTCTTGTACACTTCAATGGTAAAAATTTTTACCGCAAGTCTCTACGATGGGTGGATCCTGAGATATAGCCGCTTACCTCGCTTATTTGCCCACCCTGAACATCGAATGGGAGGTTTAATGTCCTCAATGTTATGTATCGTAACTTTCGTAACGTATATGAGATGATTTCGTGCTTGCTGGGTAATACAATAAATACAAAAATGAAACTGAATACGAGCACAATATATATACTCACGGTCCATAATGAAACGAATGTTCTGCGTGTGTCCTACGATAACTAGGCTCATCCATCGGAGATCTGGGTCTGATCGCTGGAGGGATGTCCCTGTTGTAGTTGCGAGGTACGAATGTCCCTCGACCTCTATGATGAGAATTGTGACTTCTCGCGGATTCGCCGCCTATTCGATTCGTCGGTGTCCCTCGACCTCGAGAAATCCGTGAATCGTGACATCTCTCGGATTCACCGTCTATGCGAGTCATGGAATTCGAATGGTGCGATTCGGGATGCCTCTGTCTTCCCAGATGGAAAAACTGACGGCAATATGACGCCTGGAAGAAAGGATTCACTTGTTCAGATATTTGAGCATTAATTAATGGGGACCACAGACGAGCAACTTAGTTGCCAACTTGTCAAGTTGGCGACTCAGTTGCTCGTCTGTGGGCTGGTTGTAAGATGTCTAAAAACCAGGTGTATGAACTGATTAGCTTTTGTTTTGCCAATTTTGAGAATATTAGTTAAGCTTCGTTATGTAAACTGTAGGTAGCGCTATCAACAAATTAAGATTCTTGTTGTTTATTATTTACGAGGTTTGTGCCATTATGTACCTATATGTATATCTTTCATTATAGTTATGATCTATGGACGTAATTCTTGTAATTGAAATACCAATAAACTCTCTCTCTCTCTCTCTCTCTCTCTCTCTATTACAAATATTTGAATTCATTCCAGTAAACGTTTCGTGTTTTGTTTTACGACTTTGCACGATCATACTCGATTACACATCGCTTTTGATTGGTCAGTATCGGGTTTTAATTAATGTATCCAATCAAAATCAACGGAAATGATAAGTATGACATTGCGGCGCCGCCACGATCTAAAACTAATATTTTCAATTTGGTCGAATGTCATTGCATTCAAAATTTGACGAGTGCATTCACCATGTTTTTAGACATCTTAGCTGGTTGTTATTCCAAGTTGACAACTAGTTTGCTACGAGGTTGCAGCGTCTGTGGAGTTGTCCGCAATAAGATGCATAGAAAACCTGGTGTGTCTACTTATACCTGTAAAACTTTCAGACAAAACGGGAGATTTTTCAGATTTATACCTACTTGATTTCGAGGGATCGCGGTCTGTTTCAGATGGCGCATACATCGTTTACATTTGACATTTCTCTCAATTCTCGACTCTTGTGAACCAAGGGCGTAGTTTTTTTTTTTGGTGGGGGATAATTGAAAAAAAAATTTTGACGACAACTTTTATTCATATCTGTTATGTTAGAAGAAGAAGTTTTATAACGAAGTTTGAACCAAATTACTCGAAATATTTTTTTTTATTACTAATTCGGTTGTTCTTACCTTATACTCTGGGTGTTCTCAAATTAGAGTTACGAAGGAAAATGAGAAATTACTTGGATAATTTCGAGAAAAAAAAGTTTCATGAATATGAGCCCATAAACGCTTTGCTTTCAATATACAGGTTGTTTCTAGTGTGTCGTACAGTTTATCAAATATTTATCAATCTTCGCTACAGATTGGGTAAATAAATACCAAAACTTATAATTAATGCATTCATTAGAGCTTACTAGCTCGATCTTTATAATAATTTGGATTTTCCTGAGGATTACTGGAGATTTTTTCTCGAAATCGATAGCAGATACGACAAAACTATAACAAACCAAAAAGTGTAGTACCGGACCAGAGTTTTTTCTTCATTTTTCTAAACTAACAGCCATTCACCAAAATATAGTTTTGAAGGAAAGAAGCAGGCATTCTTCCAGAAAAATATCACCCTGTAGATTTGCATTCAAAATTAGCATATCACATGGTGAAAACTTTAAACTGGAATATCTATGGCCAATTCAAATTAAATATCTTGTGAAGGGAAGGTTATACGAGAAAAAAAACTTAAACTTTAACACATGTATCTCAAAACAAAATATTGTAGGACTTTTTTTCTTAAAATGATCCGGAAATCTATCATTTTCATTTGAATATCAATTTAGGAACACCGTGTAATTACCCCCAGTATCCCCCCATTTCTACGCTCTTGTCGTGAACTTTGAGTATAGAACAATAATATTTTATATTCTATGGTCTGTCATTATATTCCATTCATTTGAGTAAATATTCAATATGAACTGAATTGTCATTTATTGTGAATGTTTGCATTGTCTAAAATCAGTATTTCCTTTTTAAACGGCACCTGGCAGATAGCGGGAATTCGAAAATGTTTGAAGAGCGCCCCCTTACAGAACTCTGGTGAAGCAGACACCAAAGCAACATGTGGGTCTCTCAAAAAGTCTGAAACCAAATTGAATCAGTAAACACACCAGGCATTCTATGCATCTTAACTAAAACTAAGTTGCAGCGTCTGTGGAGTAGTCCGCAACTAGGTTGACAACATACGTTGGATTTGTGGATGTGTAGAGGGAAGATACCTTTAGAGCTAGGTTACATGGCTAGTGGATCACAGCTGTGGTTCAAGAATACTTGGAAAACAACCCGTGTCAACAGAAGAGTCGAGAGAATATTCACGAAATGAACGATTTAGTTTAGTGATTTATTGGTGTTCAATGACAGTTTAGTACTACAATATTTTTGGTATTCGTGAATGTTTTAATTATTGCTTAGTGTTGCATTTTCCCTATATTTGAACCAATAAAATGATGTTATAAATTGTCTTACCAACACAAACTGCTCTCTTGCTTCCACCCAGCACCGCACTGTATAAGGATGTAAGGGAACAGGGTACAAGGATTGAAATGGAACAAAATGGGACTTATACAATGCAAACTGACCTTCTAATGAACTGTAATCCTAATATATTTAAAATGTTCATGAATTAAACCGAAACCGTTATATTAAACACCGAAAACTTTATATTACCAAACCTTAACTTTTCTTTCCGACAACCGATACATCTAACTTTAATCTAACAAAAACATACTTCTCGATTTCCCAGAATCCGCAACGTTGCCAAAACTGAACATCATAATAATCAAAAAGGGCTAAAACACTTAGATTTAATTTATCATTTTTGTCCACCCTGTACCAATTGGAATTAACATGTGATACATTTTTGGAATCAGCTAGAGTAATCGGAAAATTGAGACAAAATGGGGGTGTTCCATTTAAAAAAAAGATGACGTTGACGTCATTAGGTACTCGAAAGTAATTCAGTCTGTATAGTTGATTATTATTTCAAAATACGGTAAATTAAAATAAAAAAATGACGTAATTCAGGATTATTTCCTAAAATGAATTTGTTCCACACTTTACGGACGGTGTATATATTTTGATCTAATAAGTTTATTATGAAAAACAGACCAGTATATTGGTGAGAACAATTTTATATTATACATTTAAAAAGTTTGTGGAATGGTGAATAAGACCTATCGAAACATTCGAAGAATTTAAATCAGGAATTGTTCCCAAAAATTTATAAACTCCTGTAAATATTGGCAACCATACCTATTACATATATGAAACAGGAAAGATACCTACTGTTCCTTCTTTAAACGCCTCAAAACATATTTAAAAACTCCACAATTCACGAGAGAGAGTGATGAAAATTAGATATCGAAAACGAGAAGGTTGAAAAATCTATATAATCAATATAATTTTGTGATATGGATCAGACTAAATATATTTCATGATTCCAATTCCAAAAATCCCTTCTTCATATTCGCAAACCTATCACAGAATCAATATCGAGTTTAATTTCCCTGTGGATGTGCAATGAGGCCAATCCTGCCAATATTTCCTGACCCTATACGCTCTATTAGTGTGACGTCACACACCGCCATTTTTGATTCTCCTGTTCGGAAATCGGAATCCAAACAAATAAATTGTCACTCAAATTAGTACGGTGTCGTTGAAGGAATTGGCTTAATTTCATAAATAAGACTATTTGAGGAACGATTTCAGTATTAATTGATAGACAGAGGAACGAGGTTAATACCAGTGAGTTTGAATCCTGCATCATTCCCCAGATTTTGTAAAAAGCCGTGTTTATTAGTTGAACTTCAAGTTCGAACTTACTGGCATTAATCTCGTGCCTTCTGTCTATCAATTAATAGTAAAATCGTTCCATAAATAATCTTATTTATCAAAATAAGCCAATTTCTTCAACGACAACGTACTGATTTGAATGACAATTTGTTTGTTTGGATTCCGAACACTGACAGGAGAACTAAAATGTCGGTGTGTGACGTCATCACTAAAAGAGCGTATTGTTGATCTGAGTCAAGTTTTCAAAATCTTCAACGTCAAAATCTCCTGTCAGAGCTTGCCAAACTTACAGGCATTACAGAGATCAAATATAGTATCAAGTAAAGCTTTGGATACATTGACTTATCGCAAAATTTTATGCCATCAATGCTGTACCTGGCAGATTTTCAGTCTCAATGATGCATTTTTCATACCAAAACTCTAATTCTGTTTCGATTAAACTTAGAAACGATACTATTTTTTTTGGAATTTCAATACAAATTCCTTTGAACCCTGCCTAAAATCATAATAATATTTCCTTTCAAATTCAATGACTATGGAAAACCTGGGGTAAGTGTATCTTCTTCTTCTTTATGTGCCGTCTAAGGTTGGCTATCATCATGGCGATTTTTACCCTTGAAGTTGCGGATCTGAACAATTCAACAGAGCTACTGTTGTACCACTGCCTTAGGTTGTTCAACCAGGAGATGCGTCTTCTTCCTATACTTCTTTTACCCTGTATTTTCCCCTGTATAAGTAAGTGTATACCGCTGACAAATTCAAAAACACAGATGGCTAAAGAAGAGGTGACAAAGCGGATAGATAAAGAAACATAATAAACCTCGGACATAGACGAGCTCGTAGTGCAATAATAAGTATAATCATCTTGAAAGCGATAATAAACTCGTGAACCGTAAAAGGTCCCATTTTTTACTACCCTGCCGGTTTCAAAGGGAAGTAACGCGTGTTTTTTTTTCGAGGTATATAACTTTAAGTTGGCATTACTGTTCAACATGGCGACCGGTTTAACAGCTGTCAAGTGATTTATTCTCAATTTGGTTTGGCAATTCATCATGAATAGACTCACGCCTGAACAACGCTTGCAAATAGTGTAATTTTATTTCGAATATAATGGTTCTGTGCGGAATACGTATCGCGCACTACGTCCATTTTATTTTGTTTAGCGATGAAGCGCACTTCTGGTTGAATGGCTACGTCAACAAAACAAAACTGCCGCATTTGGAGTGAAGCTTATCCTCAAATGTATGTCGAAACATCGTTACATCCAGAAAAACTGACTGTTTGGTGCGCTTTACCGGCTGGTGGACTCATTGGTCCATACTTCTTCAAAAACGATGATGGCCAGAACGTTACAGTCAATGGTGATCGGTATAGAGCCATGATTACTAACTTTTTCATTCCTGAATTGAACAACTATGATGTCCAGGAGCTGTGGTTCCAACAAGACGGCGCAATATGTCACACAGCTCGTGCCACAATCGATTTATTGAAAGACACGTTTGGTGTCCGCCTAATTTCACGTTTTGGACCTGTGAATTGGCCTCCAAGATCTTGTGATTTAACACCGCTAGACTAGTTTCTGTGGGGCTATGTAAAGTCATTGGTCTATTCGGATAAGCCACAAACCCTTGACCATTTGGAAAACAACATGCGCCGTGTTATTGCCGATATACGGCCACAAATGTTGGAAAAAGTCATCGAAAATTGGACGTCCAGATTGGACTACATCCGAGCCAGCCGTGGCGGTCATATGCCAGAAATCATATTTAAAATGTAATGCCACAAGATTATCTTGCGGATAAATAAAATTCATGCCAATCGAATAATCCATCGTTGTTTTATTGCAATTTAAAGTTCTATAGCTCTAAAAAAAACACCCTTCAGAATGATTTTTGGCTCATTTTAATGTATGAATAATTTTCATTTTTCGTCTTGGCGAGAATTCTGAAATTTTATATTTCAGATGTCTTGGAGGTAATTACCACCAGTACCCCCCTCATGTCCAAGCCTTTGCATTTAAATGTCCTCCGCGTGATAACTTGCAGGACTCGATCCTTGTGAAGTAATTTTCGATGACTAACCGGCAAATTTTTGGCAATATCTCATCAATAACTTGATGGATGTTGGTTTTCAGATCGTCAATGGTTTGAGGATTATCGACGTTAACACTTATTTTCGCATAACTCCACAAAGGCTTTGAATCACAAGATGTTGTTGGTCAATTCACATAATCGTAACGAGAAATTACGCATCCTGGGAATTTTTCTTGCAATAAAGTCAAAACGTGTCGTGTTGTGTAGCTTATAGCACCATCTTGCTGGAACCACATATCTTCCAATTCCATATCATTAAAACATCTATAATCTTTTTGGTTATAACGATGAGAATTAGTGGTTTCAGTGACACCTTCTTCATTTTCAAAGAAGTACGGGCCAATCTTTTCACCAGACCAAATTGCATACTATAGAGTGACTTTTTGTTGATTTAATGGCCTCTGAGCAGTTACATGAGGATTATACGACAATTTGGCTTGTTTAAATAGACATCGAGGGAAAATGTGCTTCGTCGTTGAAGAAAATTCGATGTGATAAATTATCATCGAAACGTTGTGTTAAAACACCCAATCGGCATATGTTCTACGACTTCCATGGTCAAATGGTTCTTGTGTCCACTAAACCTTATAAAATGGAGATGCAAATCAAGATACAAAAAAAAAACCATAACGTGCCGTAAGAAAGGCCCAAATGTTATGCGCACCGTCTACTGGATAAATCTGGATCTTCTTCAACACTTTCACATTTACTTACAGCAGCAATATTTTCGTTAGCGCGTGCATTTCGATGATGTAAGGGCCTTAAGTCATCAGTAACAAATTTAGTATCGATTTTGTTCACTGTCTTACTAATGGTCTAGTTTAGTGATGTTGATAATACTATATTTGGCACGATAGAATTAAAATATAGAGCAAAACTGATAAATCAGTGAAAAAATTTTGAAAATCCATCAATAAATGACTGAGAAATAGATCATTTAAATTTACGTATTTTAGCGCGGAACGTCTTTGGTCTGTGACGTCACGGCTCTTGCCTGTGATCGCTACACCATAAATTACGTTTAAATACTTAGCCTCGCCAAGGCTCTCGCGCCGTTTGTAGTTGTACAGTGTAGTTTTAACTCAAGTTTTGTTTTTATGTCACCATAATGGAAGAAGGCTTCGTCAAAGGACAAAGTGACAATTTGCCTAAAATAGATATATTCGCAGTGATGAAGTTTTTTTCTTCAAATCCATCTTATGTCAGTGCAGAAATAAAAGGAGTTAAACTTTTCAAGTAAGTATCTACTTTTGAGTTTGCTTCATCATGGTTCAACTTATAACGATGATTTATTTGAAAAACGTTTCATAAACAGTTTGTAGTTGAGTACTGGTTGTTGAAGTCTATCAATGGCAAAACATATTTATCTGAGGAGTAAAAAGTAAAAAAAAAAAAGTAATTTATATGTATGTATATAGTAAGTTATTTCAGCCATCGTGTAACGAACAAAACACGACATGAATGGCACAAGTGATTGTACACCAATGAATTCGTAAGCACTCTGCGAATACCAGTCGTCTAGTGTGTGACGTCACGACACTTACACGTACTATGAAATTATTCTTCCAAGCGCAACTTCAAAGTCCCATAACTTTTTCATTTCTAGAGATATTTCAATGATTCTTCCACATTTTTGTTTCATTTTACTTAAATTTTTAGAATTAATCCTTAACAAAAAAATGAAAACTAGTCCATTGTAGTTGGACGATTATGTCGATCATAAATTGCCCGTAATGCACGAAACATACTTACAACAGAATCATTATTTTTGTAGTTTTCACTATTCTCACACGTTCAACAGTAGATAAACGATCCGCTCCATATTGTTAAATGGCTTCTATAAAACATATGATGCTTCCGATGACAGTTCCGTTTGACATATGTCATTGAAACAGGCAGTGGCGTACCCAAAGAGGGATAAGAAGGACATATCCCCCAAGAGGAATATTCATTATCTATATCCATTCAGTTTGAGGTGGATGACGTGAAATTTTTCTATTATAATCTCAAGAAGCTGTAACTATTACGATGGAAAATAATATATCTTGCATGAAAACCATACGTCAACATGCTAAAACACATTTAGACTCGATCTTCAATAAGGCTCAAAAAAAAAACAGGTTTTATTAAATTTTCTTGTATATTTCAGGCTCTTGTCTAGAGAATTGGAACCGTTATCAAGGCGAAAATTTTCATGCCAAATAGGGGTAATCCTATCATGTTGCATGTTTCAGAAACATGTTGACTACTTTAAGGTTACCATTTACATTCCATTCATTTATTATTTTATCAGATTTCCAAACAATAAACAAATTTGGAGGGCTTTATGTATCTGCTGACAGGAGAAAAAACAACTGATTTCGACGAGTCTGACATACTTTTAGATTTGTATATACCGTTGTATCCAGAGATATTTCCAAAACTGAAACTGAATTGTGGCACAATTATCAAATCAAAAGCAATGATCAAGCTCTATCTCATCTGGAATTTTGTAATCAACGATCTTATCCTTATGTGCAAAAGTTATCACTAATACTTTGTACAGGGTGGGCAAATAAGCGAGGTAAGCGGCTATATCTCAGGAACCACTCATCGTTGAGACTTGCGGTAAAAAATTTTACCACTAAAGTAAACAAAAGAAAACATTGCAAATTGTTTTGAAGTTCATACCTCCACCGCTAGGGGGCGTAATAGCTATCGTCGAGTAGAAAAATGCATTTTAATCGAAAAATTTCCATATTAAGTTGGAAAAAAAATATCATCACTGTAAACCTTGGAAAATTCTCTATCTGTTTGAATTGTCACTTTCGATTTTGCGACATCAAATAAGGGTGGGGGAAAGATAGAAATCTGACTGATTGAAATGTCTGTAACTTCAGTTTGGCTCAACATTTTCGAGCAAATTAGATCTTATTTGAGAGACAACATCTTGTTGATTAAGGAAAAAATATACTCATGATGAATTTGATTCAGCTGCTTTCGATAGGGAGCGCTAAGTCAGAAGTTCATTGTTTTGTTCATTTTTCTCTGAAATTTCAGATGTAATGATAGGATTTTCTTAACAGAAACAAAAATTTCATTGAATTTGCATGAAAAAACCTAAAGGTCGCAAAGCGATAATTTCAGGCGTTCTGAAGTTATGGCCGAAAGAATATATTCTTCAACTGATGCACAGCGAAAAACCAAATTGAGTCTTCAAGTTCTAACAGAAACAGAAATCCCATCAAATTTGTATGAAAAAACCAAAAGGTCGCAAAGCGATAGCTTCAGGGGTTCTCTAGTTATGAACGTAAAAAGATATTCTTCAACTGATGCACTGAAAAACTAAATTGTGTCTTCTTTCGGCCATAACTCCAGAACGCCTGAAGCTATCGCTTTGCGACCTTTCGGTTTTTTCATACAAATTTGATAGGATTTCTGTTTCTGTTAGAACTTGAAGACTCAATTCGGTTTTTCGCAGTGCATCAGTTGAAGAATATCTTCTTTCGGCCATAAATTCAGAACGCCTGAAATTATCGCTTTGCAACCTTCAGGTTTTTTCATGCAAATTCAATGAAATTTTTGTTTCTGTTAAAAAAATCCTATCATTACATTTGAAATTTCAGAGAAAAGTGAACAAATCAATGAACTTCTGACTTAGCGCTCCCTATCGGAAGCAGCTGAATCTAATTCATCATGAGTATATTTTTTCCTTAATCAACAAGATGTTGTCTCTCAAATAAGATCTAATTTGCTCAAAAATGTTGAGCCAAACTGAAGTTACAGGCGTTTCAATCAGTCAGATTTCTCCCTTTCACCTACCCTTATTTGATGTCGTAAAATCGAAAAGGACAATTTAAAAAGATAGAGAATTTTCCAAGGTTTACAGTGATGATATTTTTTTTCCAACTTAATATGAAAATTTTTCGGTAAAATGCATTTTTCTACTCGACGTTAGCTATTACGCCCCCTAACGGTGGAGGTATGAACTTCAAAACAATTTCCAGTGTTTTCTTTTGTTTACTTTAGTCGTAAAATTTTTTACCGCAAGTCTCTACGATGAGTGGATCCTGAGATATAGCCGCTTACCTCGCTTATTTGCCTACCCTGTACAATACCAGTTTCCACAGCAGGTTCTGAATGCCACACTCCTGAAATTGTCTAAAAAAACCCGATTCGAATCTCCGCAAAAATCCCAAAAATATTTTCGCTTTCTCGTCTACCAATAAAAAGGAATAAGTCATAAAACGTGTCGACAGCCGTATTTACTTCTCAAATTTCAGTTGAAACACGAAACATATGTCTGTTCTTTAAGGATTAGGATTGTAAACCTATAACTGAGCTATTCATTCATTTTTATTGTACCTTCATTGGATTATTGTTATGTATCTTGAAGATGGAATCTGGTCCAGATGACAATTCTTCTGAAATTATCTGTTTTTGTTTAAGCCCTTACACATTTAGATACGTACAAATTTGGGTACTTTTTGTGCAATTTAAAGGAAAACGTGTGAATTGCATTTCTACTTTAAAAAGCAATTTGTTTATTATTGTATTTGTTTGGAATGTGCCTTTGGTTTTTGGGGTGGACTTATTTATATTTTTTTAGCATTTCTGTTTTTTTCTTGTGAATGTATATTCTAAAGCTGTGAGAAACTTTAGAATTAAAAATATACGTAAAAACATTGAAAAGGTTCCATAAATCCCAAATTGAATTATTAGTCACATTCAGTTTTTGCCGACTAATTAATTCAGGGATAACAACCAAAAAAGAAGGATTTTTCTGTCAGAAAGTGAGAAGGGGAAAGTGACAGTTGTTGAAGGCAGCTTTGGTTTCGAAAACATTCAAGATTTTATGTAATGAAAGAAGAAGTGATGCACCTGGATCATCCAAAAAATAAAAACGAAATCGAAGATCCAATAATAATGGGCTCAAGATTCTCAATAATCGAATTCCTTTGGGAGAATACAGATGTCAGATGTATTATCAAGTTACTAATACAGGATCAAGTAATTCAGATATAGAGAATTTTCCAGGAATCTCCCATTTGAAGTTATCAATGTTTTCAACGATATCAACCTCTTTTTGGCACCTTCTACTGCCCAATAAAGGAAAAATTTTTGAGTAAATATTCTATTCAGTCTACCTAAGTAGAATAATTTGACTTGCTCTTCAAAACAACTGTTTTTACAAGAAAAAACTACCCAAAGCTGACTATTGGCTTCCATTTTCTCAACATGGCTTGTAGTCGAACAAAATCAGCGACGAAAGAATGGACGACTTCCGCCAAACTTATCGGAGAGTTGAAGACCATAATGAAATATTATCCTCCCATATATTTTTGGAGCCAAATCAGCTTTCAACCAAGAGTAAATGCAAGAGTATCTGCATTAGCTGCATCCTTAACAAATAAATATGAATTTGCCCCAAGTTTATTCATACAACTCGTTCATTTATAACGTTTTCTGGCATATTTTTTTAATGACTGTTATAAGTTAAAACTTCTTTGCTCCTTTTCTTTATTTTTGTTATTTTATGTAGAATTATTTCATTTTATGTAGAATTATTTTATTTTATGTAGAATTATTTTATTTTGTGATACCTTATTTTTTCCTTTTACGAACATTTTGGAAATGTGGTTTTGGTTTTTGCAACTGCTGAATGTTGTTTTTTCATTAATTATCAATATGATAATGGAAAAAAATTATTTTTTCAATTATTTTCATGAACAGATAATGTTGACTATATTTTCATCTTCATTTTGGTTCCATACCAAGCTATATTATTTTGGGATATGAGAATTTTTATATCCAATTCTATCTCCGCTAAAAATATTGAAAATAAAATCAATTTTGATATTTCCAATGTCATAAATAATGAAATTTCAATAGTGGCAATAATAACGGGTGTTTTTTTTCGAGGTATATAACTTTAAGTTGGCATTTCTGTTCAAGATGGCGACCGATTTAACAGCTGTCAAGTGACTTATTCTCAGTTTGGTTTGGCAATTCATCATAGGGATGGGCAAGGAACAGAAAACTATCGATATATATTGTATCGATATTTTCTGACACTATCGAAATGTATCGAAATATGTTAGAATAAAAATATCGATATATCGATATTTATCGATATATATCGCTGTAATATTTTAGTGTGGGAAAATTTTGTTGAATTAATAAAGTTTTTCTATCATAGAGGAGAATAATAAGATTCAGATGACGGGATTCAGTTGAAAAGATATATTTAGTAGTTTTCATTATTTCGTATTATGATTTCGACCACACGAAACATATTTTGATCTACTTCCATTAGTCGAAAATCCAGATTATTTTCGGTATGCACAATTTCTGTTTTGCGATTTACATTTCGATATTTAGGTTTTTCAGAGTTTCAAATTCGATATTTTCAATATGTCGCATTATGATTCATCGTGATCAGATTCAGTTGAAAACACATTTAGTAGTTTGCTTCCATTTTTATAAAATATTTTCAAAATGAAGTAGGTACTTTCTACATATCGAAAATACTCGATATTTATTTGAAAGTGTCAAATTCGATATTTTTTAATCTTTTGCATTATGATTTTGACCACACGAAACATATTATGCTCTAATTCCATTAGACGAAAATCCAGTTTCATCGTGACCAGATTCAGTTGAAAACATCATATTTAGTAGTTTTGCCATCTTTCAATATGTAGAATTTCAAAACTGAAAATGCTTCTTATTGTATGGGTTAATATGGGGTAGGTAAAAGGCAAGGTCTATAGATTACACTAAATCTATAGACCTTGGGTAAAAGGGATCTTGGAAATTCCAGCAATAACCAATAAATGGTTCAGGACGTTTATGTACAGAAAGGAAGGTATTTAACAACAGCCGTTAAATTTTATTACAATTTTATTGTCTTTTTTTCTTGAGCTTTCAGCAAGATCGAGACATAACTTTTTATTTTCGATGAGTAGAATTTCAAAACTGCTACATATATCGAAAAAATTCGATATTTATTTTATAGTCCGCTAAATCAGGATTTTCGACTATTGGAACTAAAGTATAATATATTTCGTGAGGTCGAAATCATAATGCGAAATATAAAAAAATATCGAATTTGATACTCTGAAATCTATATAAATATATCGATTATATCGGTTGCAAAAATATCGGCAGTCGATAGTATCGAATTAGGAAATACCGACGATATTTACCGAAAATTTTCTGGAAAAATATCGATATTTCGATATATCGATATTTATTGCCCATCCCTAATTCATCATAAATAGACTCACGTCTGAACAACGCTTGCAAATAGTGCAATTTTATTTCGAAAATAATGGTTCTGTGCGGAATACGTATCGCGCACTACGTCCATTTTATTTTGTTCAAAGATGAAGCGCACTTCTGGTTGAAAGGCTACGTCAATAAACAAAACTGCCGCATTTGGAGTGAAGCTAATCCTCAAGTGTATGTCGAAACACCGTTACATCCAGAAAAACTGACTGTTTGGTGCACTTTATGGGCTGGTGGAATCATTGGTCCGTACTTCTTCAAAAACGATGATGGCCAGAACGTTACAGTCAATGGTGATCGGTATAGAGCCATGATTACTAACTTTTTCATTCCTGAATTGAACAACCATGATGTCCAGGAGCTGTAGTGTCAACAAGACGGCGCAATATGTCACACATAGCTCGTGCCACAATCGATTTATTGAAAGACACGTTTGGTGACCGCCTGATTTCACGTTTTGGACCAGTAAATTGGCCTTCAAGATCTTGTGATTTAACACCGCTAGACTACTTTCTGTGGGGCTATGTAAAGTCATTGGTCTATGCGGATAAGCCACAAACCCTTGACCATTTGGAAGACAACATTCGCCGTGTTATTGCCGATATACGGCCACAAATGTTGGAAAAAGTCATCGAAAATTGGACGTCCAGATTGGACTACATCCGAGGCAGCCGTGGCGGTCATATGTCAGAAATCATGTTTAAAATGTAATGCCACAAGATTATCTTGCGGATAAATAAAATTCATGTCAATCGAATAATCCATCGTTGTTTTATTGCAATTCAAAGTTCTATAGCTCCAAAAAAACACCCTTTATAGGCAGGTAAAGAAAGTGACACATACTAGCCGAAAAGTGACATTTGCTAGCTGGGAAAGTATTAAGTATGTAATGATTCCGACTTAATATGTGTACGGACGGCGAGATGGACGGAAAGAAATGAATTTAAGGACGCAGTCGTGTCAGTGAGTCAAACCTTATCGTTTATCACCACCGTTTCTGCCTCAAAATTGGAAAATAACAGACATTGTTATTACATTATTGTATGAAGAATGAGCGCGCGAATGCAAAATGGTGAATGCGCCAGTTTTGCGTATTCAAAAACATTTCTTAGAAGCTTACATATTCACAGGGCCGTGGTGAAAGTGAGAGATTGGAGGCGTTAAAATCCACAATCTTTTCATTTCTACTATAGTGGTGAATTAAAACAAAATTCGATAAAAATCGCAATTGTTGGAATAGTTGGTTGCTATGGAAACGTAGGTTTCCATGATAATTACAGTTTGACAACTTATGGAATTTCTGACAGTATTGTGAAAAAATATCTTTATATTTATATTATGGACAGTGATAGTGACTTAGAAGTACGTACTGCTCCAGAAATAAGGATGGTGGCAAAACATATTGAGTTGAATTTGATGCCGGAGAAGTCTCGATGAAACATGAAGGATTTTAAAAACGATTTATGGATTATTGAAAGACATTTTCGAGAATGTATTACTAGCTCATTTTGCTGGATTATCTAAAACAAGAAGAGTTCTACACTCTGGTCAGGTCTGTATATTCCATGCGGAAGGCAACTATGAATGTTGAAAAAGACGTAGATATGGGAAGATATTTGAAGTTGTGGGCTCATTTAAAACGGTCATCCGTAGGCTACAAGGCAAAGAAGTTTGAAGTTTTCGAAAAACAAGTTATTACCTTCATACTGGAGGCTCTAGATGATGAATATTTTATTAGCAAAAGTAAGTTTTAAAAGAGATAATTGGGGAGAAAATGCTAAAGTTACTCACTGCACAGAGATTTTTTTTCCGATAAAAACACATGAAAGTTCACAAATATGTAAATTTGAACCTCTCAACATTGGATCATTACTTTGAATAATCTCAACAATACTCATCATTTCTTCTTATTGACCATCGTGATAAATTTCAAATATTGTAATCTGCAGAATGTTATATTAGTGATAACAGAACATATTAGCAATTATTAAGATAAACATTCAGATTAGGTATCAATTGTGTATCTTATTATGCTCAAGTATAGTATATCCCGATCATGATTGTGAACTCTCGTTAGTCGTAAAGCTAGTAGAAGTAGAGAAGTTTGTGAGAATATACAATGTATTCTAATAAGATGTTTCACTTTGAATTGTCCGCTATCTAGACAACTCTGTCACTTTTGAAGTTCTCATCTTTTGACATTTGACTAGTAAGAACTACGCCATTATTAGAAATGGAAAGGCACGCGCTTCAACAACGCATTGAAATTGTTAAAATTCAATACAAAAATGGTGAATAATTTGCAGTCACAGTTCAAAAAACTGAAGGGTCGTCGTGAAGCCACTTCTCGGACGACAATAGTGAAACTGGTGAAAAATTTCAAGCTGTTGGGACGAATTAGTGGAGTGAAGAATCGAAACCGTGTGCGTCGTTATATATTGATGCTGAATAGGCCCGCAGTGTTGAAGAAAATCTAGGTTTGTCGATTTCTCGTCGATTGCAACATCAAATTCTTTCCACGCCTGCTATAGAATTAGTGATCTCAAAATGTTCGCTTTCTATCACTTGAAATAGTATAATAAAACTTCGTTTCCTATGCATTTTGACAGTGTTTCATTACATCAATTGATAAGAAATAATGTATCTGAAATTTCTTACTAACAGAGAAAACTATTTGTGATCTGAATCCAATAAGAGACAAATAAATTCATTAGAATAGTTATTTATTATGTAACATTGATTAGATTTTAATGTTTCAAGGGGTTTGTAAATTGATCGAGGAAATCAATATCTCTCAATATTCGAGGTTTATACCAGGTTATTACTAGGTTAATCCACAAATTTAAATTTCAAATTCATTTGATTTTTTCATAGTGGACGTACATATTTCAATTTTCTATGGGAAGCTCTATGGAAAAACTGCTAAACTTCAAATGTGAATATTGGATATATGGAAGAAATTTGTTAAATCTCAGAAAAACACAGAAGAAAGAGTACAAAAAGTGCATGGCAGACAAGGGTGATTCTAGCCTTTCAGGGTTTCAAGTATTTTGATGGGACCAATTACAAGTCCCAGATTACACCGATATCAAGTCCTAACATCTCAAAAATATGTATATTTATACAATATTTCTATCCTCCGTTTTGCAATAGATGGCTGTAGCGGTAAGTGATATTCGAAATAAATAGATCTTAAATGTCATACATTAAGCGAAGGGATTTGTAAACATAATGCCATCGAAATATTATTCGATTTCTGTCTGCATCATAAAGTTATTCTCGATTAAACATGTCAAATTACGAGCCATATTCTCGTCATTTGCTGGAGGTTTTAATTTTCTGCTTTGATATGAAGAAATATGCTGCTGAGGTTCATTGAATGCTCTCAAATACCTATGGTGAGGCCCCTATTAGTGAAAGAACGTGCCGAGAGTGGTTTCAACGCTTCAAGAAGGGTAAATTTGACGTCGAAGACCAGTATGGCATGTCGGTGGAAGAGAGAATATTTTCGAAGATGCAGAATTGGAATCAAGACTCGTGTCAAACGCAACAAGAATTGGGATCATTAGGAGTGACGCAACAGACCATTCAAAAACGCCTTAAAGTCATGAACGGCGTTTGTTTGCTTGTGAGCAGCTGCTTGCAATACAAGGACGAAAGAGATTTCTGCATCGCATTATGATTGAAGACGACAAATGGGTTCATTACGATAATCCTAAGCGCAGAATATCATGGGGATATCCCTGCCATGCGTCCACGTCGAGGCCAAACAGAATATTCCCGGTTCCAAGGATATGCTTATTATTTGGTGGGACCAGCTCGGTGTTGTGTATTATGATTTTTTAAAACCGATTGGAACAATCACAGCCGATCTTTATCACGCAATTAATGCATTTGAGCCGAGCATTGAAAGACAAACGGCCTGAATACAACGAGAGATATGATAAAGCATGACAATGCTCGACCCCATATTGCGAAAGTGGTCAAGACATATATACTTGGAAACGTTGAAATGGGAAATCCTACCCTACCCACCGTATTCTCCAGACGTTGCTTCCTCGGACTATCACTTGTTTCGATCAATGGCACACGGCCTGGCTGACCAGCACTTCCGGTCTTATCAAGAAGTAAAAAATTAGATCGATTCGTGGTACGCTTCAAAGGATGACCAGTTTTTTCAACGCGGGATTCGTACACTGCCCGAAGGATGGGAGAAAGTAGTGACCAGCAATGGACATTACTCTGAATCAAAAATCTATAACCAGCTTTCAACAATAGTGTCTCAAATTTCGGGAACAAAACAGCGGAAACAAAGTTGTACGCCTATGTATAAAAATCTATATACTTATTAGGGTTTTAACCATTCAGGTAGCAATTAATAAACTAATTATAAAGATGACTAAAGTAAATACGATGCAAATCTCGGAAAAAACAGATAGAAAAAACCCAGAAAAATTTGCCCAAACAACAAAAAGGGTAATGAATTCATCAAACATTCAAACGAGCCGACAGTAACAGTTACAGTTCAGTTGAAACACGAAACATATTATGCATGTTCTTTTTCCTACTCAGATCTCGGAAAAAATTTCAGATAGAAAAAATTCCAGAAAAATTTGCCCTTTCTGGTCTACCAATAACAGCAACAACAAGAGTAATAAAATCATCAAACATTCAAACGTGCCGACAGTACAACTACAGGTATAGCCGAAATTATATAAGCAATTTCAGTTGAAACACGTTCTTTAGGGATGAGGATTTGTATTCTTATCTATTTTGAAGAAGGGAACTCGTTCAGATATCAATTCTTGGAGATAATTTGTTCATATTTATGCTGTTACACGTGTGTGTACCAATTGGATAATTTTTGTATACTTCGACGGAAATGATGTGATTTTGTAATTGACAACTAACGTACCTTGTCTGCTTGAAACGCATAAGTGTTAGGTGGTTTCATTTTGGGGGGGGGGGGGATGTCATATCCCCCTTGACCCCTCCCCTCCTGTGACCGCGCTTGATGGCAGAAAACTGTGTGAAATTTATTAATGAGATTGTACAGCTCGGATAATTCACCAATCCCTCTGAAACATATTCTCCTAGTTCTTTATAGACCAAATAGTAAAGAGATGATAAATAAGAATATGAAATTACTATAAGTTGAATATCAGGCAAAAAAGTTCTGGCTGGAGAAGATGATCTAAAATGGATTTTCATTCAAAAATCCAATATCTTGTTGAACAGGAGGAGAACAATTGGGAGAAATAGTATATTACATACCGAGTGAGGAAGTGATCTATTACAGCTGAGCGGCAAGATATGCTGCAGACGCGAGGCTGGAATGATTTTTCCCGAAGTTTGTTTACTATTTTACTCATAATTTTTCACTTCAGTAATCAGGTTTTGAAAGAATTATTACTTACATTGAATTTCATTATGACATTACAAATTGTTTTCAAGCAACTTGTCAGTTCGTTGCTATAGGCAACATAAGGTTAGTTGATTCAACCATAGATTGGATATGACAAAATGGTTTTGATCATAGAGAAGATAGGTGACAATGGTGGCATTAACATGTACAGGTAAGGAAAGTGACATATGCTAGCCGGAAAAGTGACACTTGCTAGCCGGAAAAGTGACATTTGCTAACCGGGAAAGTATGAAGTAAGAAATAATGATTCGCTTCCCGACTGCTTTGAAGGTTAGAAACCCATAGTTAACCTACAGATTGTGAGTAAAAGTAATAAGTTCCATACTCAAAAGATGCTTTCAAACGGGTGGAATCAATCTGATTAGAGTATATTCGGCATGTTGAGTAATCACACACGATGAAACTGAAACAGGCTAAGAAGGAAGGATAGTCTGCAATTAAATTAACACACTGATTTTGAATCACATAATTCCGGAGTTTTTATAGCTAGATGATCTACAATAAAGTAATTAAGAAAGCAATTATCCAACCAATATGGAATTATTACGGAAAGATATGTAGAGACCATTATTTTCCACAAATATCCAACAAAATTGAAAATTAACTGAATTCACAGGACTTTGTATTGAGTTTACTCAATAGCCAGTTCAATGGGTGAAGTCGTATTTTCAAGGCAGAAAGCAGCTTGTTCAGATCAGGACAGATGACCAGGAAGCAAGATCAAAGATGAGAACAATAAAAATGGGGATTCCACAGGGAAGTATAGCTGGACCCTTGTTTTTCATTATATATTTGAATGATCTTTTTCTCGAAGAACATTGGAAACATGAAAATATAAATGTTGTAAACTAAGCAGATGACACAAATATATTAGCAGTTGAACATCAGTGGCCAGAATTGAAGCAGATCTCACTCCAAACACTGCAATTGACTGAATCATGGTTCCTAAATAACAAATTGATAATGAATAAGGACAAAACTAAAGTAATTCTTTTCCACCCTACTAATTCAAGAATAGAAAACCCAGACACAATCTTTTTAGGAAAAAAATTTACCATGTCAGAATCAACCAAATTCCTGGGAGTATATATAGATCAACATCTTGATTGGAAAGAGCATATTCAAAGATTAGAGAATAACTTGGAATCATCCATTTACTGCCTCAGAATTATGACCAAATATTTGAATAGTAACATACTTAAAATTTTATACTATTCAACTATAGAAGCAAAACTACGATATGGAATTATGTTTTATGGATCAGGAAATATAACATCATTATTCAAGATACAAAAAAAAGCCATAAGACTACTATGTAAAACCAGTTATAGGCAGTCCTGCAGAGGTCTCTTCAAAGAAAATGGGATTCTCACATTATATGGCATATACATCCAGCAATGCCTCATTTTTATGTTAAAAATAAACATCTATTTGAAGAATATGAAAATAAGAAGGCATACTATGAAACTATGAATTTTAAGTACCTATATCCCGGGCATGATCTTACTACTTCGCAGAAGCAGGCTAGATATAGAACATTAAAGTTATTCAACTCACTACCGACCAGTATTCAAAAAATAGACAACATCAAAAATTTCAAGAAGGAAGTCTTCAAGTTTCTGCTTGAAATGTAACCATACTCAATGGATGATTTTTGTTGCATATGAATTTATTTTTATTTTCATTGACACTGTACCAATTCATTTGATCAATTATATATTGTAACAGGGTGATTTGGAATAAAGATGGTTATTATTTTTGTTATTATTACTCGAGATGAACTTGAGAAAAGGGTGTTCCAATGGGAATGATACAATTTGAAATGGTATAATATCCCTAGACTCCTCGCAGGCTACGCCTATGCACAGCACTAGGCACCCCAAAAGTTATCATACTTTATACACACTAGTCTTATCATGCCTATAGAAATGTAAGTAAATGTTATGTGCACTTCATTTGTCTAGACAACTCAAATCAATCTACAATATTAGTCATAAACAGTTCAATTTTATTTTAAACTTTGATCTGTCTGTCATAGTTGACTATTTTATATGTATTCTTTGAAAACTATAAAAGCCGACAATTTAAAACCATGATCGTTCAGGTTGTAACATTTAAAAAAAAACCGATTAATCAATTAATTCCACAATTTTCAATAATGTAAGTATCTTTCTCTATTTCAGTATCGTAATGAGTTCATTACAGTTCTAAAAACAGTGATGTAATGAACTCATTACAGCATCGTTTTCAGTTATCTTTTTCGTTTTGTGGTTGTCTATACTGACTTCCAATCCTATCAATTTTCAACGAACGTCAATAATTGTCAAAATGATATAATTTGGATATAGTGAAATGATCTGCAACATTATTCGTAATTTCTCTTAATTCCTGTGGTGATAAATCGATTTCGTCAGACATAATTAACGAATTTAATGCGTATTTGTCAATTATTTCAAAATTCGAAACATACGATTCAAATTCATATTCCGTAATCTGTCAATTTTCGTAACAGTCACACCAACTACCAAGATACAATACAAATGTCACTTGGATGTGTAATATGCATTTTTCATTGAATTTCGACAATATTTCACAAAACTTGACTGAAATAGAGAAAATATCGTCTAATACTCGTTGCAAAAGGCCATTCCAACACTCATGCGTTCGAAAACTCGCTCCTTCGTCGCTCGTTTTCGAATTTCGCATTCGTGTTGTAATAGGAGCCCATTCTGCAACTTGTTTTAGAATATACTATTTTATTATTGAAATAGTTATTTGAAGAATTGTATTGAATTACAGCAAAAAAATTCAGAAAGGATCAATGTTCTCCTCCAGGGGAGGGGGGCAGCTGGCCCCCCTGCATCTCACTGGGTACGCTCATGAATTGGCCTTATCCGACTAGGGTTTTCCGTAGTTGGTAGTCCGAAATTTTGTTTTCCTGATATTTTCAAAACCATCGATTTTTATGAAATATCACGTTTAGATGTGAAATAACAATTCCAAGCTTCATGCAAAGTTTCATGTTGATCTCATAAAAAGAATAAGAAAAAATTGTTGGAATTTTGAGCATAGGTTTAAAAAAAAATTTAAGATTCTACCAAATTCTACTGTAGAAAAATGAGCCAAAGTGAATATTGCATGAAAATTATAAAACAATAAAAGAAGCTCGATAAATCATTGGCTTTTAGTATTTGCACTATTCACGCAAGAAGAGTAAGAATTTTCATTGTTGATTGAGTAGATATTTTTTACACATTGGAATTTTTTAGGTGCATCAAAATTTTGAGCAATAAAGAATTATCATACTAAAATAAATAAACGTGTTCCCATGGGCGCCCGCAGAAATTTTTCTCAGGGGGGGCAAAATGAAAATTATTGAAAAACGATAAATGAAAATAATGAAATAAATGAAAATAAATAATGAAAAATGAGACAATCAAAATCTCAGGGGGGGCCATGGCCCCCCCTGGCCCCCCCTGCGGGCGCCCATGCGTGTTCCTATTCACCCTGTATAAATAGTAGTAATGTAATTGACAGACCTTCAAATTGAGGTGTCACTAGACATTCTTTCCCATAAAAAAAAATTGATTACTACATCATACCATACATACCAATGACATATTCCCTTTTGTATAAATATCAAAAATCAGAGTCAGAAATATGAACCGGCCTTTTTGAGTATAATTGACAAAATTGTTTTTGTTTGAAAAAATGAATGTATTCCATACATTTTCACCATATCTACTGTATAAATACTTTTTTCATATATAATTAACAACAGAGAATCTTGAATAATCATATCACCACGAGATCTTCATTATGATTTCGTATTCATTGAAAATCAAGGAGGCCAACACAATTTACATTTTGTACAGGGTGTCCCAAATTTGAGGTTCACTGGAAGCATCTCGGAAAATATAAGATTTAGAGAAAAAAATCTTCAAGGACGCTCGATTTCTTTTTTCGAAATACATAATATGAATTCAGATCGTCAATGTCCTGATTCTTTCTCGAGTTACAGAGCATTTCTGAAAAATGAATGTTTCAAATATTTCGCTATATCTTGATTCCTGTTCAAGATATTCGAAAATATCGTTTTCCCGTTTTAGAAATGTAGCAAAGAATTGGTGTTTTTTGAATGGAGCCTATATATGACTTGATTACAATTAAACAATTATATAAGTTAAAAGTCGAAAAATTCAATATCTTTAAAACGGATGACATTTTTGAAAAACCGGTAACAGAATGCTTTTTGTCAAACCTGCGGCTAAAAATACTGCGTTGAAAAATATAGGGTGACTCATTCAAAAAACAACTCTCCTACATATCCCTAAAACGGTGATTAATTTCTATGATCTGTTATGGGTATCAAATAAACCATAAAATTACTGAAAAAATATTTTAGAATTTTTTGAATATCTCGAACAGAAATCAAGATATACGAAAACAATTATTTTTCAGAAACGGCCCTGTAACTCGAGAACGAAGCAAGATATTTAAGAACTGATATCTGATATCATAGTATTCGGAAAAATAGATCGAAGAATGAAGATTTTTTCTCTAAGTCTAATAGTTCTCGAGATGCTCTCGATGAGCATCGAATTGGGGACACCCTGTAGGTACATGTATTATTTTTCAGAAAACTAAACGACTCGGCCTCATTATGTGCTTCTTTCTTTGAATATTGATCCATATACAGTAAAAAATTCTATCTGGGAACAATTTTTTATGATGAATGGAAATTATAGATTTAAGAGAGACCACTAAAAAAATGCAGAAATATTGGAGGATTTGGTTTCAAACACAAGAATGATATATTTGTGTCCATTATTACAGATAGAATTCACTATAACAGAAATGTTCAACATTCAACGCAAACAGCTATAATCTTCTGTCATTTCTTTAGATACCAGAAAAACACGTATATGTTTAAGAAATCTAACATCAACATTCGTATCTTTCAAAAAGTAAGCATTGCATGGACCTTGTATTTAATATTACAGATGGTACCCTATTCGAAAATATACCTATGTAAGAATTAATAAGTTCCCATATGACTAGAAGAAATGACAAATGAGAATGGTCAAAGAAAATATAATAGAAGAAATTGCAAGTATTTCACCATTTCTTATTATAATGATTCTGGTAGGAAATATGTATATTGAAAAACTAATTACAAATGATCAATCTCTCCAATTCACAGGTTTCAGAAAGCATATATCAATAATCATAATAGAGCAGTTCTAGCAAGTTCAACTAACAAGACATAGGTAATATTAGATTAGATTAGATATCTTTGAAGAATATAATTCGAAGTGTATGAACCCACTAAAATTTACCGAGTTCACTTCTCAAAATTTGTAGATTTCAAGAATTAATTGTGGAAAAAGCCATGTTTCCGCCGTACAGAGTAATTCTCAAAAATCGTTGATTCCGATTCCTGAAATCTACCGAAAAATTTATAAATTTATCAAACTAACGTATGTTGACGCCGGACAAAGATTTTTTTCAGCAAAAGGCATTACACCTGATGATTTCATATTTACGAACTATTGAATATTATTACCAACATCTAAACGTTGCAGTGTGAATAAATAATCATCTCACCCCATTCAATAAATTTAGATATTCTTTGATATTGAAAAAAACAGAAGAATATTATACCATTCTGTAAAATTCACAGCTTCTTATAGTTCTTGGATTTTTTTTCGTTTATGAAATATGTATTCAATTTAAACAGTTTATTCCAATTGAGATAGGATACTTTCTTAACAAAACTATGCCATAACAACGTTGGTAGTTGACTAGGATTAGATAATTTTAAGAATACTCACAGCTTGAGAGGTGTCAGCTCCACTTAAAATATAGGATAAAAATATCTCTTTCACACTCATTAGAACGAATGTAGAATTTATATATTATACTAAATATAATAATATTCTATAAAACTATATTACACTGAATATAATAATATTTTTTCACTGGGTGTAACTCTTCCCTTAAGTGGTTAAACAACTACTGCCTGAGGTGATTATAAAAACCCTGGTTAATTTTTTCAGCACATGTCAAAAACATGTGTATGTTGTTTTGTTATCAAACTACTTCAAATATGTTATTAATTTAGGCTTATTGTCAAGGAGTAACTTCTACGTTCTATGAATTCTTTGTCCCTCTACGAATAAAAATTGATCTACTTGATACATACGAAAATATCCAACTGGATTGTTTTATGTGAGACGTCTTTATGGAGTTTTTGACCTATTTTCCAATAAGAATATATCACCTGATTTTTTAACTAAGGAGGCATTTTCATTATTATGAATAAAAAATACCATAAATGACGCTTAAAGAAGTTATTTCTAAAATAAATCATGATGAAAATGAAAAGACAAAAATAACAAATTATTCCAATTTTGAAGAAGAAATAAAAGAAGTAAAATTAAAAAATTATAGAAATTATGAAGTAATTATAGAGAGATTTGTTCGCTGAACAAGCGTTCAAAAGTGGAATTGTTATAATATGCTAAAATATAGAGTTTTGCGATAAGATTTTGAATTTTGAATAGCCTGCTATCTGGATAGCTGTCAGTTTTGAAGCTGTCATTTTTTGACATTTGACAAGTAAAATTAAGCCATTACTCAAAATAAACGATACACGACTATGATGGATAGAATCCCTGGTGTGTGTACTGATTTGATTTTGTTTCAGACTTTTTGAAATATTACAGCTGTTGCTTACAAGAGTTCTGTAAGGTGGCTCACTTCAGAATTGTTCGAATTCCCGCTATCTGTCTGGCGCCGTTTGAAAATGAAGTAATGATTTGAGACACGGAAACTTTCACAATAAATTACAAATCAGTTCATATCGAATTTTTAATGAAATTAATGGAATATAATGACAGACGGCTATTAGCCTATTCAGAATATAGAAGATTGTCACCAGCATACAATTAAAAATATTATTATTCTATACTCAAAAGTCACGAGAGTCGAGAAATGTCAAATATAAACGCTGTATGCGCCATCTGAAACAGATGCGATCTCTCGAAATCAAGTAGGTATAAATCTGAAAAATCTCCCGTTTTGTCTGAAAGTTTTACAGGTATAAGTGAACTAACACCAGGTTTTCTATGAATCTTAGGCAGGACTAACTAATTTTTGAAAAACTCCAAAATATAGGCGTCGACTATAAGGACATCCAAATGGTAGTTTGGCTGGTCCCGAGATCTGGTGGAGTCTCATCAGTTAGGCAATCCAGCGATCTCTACCTAAGATACATCCTCTCACACCATCGTGGAGAGGTAATAATAATAATAATAATAATATAATAAGTCCTTTATTTCCAACAGGGTTGACCCCCAATTACAGGAAAACACAACTTCAATAACATTATTTTAACAATATAACAATCATTACGAATGGCAATGTACATAATCATAAAAAAAAAGAGAGATACACCAACCCCACCCAAGATCAGCTCACAGAGCTGTGAAAATAATAGGCCTCCACGATGGACCGAGGAGAATCGTAATGTATGTCACATATACTTGCGAGCGAGTTGAACAACTTACATGAATAACAAATTGGTGATCTACGACTCGAATTTGTTCTCCCCGCTCCACAGTAGAACACCTCCTCACTCCTGGAACCCAAACGGGGAACCAGAAATGGCAAACTAGACAAAATCTCCGAACAATCAATTCCGCCATTAACTATTTTATAAAGAAACATCAATGCACACACGTTCACCCTATCTACAATGGACTGTGCACAGAATCTTGAAAGTAATAATTGTGAGGTGGCTCTGCTGCAACGCGGCGACCCCTATAAATCCGCCGGGGCCAACGCAAAGTGTGTCGCGACACCCCTAACGTCATCTCTTGAGCAGAGATAATCACTACAGTAGCTAATCTGTACTGGGAGCAATCAGCTAGGTTGAAAAATGGTTACTCGTTTACAGAAGCATAGAAATTAGGAAGGGGGTACGGCAGGGATGTGTCCCATCCCCTCTGCTTTTTAATATTTATTCGGAGAAAGTGTTAAAAAAGCTTTGGATGAGGAAGTTGGAGGCATCAGGATGAATGGAGAGAATAATATCAGATATGCCGATGACACGGTAGTGCTTGCTGGTAGTTTGGACGAGTTACGTTATATCATAGAAAGGGTCCAAAGAGTAAGTGAGGAGAGTGGACTTTGCCTACTTCTTCTTCTTCTTCCTCTTTTATAAGGCACATTGCCTGTTTAATTCCGGTTTCCTTATGTATTTGTTTCCTAGGATGTAGATTGCCAGCTGTCTTATCATCGTTTTGGTGGGCGTCTTAATGGTCTTCTTCCATGAGGTATGTTATCTCCTGTAATATTCGCCATCCTGTCTGGACTTCAGTCTATGTGCTGGTTCCATTGTCTTCTTCTCCCCCTTACCCACCTCACAACATCATCTGTTTGGCTCCTCTGCCTAACGTTTAGTATACAGGGTGTTTCCTAAACATGCGGCAAAAATTCAGGGGGTTGTTCCTTGGAGTATTCTAAGAATATTTTGTCCTTTGATGATTTTTGAAAAACCTATTTGTTTCGAAGATATAGGGGAAACAAAATTTCAGATAATAACATTTTATTATGAAAAATTACATGAAAATTCAACTCAACCTACAAAAACTGTTGAAAATGACCACCTCTAGCCAGCATACAAGCATCCAATCTTCTCCTCATTGACTGCCGAACCCTTTCAAAAACACCAGGATCATTTCTTATTAAGTTACACCCAGCAATGATCCGATTTCGCAAGTCTTCCACATTTTCTACTGGAGTGGCATAAACTAATGATTTTAAAAAAAACTGGCCGTTTTTAGTAATTGGAATGTTGTTAAACAAATTTAAAAATAAATTGTACCTACTTAGTAAACACAGTGCGGTACGCATTTTTATTTAAACTATTATTAATTTTAAAAATATGAAAAAAGTTGTTCGCCCTGTATCTTCGAAACAAAGAGGTTTTTCAAAAATCATCCAAGGACAAAACATGCTTAAAATAGTCCAAGGAACAACCCCCTGAATTTTTGCCGCATGTTTAGGAAACACCCTGTATATCCTGCGATTGGCCTCAAAGTCTTCATCTCGTTTGTTCTTAAAATTTCCTTTGTCACTGATGTTTCAGCTCTTGTTTTCGCGCCATATGTCATATTTGGTCTTATACATGTTTTGTATATCCTTGACTCACAATCTGTATTTTACATTGGATATTACAGATGTCCTGAGATGGCAGCGACTTTGTTGGTCTGTTTCTTCACTTCATCCTCCAGAAAACCTGAGCTTGTGAATTTGTATCCAATGACATTTTGTTCAATTATGCTTTTTTCCATTATAAACTCATTCGTGAAATTCATTGAAATCAAAAAAATGTATACATATATTTAATTCATTCATCTTTAAGCCTCGGTTTCAGGTTCTTCTGGCTTTATAAAAAAACTTGAACATTCATTTGTTCTTAAAGATTATCGTGCAAAACAATCGGATTATGCAGATGAACCATTATTTTGAATTCGAATACGCCCAGTCCTACACTAGTTAATTTAATAATTATGTGGTACAAAATAATTAAACTTCTTATATTTCGTAAGAAGGATAAGTTGAAAATGGTGAAATGGAATCGTTTCTCGTATGCATTCCATTCTGAAGAATCAACATTTTGATCGGAGAATTGAAAAGAACAATAATCCAGAAACCGCCCCAAGTGGCAATAATATTCGGCAACGTTTAGCAAAGTGAACGCCGACAAGCCTGATGAGTGCATGTGATTTTTTTCAGAGTCAGTAACACGTAAACATCACTATGAGTGGATTACGCGACATCTGGATATTGATGAGTGTAATGCATAATGCGGCACCTTTGATGGTTTTCGACGTTAAGGCCCGGTGCACACATCCGACTTTTGCAGTTACGACACCGTTGCTGTGTCGTACTTGCGGCCTGTGGTACAAAGAATCAAATGGGAGCATGCACACTACCCGCCGTGCAGTTGCGACGTCGTAACTGCCAGCATACGGTCGTTTTTTGGTAGCATGTCCCTCTAGGCCGCAACCGTGCCGCAGTCGTACATGCGATCTCTCAGTACTCTATTCCAAATTGGCCTGCGCACACATACGACGTTTGTCGTGAGTTCGCACAATGGCAGAGAGGGAATTGGATATTGAGCTCTTCATTGAAGTGAATTGATCCGGCTCCGCAACCACGACGGTGTCGTATGTAGTGTGCATTGAATAGGTACGACACCGCAACGGGTGTCGTAACTGCAAAAGTCGGATGTGTGCACCGGGCCTAAGTGAATTTGTCGGTATTCCTTCCTGTTGTTGCTGACCGAATTAATGCTCATTCGGTACTTTGAGTTTCTACACATGTGAATTTTATTGATCAAGCTTGGAATGCTGACCTTGAATTTTTCCGCCCTAGGTGACCTAGCGACGGCCCTGCGGATAGACTCTGGTAAAGATGGTATTCATTATATCAAACCAAAATCAATACAATTTTAGGCAAAATATTGTCATGGTACTGCTTAAAGAAGGAAGTTGCCAATTTTTATATACTGGGCTTGCACTGTACACAAAATCACTTGAAGATCTCCTTGTTGATGACATAGACTGTAGTAAATTAACTGCTAAACTAGCATGCAATCTTGAAGCATTGAATGAAATTAATAGGTTGATAAACGATAAATGAAGAATAGGTATAGAATAAATAAATAGTAAAAATAATTTTTGAAAATAAGCTTTTATTTCAATGTTTTAAAAAAGTGAAAATGAAGTTAAAATCGAAGAAAATCCATCAAATTTTGTGGCGAGATTTGTTTCACGCAGGGATTGTACCTACAAGACACGAAAAGCAGTTTAGTACTGTCGATATTGACTTAACCACTTGGTTTATTGGTTCATTCTCCTAATGAATATTCATTAATATTTCTCAAAATCAAATCTCGCAACAAGCTTTTATATCATATAATTTTGTTAATACAAATAAATGAATTGATGAATTTACTTTGATTGTAACTTTATTTCTCTCTTTTAGAAGATTGGAATGAAAGCTTATTTTCAAAAATGATTTTTCACTATATTTTTATTTCTTATATTCCAAATTATATTTTATATTTCAAATAATGAATTCAAATATGTAAATCCTACCTTACTCCTGTTGTATGTAAAGACCGCCGATGGAATCTGTATGTTATTTTCGAAGCAAGCCATAACACCGATATCTGTTTATATTTAAGACCGGCACTACTATTCTATCACCAGAGTGACATCGTTGATAAAACTCGAATAAAGCAAAAGAAACGATAAATCTCGACGAACAATCGGAAATATGCAGAATAACCACTTCCACCTTTAATATCTCCATACAAAACCGTCGAATAAGCGAGTTTAAATATGAAGAATTGCATAATGATCGTAGGAACTAAACAAAAACATATCACATTCTTTTTCGCGCTACGTCTCAAAGGAATGAAACCTCATCGTTTTCAAGTCGCCTTAACATAAATATTTTCTGAAAGAACTTCCTATTGGAGATCCTTTTGAAATAGGGTTGAAATAGCATTGGTTTATTACTTTAAGTATCTCATAAGTAGGTTACATTTCCTCTGCTAATACTGAGATTCATCGACACATATGCTTGATTGTTTGAAATTTATATTATGTATTGCTCTTTCTCAAAAGAATATATATATATCATACAGAGTAGCCACTTTTTCAATGGCATTGTATTGGTAACTTTTTTGAACCATAAGAGTTAGAAGGTCGGTCAAATGGAGAAAAAGTTGCATGCATAGAAGCATTATCAAGCAGTTCAAACAAATCGAGATTATCAGGGCCGGTCATTGAGATATCATGAGAAAAGTAAATTCTGTCATTTTGATTTTTCTTTTCTTCCCACTTTATTTCGAATATTATTAAAAAATGTTACAGGAATTTTTTATTCGACAGTAAATTATCCTCAATTTGACGTAATCAGATTTCGTATCCAATGTTTCGTACTCTCTGGGCCACCCTCAACCTCATTTTTTTCAATTCGGACCTGTATATTTTATGACACTTTTTGAAATAACTTTTAACGCTGAATTCAACGATATGTCATACAATGTCATTCAAAGTTGATTTTCAGGTGATTATCCAAATTTACTGGTGTGTATGTAAGAAAAAACAAGTCTTTCAACGATATCAATGTTCTGATCCAAATTCAATTGAACCCAGAAAAAAAATCGAGAACGGTGGGCAGTGAATGGAATTTATCAAAAACTGCTGTTAAAAAAATAGTCAAGAGACGCGAATACAATGATTTTAAATTTGAATACCAAGCCAAGAGCAAAGGAAGGTTGATTCGGCAATAGAAATGCAAATGAATGAATTTTTAATTCACCATTCTGTAAGAGTAGGACTCAGAATGGCGAATGCGCCTAGAGTCCTATAATTATGGGTCTGCTTTGTTTTCGAGATACAGGGTATTAAAGTTTGATTTTTGTTTCAAGTTTTTTTCTCATAGCACCTTCCCTTCACAAGATATTTAACTTAAATTTGGCTTAAAATTTGAAGTTGTCATTATGTGATATGCAGATTTTGATTATGCAAACCTACAAGGTGATATTTTTTCTGGAACAGCACCCGCTTCTTTCCTCCAGAACTTTTTTGGTGAATCACTGGTGGTTTAAATAAATGTACAAAGAAAATTTGGTGCAGTACAACACTTTGATTTATTTAGTTTTGTAGTAATAATAATTGTATCCAAATTATTATAAAGATTCAGTTAGTAAGGTGTGATGAACGAATTAATTATAAGATTTAGTACTCATTTAGCCAATCTGTAGCAAAGATTAATAAAGATTCAAAAAACTGGTAGGTATAATCATCCCCACAAGAACTACAAGAAACACCCTATATCTCGAAAACAAAGTGTTTTCGGGCCCATGTTTATAGGACTTTTTTTCTTAAAATTAATCAAGGAATCTTCCATTTTTCTATGTATCGCCACTTCAGGAACATGCTAATACTAAGATTTTATCTATACATGCTTTATTGTTTGAAGGTAATAATTTTTTGTATTGCTCTATCTCAAAAAAAAAAAAAAAATATATATATATATATATAGAGGAACCAATCGCGGTCCCGAGGGGGCTCATGACCCCCCCCCAAAAATGGAACCACCTTATATTTAATATGTGTTTCAAGCAGACAAGGTACGACTACAAAATGGTCCCATAAAAAATTTAAAGCCCCTCAAATTTAAGGCTAGGGCCGCCCTTGATAGGAACAATCTGTTTTGAGTTTCCATAATACCATTTACTTGTTATTCTTATAACAGACCATGGAACGCTCTGAGAAAAGAGTTTTATCATTAAATTTCTTGTTGAATCAATTCTATTTTAACGTAATGATAGTTACTGGGGCCTTGTTTAATGAATTTGTGACGGACCATTGATGGTATAGTTATGCCACTTACAGAATTTGCTTAATATATGCAAATATAGAATTTCAAGGTCCTCAATATCTCACATTATTCTTATCCTATCTGGAACTTTTTTATCATGTAATTTATGTTACAGCAATTGGGAACTTTTCTTACATACTAAAATTTAACTGAAAGGTGTAAGAGCAGTATAAAATGTTTAAGTAGAATTTTTCCTTCAAACAATTTCAAAGGTACATTATTCGATACAATAAAGAAAAATTTCAGGATTAAATTGCAACTATAAATGGGTTTCAGAAATCTGTGTAAATCCAAAATGATTATTTTCATTTTATTTCAACTTATATTTTATAAAAATATCATAAAATCGATTGCCTAAGAAGCTAGATTACATTATTTTTTAACTATTTGAATTACATCTTCATCATGCATCGTATGTGAAGCTCCTACCCTCTGAGGAGAATACTTTGTGCTTGTTCCCCAAACAAGAGCATATTTGAAATCTTGAGCCAAAGTACGATGAATGGAATGGCATACATGTTCCACAGTAACGCCTTTACGTAAGATCAATCCATCAGAAAAATCAGGTGGTTGACCAGGTTTCTTGGTGTAGACACGGATAAGGTTCAAGTACTCCCAAAGTGTCAGCAGAAGATAATCAAGATTTAGTTTCATATTACAACTGAAAAATATCCCAAATGCAAAGTAAGACACTTATCTATATTTCTTCAAAATAATCTGATCTCTACTCTTTTCACAACTGCTTAGGCCTGAAGCCCAATTCTTATTAGGGGTTATGTGAGGAATTGTAAATTATATAGAAAGGAATCAAATGAATGCTTAATCCAGAAATTTCCAAAATACTTACCTAACAACAACACTATTAGGTGTTCGAGCAATTCTATCCACTTCTTCAATTGAAATCTGATCAATTTTGTTATAGACATATAAACATGGGAGGTAAACACGATTAGCACAAATAACATCAATTAATTCATCTGCAGAGCAATCTTCCCTGAATAGAACTTCTGCATTGAACATTTTGTATTCGTGTAAAATCATTTGCACCAATTTTTCATCCACTTTAGTCAATGGGCAAGTTGAATTGAAAGAAAGCCCTCCCCCTTTTTTAAGCTATTAAAAATAGGTTTACTTCAGATGAGAAATGATGATTATTTGTTATTTTACCTTAAAGTAAATATTTGGTTTTCTTTTATTCAACCTAATACCAACACTTTCTAATTCTTTTTCCAATAGTTCCCTATGTACATCTTTTTTGGTAGCATCAAGCATCATAAGAACTAAATCTGCAGTTCTAGCAACTGCTATTACTTGTCTTCCTACAACAACAAATATTACCAACATTCTGTTCAATTTCTCAATATTCAATTACCTCTTCCTTTTCCTTGAGCAGCTCCTTCAATAATACCTGGTAAATCTAGAAGTTGAATATTTGCTCCATTGTAATCTATTACACCGGGTATACATGTCAATGTTGTGAATTCATAGGAAGCAGCCTCGCTTTCAGTCTTAGTCAATGTTGATAGTAGAGTAGACTAAGAAAAATTTTTATTGTTTAATTTAATTCAACCCTATATTAAGAGAAAAAGAAAAATGTTGAAATGAACATACTTTTCCCACAGATGGAAATCCTATCAAGGCAACTCTTGCATCACCACTTTTCAGTACATCGAATCCTTCACCTTTCTCAGACTTTTTAGAAGGTTCTAACAGTTGAGATCGGTACTTGGCTAATTTTGCCTTTAACAGCCCCAAATGGTATTCAGTTGCTGAAATTTTATATCTTCAAACATGAATCTTTTTCATTATATTACCTACAAACCTTTATTTTTCTGAGTCCTGGAAATTTCCCTTTCAATTTCCGCAATTTTCTCTAAAATTCCCATGATTATTTTTTATTAAATTATAGGTTATGGAAAATCTGCGAAATCTGTCGGTATTCCGAATGTCTGATAGAACTATGGTCCTCAATCTATTTCTTGACTACTTAGAAATAGACCCTAATATTGAATACCATTTATAAATAATATTTTATTCAATTGAATATAGGCAAATGCAGAAAAAAAAGAAAGAAACTGAAGTGGCATATTACATTTATCTTTAATTTATGTCTTCAATAAAGATTTGCAGTTATTTGTACTCGATAACTAAAAAAATTGACATTTTCAAAACGTCAATGAGCTGTACATGGAATCCTTCTCTATGACCGTTACCTTAAACGCCAATTTGTTAGAAGTTAAGGGTGGAATGTTATTTATTGTTATCCATAGTAATTAAATGAATTATCACAGTAAACAAATTAGAAATCAAATAACGTTAAAGGTGAGTCTAACGGTATTCTCGAAAATCCCTGATAAATATAAAATACACAGTATTACTGGCATGCTTTCATCGCTCCTAACCTTATTGTTGCATTTTTCTTTTGACCATCCGAAATAAATGGCTGTTTAAAACATTCCGAACGAAAAATATTGTCAACGCGTGTGTTTAAACTTCCTATATCGTTTAACTCAATTCATCAGAAAGATTAAGATAGAAAGTTGCTTGAACAGATGTTGATACTAATAGGGCACTTTCTTCGGTAAAAAATACAAATTAATCTATTTTATCTTATAAGTTTGGGTACTATGTATGTTCTGATATATCTTTGTAGTCCAATAACATGATATTTATTTCATAGATAGATAAGTTGTGATTGAACACTAATTTCCTAAAATGGCGAAAAAGAAATCAGAAGAGAAAAGTCAACAGCAGAATGGGGATGCTAAAAATGAGAAGGAAGTCAATTTTGACGAAGAACCCAATTTCAGCGATCCAGAAGGATATGTTGATTCCATAACTGATGAAGGTGAGCCCTCTATCCAACTCGTTAATGTGTTGTTGCATTTCTTTCACTGAGCGCTAATAGTTTAAAGATTTCAAAAATAAAAGCTTTATGACATATCTCATTCAAAGCGTTATTTTATTGAATGAACAGACACACAGTTTCTACCGCTTCAATATATGTATTGAAGATCATTAACATAAGGTGTTATTTCAATTCATATTGTCAATTTCAAAATATTCATTTTGTATATTGCAATATGAAAATTCGAATATAACACACTAATCAATATGCAAAGCAACGATTGATATTATTTAAGGTGGGGGTTTCATTGCATTTATCGAAGAGTCAAATAGAATATTTCAAATCTTAAATAAAACACCTATAAACTAAAACATTTATTGAATCTCATATAGATTCGAAATTTGGAGCTTTGGGTCACTAGACCAGTATTTTTACCATGCTCAAAATTGTTGAGAGGGGCTTTAAAATTTTATATTTCTAATATTTCCAATATTTCTTAAACTTGAGCAAAATTTTACAAAGCAGAATGTTTTATTGTTTCCTCTTAACTCAATGAATATTTTTAATCATTAGTTTGGACCAGGATTCCTTTTGTTAGTAATATATCTGAATGACAATATCTTTCTTCATTTTAATTTGAGTTCAATGAAATCCTAAATGTTACTCCAAATTGACCTTAATCTAATTGTGTAAACTACTGAGATCCGTGCGGTGGTTTCTAAGAGAGTGTAAAGATAGAGAGGACATATAAAAATTTCAATAATAATTCTGCTATTTTTTATATCACTTTTTTCTTAATGACTTCTCCAAGTTTTTCACAAATATACAGGGTGAGTCCATAGCGCCTGATCTGTAGATAACTCTTGGAAATTTTGGGCTAAGAGAATTTACGGATCACTATACATGTGGTCCCGAAGACACTGCAATTTTTAATAAAATATTATTTATTTATATTAATAAGTCCATTTATTCAAGTGGCATGGCCTGAATTTTTTCTACCTGTTGGATACCCTAATGAATAGTTTTCATTTTTTGTTGAGACACGTTGTCCCTAAAAATGCTTTGCAGTTGTTTCGTTTTCTACAGGTATAAAATTACTCCACTCTACGTAATACCTACTAATTATATCAATTACAGATAAGCCAAACCAAAGAAATCATCAAAATATTTGTACAAAATGAAATGGAGACCAAAGTGGACAAACAGAAACATAGTCTGTATTCTCTTAAGGAGTTTGAAAGGTCTCATCAATATTTATCGCTTAGACGTCTTAAATGATTTTTAATGATTTCAATATAATTAAAATGTAATGCAGCTTGATTTGAAGAAAGTTTGCAGACATCTGAGCAGATCATAAAGGCGATAAATATTGATGAGTCTTTTTCCTCTGCAAATATGCAGTCATTTTGAACTTGAGAGAGTTCAAACTATGTTTCAGTTTTTTCACGTGGTCTCCAATTCATTTTGTAAAATTCAATGTTTCCAAAAATTTTGATGATTTTTTGATTTGGGTTATTTTTAATTGATATTATTAGTAGGTATTAAGTAGAGTTCAATTGACCATATTCACCGTCGCCATATGGTGTGCGACAATACCAACTACCCAGTGTTCCCAACGGAGAAATATTGAGTTTACTAGAAAAATTCCACAATATAAAGTTTATAATTGTGGTTTATGTGTAAATTCCGGAGTATCTTTTCTGGCTGCTACGCCAGATTGGCTTGTTTGGGACATTATTCGCAAAAATTTCACCTTTTGGAAATGAAAACATTAGTGAAAGGTAGTTTTATATACAAATTAACTGTGGCCGAGTGTATAAATGAAGGCTTCGCTCTATTTTTGGAAATAGACAGTGGAAGAATTATGTCTATGGCTGATAGTATTTTTGATATAAGCGGTATTTTTCTAGTAAACTCAATATTTCTCCGTTGGGAACACTGGGTAGTTGGTATTGTCGCACAACAATATGGCGACGGTGAATATGGTCAATAATCTTATACTCTTGAAACTGTAGGCATGGAAAGGATACAGCCAGTATGCCAAATGCGAACTATTTGGAAAAGTATTCATTTTAGGCACATGTCTCAACAAAAAATAAAGACTACTGACTAGGTTATCCGATAGGCAAAAAATTGAGCTCATGCTGTTTGTGCAATTTTTTTTTATTTCAGTGTCTTTCGGACCACCTGTATATTGCAGGAGACTTGAAAACTTTTCCGGAATTGAATAAAAAAAATCATACAATTATCTCGAACGGTTTACAAGATATGATCTGTTGTACAATCCATTATATCCATGAAATTTGTCAAAAAAAGTGACCTATGTCAAAAAGTACCACAGATGATGACAGGTTGACGATTTCATCATGGTGGTATCATGTTTCAGCCCTTTCGGACCAGCCTGTAGAGTAAAAAATAATTTAAGCTTATGTGCTGATTACTGTCGACTTTGTCAAAATTTGAATCATTCTTCTATCCTAAAATATATAAAATTATTGGACCGATCGATCACTATTGACTCATCCTGTACAAATAATCTTTAAAATTATTATCTAAAGATCTGTAAGGGAATTTTTTCGAATTGATTCAATTGAACATATCACCCTTCCAGAATTACTAGGAGATATTTTGGAACAAAAACCAAAAGAAACCGATGGTGTGGAGAGTGTTATTGTCGTGGATGGTGTTCCCCAAATTGGTCCTGAACGTTTGGAAAAACTCAAGTCTGTTATCAACAAGACTTTTGCTAAGATTGGTAATATTGTTAACGAATATTATCCGGTTACCGAACAAGGCCATACTAAAGGTAGTAGATAATATATGACGGAGTGATTTGATACTATAATGAACATTTTCCAAGGTTACATTTTCTTGGAGTACGTCTCTCCCCAACATGCAGCTGAAGCCGTCAAGGTGATGAACAACTATAAGTTGGACAAGCAGCACACTTTCCAAGTGAATTTGTTCACTGATTTCTGCAAGTACGAGCAGATACCCGATGAATGGTCTCCGCCAGAGCCACGTCCATATCAAGGACAAAGCGATTTGTATCAGTTCTTATTGGAACCCGATGCATATGATCAGTTTGGCGTTGTGACCCAAGACAATACTGTTCAGATTTGGCAGAACACTCAGCCCGAACCAACATTGGTGGAGGAAAGAACGGTAAGTCTGAAATTTGCCTTATAAGGTTGGTTTTTGCAGCTGTAAGAAACAAGTGGTGGGTGTAGAACCACAAGCCACCATCTTCACATACAGGGTGATTCACCGGGATGGCCTATTAGACGTTTATGGTAAACTAATCATAGTTTTGAGCTGCATATTGGGGTTTGAGACAATGATCTTTCTCCCTAAAATATTTTCAGATCTCTACAACTTCCGGTTATACCGGAAACAGACTACTACTTCCTTATTTCAAATGGCACACCCAGTATATTATTGCATCATTAGATAGCTTTTTTGATGGCAATTTTTCAGTGCATGAGTTGAAGAATATCTTTTTTCGGACATAACTCCAGAACGCCTGAAGCTATCGCTTTGCGACCTTTTGGGTTTTTCATAAAAATTTGATGGGATGTCTGTTTCATACAAATTTGATGAGATTTCTGTTTTTGTCAGAACCTTAAGACACAATTTGGTTTTTCGCAGTGCATCAGTAGAAGAATATCTTCTTTCGGCCATAACTCTAGAACGCCTGAAACTATCGCTTTGCGACCTTCAGGTTTTTTCATACAAATTTGATGGCACTTCTGTTTCTGTTAAGAAAATCCTAACATTACATTTGAAATTTCGGAGTAAAATGAACAAAACAATGAACTTCTGACTTAACGCCCCCTATCGAAAGCAGCAAAAATAAATTTATCATGAGTATATTTTGTCCTCAATCAACAAGATATTATTTCTTAGACGAGATCTAATTTGCTCAAAAATGTTGAGCCAAACTGAAGTTACAGGCATTTCAATCAGTCAGATTTCTCCCTTTCACCTACCCTTATTTGAGGTCGTAAAATCGAAAGTGACAATTCAAAAAGATAGAGAATTTTCCGAGGATTACGGTGATGATTTTTTTTCTTCAACTTTATATGAAACATTTTCGGGTGAAATTCATTTTTCTACTCGGCGATAGCTATTATGTCCCCTAGCGGTAGAGGTATGAACTTCAAAACAATTTCCAGTTTGTTTTCTTGTATACTTAGTGGTAAAAATTGATGAGTGGATCCTGAGATATAGCCGTTTACCTCGCTTATTTGCCCACCCTGTACAAGTCAAAGACTCGTTATGTTTATACCTTCATGATTAATATATTTGGTGGCCTCCAAGTTCTCCGGATTTAACACCGTTAGATTTTTTCATCATTTCAACATTTTCATTTTGATAAATGTTGTTCTTTAAATGTGACTAGGAGAAAAAATGTAACGATGTTATCTCCGGAGAACTTGCTGGCCATCAAATATTTCAATTATATGAAGTTCATAGATTATTATACAGGGTGATTCACCAGGGTGGCCTATTAGACGTTTATGGAAAACTAATCATAGTTTTGAGCTGAAAATTTGCATATTAGGGTTTGAGACAATGATCTTTCGCCCTTAAATATTTTCAAATCTCTACAACTTCCGGTTATACCGGAAACAGACTACTATTTCCTTATTTCAAATAGCACACCCAGTATATTATTGCATCATTAGATAGCTTTTTTTATGAAAATTTCGGCAATATGCCATACCTTGGGTAAAATCTTAACGGTTCTTGAGTTAATAAGATTCTTATGATAAAAATGGTGGCGATGAGGTCTCACATTTTTTTTTTAATTTTTCAGCAGAAAAACTTTTTTCGAAAGAATTTTTTTTTTGATTCTGCGAATATTATAACTTGAAAACAGTTGAATTCATTAGGTTGCAGTTTTTACCAAAATAATTCTCTCAAAAATCTAGCTCGAAAATGTGCTATTCATTTTTTTTTTCTAGCTCAAAAGGGTTCTAAGATCCCCTCACTAGACAACGAATTTGGGACACCTGATTCAGTTTTGAAAATGAGTCAAGTTTTAATATAAATGAAGGTTAAAGATATTACTCATTCTCCTCACTTTATATCTTTTTTCCGATGATAATATAACTATATTTTGCAGAACTGTACCCAAGTGCTGATCAAATGGTCACCATTAGGAACATTTTTGTCTACCTTCCACCAGCGCGGTATTGCTCTCTGGGCTGGACCGAATTTGACACAGTACAAAAGGTTTTTACATGATGGAGTCCAATTTATCGATTTTTCTCCATGCGAAAAATATCTTATTACTTGTTCTACTATGCCAATGGACCATCAGGATAATAACAGAATTATTATTTGGGATATAAGGTAAGGGAACGTTAATCAATGGAATAATTCATTAACAACAATGGTACTGGGTGATTATTATAAGTGACCGTAAAAAAGTAGGCTTTGGATTGTTTGCCACTCACTACTCATTATCTCTAGGCTTGATAGTTCTATGACTAATAACTATAACATAGAATTTTGAACTGACAGCCATCTTTAGTTTGTTGTCAATTTTTATTGAAATTTATAGAATTTAAGATATTCCCTAAAAAATATTTGCGGACTTATCTGACATTACTTCGTAACATAAAGGACGCTTTCACATCTGTTCATATAACTTCTTTCTTATTACTGATTTAAGGTCAGGACAAAAAGATTTTTATTATTATTATATTATTATTTATGTGCAATATCCAAAAAATGTTTTAAATGCACTATTTATTTCAATCAATTAGTTCACTATTGTTCCATTTCGATATTAATTTTATTTCATTAAGATTCATATATCGGGTGTCCCAAGGTGAGTGGCCTATTAGATTATAATGGAAACTATTGATGGTAAAGATTTCAAATTTTGTAGATAGATATTTGGCCATATAAGGTACATTTTTAAAATACATTCACATTTCCAGTGTTGCCGGATGAACGACAATTTGGCAACAACTTTGTTATTTTGAATGGGACATCCGGTATTTCTATTTTTTTTATGATACTCCATAAAATATTAAATCTATTCACTCTTATTTTTTCATCCCTATCTTCAACGGTTTTTGAGTTATTAATTATTTTTCGAAATTTTAGATCAAATTGGCGTATTAAGAAAATGACTCTAGTTCGCTCAATATTTGAGATTTAAGTCAGAAATTTTGCAAGTCGTTAGATATTGATCTGATCTGTGTCACTGCATTTGAATTATGGTCGTCAATAATACAGGACGGACCAAAAAAAATCATCATTTGCCAAGTTACAAAATTGTAAAAAGTCTTTTTTTTCAAATTAGACACCTAGTATATTTTTCAATTTTTGGAATCAGTACAACACACTCTACAATTTTTCTATTCACGTCCCTATACCTATCTCAACTGGACTCCGAGTTATATGCGTTTATTAGAACTCACATTGATTCAATAAGCGTTAATTTCTTTTGTATTGTTATTTTCTCTATGTCGTTCATAGATCGATATATCAATGAATCAGTTCAATCCATAAATGTCAAAATAAACAATTATTGCCTAACAGGTGTTTTGTTCCGAGGTTTTTCTATAAATAATGGCTCAAGAAAGATATATACATATAACGCATATAACTCGGAATCCAGTTGAGATAGGTATAGGGACGTGAAAAGGAAAATTGTAGAGTGTGTTGTACTGATTCCAAAAATTGAAAAATATACTAGGTGTCTAATTTGAAAAAATAGACTTTTTTACAATTTTGTAACTTGGCAAATGATGATTGTTTTTGGTCCGTCCTGTATTATTGACGACCATAATTCAGAAGCAGTGACACAGATCAGATCAATATCTAACGACTCGCAAAATTTCTGACTTAAATCTCAAATATTGAGCGAACTAGAGACACTTTCGTAATACGCCAATTTGATCTAAAATTTCGAAAAATAATTAATAACTCAAAAACCGTTAAAGATAGGGATGAAAAAGTAAGAGTGAATAGATTTAATATTTTATGGAGTATCATAAAAAAAATAGAAATACCGGATGTCCCATTCAAAATAACAAAGTTGTTGCCAAATTGTCGTACATCCGGCAACACTGGAAATGTGAAATTATTTTAAAAATATACCTTACATGGCCAAATATCTATCCACAAAATTTGAAATCTTTACCATCAATAGTTTCCATAATAATCTAATAGGCCACTCACCTTGGGACACCCGATATAGTAGGGTGTTTTTTTTTCGAGGTATATAACTTTAAGTTGGCATTACTGTTCAAGATGGCGACCGATTTAACAGCTGTCAAGTGATTTATTCTCAGTTTGGTTTGGCAATTCATCATGAATAGACTCACGCCTGAACAACGCTTGCAAATATTGCAATTTTATTTCTAAAATAATGGTTCTGTGCGAAATACGTATCGCGCACTACGTCCATTTTATTTAGCGATGAAGCGCACTTCTGGTTAAATGGCTACGTCAACAAACAAAACTGCCGCATTTGGAATGAAGCTAATCCTCAAGTATATGTCGAAACACCGTTACATCCAGAAAAACTGACCGTTTCGTGCGCTTTATGGGCTGGTGGAATCATTGGTCCGTACTTCTTCAAAAACGATGATGGCCAGAACGTTACAGTCAATGGTGATCAGTGTAGAGCCATGATTACTAACTTTTTCATTCCTGAATTGAACAACCATGATGTCCAGGAGCTGTGGTTCCAACAAGACGGATAAATAAAATTCATGTCAATCGAATAATCCATCGTTCTATAGCTCTAAAAAAAAACACCCTTTACAAAGTCAAATCAGATCCCGGTTTATTGGTTGAGTAACGATTTCTCATCATTAATCGAGTCATGTTTTCTTTCGTCTTTCAGGACCGGACTGGAGAAGAGATCTTTCAATCCTGAGGGTTCTTCCACTTGGCCAATCTTCAAATGGTCGCATGACGATCGTTACTTTGGTCGCATCGTTAACGATGTTTTATCCATTTACGAAACACCCTCCTTTGGTTTATTAGATAAGAAATCTATCAAAAACCCTGGAATTCGCGATTTCAGCTGGTCTCCCACCGATAACATCCTCGCATATTGGGTAAGTCTCCTAATTTGAGTTTATATTTGATTCATTATAACATTTTTTTAAATCTGATTTCAGGTTGCTGAAGATAACAATGTCCCAGCCAGTGTAACCCTTCTCCAGATACCAGAAAGAATCGATATCCGTAAGAAAAATCTGTTCAATGTTGCCGATTGCAAGATCCATTGGCAGAAAGGTGGTGATTACCTTTGTGTTAAAGTCGATCGTTACACTAAGGTGAAGAAGGAGAGGAACGACACCAAGTATTCCGGAACGTATTGCAATTTCGAAATCTTCCATATGAAGGAAAAAGAGGTCAGTGAAGCACACTAATATGATACAAAGGGTTGTCCAACAAGAAGTTTCATTTTGAAATGACCGCTACAGCTAAAGTTGCAGAATCATATGCGGTTGTATGTCCTCGATGACTTCACAAATTCATCCATTTTTAAGGTCTTGAATCGATTTTAGAGCTTTGGCATAAAGCTTATCTTTCACCTGGTCTCAAAGAAAAAAGTTTAGAGGTGTTGAATCACAAAATCTCGGTGGTCCATTTTGATCACCTCTTTGAGAAATAACAAGGCCAGGGAACTTTTCTTGCAAAATTGTTTGGTTGATTGTTTGCCACGTAGCGCTGTCTTGTTGGAAATAAACATCGATCACATCAATATCTCACAATTCCAGCCATAAAAAATTATAGCTCGATAGCGCAATCCATTCACCGCAACAGTTGCACCAGCCTCGTTTTCTAACAATCATTTTTGGATTTTACTAGCTCCAAATGCTACAATTCTGCTCAGAAAGTTAGAATCCCAGTTGAAATTAAGTTCCTTGGTGAGGATGATTTTTTGATGAAAATCCTGACAATTTTGATGCATCTCAAGGTCCCAATCAGCGAATTAAGATACGACATTGCTGGTGATCAATCCACTTGAGCTCTTCTATTAACAAATTTAACTTTAGAAGCTTTAAGACCTAAGTCAGTAATATCCGGTGTATCTCTGCCGACTTGGGAGTGCCGTAACACCATAAAGCAACTGGCCAGAGGAAATAAGGTGACTACTATGGGTGCCAGGGTACTGTGGGGTTGAAGGAAATGAAAGAGCTGATGAACTTGCAAAAAGTGCATCCAGATTAACACCTGCTGGACCTGAGCCTTTCTGTGGGATAGGAAAAGACCAATACAAAGCTGCGGTCCAGCTATGGGAGTTGAACCGTAGGACAATCCACTGGACTAACACTCCTAGACTTGCTCAGGCAAAGAAATTCGTGAAGATTTCACCTACCTACGCCAAAAAGCTCCTGAAGCTGTCGCGAGCCGAGCTTCGGGTGATGGTGGGACTGCTGACGGGGCACTATCGGTACAAACATCATTTGTACCGTATGGGGAAGTCAGCAGACGAGATTTGCAGGCTCTGTGGATCGGAAGCAGAAACAGCCGAACACTTGGTATGCAAGTGTCCAGAGCTGGCTGGCCTAAGAACCATTCACATGGGTAAGCCGGTCCTGGATACCAGAGAGGTAACGGCCAAGGCTCCTAAGGAGGTTGTCAATTTTATTAACGTCATTGACGACCTCCCTGGGTTTCTATGAATGAGTAGGGTAGAGAACAAAAGATTTGCATGGTCGCAGTTCCCGGAAGGGTTACCGAACCAAAACGACCCCAGTTCAAATAATAATAATAATATGCGGTGTAATGTCGTTTGTGGAATGCCTAATTCCCAAGATCGACGAGGAATCGACAAACCTGGGTTTTCGTCAAGACTACAGGCTACAGCAGTAATATTCTCAGTTGTTATTCGAGCGACGCCCACGGTTTCGATTTTTCACATCACTAACCAGTCCCAACAGCTCAAATTTTTCCACCAGTTTCACTATTGTCAGCCGAAAAAGTGCTTCATGACTGCAAAATTTTTACCATTTTGCAGTGAATTATAACAATTTCAATGTGTTCTTGAAGCGTGTATCGTTCCATTTTTAGAAATGACGCAGTTTCTACTTGTCAAACGTCTAAAAATGACAGATTCAAATGTGGCAGCTGCCCAGATAGTGGACTGTTCAAAATGAAAAATCTTACTGGAAAATCCTTCATTAATTTTTCAAATCAGTCAAATTTTATTTGAAGAAAATACAGAAGGAAAAAGAAGTACAATTTCAAGTATATAATAATATCATACGATATTAATTATCTATCTGGTTAATGTATCAGCAAAAATGCCATCAACATAACCATTGTCAAACAAGATTTCCACGATACTACGTAGGAATCATAATCGAAAGTAACCCAAGGAGAATGCATGTCATCGAGGGAGAGTAGCGATATACCGGTTTCACCCTTGTTAGGGATCATCAGTACCGCAAAACTCAACCCAAGATGACAAACAAACGAAATAGTGGACACCTTATTGCCTATTTCTTTTTGTATTTTCTTCATTCATTACCAAGTATCAGCCATTTTATTTATCAAATTTTATTTCTTCATTTTTCGTTTCAGATCCCCGTTGACAGTGTGGAGAACAAAGAGCCGATACAGGCGTTTGCGTGGGAACCAATCGGCAACAAGTTTGGCGTCATTCACGGTGAAAATCCCAACATCAACGTTTCCTTCTACGAGGTACGCGCGGGTCAGGCGCCCGTCTTGCTGAAAAAGTTCGAGAAACGCGCGTGTAACCACCTCTTCTGGTCTCCACGTGGTCAATTCGTCGTTTTAGCCGGCCTAGGTGCCAACGGTGGAGGATCCTTGGAGTTCGTAGATACGCACGACTTCTTGGTTATGAATACGACGGATCACTTCCAAATGTCAGATGTCGAATGGGATCCCACCGGTAGATACGTGGTCACAGGAGTGTCCCATTGGAAAACAAAAGTCGATACTGGTAAGATTCATATCGGTTATTAATTTCTCTAAATTTGCGGCAAATCCGGTCGTTCTGCCATATCTTGTGAACAAAATCGTACAGATTTCATGGTTATAATTCATTATTATTATGTTGACATTGAACGCTCCTGTCACGGTTTTAATCTGTCAAATCTGTAATACAGGAAACAGTTCTGCCAACCAATATTTTTCAATACAAAAATCACTAAAAGCTTTTTCACTTTGAAAATTTATAGTCTTTTCTAATACGCTCTATTAGTGATGACGTCATACACCGCCATTTCAGTTTTCCTGTCAGTGTTCGGAATGCAAACAAACAAATTGTCATTGGAATTAATACATTGTCATTGAAGAAATTGGCTTATTTTGATAAATCAGATTATATAAGGAACGATTTTACTATTAATTGATAGACAGAAGGAACGAGATTAATGCCAGTAAGTTCGAACTTGAAGTTCAACTAATAAACACGGCTTTATACAATATATGGGGAATGATACAGGATTCAAACTTACTGGTATTAACCTTGTTCCTTCTGTCTATCAATTAATACTGAAATCTTTCCTCAAATACTCTTATTTATGACAATAAGCCAATTCCTTCGACACCGTACTAATTTGAATGACAATTTATTTGTTTGGATTCCGAACACTGACAGGAGAACCAAAAATGGCGGTGTGTGACGTCACACTAATAGAGCGTATATCTCAACTATAACTCTAATGATGAATTTAATAGATACAGTCCTTACTTGGTGGAAATTCATATTGTTTTGTTTAAAAATTGATAAGTGTTTATATTTATTTTTTACCAAATCCAATGATGAATTTCAAAATTTTTTCATTATTATGGAATTACCATTTTTTAAAGAGCGTTCATTTAAATTCATGGTCAAGCGCGCTGTGGAGAGATGCAAGTTGATTTTCTGTGACAATTAGTAGTGCTTAGCTTGTACCATATCACTAACATTTTGTTTACAATACTTCGAATCTGGGAAGAATATGGTACAAGCTAAGTGCTACTCACAATCACAGAAAATCAACCTCTAATTTCTCCACAGCACTCTTGACCACGAATTCAAATGAACGCTTGTTATTTTTGCATTAGAATTGAAGTGATACAAAACAAAAATATAAATTTTTTTTAAACAAACCAGTGAATTTATTTCAAACTGTCATATGAAGGTTTTTTCCAAAAATTGAAAGAATCGATCAAGCAGTTTACGCACAGAATCAAAATGAATCGTCACTGAAGAACATAGTGAGAAAGGTAGTGCAGAAAATGTTTAGAAAAGATGAGGCAACATCTGAGTGTTCATGAACAATCTTGGCTGTCAACAATTCACTCCACAGGGTGTTTCGAATTTACTTATTCTTCACTTTTTTGTTCACCATCGTATATACAAAAAAAACGAAGGAACTGATGACGGCATCAAACATTTATGTTTCCAAGGAATCTTGCTACAATTAAAAAAGAAATGCTAAAATAGGCCAAAGCCTTCAAGAGAAAATGCATACAAACTTCTTGAGATTTTGTCTGGTCCCCTAGTTTTTCTGGTGTGTATATTTATGCTAGTTTAAAATATCCAATGTGATCTCAATAAACATCACTGAATAAATCTATAAGATTTGCAAAATCTGTAAAATAACCTATTGTGAATAAAATGCTCAAAATTTATGAAGCTGTTTCATCACAAAATAGGAAAGAATTCTCTGATATTTGTCATTAGAAATTATACTTGGATGTCACATCTGCATCGACTGTAACTTCAATATTTTTGTTATTTAAAAGTTTGTTGAGTTAGTAATGTTCAATTCACATAGAGAAAAATTCTGAGAATATTTATTATTTGCTAGGTTATTGGATATGGTCATTCCAAGGCAAGATCTTGAGGAGAGTTAACATAGAAAAGTTTGGCTTACTCTTATGGAGGCCCCGCCCTCAAAGTCTGTTGACTGAGGAAAAACAGAAGGAAATTAAGAAGAATTTGAAGCGTTATTACGCTCAGTTTGAAAGCAAAGATCGTATGAGACAATCTAAGGCTAGCAAGGAACTTATTGAAAAACGTGCCTCTCTTATGGACAAATGGACTAACTACAGAGAAGAACGTGTTAGATACTACATGGAAGGCAAAGCACATCGTCTATCTCTTAGAAATAGTAAGTTTATCGAATGAAAAAGGTAGCATCTAGTTTCTTAATTTAACAATTTCGTTTTTGCAGATATTGACACTGATGAATTAGATGCAGATTCTGACAATGTTGAGGAGGAAGTTGTGGAATTTTTCATAAAGGAAGAAGTAACGGTATTGGAGTAAATATTAAGAGGAAGAACGTTTGTTCCTGCCATTTGTGTCATCAGTGGGTCAAGTGGTGGGGATATTTTAAAATCAGACTTCACATACTCCTTAGTGTTTGAAATTTGATTCCAGATTCTCTTATTATATTTATATCATAGTACCAATAAATTTCATCTGGTCATCGAAGTTTTTTTTTTTTAATCATTAACAACTGTGTTGGAGCCCCCATATGTGTGATTTGAATGTTTATTTAATTGATATTATTCGATAAGAACAATTTTTTACCAGAAAGAATTATTTTCTTCACTTACTTTGTTCTATATAACCTAAAATTCACTTGAACACATTTATCTTTTCCCTTCTTATAGGGAAGTGATGAAAACTAGGACCAGTAGAAATGGGGATTTTGAGAACTTAAAATTTTCACAGCTATTCCAAAAGATCCACTGAAATAACTCCTTGGGAAGAGTCTGGATCCAAAAATGTTTCAAATGAAAGTTACTTAGTCTTCAGGAGAAATTGAGTGTAGACATTCAATGTGACTACGGTGTTTCATTTCAAGGTCAAATGGATTTTTTTAATAGGAAATAGATATACAGGGTGTTTCAAGTTCAACTGCCTATTAGCCGATTCTGTCCTACTTAAAATCTGAAAATTCCGAATATGACATTTTTAATGATGCCCTATTCAGCTAAAATATTTTCGAAGCTCCGGCACTTCCGGTTATAGAAGAATTTTATTTGAAATCACAGATTTATTTCCATAAATATCGTTTAGTGATTTTTGCGTTGGAAAATGTTGGTTGGCAGAACAGTTTTCTGTATCACAAATTTAACAGATAATAGATAAATCCGTTCTATTCTATTTTGTTCCACAAGATGTGCCAGAAAGAACGGATTTGCCACAGAATAAGAGCACGTTCACATGACAAGCGCTGAACGCGCGTTGAATGAGCGCTGGATAATTGGATACTGTTCACTTGGTGCGCGCTTGCCAAGCGCTGAACGCGCGTTGCCGCATCCGCCCATATTCAGTTTGTATTCTACATTTTGGTTTGAATCTTGATTCAGTGTCAGAATTAGGTGAAAATTAAACTTTTTTAAGTTTTGATAGGTAATTATAGATCAAATAGTTTCTATTATTCATCAATTAAAATTGAAGAACTGGCTTTTTACTGAGCCGTATTTGAACTACAATTGAAAACATGTATTTCAGTAACAAAACATTCATTTTATGAAAATAGAACTAGAGTAACTTTTTCAAGTTACAAAGTAGTATATCTTTCAAGACAGCAATTCCAGCATCCGTTGCCAACTTCGTCGACTTTAGGACGCTCAACAAGGATAGATACCTTATAAAGAGTGTTTTTTTTTAGAGCTGTAGAACTTTAAATTGCAATAAAACAACGATGGATTATTCGATTGACATGAATTTTATTTATCCGCAAGATAATCTTGTGGCATTACATTTTAAATATGATTTCTGGCATATGACCGCCACGGCTGGCTCGGATGTTGTCCAATCTGGACGTCCAATTTTCGATTACTTTTTCCAACATTTGTGGCCGTAAATACCTTGAAAAAAAACACCCATTACAAAGGAATAATAATATTTCTTTGTATCGTAGTGTTCAACTATTGAATTAATACCTGATAGGTGGTGGAGAAAATCCCCTGGATCCCTAGGGAAGTCAATGATTTTTTCACAGTTCATTCAAATCGCTGAAAGTAATCTACATTCGAAATGTCGTTATGCTCCGACGCGTATTTTCGGAGATACGATTTTTCGAAGATTAAGGGTTGAAAAAACTACCCCTGGATCCCAAGGGAAGTCAATGATTTTTTCACAGTTTATTCACATCGCTAATAGTAATCTACATGCCAAATATGGTTATGCTCCAACACGTACTTCCGGAGATACGAATTTTTCAAATTAGACAGATGATAATTTGAATAAAAACGTTGCTAAAATATCCCGAGGTTTATAGAAAATCAATATTTCCTCCAAAGGATACTCTGAATAGTCTGAATACTATACGGAACCCACTTCCTAAATTTATATCAAATCTAGTGAATATTTCCAGAAAAAAAAATAGTTTTTTTGCCGCACGCCACTGGTCACCGCCTTCGGGCGTTTCCGTCAAACGATCTGCTAAGTTCACACCGGTTTATTTTCAAACGGACGCAAAATTACTTTAAATGTAGAAAAATTATTTATCTACTATTTATGCATAAAAATGAATGTTTTTTCCTTCCATTTCAAAATATCTAAAAAAAAATATAACACAAGGACAATATCACATAATTTTCCAAATTATAAATTAAATTCAACACAAAAAGCAGCTTGAATAATACAGTTGTTTAAAGTTCTTCAATAGACTACCTAATGAAATCAAAGAAATAAATTATTGTAAACCATTTAATAAAAAGATACTCGCTCTGCTCGCCGAAGGGGCTCCGCCCCTTGGACCCCGTCACTATGCCGGTAGATCCTTCACTGGGTATCCCTCTAGGAAATGAAAGATTTTTTTCGGAAACCTTGTATTGTTAGCTGATTTTAGACGATTCACTCGGTATCCTATGCTGATTCTAGGGTAGAATTCTATATGACTTCTTTCCTAGAACACACCATTTCGCCCTTGCTCACATGAAAATATATATATATATATAATCTTTATCCCATTTGTTACCTTTCGGTGTATGGGTGTCATTATCTACATTTTCTATCTTAACAATAACTTAAAATAATTCTAATTTGATTCAATAAATTTCTTCCATTCTGTCCTATTTGATGTCATCATCTCAGCTTCCCTGACGCTTTTCCCTCTCTTTTTTATTTCCTCTTCTATCATATCCTCCCATGTTTGTTGCGGTCTTCCCCTTTTTGCCTTTTTCTCGACTTTTGCCTCCCATATTTGTTTGATTGGTCTCTCCTCTTCCATACGATGTAAGTGTCCCCACCATCCCAACTGCCTCTCACCCACAAACCTTTCCAATGATTTTATCCCCAATTCACCTCTTATGTCCTCATTTCTCCTTCTGTCCATCCTTGTAACCCCCTTCACTCCTCTCAAAAATTTCATTTCCACTGCCTGTAGTTTACTCCTCATTCTCTTTGTTGTGTTCCAAGTTTCACATCCGTACGATAGAACCGGTCTGAATATCGACTTGAACACGGTCATTTTAGTTTTCTCTTCGACTTCAGTTCTTCTTAGGAATTTCTTATTAATTGCGTGGTATAATCTTCCGGCTTTTTCAATTCTCTCGTTAATCTCCCTTTCTTGGCTTCCCGTATTTTCTATGTTCACTCCTAAATATCTGAAACATTCCACCTTTTCAACTTCCTCTCCCTCAATTTCCAATCTCCAATCATCCTCCCGTTCATCGTTCACTTCACATGAAAATATTTGATTTCTATTTTCAATTACTGTCTGCTAATATTATTGCGTTAGTTCTCATAGTTTTCAAAATATTAAGAAAAAACCGTAAAAAAGAGAGAATTTCCATAGTCACTATCACGTGAATTATTTTCACTGTGAATATCCTATGCGTATACTCAATTCACTTTCACAAACTAGAATGATGTTGGAATATCGTGCATATCTTGAATTTGAAAAATATCATCACAGGGTGTTTCAAATATTGTGCCAAAAATTGTGAACAAAATTTGATCATAACTTTCGATTTTCAAATCAGAACCCTATTTTTTTTGTGATTTCGTTGAATTCTACGGTAAAAATAAGGGTAGTGTTCAAACATGATTATGCTCTCAAATTCAATAATTCAAGAGTTATTCCAGATTTTATGAATTTATGTTATACGTAGGGTCAATTTCATTCAATCTGTTTCTAGAGTGCGTTTCAAATATTCAATTATTTCAAAGTGACAGGTGTACTCATTATTGAATCTAGTAGATTATAATTTGACGATATGAATCCCCGTTATTCAAATAATGAAATTCTGGATCTATTCCATATCCACGGTGAATGTAACAGAATTGTTTCGAGAACTTGTCGAGCATTCAATCAGAAATATCCACATTTATCACCAATTGACGAGAAGATAATTCGGAAGGATGTTTCAAACTTTCTGTTACTCCCTTTTCATCACCACGCTGATTTTTTCCTGAATTCATAAAATGTATTCTACCGCTTTTTCATATCAATAGAATTGGCACACAGGAGTCCTGCATGATTTTATTTCATTTGGTAGGTAGAGGTTTTTTTCTTCTAGGTAGGTACTCCATCCAGTATAATGGATATTCATGAAGTATGCAACATCCTTTCAAGAAGATGAGGAAATTTCTTATTCAAAATTTGATGAGTTCTACCAATAATTCTAATGCATTCATCGTGAATATGGAATAAGATATTTATAATACAAGTGCAGAACTTATTGTTATTCTTCCAAGAGTTCAAAATGACCGAGTGGTAGAATGAGCCTTCTGTACGAGTTTTAAACATTATGTTCCCGAATTCACTGCCTTTTTATTGAAATTGACGGAAATTTCCATAAATATCTATTAGTGATTTTTGCATTGAAAAATGTTGGTTGGTAGAACAGTTTCCTTGCCACATAATTAGAGAAAAGTATATCCAGAATTTTGTCATTTGAATATCGGAAATTCAATTCGTGAAATCAAATTAGTGAAGCTTTGATAATGAAAATACCTGTCACATGTAAAGTAATTAGATATTTAAATTTCTATGGTCATAGAGTATTATTGCTAGTCTGTCTGGAAACAGTTCGAATAAAATTGACCCTACGTATAACATAAATTCATAAAATCTCAAATAACTCTTGAATTATTGAATTTGAGAGCATAATCACGTTTGGACACTACCCTTATTTTTTACCGTAGAATCCAGCGAAATCACAAAAAAATAGGGTTCTGATTTGAAAATCGAAAGTTATGATCAAATTTTGTTTACAATTTTTGGCACCCTGTGATGATATTTCTCAAATTCAAGATATGCACGATGTTCCAACATCATTTTAGTTTGAGAAAGTGAATTGACATAGGCATAGGATATTCACAGTAAAAATAATTCAGGTAATTGTGACTAAGGAAATTCTCTCTTTTTTACGGTTTTTCCTTGATATTTTGAAAACTATGAGGACTAACACAATAATTTTAGCAAAGAGTAATTGAGAATGGAAATCTCGATAATATCTGAGACATAAAATGAAGAAAAAGTTTGTTTTGAAAAAAATTTTTTTAATTCTTATATAACCGGAAGCGCCTGAACTTCGAAAATATTTTAGCTGAACAATGTCATATTCCGAAATATTAGATTTAGGCGTACAACTTTGCTCCTGCCGTTGGGCAATAGCTGGCTGTAACGGTAAGTGATAGTCGAAATAAATATATCGTAGATGTCATACAATGAGTTTAGTTATTTGTGAACATAACGCCATCGACATGTTAGTCGATTTGTGTCTGCATCATAAAGTTATTCACGATTATCCATGTCAGCTTACGAGTCAAATTCTCGTCATTTGAGGGAGGTTTTAATTTTCTACTGAAATATGAATAAATCTGCGGCTGAGGCTCATCGAATGCTCTCAAATACCTATGGTGAGGCCGCTATTAGTGAAAGAACGTGCCGAGAGTGGTTTCAACGCTTCAAGAATGGTGATTTTGATGTCGAAGACCAGCATCGCGGTGGAAGAGAGAAGGTTTTTGAAGATGCAGAATTGGAGGCAATACTTGATCAAGACTCATTTCAAACGCAACAATAATTGACAGGATCATTAAGCCTACAAGCCATTTCAAAACGCCTGAAAGTCATAGGAATGATTCAGAAACAAGAAAAGTGGGTGCCGTACGAGTTGAAGCCGGGAGGTGTTTGAACGGAGTTTGTTTGTTTGTGAACAGCTGCTTTCGAGGCAAAGACGGAAGGAATTTCTGCATCGGATTGGGACTGGAGACGAAAAACGGGTTCATTACGATAGTCCCAAGCACATAAGATCATGTGGATATCCCGGCCATGCTTCCACGTCGACGGCTAAACCGAATATTCTCGGTTCTAAGGTCATGCTCAGTATTTGGTGGGGCCAGCTCGGTGTAGTGTATTATGAGTTGTTAAAACCGACTGAAACGATCACAGGCGATCGTTATCGAACGCAATCAATGCGTTTGTGTCGAGCATTGAGAGACAAACCGCCGCAATACGACGAGAGAGTAGATGAATGGATTCTATTGCATGACAATGCTCGACTCCATGTTGCGAAAGTCAAGATATACTTGAAAGAGTTGAAATGGGAATTCCTACCCCACCTGACGTATTCTCCAGACGTTGCTTCCTCGGATTATCACTTGTTTCGATCAATAGCACACAGCCTGGCTGACCAGCACTTCCTATCTTATGAAGAATTAAAAACTTGGATCGATTCGTGGATCGCTTCAAAAGATGACCAGTTTTTTCAATTCGTACGCTGCCCGAAAGATGTGAGAAAGTATAGTGACCAGCGATGGGCAATATTTCGAATCATAAATGTATAACCAGTGTTTTACAATAAAGCCTCAAATTTCGGTAAAAAAATGTGTACGCTTATGTATTTGTTATATTATAATATATTTATTTACTTATCACGGTTTTAGCCATTCAGGTAGAAATTAAAAAAAAAAATAGTAAATCTATTGTTTCATATGAAAAAAAAAGAAGACAATTGGCAAGTATAACACAAAATCTAATTTGGTCTGTGAACCCCTTGAAAACCTTGTAATCACAGCGTCCTCGTCATCATCAATGTCCCTGTATATGTTCAGGAGGACTATACTGAATTCGATGTCAATATCGAAAAAACCAGAATAACACCATATGAACTACCATTTATTCATTTCGAAAATAAACTTGCCGAATTTTCTGCTCGAATAGCTGTGCGAAAATTATGAGTTTCCATACAGTTTTATAATACGTCATAATCTCAAACAATCTATTAATATGAATTTCCACCAAGTAAAAAACCGATCCCATCAAGAAGATCTGGCATACAGGCAACGTTGCAGATTATTTCGCATCTGAGTCCAGCGTTGCCGTTCGTACGATAATTATCGTTTTGTACGATAATTTGCTGATCGGTACTATGTACGATACCGCATGTACGATAATAGCGTTTTGTACGATCATTTCAGTGTACCTATCATTTGAGTTGAAATTTCCATAGATACTAAAAATATAATGAAACTGAGTATGGCCAGATTTAGTAGAAATTTTCTTTTTTAGTAGATTTTTCGCATTTTCATGAAGTTTTTAGTAGGAAGAAATCATTTGGTAGATTTTAGTAGTTTTAAAAAATCTAACCGAAACGGTTGGGAAAGTCTAGACTTTAGAATGTTCCGATGAATCAATTCATAGTTCATTGGGGTTCTACGTTCTACGTGGATCTAGAAGAACGAACCTACTTAAACATAATAAAATCATAAAATTTCTTTTCTGGCTGTCGGTTGAAAATAAATACAAAGAATCATGGAATATCCGAAGGGTAGGTGCCTCATTAAAAACAGATGGTGTTCAAACTTCAGTTGAAAATATACCATTATCTCATATTTGGTATTCTATTTAGTGAAAAAAAATTGTTTGTAACAGGTATTTCATTGACATATTTGAGTGGCTGAATATTTCAGATTTGAATATATTCATTTCACACAACAAAATCGTTTTTTTGATGACCCTTATTTCATAGAGAATTTTTACGAAAATATTTCTTCGTATTTCCAATCAATTCAAGTATTTAGATTCATATTATTTTATAATATGTGGATATGGGATCAAATGTTCAATTGTTGAAAGCACATAACAAAGACCATCAAAAATATACTGCTATTTCAATTGAAAAGGGCGTATCTGCAAAAAAGCACACTAGAGATATTTAATTGAATTAATATGAAAAAGAAATACATGACAATGCATGTTAAATAAATTCATTAATTTTAATTCAGAAAGACTATTGAAGTCAAATATAATTATCAAAATAAATTTGTTACTTGAAATCGTACTTACAAACTTCAACCCTAAGTATATGTATAGGTATCATTAAATAATAGGATCCTTGAATTATTTCCGAAAAACGTATTTTTCATTAGTATTTCAGATTCAATTTCGAAACGTATCTGGTACCTCGAACACCCATATTCAAAGAATTTTGTATTTGGGTATTGTTTATTCGGTTTCCTTTACATCTTTGTCGACGATTGCATGTTTTTTGCAATATTCTAAGTTATTTGGGAAAAGAACTTGTATGAAAATGAGTAATTTTCAACAAAAAAAAAAACACAAAAATAACAGAAACAATTTTCACGATGTTATAAGTAAAATTCGATCCATTCTTTCACGATTTCCTTAAAAAATTTCTTGTTTTATTTTCGAATCTGTACGCATCTCTACTATCTATCCTATTCATAAAGTAAAATTTAACCATAAGAGACATTAGAATAAGGTGTATTCTGAATAAAGTGAAAATACCGACAATCTGTGAATAGGAAAATACAGGTTCTCTGATCTTGTCTGATAATTAATTAATTATTCATTAACCGTTTTGTCTAAATAAAAAATATATTACTTAATCGATACATTGCTTGTTTTTTCATCCTTTTCCACAAATTGTCATATTCTCGCAAAAATTTCCTTTATTTCGAATGTGTACGATAAAATCAGTGGGATACGATAATATGTACGATAAAATACGATGATTTTAAACACGCGGTAGGATATTTTAGGCTTGTCGACCTGGCAACGCTGCATCTGACAGACTTCACGTATTAAACGTGATGGCCGCCGCCATATATAAACAATGGATAAAACCATCGATTTTGACGAAAAAAAGGCATTTTTATTTCAGGGAAAGCTTGAAATGTGATTAATTAATCATTTCTTACGAGAATCAGTTAATAAAATACAAGAAAACTAGCTATTAATGTGGATAACCTCACCTTCATTAGGCCAATTTCCCAAATAAAAAAAAAACTAGCTGGATTAAGGAATTTATGAAAGGGGATTCGTGATCTAAGATCCAAAATAAGTAAGTCTGCAAAATTTCATCACTTTTGAATCATTATTAAAATTAATTCTATATAGTAAACATTGTTTTTCTTTTCAGAAGATGGATTATTTTCGTTTGGATGAATAATTATACAGGATATTTATTTGTCGAATATCAATTAGAAGTATCTAGAGATGTTGGACCAATTCAAGTCTGAAAATTGAGATTAAAGCTTCAAATTATTAACTAATTTGTAAAGAAATACACAATATTTGATCAACAATTATATAGGGTGTATATATATTTGAAGTAGTAATTAGACATTTTGAAATCTGAAATTCTCATTTCTCTAGAAATGGCAATTCCTTTCTTCTTTGAAAAATTTGGGAAAAATGCATAATCAAAATGTGAGAGTTATTATCAGTCAATAGAAATACTACCTGAAAAAGAAACTGCATTCAATGTTTATTTTCAGTTTTGACAAATATTGAATTTACATAATCATTCGATAAGATCTATGAAAAGACCTACAGTGAAATTTTGTTTTAGGAATATTCAGTATAGCTATAATAAACTAAAAAAGGGCAGAATGAATAGATCTACCTTTCAAAAACCCATGGCTAATGTTGCCTTACAAGCAATCGTAATCATATCAGTAACATCTTTGAGAAATCAGGTTATTAGAATTCCCTCATTTCCGAGGTTCATCAATACTTTTTCAGTTGAGCAACAAATTATTCTTCTATTTCATAATTTATTAAGAAATACAAGGAAGGACACCTTTTGAAATCTAAAAATTTGGTTAATAGTAGGTTATTTTCCATAATTTATAATATTGAAAGACCAATTGGACATTCCTGAAGAACTAAGACGTTTTTAGAATCTGAAAATTGTATCGATGAATTTTGCATACTTTTCTGTTCCATATTTCTTGAAGGTATATGGACAAAAATGATTTTTGTGGGTTCTGGTGAATGATCAAAGGGATACAGGTAACAATTTCATTAATACCAGTCGAGATGTAGTTATCATAGATAAAAGATGATATAGAAATTTCACTAGATAATTCTGATTCAGTGGAGGAAAGCTGAATTAAAGCTTAATCGTGATGGTTCGTTACGTTATAGAGCAAGCTTGTAGCTCTGGGTTTCACTCAGAAGTAAATTGAACAGGGAAATATATATAGTAAATGAAATTTTGACAGATATTAGTTAAAAAAGATCAACAATTGAGCATTGTATTTACATAAAATCAAAAAATAACTTGCTAACTGTTGTTGCATTGTACGTGGTTGACTTTTTTGTTTTAACAAATGTTAATTCTGAATGAATATATCTGATAGAAAATTTAAGTGGTAATTTCATCATAAAGAATTCAGGGAAAGCTAAAAATGTTTAGGGATGAATATCACTAGAAATTATGAAAAAGGTAGTATAGTAATTGTTTATATTCTTCAAGTATGTATTGCAATAATTCAGCATGTCTAATTGTAAACATATGAAAACTCCTTTGAAAACTTAATTGAAATTTGATTCAACAAAAGAGAGTTGTAATGATGAACCATATAAGAAATTAATAGGTTTATTAACGTCTTTAGCAGTATTAACTAATCCTGATAAAGCATACTCTGTTAATCTCTTGAGTCAATTTAATAATTATCTCATTATTGAACACTGAAAAAGTGCAAAATTCATTTCAAGATGCAAGTATAAAGTATTTTATACCTACATTGAATTGCTGGAAAATTTATACCAATTTCGAAAGTAACTGCCATGTCAAAATTCTTCATATACTGAATGATCCTTCAAATTTTATTTCTGTTGTAACATTTTGACTAGTAATTCAAGTGAAAAATTTGAACTGATTTTATATATGTATATAGTATAGCTATAAATGAACAACCTGAAAAGAGACAGAATGAATAGACTTGCCTTTCGAATACCCATGGCTTATGTTACCTCATAAGCAAATTTAATATCTAGGTAGAACCTTTTTGAGAAATCAGGTTATAAGTTTGAGAGTCTCTTAATTTCCAAGGTTTCAGTTGAACGACAAATAATATTATGATAATATAACAGGGTATATATGGTTGAAATTATTCGTATGAAAGATTTCACAACGATTTGATTTCTTCATTATAAATTCAACAGCACTGCACTCAAATTCTTCAAAAACTGATAGGTAACTTATATTTTTGCACTCTTCAGTCGTAAAAGTGTATATTTTAGATATTCCAAAAACACATGGAAATTTTTGAATGTCATCTGACTAACTTGGCTCTTTTTCCAGTAATAAAGCCAATTGTGAATTATCTATAAGGAGTTTTTCTATCTGTTTAATACATGATCAGATGAAGCTTCTGTTCTCTTTTGTAGTTCCATCTTCTGTCGCAATAGATTCAAATTCTCACGAAAGAGAATGTAGTTTTATAGTTTGTGGAAAATAAACGAAAAATTCCTGAAATAAAGTAACATTCATATCCAATTGAATGATACAAACACTTAAAACAAACCTGAATTGAGGAAAATGCATTCGATGATATCAATGTTCATTTCCAAATTTTGACAAATATCTATCGAATTTTCGATTCGCCGAAAACTTTGCATTTTATCTGTCGGCATTTATTTAAATATTGAATAACAATTTTGGAAACTGCAAACTTTTTCAAGAACTTTCATATATCGAAATGGAATATTTATTATTAACATGACACTGACAGCCAAATTGTCCACAGATACCACAGAAATATGGGACTTGAAATGTCAAAATGATCCGAAACACCCCGTATACTCGAAAACCGCGGGGAGAATCGAAGGTTTGGGATTTTTCCCGGGATCTCCAGACGATTTTGAGGGGGGTCTTATTCTTGTCATTTTTGCTCTAGATGGTCCCGTTTGGGCTGTGATTTTACGTTTAAAGTTTGACGTATATGTGCAAGCGGTTTTATATATACTTAGACTCGCTCTGCTCGCCGAAGGGGCTCCGCCCCTTGGACCCCGTCACTATGCCGGTAGATCCTTCACTGGGTATCCCTCTAGAAAATAAAAGATTTTTTTCGGAAACCTTGTATCGTTAGCTGATTTCAGACGATTCACTCGGTATACTATGCTGATTCTAGGGTGGAATTCTGTATGATTTTTTTTCCTAGAACATACCGTTTGGCCCTTGTTCACATGAAAATATTTGATGCGAATAACTTTCCATGACGACAAATCAAGGGCGGTCCTAGCCTTAAATTTTGAGGGGGTTCGCCGTTATGGGCTTCGAGTATTTCTATGGGACCAAATCCCAGATTATACCGATATCAAGCCTTACCTCTCAAAAATATTTATATTTAGATATTCATATGAATATTTATATAAGGCGTACAACTTTGCGTCTGCCGTTTTGCAATAGATGGCTGTAACGGTAAGTGGTAGTAGAATAGTTATTTATAATACAAGTGCAGAAGGCATTGATATTCTTCCACGAGTTCAAAATTCAAAAACGAGCCACGAAGTGGCGAGTTTTTGAATGAACGAGTGGTAGAATGAGCCTTCTGTTCGAGTATTATATATTATTTTCTCTAATTCATTGCATTCTTATTGAAATTAATGAAATATTTCCATAAATATCATTTAGTGATGTTTGGCTTGAAAAATGTTGGTTGGCAGAACTGATTTTTTTAAGGCAAATTGATGAATTGGCGGATAAAGCCGTGGCGGAAAGTTCGGAGTACCAACATATAATAATGAAATATAACCATGAAAACTGTGCTTTTCTGATATATTCTCGCACGATTTTGTTCCACAAGATGTGGAAGAATGAACGGAGTAACCACAGAATTAAAGAAATAAATATATCGTAGATGTCATACAATAAGTTTAGGTATTTGTGAACATAACGCCATTGACATGTTAGTCGATTTGTGTCTGCATCATAAAGTTATTCACGACTAACCATGTTAGCTTACGAGCCAAATTCTCGTCATTTGCGGGAGGTTTCAATTTTCTACTAAAATATGAAAAAATCCGCGGCTGAGGTTCATCGAATGCTTTCAAATACCTATAGTGAGAACGATATTGGTGGAAGAACGTACCAACGATATTGTTTATGTCTAGGTTTAGTTATTTTCTGGTACATCTGTAAAATGGCTTGTTCCGTTTGATTAAATAAATAAAGAAATAGATGAGTGGTTTCAACGGTTCAAGAATGGTGATTTTGATTTCGAAGACCAGAATCGCGGTGGAAGAGAGAAGTTTTTTGAAGATGCAGAATTGGAGGCAATAATTGATCAAGATTCATGTCAAACGCAACAATAATTGTAGGATCAATAGGAGTGACACTAAAAGCCATTTCAAAACGCCTGAAAGTCATAGGAATGACTCAGAAACAAGGAAATTGGGTGCGGTACGAGTTGAAGCCGCGAGGTGTTTGAACGACATTTATTTACTTGTGAACAGCTGCTTGCAAGACAAAGACGGAAGGGGTTTCTGCATCGGATTGGGACTGGAGACGAAAAATGGGTTCATTACGATAATCCCAAGCGCATGAAATCATGAGGATATCCTGACAATGCTTCCACATCGACGGCCAAACCAAATATTCACGGTTCTAAGGTCATGCTCAGTATTTGGTGGGACCAGCTCGGCGTAGTGTATTATGACTGAAAGAATCACAGGCGATCGTTATCGAACGCAATTAATGCGTTTCTACCGAGCATTGAAAGATAAACCGCCGCAATACAACGAGAGAGAAGATGAATTGATTTTACTGCATGACAATGCTCGACCCCATGTTGCGAAAGTAATCAAGATATACTTGGAAACGTTAAAATGGGAATTCCTACCCCACAACCCTACCCGACGTATTCTCCAGACGTTGCTCCCACGGACTATCACTTGTTTCAATCAATAGCACATGGCCTGGCTGAACAACACTTCCGATCTTATGAAGAAGTAAAAACTTGGATCGATTCGTGGATCGCTTCAAAAGATGACCAGTTTTTTCAATTCGTACGCTGTCCGAAAGATGGGAGAAAGTAGTGACCAGCGATGGGCAATACTTTGAATTATAAATGTATAACCAGTTTTTTACAATAGAGCCTCGAATTTCGCAAAAAAAGTTTTACCCTTATGTATTTGTTGTATTATAATACCATTATTTACTTATCAGGGTTTCAACCATTCAGGTAGAAATTAAAAAAAAAATAGATTGTTTAATATGAAAAAAAGAAGACAATTGGCAACTACATCACAAAATCTAATTTGGTCTTCAAAACTTTGAACCCTTTGAGAACCTTGTAATCACAGCGTCCTCGTCAACATCAATGTCCCTATGAATGTTCAGGAGGACAAAATACTCCATAAAAATGGAAGCAAACTACTAAATATGTCGTTTTCCACTGAATCTTATTATTATCCTCTATGATAGAAAAACTTTATTCAAATCAACAGAATTTTCTCACACCAAAATATCACAGCGGTATATATCGATATTTTACTCTTACATATTTCGATACATTTCGATAGTGTCAGAAAATATCGATACAATATATAGATATCGATAGTTTTCTGACCTTTGCCCATCCCTAGTGTGGATTTGCCGAACGCAGTCATAACCATAAACAAAGATTTCTCTATGACCATAATTGTCAGTCAAACTCAGACGCATGTCTTAAAATTTTGTTCGAATATAAATCGTATATTGTATTCTTTAATAATGAATAAAAAATAATCGATATCAACCAAATTCTCAGATCTCATTTTTCCAGAAATGGCAATTTCTTTCTTTGAAGAATTTGGGAGAAATGAATAATCAAAATGTGAGCGTCAGTCTTTCAAGAAAGTTATTCATGCTTATAGGTTTGTAAAAAATTTTTAGAGAATATTGAATAATAATATAATCCCAACATTAAGATTTTAAATTAGCACATTTCTTCTTTATAGAGACATGTATGATGCATAAGTCCAAATTTAATTGATGATTGGGTGGGAAAAATTGACAAAAAAAGTTTATGTTTGTTAGTTAAGTTGTAATCCTTTTTATGGTCCTTTTTTTTGTTTATTTAATAGTTACAATAGACAATTATTAGCATATTTTTCTCTGAATTTCAACTTTGAAAGAAAATTTGTCATTTTATGTCTTGCCGATGAAAATATTGATATTCTTGTAAGTCAATTCAAAATGAATGATAGATATATTTTAAGGGCTATCATTCCATTGGATATTTACTTGTGAGCCCTAAAATGAAGTTACATTTATTCAATTGACTCATTAATAGAAATACTACCTGAAATAAAGAAATTGCATTCAATGTTTATTTTCAGTTTTGACAAATATTGAATTTACATAATCGTTCGATAAGATCTATGAAAAGACCTACAGTGAGATTTTTGTTTTAGGAATATTCAGTATAGCTGTAATAAACAAACTGAAAAGAGGCAGAATGAATAATAGATCTACCTTTCGGATACCCATATCTGAGAAATCAGGTTATAAGAAGTCCCTCATTTCCAAGGTTTATCAATACATTTTTCAGTTGAGCAGCAAATTATTCTTCTATTCCATATTTTGTGAAGAAATACAATATAATTGCAACAATTTGAAGGACCTATTGGAAATTCCTGACGAACTAAGGAGTTTTTTAGTATCTGAAGATTGTATTGATGCTATGTTATAGAACGAGACTTGTGGCTCTGGGTTTTACTCAGAAGTGAATTAAACAGGGCAATTTATGTCCTATATAGTAAATAAAATTTTGATAGATATAAGTTTCAAAAGATCAACAACTGATCATAGTATTTACATAAATCAAAAAATAACTGGCTTACTATTGTTGCATTGTACGTGGATGACTTTTTTGTTTTAACTAATGTTAATTCTGAATGAATTTTCTGATAGAAAATTTTATGATAAAGAAATTAGGGGAAGCTAAAAAATGATTAGGGATGAATATTACTAGAAATTATGGAAAAGGTAGTAACGCTATCGATTATATTCTTCAAATATGTATTGCAATAATTCAACATGTCTGATTGTGAACATGTGAAAACTGAATGGAATTTTAATTCAACAAAAGAGAGTTGTAATGATGAACCATATAAGAAATTAATAGGTTTATTAACATCTTTAGCAGTATTAACTAGTCCTGATATAGCATACTCTGTTAATTTCTTGAGTCAATTTAATAATTATCTCATTGTTGAACACTAGAAAAGTGCAAAACTCATTTCAAGATACAAAGATCATTGTTCAATTTTTACTTCAGTCAAAAGGAACTGAGTATTTGAAATCAGTACTAAAATTGTATCGGCCAATACTATTGACCCATATTAGAGGGTCCGATATCTACACTGACTTGATTTTTTCAAATGTTAACTTTGGATCTGAATCAATGAATAATTTAATTTCTACCAAAATGAAAAGCAATGAATAAATCAGTAGGATACAAATAGGTATCTACATTTTTATACAAATTTGATCATTCATTCATGACATGGAAATTTTCAATAAATAGTCTGCTTTTTAAAGTATTTTATACCTTCATTGAATTGCTGGAAAATTGATACCAATTTCGAAAGTGACTGCCATTTTAAAATTTTTCATATACTGAATGATCCTTCAAAATTTATTTCTGTCGTAACATTTTGACTAGTATTTCAACTGATATATTCCATACGTTATTGAAATCAATATCTTCAAAGTACTATTCAAAAGACTTATAATGGAATTTAGAAGAATATATCTTTCTCAATTTCATAGTCATATATGATATGATGCAGGAACAAAAGATCTGCATGGTCGCAGTTCCCGGAAGGCTCACCGAAGCAAAACGACCCCAGTTCAAATAATAATAATAATAATGATATGATGCATAAGTCCAAATTTAATTAATTCACATCTAAAGTGAATGTTATTTTTAGAAATATTCAGTATAGCTATAATAAACCAACTAAAAAGAGACATAATGAATAGATTTGCCTTTCAAATACCCATGGCCTATGTTACCTCATAAGCAATTACCTATAATATCTTATCTTGGTGAAACCTTTTTGAGAAATCAGGTTATAAGTTTGAGAGTCTCTAATTTCAAAGGTTTATTAATACATGTTTCAGTTGAGCGGAAAATAATATAACAGGGTATATATAGTTGCAATTATTAGTATGAAAGATTTGACTTATTCATTATAAATTCAACAGCACTGCACTCAAATTCTTCAAAAACGGAGTGGTCACTTATATTTTTGCACTCCTCTGTCGTAAAAGTGTATATTTTAGATATTCAAAAAACACATGAAAACTTTTGAATGTTATCTGACTAACTTGGCTCTTTTTTTCCAGTAATAACGCCAATTGTGAATTATCTATAAGGAGTTTTTCTATCTGTTTAATACTGTTTCATAGTAGCACAACTTTTACTCCAATCCAAGACTGAATTGATGAATGAAGCTTCTGTTCTCTTTGGTAGTTCCATCTTCTGTCGCAATAAATTCAAATTTTCACGAAAGGGAATGTAGTTTTATAGTTTGTGGAAAATAAACGAAAAATTCCTGAAATAAAGTAACATTCATCCAATTAATTCCAAATAATACAAACACTTAAAACAAACCTGAATTGAGGAAAATGCATTCGATGATATCAATGTTCATTTCCAAATTTTGACAAATATCTATCGAATTTTCGATTCGCCGAAGACTTTGCATTTTATCTGTCGGCATTTATTTAAATATTGAATAACAATTTTGGAAACTGCAAACTTTTTCAGGAACTTTCATATATCGAAATGGAATATTTATTATTAACATGACACTGACAGCCAAATTGTCCACAGATACCACAGAAATATGGGACTCGAAATGTCAAAATGATCCGAAACACCCCGTATACTCGAAAACCGCGGGGAGAATCGAAGGTTTGGGATTTTTCCCGGGATCTCCAGACGATTTTGAGGGGGGTCTTATTCTTGTCATTTTTGCTCTAGATGGTCCCGTTTGGGCTGTGATTTTACGTTTAAAGTTTGACGTATATGTGCAAGCGGTTTTATATATACTTAGACTCGCTCTGCTCGCCGAAGGGGCTCCGCCCCTTGGACCCCGTCACTATGCCGGTAGATCCTTCACTGGGTATCCCTCTAGAAAATAAAATATTTTTTTCGGAAACCTTGTATCGTTAGCAGATTTTAGACGATTCACTCGGTATCCTATGCTGATTCTAGGGTAGAATTCTATATGACTTCTTTCCTAGAACATACCATTTCGCCCTTGCTCACATGAAAATATTTGATGCAAATAACTTTCCATGACGACAAATCAAGGGCGGTCCTAGCCTTAAGTTTGAGGGGGTTCGCCGTTAAGGGTTTCGAGTTTTTCTATGGTACCAAATCCCAGATTACACCGATATCGAGCTTAACCTCTCAAAAATATTTATATTTAGATATTTATATGAATATTTATACAGGGTGTTTCAAGTTCGAAGGCCTATTAGACGTTTCTGGAGAACGGGGCCGATTTGAAATCTGAAAATTCAGAATATGACATTGTTCATGATGCCCTATTCAGCTAAAATATTTTAGAAGTTCTGGCACTTCCGGTTATACAAGAAAGATTTCCATTCTCAATTACTCTCTGCTAAAATTATTGCGTTAGTTCTCATAGTTTTCAAAATATTAAGAAAAAACCGTAAAAAAGAGAGAATTTCCATAGTCACTATCACGTGAATTATTTTCACTGTGAATATCCTATTCGTATACTCAATTCACTTTCACAAACTAGAATGATGTTGGAATATCGTGCATATCTTGAATTTGAAAAATATCATCACAGGGTGTTTCAAATATTGTGCCAAAAATTGTGAACAAAATTTGATCATAACTTTCGATTTTCAAATCAGAACCCTATTTTTTTTGTGATTTCGTTGAATTCTACGGTAAAAATAAGGGTAGTGTTCAAACATAATTATGCTCTCAAATTCAAATAATTGACAGGATCATTAGGACTACAAGCCATTTCGAAACGCCTGAAAGTCATAGGAATGATTCAGAAACAAGAAAAGTGGGTGCCGTACGAGTTGAAGCCGGGAGGTGTTTGAACGGAATTTGTTTGTTTGTGAACAGCTGCTTTCGAGGCAAAGACGGAAGGAATTTCTGCATCGGATTGGGACTGGAGACGAAAAACGGGTTCATTACGATAATCCCAAGCACTTAAAATCATGTGGATATCCCGGCCTTGCTTCCACCTCGACTGCTAAACCGAATATTCTCGGTTCTAAGGTCATGCTCAGTATTTGGTGGGAACAGCTCGGCGTAGTGTATTATGAGTTGTTAACTGAAACGATCACAGGCGATCGTTATCGAACGCAATCAATGCGTTTGTGTCGAGCATTGAGAGACAAACCGCCGCAATACGACGAGAGAGTAGATGAATGGATTTTACTGCATGACAATGCTCGACTCCATGTTGCGAAAGTCAAGATATACTTGAAAAAGTTGAAATGGGAATTCCTACCCCACCCGACGTATTCTCCAGACGTTGCTCCCTCGGACTATCACTTGTTTCGATCAATAGCACACAGCCTGGCTGACCAGCACTTCCTATCTTATGAAGAATTAAAAACTTGGATCGATTCGTGGATCGCTTCAAAAGATGACCAGTTTTTTCAATTCGTACGCTGCCCGAAAGATGTGAGAAAGTATAGTGACCAGCGATGGGCAGTATTTCGAATCATAAATGTATAACCAGTGTTTTACAATAAAGCCTCAAATTTCGGTAAAAAAATTTGTACGCTTATGTATTTGTTATATTATAATATATTTATTTACTTATCACGGTTTTAGCCATTCAGGTAGAAATTAAAAAAAAAAATAGTAAATCTATTGTTTCATATGAAAAAAAAAAGAAGACAATTGGCAAGTATAACACAAAATCTAATTTGGTCTGTGAACCCTTTGAAAACCTTGTAATCACAGCGTCCTCGTCAACATCAATGTCCCTGTATATGTTCAGGAGGACTAAACTGAATCCGATGCCAATATCGAAAAATCCAGAATAACACCATATGAACTACCATTTATTCATTTCGAAAATAAATTTGCCGAATTTTCTGCTCGAATAGCTGTGCGAAAATTATGAGTTTCCATACAGTTTTATAATACGTCATAATCTCAAACAATCTATTAATATGAATTTCCACCAAGTAAAAAACCGATCCCATCAAGAAGATCTGGCATACAGGCAACGTCGCAGATTATTTCGCATCTGACCATAGACCTAATATCCGTATTAGGATATTAGGTCTATGCATCATTGCATCTGACAAACGTTACGTATTAAACATGATGGCCGCCGCCATATATAAACAATCGATAAAACCATCGATTTTGACGAAAAAAAGGCATTTTTATGTCAGGGAAAGCTTGAAATGTGATTAATTAATCATTTCTAACGAGAATCAGTTGATAAAATACAAGAAAACTAGCTATTAATGTGGATAACCTCACCTTCATTAGGCCAATTTCACAATTAAAAAAAAAAATCACAATAAAAAAAAAAAAACTAGCTGGATTAAGGAATTTATGACAGCGGATTCGTGATCTAAGACCCAAAATAAGTAAGTCTGCAAAATTTCATCACTTTTGAATCATTATTAAAATTAATTCTATATAGTAAACATTGTTTTTCTTTTCAGAAGATGGATTATTTTCGTTTGTATGGCTAATTATACAGGATACTTATTTGTCGAATATCAATTAGAAGTATCTAGAGATGTTGGACCAATTCAAGTCTGAAAATTGAGATTAAAACTTCAAATTATTAACTAATTTGTAAAGAAATACACAATATTTGATCAACAATTATATAAGGTGTATATATATTTGAAGTAGTAATTAGACATTTTGAAATCTGAAATTCTCATTTCTCTAGAAATGGCAATTTCTTTCTTCTTTAAAAAATTTGGGAAAAATGCATAATCAAAGTGTGAGAGTTATTATCAGTGAATAGAAATACCACCTGAAATAAAGAAACTGCATTCAATGTTTATTTTCAGTTTTGACAAATATTGAATTTACATAATCATTCGATAAGATCTATGAAAAGACCTACAGTGAAATTTTGTTTTAGGAATATTCAGTATAGCTATAATGAACTGAAAAGAGGCAGAATGAATAGATCTACCTTTCAAAAACCCATGGCTTATGTTGCCTTACAAGCAATCATATTATTTAGGTGTAACATCTTTGAGAAATCAGGTTATAAGAAGTCCCTCATTTCCAAGTTCATCAATACTTTTTCAGTTGAGCAACAAATTATTCTTCTATTCCATAATTTATTAAGGAATACAATATATGATCAACAATTATATAGGGTGTATATATTTAGAATATAAGGAAGGACACTTTTTGAAATCTAAAAATTTGGTTAATAGTAGGTTATTTTCAATAATTTATAATATCGAAAGATCAATTGGACATTCCTGAAGAACTAAGGCGTTTTTAGAATCTGATTATTGTATCGATGAATTTTGCATACTTTTCTGTTGTATATTTCTTGAAGGTATAGGGACAAAAATGATTTTTATGGGTTCTGGTGAATGATCAAAGGGATACAGGTAACAATTTCATTAATACCAGTCGAGATGTAGTTATCATAGATAAGGTATGATATAGAAATTTCACTAGATAATTCTGATTTAGTGGAGGACATCTGAATGATGGTTCGCTACGTTATAGAGTAAGCTTGTAGCTCTGGGTTTTACTCAGAAGTAAATTGAACAGGGCAATATATATAGTAAATAAAATTTTGATAGATATTAGTTAAAAAAGATCAACAATTGAGCATTGTATCTACATAAAATCAAAAAATAACTTGCTAACTGTTGTTGCATTGTACATGGATGACTTTTTCGTTTTAACTAATGTTAATTCTGAATGAATATAATATCTGATAGAAAATTCAAATGATAATTTTATCATAAAGAATTTATGGAAAGCTAAAAAATGTTTAGGGCTGAATATCACTCCTTTGAAAACTCAATTGAAATTTGATTCAACAAAAGAGAGTTGTAATGATGAACCATATAAGAAATTAATAGGTTTATTAACGTCTTTAGCAGTATTAACTAATCCTGATAATGTTAATTTCTTGAGTCAATTTAATAATTATCTCATTATTGAACACTGAAAAAGTGCAAAATTCATTTCAAGTTGCAAGTAAAAAAAGGTCATTGTTCAAGTTTTACTTCAGTCAGAAGATGTGTTCAGTATTTGAAATGACTGCCTCGGTACTAAAATTGTATCAGCCAATACTATATACCCATGTTAGTGGGTTGATTTTTTTCAAATGTTAACTTTGGATCTGAATCAATTAATAATTTAATTTTTACCAAAAGCAATGAATAAATCAGTAGGATAGCATTTTCGAACTGGCCATAGAGCAACTATTCCTATAACGATTGAAAACTTTAGTGAAATAGGTATCTACATGTTTAATCATTCATTCATGAAATGGAAAGTTTTGATGAATAGTTACTTTTTAAAGTATTTTATACCTACATTGAATTGCTCGAAAATTGATACCAATTTCAAAAGTAACTGCCATGTTGAAATTCTTCATATACTGAATGATCCTTTAAATTTTATTTCTGTCGTAACATTTTGACTAGTAATTCAACTGATTTTTTATATGTATATCCTAGTATAGCTTTAATAAACAAACTAAAAAGAGACAGAATGAATAGACTTGCCTTTCAAATACCCATGGCTTATGTTACCTCATAAGAAATTTTAATTTCTTATCTTGGTGGAACCTTTTTGAGAAATCAGGTAAAAAGTTTGAGTCTCTAATTTCCAAGGTTTATTAATACATGTTTCAGTTGAGCAGCAAATAATATAATAGATAATATATAGTTGAAATTATTCGTATGGAAGATTTCACAACGACTTGACTTATTCATTATAAATTCAACAGCACTGCACTCAAATTCTTCAAAAACGGATGGGTCATTTATATTTTTGCACTCTCCTGTCGTAAAAGTGTATATTTCAGATATTCAAAAAACACATGGAAATTTTTGAATGTCATCTGACTAACTTGGCTCTTTTTCCAGTAATAAAGCCAATTGTGAATTATCTATAAGGAGTTTTTCTATCTGTTTAATACATGATCAGATGAAACTTCTGTTCTCTTTTGTAGTTCCATCTTCTGTCGCAATAGATTCAAATTCTCACGAAAGAGAATGTAGTTTTATAGTTTGTGGAAAATAAACGAAAAATTCCTGAAATAAAGTAACATTCATCCAATTGAATCAATAATTATACAAACCCTTCAAACGAACCTGAACTGAAAATGCATTCGATGATATCAATATTCATTTCCAAATTTTGACAAATATCTATCGAATTTTCGATTCGCCGAAGACTTTGCATTTTATCTGTCGGCATTTATTTAAATATTGAATAACAATTTTGGAAACTGCAAACTTTTTCAAGAACTTTCATATATCGAAATGGAATATTTATTATTAACATGACACTGACAGCCAAATTGTCCACAGATACCACAGAAATATGGGACTCGAAATGTCAAAATGATCCGAAACACCCCGTATACTCGAAAACCGCGGGGAGAATCGAAGGTTTGGGATTTTTCCCGGGATCTCCAGACGATTTTGAGGGGGGTCTTATTCTTGTCATTTTTGCTCTAGATGGTCCCGTTTGGGCTGTGATTTTACGTTTAAAGTTTGACGTATATGTGCAAGCGGTTTTATATATACTTAGATTTATTATATGTGCTGTAACCTATGAGAAATATCAATGATGATGAAAAAAAAAATTTTTTTTTCTTCTATTTTTCTTTCAAAAACTTCTCTTTTCCAATTCGAGAAATGGTATAATTTATTATAAAATGATATTGAATATGAAAAATGAATTATTATGTTAAGAGACGATTAAATATCAATCTTTGGGGTAATTATGTATTTGAGCTTCTGATGTTAGTATAATGGATGATAATAAATTTATTTCGTTTGGTGGAATGTCCTCCGAGATATTAGGCATAATACTTTCAATAGTGATATCTATAGGATTGCGGTGATGTTATTGTTGCTTCCATAAGTCCAATCTGATAATTTGTTTTTTTTTTTGTATTCAGGCATAATATTGCACATAAAATTCATCTAGTTCTTTTCTATCAACTCCTGTCTAGATCTAGGATCTTTATTTTTAATAATATGTTGTTTTGTTTTGTTTACTAGAATTTTGAGTTCGTGTTATTTGTTTCTTTTTATCCGCAATGGATGTGTTATTGTTATTTGGGCGAATGTAGCTTTTGTAATGGTAGGGTTGAAGGGGGGTAAATGAATTTTGTTCATTCGGTAGTAAAAGGAAATTTTTGTTATTTTCGTTGATCAATTGATGATTAGAATTATTCTTGTTTTTGAGTAATAAATCTGCTTCAAAATATGTGTACTTAAAGACTGCCATCAAATCTTTGATTTTCTTTTGACATTCGGTTCTTTGAATTCACATTGAGAATCATCATGATTATTAATTCCCACATTTTGTACATCTCGAGTGCGTATTACATAGTTTGGCACTGTGACCGTATCTTAAACAATTGAAGCATTGTACTACCGGGCTTACATATTGCTGAACTTCTAGAAATGTTATGGTATAAAATAATATTTGTTGGGATATTAGATTTTCTTGAAGTGAGAACGCACGATCTTGAATTAACATAAATAAATTTTTTCTGATTATAATCAAAAACTTTTCTTTTAAGTCTCCTAACTTTCAATATTTCCCATTCAGAGATCGCATTTTCTAAGATTTCCTCCTCATCGATACTTACATCTATATCTTTTATTACCCCCATTGAAATTATATATGTGGGTGGAATATATATTTCCCATTCATCAAAATTTGCTCCTTTTGCGAAAGTACATAAGCATCTTTATAGTTTGAAAATTCTATACCAATTTTATTTCTACCTTTTCTTTTTATATTTATAATTTTTAAATTGAAGTTATCATTTTCCTAAAGAAATTTACCTAATTTTAAAGGATGCAAATTACCTATGTTTCCTTTCTTTCCCTCAACGTAAACAGAAAAGGGACCTTCATCTCTTGGTAGATAAGAAAAAACTTGTTTTTCTCTAGCAGGTTGTTTGTTATTGTTTTTTATATATGAGATGTTCTGTGAAAGAGTTTGTATTTCATTAATCATTTCAAAATTTATTAATTTCTAATTCCGCAACCTTCGCCCGAGAAAATTCATTATTACCCAGATCATTTAATGTATTTATGGCTTTGGGTGTTAAATTTTTTGGAACCCGGGAATCTCCCGGTCCCGTGCTGTAGATGTTCATTTTGGCTGTCTGTATGAGATGGTTAGTATGAAACACTCACCATACACCTAAAGGAAATATCACAAACACTTAGGAGAATTACGTTCACTTTTAACAAAGGTTTAGGGAATATACGGAATATAACCTCCCCAATCAAAGTCAGGAACGCGAATCTTCATATTGATTTATATGCACAGATTAATTTTTACTTTTTGGCTAGTCTGCTTGGAAACAGATGGAATGTAATTGACTCTACGTATAACATAAACTCATAAAATCTCGTGTAACTCTTGAATTATTGAATTTGGGAGCATAATCATGTTTGGACACTACCCTTATTTTTTATCGTAGAATCCAACGAAATCATAAAAAAATAGGGTTCTAATTTGAAAATCGAAAGTTATGATCAAATTTTGTTCACAATTTTTGGCACAATATTTAAAACACCCTGTGATGATATTTCTCAAGTTCAAGATATGCACGATGTTTCTACATCATTCTAGTTCGAGAAAGTGAATCGAGTATGCGCATAGGATATTCACAGTAAAAATAAAAAGTAAAAAGGAAAACCAAAGTAAACTAACGATTTCATGTGACCCCAGACATAAAAAAAAGTCTGTGCAGTAATGAGAAACGACGAGAGAATAACTCAGAAATAAAAACTGAAATGGTATACAGCTATAAAAAGGAAAAACAATGTAAAAATGAATTACAAAGTAACCTTGAAATAATTATGGATTCAATATTTTTGATAATTCATTGTTACAAGTCACTTCAAACCACTTTCAGGTATCCAAATTCTTTAAAACTTCACTTTTACGTTCAAAATTTGTGCAGTAAAACTGTCTGCGCGAAAATTTGAAGTACACGTCTCAGTTTATTTTTTAGTGTTTTCGAATATTAAAATAGATTTTCAAAATTCCGATGTACCGAGGATTTAAGCGATTCATAATTTTTTATTAACCCGGACCTGGATTTTTAAGGCGGTTATTGCATGATACGTTTGGGCTCTCAATTAGGAACATCTTTGAATATGAAGAAAATATATCGGGTGGTTCGTTTGATATGGCCTCAGAAAGAAACGGGCGAAATTCATAAAACACCCTGTATCTCGGCTACGAAGACAGTAAGACCCAATAAATGGGGTATCTCCAGAACCGCCTTTGTGCCACCTATGCACCTGTGAAGTATTTCCGTTTCCCAATGAAACGCCCTGTATAATATCCATTTTAAAACGTTAAACAATTCTTAGTTCTGATAGATCGACCTTTCAATTCCTCGCGCACTTTGGTAGTGAGTTCTGGCAGCAAAACTAGGAACTGTTCGCTGTTTGTCTAGTCTACTGCAATATTATTCAGTGATTGACGGCATTCGTAGACTGACAAATTGAAGGCTAACTATACATGCGTTAATTGTGTCAATACCCGTCGATTTAGCTGTCTGCCAATCAATAAGAAGACAACCGTATTTACTGATGTGAATTGTGCAGCAGAACTTATTTTAGTTTATGTCAATTATTTCTGATTGAAGTTCGATTATTTTAAATTGTTTGCAGATACAACGCGTAGATGTCTTCAATTATATATGACCAAAAAACTGTGTAACAAAATCATAAAACCCGGTCTTTTCAAATTGGTGTTGTGTGTAAGCATTCAACTCTGTCAAAGTTGCGACTTTCGTCATTTTTAACATTGGGGGGATGTTCAAAGTGCAATTTATTTGAGGAGACACCAGCTTTGAATTGACTTTACAGGGTGTTGCTAAATTGGAGATACAAACGAATATAACAGATTATTCGTAACATAAAGAAATAAAGTCGTATAACATGGGTTCGCACCTTCCGTTCACAATATATTCAACTTAAATGTGGCATATATAGGGTGTTTTTTTCGAGGTATATAACTTTAAGTTGGCATTACTGTTCAAGATGGCGACCGATTTAACAGCTGTCAAATGATTAATTCTTAGTTTGGTTTGGCAATTCATCATGAATAGACCCACGCCTGAACAACGCTTGCAAATAGTGCAATTTTATTTCGAAAATAATGGTTCTGTGCGGAATACGTATCGCGCACTACGTCCATTTTTTTTTGTTTAGCGATGAAGCGCACTTCTGGTTGAATGGCTACGTCAACAAACAAAACTGCCGCATTTGGAGTGAAGCTAATCCTCAAATGTATGTCGAAACACCGTTACATCCAGAAAAATTGACTGTTTGGTGCGCTTTATGGGCTGGTGGAATCATTGGTCCGTACTTCTTCAAAAACGATGATGGCCAGAACGTTACAGTCAATGGTGATCGGTATAGAGCCATGATTACCAACTTTTTCATTCCTGAATTCAACAAACATGATGTCCAGGAGCTGTGGTTCCAACAAGACGGCGCAACATGTCACACAGCTCGTGCCACAATCGATTTATTGAAAGACACGTTTGGTGACCGCCTAATTTCACGTTTTGGACCTGTGAATTGGCCTCCAAGATCTTAATACCGCTAGATTACTTTCTGTGGGGTTATTTATAGTCATTGGTCTATGCGGATAAGCCACAAACCCTTGACCATTTGGAAGACAACATTCGCCGTGTTATTGCCGATATACGGCCACAAATGTTGGAAAAAGTAATCGAAAATTGGACGTCCAGATTGGACTACATCCGAGCCAGCCGTGGCGGTCATATGACAGAAATCATATTTAAAATGTAATGCCACAAGATTATCTTGTGGATAAATAAAATTCATGTCAATCGAATAATCCATCGTTGTTGTATTGCAATTTAAAGTTCTATAGCTCTAAATAAAACACCCTTTATAAGAAAACAAAGCGTTTGCGGGCCCAGATGTATAGGACATTTTAGTCTTCAAATTATTCAAGGAATCTCTCATTTTTTTTCGTACTTCCAATTTAGTAACACCCTGTATGAGGTAAGAACAATCGAATCGGTAATCAAAAAATGCTATTATTTCGGGTACTTTTTGGTTAAAACTTCGTTATAAAACCATTCTCGTTCACATTACAGATATGAGTAAATGTTGTCGTCAAAAATTTTTTTTCGATCATTATTTTTTATGATAGGAATTGAAAGCTATTGATTTGCATGACGTTTATTCTCAACGAGCCACAAAAGCAATGAAACTATCGCAATTTTAGAAGAATGGTCAGGGGCGTCGCCAGACATTTTAGCGCCCCGGCAAAATAAAATTTCACCGCCATTGCTTTGGCTGATTTCAATGAATTTTCTTTAAAGGAGCCTCTTTTATTCCTCTGAGGCTTCTTTTCAATTTCATATGAAATTGTATTTTTTTACTTTAAATCACCTTGTCAAATTTATCGAATGACGTTTTGTCTTTTTCATTGAAAAACGTCCAGCATCTTTTAAAAATACGACACTCTATTCATAAGTCTACCTACCTATAGTAAGAAGACGATGTAGTTCTTAAAGGTGCGAAAAGTTTTGACTTTGCGCCCCTCCAATTTGGCGCCCCGGCAAAATGTCGGGTATGCCGCTCCTGGCGGCCCTGAGAACAGTTTCCTGCTCGTGTGACCACAATATCCAAAAAAGTTGGAGCTGATATCCTCCATCAAGGGTCTTGTGAAGAGCTGGGATTTGTACCAGAAACGTTTTGTTCTTCAACCTGACGAATTTCAAAGAAGCTCGCCCCATTTGGTAAGTAATCACTCATGACCGCAATTTTACATTATTGTCAAATATCTCGCTGTCGCTCCACCTTCATATGCAAGCAAATACAGTTTTCATTTTCTCTACAATACTACTGGGTCATCAGAAGTAACATTTCCTGTACGTGTCATTTCTCGAAGAGGTGATCACAATTGGCCACCGGGATCTTGTGATGCAACATCTTTAGATTTCTTTCTTTGGGGCCACGTGAAAGATAAGGTCTACGTCAATGATCCACAATTGATTCGAGACCTCAAAGATGGAATTGGTGAAGATATCGAGGACCAGCTAGTAATATATGTTGTCATATAAATTCAAGATCTGACTATTTTAAAATTTTAAGTTTTTAGGTCTTTTTTCTGTTCAAAAGATATGTAATATTATTAAAAATATTAAATATTATTCCATCATCAGTGAGTTTGTATCCTTTCCACCAATTCGCACATTTTTGGCTGTATGTCCTCGATAACGAATTCCATCTTCAAAGTTTTGAATCGATTGTGGAGCATTGTCATATAGATCTTACCTTTCACGTGGTCCCAAAGAAAAGAATCTAAAGGTGTTAAAACACAAGATCTAGATGCCCAATTGTTAAACTTGATTCTTCTTTGAATTTCAAGGTCCATTTGGAAAATTTGCGTACGAAAGTCAAGTCGAGGAATAATATTCTTCAAAAATTAGCTGGTTCTTCATGGGGTGCCAGCATTCTTCCTACGGCAGTTTTGGCCTTGGGTTTTTCTGCTGCTGAATACTGTTGTTCTATCTAGTTCAATAGTGCTCATGTTCATGAAATCGATGCACAGCCTAACGTTTCTATGAGAATTATCAGTGGAACTATTAGATCTCTACATCTTTACATTGGTGCTATCACATATAATATGTACGTCCGCCTTATATTCGTAGACAGGTTGCAGTCAAGAAATCTTGGGATAAATTTAATTTCTACCTGAACTTATTTCCAATTGTATCTTATCTCCCATATACCAGAACTACCAGATTGAAGCCATGCAAACCTTTATGGATTGATACTTTCCTTTAATTGGATGAAAGTGACAAGGAAATTTGGAGTTCTTGTAATGACTTCAACAAAAGTCTAATCGTTGATCCTACAGAGAAAGTTTCAGGTTTCAATCTACCATTGAATATTTGTCCAATTCATAAATTTCATGGTGGTTTCAAAGCTATCCATTCAGTTTCAGATTTTTTTTAGAATGGGTCGCTAACTTTAAATCAATATAATGGAAACTAAACTGCTCCACATGAGTTAGGGATATTGACTTAAATTGCAAAAAAATATAGTTTAAATGAGATTTTTGTGATGAAAATTCATATTAATATGTTTTCAAGTTGCAGGAATAAAATTAATTTTAGCCTATAGGCCCGCAGCGTATACAGAGTGGTTAGAAAAAATTGAGTAAAATGACGAAATTTCATTCTCAGAGAATTCAAGCATTTTGAGACTATCAATACAATGTATGGCCTCCACGGGCATCAATAACAGCTTGACATCTTCTTTGCATAGTGCACACGAGGTTGTTGAATATTTCTTGAGGATTTCTTGGTTCCATAGACGGGGCAGAAGCTCTCTCAGATCATTTAAGGATTCTGGGGTAGGTTGATGATTATCTAATCTTCTTTGGAGCATATCCTAGTTTGTTCTATGCAATTCAGATCTGGTGAGTGCGGAGGTATTGGTAAATGTGGATAGCTCCTCGCGCGTATTCTCAACTATGGCTGCACGGTGCGGTCTAGCGTTATCGTCTAGAAATTGAAAAGTTTCACCAATAGCAGCGTGAAAACAACATTATCAATGACATGCTCCTTATAGTGGAAGGCGGTCATATTCCCAGGACAAATGTGTAGATATGTGCGCCCGTTGAAACATATCCCGGCCCATACCATAACACTACCCCCTCGGAATGGATGGACTTCTTGGACATAGCGACGATTACGGGGTATGCGTGGGATTGTCCATACTCTTATTCGTCGAGAATCTGAAAATCGTCTACATCTGGATTCATCAGTGAAAAGGACACTACGCCAATGATCGTTCCAATATGTTGCCTTGCCCATTCCAGTCTTTGACGCTTATGGTCACGTGTTAATGGAACTCCTCTTAATGGACGTCTAGAACCTAGATTCACCTCTACCAAATGGCGTCTATTGTTTTCGATGAAAACTTGTACCTCATCTGCATTTTGAAGAGTATTCCGTAGCATTCTACACGTAGATGTAGGGTTTCTTCTCGCCGAAACGGTGCTCAAACGATCCTGAGCAGGTGTTATTTTTCGTCGACCACCAAGCCTTGGCCTTTCCAACACGGAACCTGTCTCCCTGAACCTATTCCAAAGTCGAGATATCCACTTTGGCTGACTTGGAGCCTTTCCGCTACAACAACCTGAGTTAGGCCACCCTGTAGCATTCCGATAGCCTTATTAGCCTTAGCGTTTGTTAATTTACGTCTTGGCATTTTCAGAAAACTCGTTTCAAATCGAAGCCGTTGATAAACTGACTCCATTTCAAAATAAGAACATTCATGAAGCGTATGCAAAGAACAAAACTTCAGAAAAAAGGCGACCAGATTGACAAAATGTCTCATACTGATTTTTATTGGATCGATTCAAGTTGTTATTGAGTTTTAAATGATTTTACAGAGATTTTCTCGAAGATTACATACTTTTCAAAACGATTGATTACGATATCCCTAACTCTTGTGGAGCAGAACCTATATTACATTTATTATTTCTTTCTGGTCATATATTTTCTTTCTGAATGGAAATTGAAAGAGGACTCCCAAAGCTGATGTCATCGATGTCTACATGCGGTCTAGCACTTCCACTCTGAACGTAGGTAGGAGCCAACCAGAGAAGATGTTCGAGAAAAAAAATTTGTTTTTCGAGAAAGCAAAACCTTGCTAACATCGATCAGGTTGGACAACATATTCCAAGTCGGATAGGCTAGACGTTGCTCTCTGGAAATTGATAAGTAGCGTAACGTCTAAAAAAAAATCATAAAATCCCATTGGCTCCATGCCCAATATTATCGTACAGAGGCAATGCACCGTCCCAGCCTCTGATTAGTCTTCTCTTCTAATTTCGACCGTTTCATAGCAGAACACCACGCGGTTTCCGATGCTAATTTTTTTTATATCGGTTTAGTGTTCGCGATTTTTTCCATAAAAGCGGAAAGTTGGTTGGAATAAGAATATTCACCAGTTTTTATGGGGGTAAGTTTTAGTTTTGTAATATTAAGAAATCTGAGTTTTTGCTTGTTGAAAACTGACAATTTTTGAATCTTAATCGATTAAATGTGAAAATGTATCGGAGATAGTTCTGGATTTATTGAAGGTCAAGCGGCGATCTTTCAGCTGTTTCACGTTGTGATGATTTTTTTATAGCCTGTACCTATCTCTGTTTGAAAAAATAAATCTCAAGCTGACCCAGTTAACATCAGTTTTATCACAAAGCATAGGTAAAGGCATTTGGATTTTCATACTGATATGTTATCAATCATGTATCTGAATATTTTTGGTGAATTTTCAGCTTGTTTTTTTGAAGTACCAATCAAAATATCGTTCTCATTTCAATCATGCAGAAGTTGAAAAGTAATTCTATCCAAAATATTTTTATTACGCCAATTTGAAAATAGATCATTTACCTACATCAGAAGCAGCTACTTCTGAGTATTCTTATTCATTTTTATTCTTAAATATTTGAAGAAATGAAGAATTAGAGGAAATTTGCGAACTCATTCATTAATTGTTGGATAATATTCCAGTAAATATTATTGATATTCAATGAACTCAACCTTATAAGTAGAATATTTACCAGTTTATGGAGGTTAGTTTCAGTTTTGTCATAATAATTAAAAAAAATTGAGTTTTTGCTTGCTGAAAATTACGATTTTCGAATCTTGATCGATTCAATGAGAAAATGTATATGAGATAGGTCTGGATATATTGAAGGTCAAGCGGCGATATTTCCGATGTTCCACGTGGAGATGATTTTTTATAGCCTGAACCTATCTCTGTTTAAAAAAAATAAATAAAATCAAGTTGACCACATTTATACCTATCACAGCTGTTTTGCAAAAAATACGTATATCCACCTACATGTACCTAAGCAAAAAGGCATTCGAATTTCTATACCACGTGCACTTGTCATAATATTTATTTGAGTATCTTTGGTGAATTTCATGGAAAGATTATTTATGTCTTTTGAAAATATAAATCAAAATTTCCTATTAATTTCATTCATGTAAAAGTTGAAAAATAATTCTAACCAAAATATCTCTAGTTGAATTGTTCCTTTTCCTTATCTTTACACCAATTCGAAAATGGAAACATTTGCAATAGCAGCTAATTTTATAATAACTTCAGAGTGTTCTTATTTGTTTTGAAGAATTTCGTTTTTGACCCGAAAATTTCAAGAAAGGGAAAATTAGAGAGAATTTGAGAACTGATTAATTAATTTCTGCTAATAGTCCAGTAATTATTGTCGATACCTAATAATTTCAATTCTGAACTAACAATACCTAATCTTCACTTTTTTTCCATTAGTGCGTTTCCGGAAGAATAGTAGTGCATAAAACTTACAATCCTACACTGTGACGAAGTGATTGATCAACTATTGTTTTGTATGATTGAATAAATTGAGGAGAAAATTTGTTCTGACATATTTGCAGTTTGTTTTTTATTGTTGAGGGAAAATTTTTCACGAATCATTTTTCAAAACTTCCTGAAAAGTGATGAAGTATAGAAAGGAAAATTCATGGACATGAATTGAAAACAATTTAATAATAACTTTTTCGTAATCCATGAGAAACTATAAATACCCATTGGAACATTGCTGGTGAAAACCTCGATGAAAACTTTTTCCATTATGAGATTTTTTGACTTTGTAGCATATGAAATAAATAAGTTTGCTTCTTCAATAAATCTGCATTCGTATAATTTCTTCATCTATCGATACCATATGGCTGAACTTGAAAATTTATTTGCGGCTTTGACTGAGGTGCGAATAACCTTGAACCCAAAATATATTATCTTTTAAAATCTCGATAACTTTTTGGAGGTATTCAGTTCTCACATTTTCAGGCCATTCACTTATTTTTTAGAATATCCAAACTGTAAAGCTATTGAGGAAAAACTGAATACGCACAAGAAGATTTATTTATCACAGGTTTTATTTCTTTTAATATTAAACAGCGCTTTCAATGTTCACTGAATAGATAACAATTGTTTGATGCACAATAACTTCTTTCGATCTCTGAAATCAGTAAGATCTGTGGAGAGAGAAAAAACGTAATTTGAAATTAGACGAAGTTAATCGAATATTCGAGACTTTTTTGTCGCTTATTTGGCAGAACTGTCCCCTCTGCTTATACTTATCCAGATTTTGGATATGCAATTAGTTAACAACGCTTCATTTTTTTAGTTCAACGCATCTGTTATTGATGGATAAAAACATATACTAACATGGGCGCCCGCAGGGGGGAGGGCAGGGGGGGCCATGGCCCCCCCTGAGATTTTGATTGCCTCATTTTTCAGCACAACTCTCTCAATATTATTTTCTCAATCCAAAGGGCAAGGAAAAATGGAAAATGATGGATTTACAACAATTTTCCGGTTTTCAATGGAATTAGTATACATATACATATTGAGCAGATTCAGCTGAAGATTACTTCGCATATTCAGATCATTTGATTTCTGCCCTTGAAACGAGATTCTCGAAAGAACATGTAATGCTTTTTTCTTTGTTCAATTTTTTGCCAAAGAATTCGAAATTACTAGATATTGAATCTTTTTTTTTGCATAGCCCTTCCCCCTCTTATGAATATAAATACAGAAATAGAAAAAAACGGAATACTGATGTCGCCTATACAATCATGGACGTTTTTCAATAATTTTCATTTTGCCCCCCCTGAGAAAAATTTCTGCGGGCGCCCATGTATACTAATTACGTATTCTAAAACATACGTATTTTTTAGCCTTCGTTTTTTGCAACTAAAATCATAATATTTTTTCAATATTAATGAAAGAAAAGAATAGTTATCCCTTCAAACATCTAACAATTTTTGGTGTGAAAGATTATTTAATGTTTCAACCACTGATGTCTTTATGGGATATATTATTATATACACCTTTCCGTTCTTTCAAAATGAAAATCATTTTTGATATACTTCATTATTTTTGATGCTATTTTGGGCACTTGTTCATATATACAGGGTGTTCCAAATTTAGTCGGTACCATTGCCAACTCCGTTATTATTGATGCTATGATGTCGGTTAAATGGGCAAACTGGTAGCATTTTTAGTGGCCTTCTCGATGCCGAAAACAAAACAAAAATTGACAGTCGCGTTGTCATGATATTTCATAAAATGATATTTTTTTTCAATGGAACACTCATATTTTTCATGCATTTCGTAATAACATTCTCAACAACAAAGCTCATTTCACTTTTTTTCGTAAAGTTGAAAAAAAGACAGTTTTATTAATAGGAAACATTCATAACAAACGGATTTGATAAAGCGCTATAAAATATCGGGTAAATGTTCAAAAACACCGCCTTCTTATTGAACACATATTTGCGCCCTTCTATTGACACTATTGATTCACAAAATGAATTCGGCTAGTGGAATGGCTTTAAGATGGAAATTTATCGTTTTGTCTATTAATACCGAATAGCTTAGTGGTGTCAATTAAGTGGTGCTACATGATGATCACGGGCTTCACGAGTTCACATCACAGTGCAATTCTTTCTTTTTACTGTCTGATTTTGCTATTAGTAACAAAATATTGTCATTCGTATAAGTACACAAAATGGGTGTTTGGACAATCATGAGGTTTTATTCGCCAAAACAAAGAAATTTTTTGTACTAGAGAAAGAAATAAATATTTCCAAATAAGTCGCTCATTGTTGGGAATGTTATAACGAATCGATATACACGAACAAATATAGGGTGTTTCATTGAAAAAAATATCTTTTTATGAAATATTAGTACAACGCGATTGTCAATTTTTTGTTGGTTTTCGGCCTCGAGAAGGCCACTAAAAATGTTACCAGTTTGCCCATTTAACCGACATCATAGCATCAATAATAACGGAGTTGGCAATGGTACCGACTAAATTTGGAACACCCTGTATATATGAACAAGTGCCCAAAATAGCATCAAAAATAATGAAGTATATCAAAAATGATTTTCATTTTGAAAGAACGGAAAGGTGTATATAATAATATATCCCATAAAGACATCAGTGGTTGAAACATTAAATAATCTTTCACACCAAAAATTGTTAGATGTTTGAAGGGATAACTATTCTTTTCTTTCATTAATATTGAAAAAATATTATGATTTTAGTTGCAAAAAACGAAGGCTAAAAAATACGTATGTTTTAGAATACGTAATTAGTATATGTTTTTATCCATCAATAACAGATGAGTTGAACTAAAAAAATGAAGCGTTGTTAACTAATTGCATATCCAAAATCTGGATAAGTATAAGCAGAGGGGACAGTTCTGCCAAATAAGCGACAAAAAAGTCTCGAATATTCGATTAACTTCGTCTAATTTTAAATTACGTTTTTTCTCTCTCCACAGATCTTACTGATTTCAGAGATCGAAAGAAGTTATTGTGCATCAAACAATTGTTATCTATCCAGTGAACATTGAAAGCGCTGTTTAATATTAAAAGAAATAAAACCTGTGATAAATAAATCTTCTTGTGCGTATTCAGTTTTTCCTCAATAGCTTACAGTTTGGAAATTGTAGCATCCTGAAAATACGCTTTAAAAATATGACTGACGTAGGAAATATTTTGTTTCGATTATTTCGTATGAATGATCCTAAATGTTGTCATGTCCAGATGTGCGAAATAATATTTTTATGTATATGAACGTAGATGGATATATTTAGATAATAATTCAATTCACGTTGATCGTCTAATAATTTTCCATTGAATTTAAAAAGAGAAACTGATCTATTGACGTAAATCGAAAAATAAAATATCAAATATCTGACCGTCAAAATAGTTTTTTTTTAATGAAACTATCACAGATATTCGCAAGTTCATATGGAACAGGTTACTACTTTATTGCTTTGACCTCTGCAGGTGTGATTTTTTTTACTGGAAATCATAAAAATAATACGCATACGAGAAACAGATTTGAGTTAAGAATTTTCATGAGTATTATCATAAGGGCATATGATTTTTTAGAAAGAAAAACGAAAAAACACGTTGATAAGTAATATTTCAACAAGAAGCATGAGTTGCACCTGCACGAATGCATTATGTTACAAAATATTACTTTGTATTGGGTTTTTTCGATTTTCTTCACAGGAAAAATTAAATGCCCGAGTGGTATTTGACAAGATTATATCATGAAACCATATAATAAGTTGTTATAAAAGGAATTGTAATTTTTTGTAACAACAGCTGTCAAGTTTTTCCGCGGGTAAAACAAGAAAAAAAGTCAGGTGAAAACAAGGTTTTTTCCTTGTAGCATGTGCCTTGCATCATTTTAGAGACAGGGTGTCAAAGTAATAAGGAAAGCACTTCCATTCCATTTCCGACAGAAAATTGGAAAAATTCAGACATTGTGACGAAAGGTTAGAGTGATCTGTTCAGGCAACGAGTGCTAAAACAGTTCAACAGGAAACAGTAGTTAATGTTACACTATCGTAGAAAAGACAATATTTATTATTTATGTCTTGGGTGGTAAGTGCTGGCCTAAATATCACTTTCCGCGCTAGTTAAAAAAATAGTTATGAACGTTACGAATCATTCAAATATGAACGTTTTGCGTCCTGAACTTAACTTCAGTTCTGATATAGTTATTTCTGTAATTCTGTGGTTATTCCGTTCATTCTTCCACATCTTGTAGAACAAAATCGTGCGAGAATATATCAGAAACGCACAGTTTTCATGGTTATATTTTATTATTCTATGGTGGTACTCCGAACTTTCCGCCACGGCTTTATCTGTAAATTCATCAATTTGCCTTAAGAAAATCAGTTCTGCCAATCAACATTTTTCAATGCAAAAATCACTAAAATATATTTATGGAAATATTTCATTAATTTCAATGAGAATGCAATGAATTAGAGAAAATAATGTATAATACTCGTACAGAAGGCTCATTCTACCACTCGTTCATTCCAAAACTCGCCACTTCGTGGCTCGTTTTTGAATTTTGAACTCGTGGAAGAATATCAATGCCTTCTGCACTTGTATTATAAATAACTATTATAATACAAGTGCAGAAATCATGTGTATTCTTTCTCGAATTCAAAATTTAACTCTCATTTAGAAATGAATGAGTGCATTGAAAATGTTGGTTGGCAGAACTGTTTTCTTATCACAAATTTGACAGATAATATATAAATCCGTGGCAGGAGAGTCTCTAGCTAGTACCAACATATAATAATAAAATGCAACCATGAAATCAGTGTGAAACAGATATTCCAGCACGATTTGCCACAGAATTAGATAAACTGTTATCCTATATGTCAATATTAGAAAAAATAATGTTCACTGGTTGTTTTCGATATACATAACAGCTTACGATCTTCCGGTTTCTAAAAGAGTCTTACTACCCAATTATAAACGCGGAGTTTTCAGAGCGTGAAAAAAATGGAGCGAGTTCAAGGATTTTTGCACGATCGATATACTCTCCCACAAAGAAAAAACAACAAATTAAGTTAATCGTGCATAAAAACGGCACGAATATAAACATCGCATTAACCAACAATTAAATTAATAAATCCCTTCTGAATCGATCCCATGCGAAATAGAATGGAGAGGAAGATCGTTTGTAAAAATAGGCTAGTGTAAATTCGATGGTCTATTTCCATTCAATTCCGATCTAGTGAGCGGTTTGTTTGATAGTTGCGATTTTTTTTTTTGGCATCAAGGATCATTGGACCTCAGCGACCGGCCGAGCTTCTAAAAAAAGTTTTATACTCGTTGTCGGAGGGTACCTGACCTTCCATGCGATGTAAACGAACTTCGGATTTTCCGCTGTCAAAATAATTCGATGTTGTTCTCGCAGCAGTCGAGTGACTAATTGAAATGACAGACGTTCCGCTTCAAGTTACAAGGTGCGCCACAAATATTACGAAAAACAACTGTCTATTTTGAAAAGGGAAACTTTGTAATAAAAAATGTATGTGTGTACGTGAAGTATTGTGTGAAGTAACATAGGATCAATAAAGTGCCGGCTTCAGGTCATTTTTGGCCCTAGCCACAGAAAATCTACACTACTCTTTGCTTCTCTCTGGGTCGGCGCGAGTAATTTTGGCATAACATTCTTTGGTGCCTCTGCTGAAAAAAAAAACAACAACAAAAAAAACACCACCCAAAAAAACATGATCCGATGATAATACAGAACTTCCTTCCTCCGGTGAAGAATCTTGCAATTTTGTGTCAAAAAAATTAATAATAATAATAAGCAGCATTGAGAATAAAGGAGGCAGGGGTCTAACGGACATCATGGAACTTGCTTATTGGCAGATAGACAGCCTACGGAAATACTTCAGAGATCAAGCAAGAACATCAGAGTTCTACAAAATACTGTGTGAAGCAGACGAATCAACACCTTTATAACTTCACAAGGAGCAATTTTCATACAACCACCAGACAAACCAAGAAAAAGTGCAAAGATGGAGAGAGAAGCCCCTGCATGGAAGACATTTCAACGAGGTGAACCAGGACAATCCAACATATCACGGGAGGATGTCAAATGTTTGCAGGAGATTAATATAAAGAGAGACACTATCCAGAAGGACAGATACTACACCAAAAATTAGCAACCATATTAAAACTAATTCATTCTGAAAAAATGCCATATTACAAGTACCGACCGGAGACCATCCTGGAAAACGAACGCTGTAAGCTGTGGTGGCATCCTACGGTTTTGACTGGTAGAACAGTCCCTTACAACAGACCAGATATATTACTAGTCGATAAACATCAAAAGACAGTATTACTCATCGATGTAGCAATACCAAATAACAACAGCACGAGTCAAAAGGAGGTCGAAAAAATTTCAAAATATAGGGACCTCCAATTCAGATAAAGCGTCAGTGGGGAATGATATCAACGAAAACTATTCCAATTATCATCTCAACAACTGGAATAGGACCCAAAAATCTCAAGAGGATTATCAAGCAACTAGGACCTAGAGAGTATATGTATATGTATTATAATGCAAAAAGAAACTATCAGGAATGTCAGGCTGTAATTGAAGCATTGAGTTCAAATGTCATCACTTCTAAAATGGAATTGAACTGCCGAAGAAAACTCAACGAAATATGCAAGAATAACAAAGTCTGGTTTGACTCTACTATGGGTACCAGGGCACTGTGGGGTTGAAGGAAATGAAAGAGCTGATGAACTTGCAAAAAGTGCATCAAGGTTAAGACCTGCTGGACCTGAGCCTTTCTGTGGGATAGGGAAAGACCAATATAAAGCTCCAGTCCAGCTATGGGAGTTGAACAGCAGGACAATCCACTGAACTAACACTCCTAGACTTGTTCAGGCAAAGAAATTCGTGAAGATTTCACCTACCTACGTCAAAAAGCTCCTGGAGCTGTCGCGAGCCGAGCTTCGGGTGATGGTGGGACTGCTGACGGGGCACTGTCGGTACAAACATCATTTGTACCGTATGGGAAAGTCAGCAGACGAGATTTGCAGGCTCTCTCGGAAGCAGAAACCGCCGAACACTTGATATGCAAGTGTCCGGAGCTGGCTGGCCTAAGAACCATTCACATGGGTAAGCCGGTTCTGGATACCGGAGAGGTAACGGCCAAGGCCCCTAAGGAGGTTGTCAATTTTATTAAAGTCGTTGACGACCTCCCTGGGTTTCTATAAATGAGTAGGGTAGTGAACAAAAGATCTGCAGGGTCGCAGTTCCCGGAAGGCTTACCGAACCAAAACGACCCCAGTTCAAATAATAATAATAATAACAAAGTCTAGTTGATCTGGATTCCAAATCTCTCGGGAATTAAAGGAAATGAAGAGGTCAACACAATTGTCAGAAAATGAGCACTAGCTCCTTTCACAGGCCATGTGGCATGGATAAAAGTATCTAGAAAAAAGAGTTTCAGTAGAAGGAAAAAACCCAAGAAGAAACACTCTGGCGGAATCTTCCAGGGTTGGATTATTCCAAAAAAACTTTCTTTGAAACTTTGATACTGCGATATCTAAGAAGTATCTAGATTTTAGCAAGAATATGCTGCACCTCCTCACTTTTTTTGTGTCATGCGAAAGATAAGGTCTATGCCAATGTTGCACGATCGATTGAAGACCTTGCAGATGGAAATTATTGGAGGAAATACAACCGCAAATGTGCAAATTGGTCACGGAAAAATTCATGAAAAGAATATGCAATTGTTAATGACATAGCTTCCGCTTGAACATGAAATGAACATGCATTGATTTCTCTTGAAATATATTCGGTTTTTTTCAATATCAAAATGAATCCTCTTATCGATAACCCTAAATGACTAACTTCTGAGATTTAAAGGGATAACCTAATCTCGAAAATAACCGATCTCAAAACCGTTCTTCGTTCTCCAAAGGTCAAATACACTCACCGGCAAAAACACTCGGTCACCTAAAATTTTGCTGAAGTTTGTTGTCCTAGAACGTTCGTAATTTTTCATAGATTTCAATTGTTTTCACGCCAAATTTGGTATTAAAACAAACCCCAGAAAAGTTTTTCGAAAATGTTGAGAGCTTATTTATACAGGGTGAAAACAAAACAAGTATTTGTAGTCCAATTTCTTAACACCCTGTGGAAGTATGGCGAATTTGTAGAGTTTACGCTTAGTTTATACAAAAATCATTCTTTTCACCATCTTTCAATTTTTATTTCACCTTGATATCTTGATTTCTTTTGAAGATACATATTTTCATAAAAACCTGGAATTGTTTTAGGAAAAAATTTAATTGCTAATGTTTTAATATTCAACAGACATTCGACACAAAAGAAAACAGTTTTCAATATTCCGTATGATCATCTCTAGCGGAAATAACTGCTCGCAATCGTAGAGACATCTAATTGGTAAGACGAATAATGCGATCTTGATGAATTGCGTCATATTCAGATTGCAACGCAAAACGCAGCTCGTCAAGTGTTTCGGGTATTATAGGATGATGACAAATGTTACTTTGAATCTCATCCCTGAGATGGTCAATCGGATTCAGATCCGGGCTATGTGCAGGCCATTCTAATCGTTGGATATCAACCTCATCGAAATATTGGTTAACAATATTTGCTACATGCGGTCTTGCATTAAAATGAAGTCATTTCCAACAAATGGGACATAGGGAACTACAGCTTCCTGAGATCGTCCTATATGTAAGTTTGAGTATTTAGAGTTTAATAATTTAATAGTTCGGTACTTGCTGTTCTTGATATACCAGCCTGTTCCTTAATAGAGCTTGGTGTGTTTATAAAATTCCAGGCTTTTATTTGAATACGTGTATCTACAAGATAAATCAAGATATCAAGGTGTAATGAGAACTGAAAGATGGCAAAAAGACTTCCAGGGACCATGAGCGTGAAATCTACGCATTTCTCGAACTGCACAGGGTGTTGAAAAATTGAACTACAAATACAGGTTTTTTTTTACCCTGTATAAATATGCTATCAACATTCTCGGAAAACTTTTCTGGAGTTTGTTTAATACCAAAGAATTTATCTTTAATTTGGTGTAAAAACAATTTAAGTCGATAAAAAATTACGAAAGTTTTTGGATAACGAACTTCAGTGTTTTTGCCGGTGAAGTCCAGTAAAAAATTCAATTCAAAGCCATTTCGACTGTTATTTATAAAATTTCTATTTTTAATTTTTTTCGATGCAACTGTTGAAATTTCACGGACAACTCTGGACAGATCACAAAGATCACAGAAAACAATAAAACAAATCATGGAAAAGCAAATTAGCTGAGGCTCTAACATTGGAGAAGGTGTAGCTATAACAATTTCTCGTTCTAATCTGTCCCAGCTTGTCCATATATTTCAATTAGCAACAGTTTATCGGCTGATAAAAGAAAAACGCTAACATACATTTTGTTCTTCTCCTACATAGTTTTCCACATCGCCTTGAAATATAAAATATATTTGACGTAAAATTGGCGAACCGGTCGTTTCATGGCTTGCCAAGACAAGACATCCCGACGCTATTAATATTAAATCCTTCAATTTATAACTTTTTATAGTAAATACTGTATTCGTTTCATACACTGACGTTACGTTTGATTATGTCATGATTTTTCCCGTGAAAAAAAATCATTCACACCATCTTGAACTCACCGATCTGTAATAGGGTCATTCATGTTCGTTACTTCCTATCACCGTACGAAAATAGTAACATTTCGAATCAAAATAGCAGGCCGCGAGAAAATTGGCATAGGCAATGGCCTCGAACGAGAATTGTTATGGTATCTACTTGAAGATCGGATTGGTGTTGTTCAACTTTTTGTGTACAGGTTGATTTTACTTTTCTTTGTTACTTCCTGCACGAATTCTATTATGTTCTATTTGAGTTGGTATATTTGAATTTTATTATTTAGTTTGTAGAGTATCCGTGGTCTGGGAGGGCAGAAATAAAAACCATATCATTATTTAGTCGTAATTATTCGTTTGCTATTAAAATTTTGCTGGATTTCTATTAAGTTTTATGTTCATCAGTTATATACATAGGCGTACAACCTTGTTTCCGCCGTTTCTTTCCGAAATCCGGGGCATTAATGTAAAAAACTGTTTATAAATTTATGACTCAAAGTATTGTCCACCTCTGTGGTGGGCAGTGCTGCCAACCCACTGAGCTCAAATAAAGGTAGATAGAGGTTCAAAATTTAGGTAGATGTTGCCAAATTTAGGTAGATTATTTTTTCCTTCTTTTTAGGAGTTTTGAAAGAACTGAATCCATAGAATTATACTTTATCAATGATAAATATTGATGAATTAAAAAAAAATATAAGAATTTACATAATAAAAAAAATTTATTCATGTAATAATTTAAAATTTAAATATATATAAAATAATGATAATTTTTCGCAATCACTCTTATAGGTCTGGTTGCTTTTCTTCGGTAATGGACCACGACTTGTTTCTTCGCCTCCACTATCACTGGCACTCATAGTTTCGATAAATTCAGCAAAAAACTTACCTATACAAAACGACACCTTTTCTGTTTCGTCAAAATCGCAATATCTCGATTCAGCAATTCTACTAAAACAGCCTACTTTAAAGAAAGTTGTTTTCTTCACTACTTGAACACGAAAGAATAAATAGTCTTTCAAATATTTCATTTCAACAGATGTGGATAATTTGCAAGAAAACGCTTGTTGTCCAAAAACTTTTATTATTTTAACACCCAAAAGGGTCTTTTATTGCTTCCCGACGGCAGCCTCCGATGCATTCAGACGGTCTCATCTCATTCCTTTCGACGATCTTACTTTATTCATAGAACAAGTATGTATACTTACTCTATGACTTTATTCTGTTTTTTTTTAAGCATTAGGATCGATTCAATTAATCTACGAGCAATACGAACCTATCTATTATTCCTACGTACATGCAACCATATTTACTATCGCTATTTTTCTATCAAGCAAGTGCGTATTGAGGCGCAGCCATCGTTATTTATTAGTTTCTTACCCATTTCGGTCCTTTCTTTGCATTTGTATGTTTCTGAAACTCCGCCGCTGATCTCCGGAGAACTTTGTATCCAATGGCGTGCGTAAAAATTACGATGTGAGAGCGTTAATAAGGAATAAATTTTTTTCATAGTCACGTTACTGGTAAAACGGTTTGTCGTTGATCTAAAACCGTAAAGTAAGCGCGGAGCTGAATTAAGGTAGATCGAGCTCAAAAAAGGTAGATAGGTAGATTAGTTCGAATTTAGGTAGATCTACCTAAATTTAGGTAGGGTTGGCAGCACTGGTGGTGGGATTCTGTAACGGCAAAGCGAAGCGAAAACGTGACGAAACGACAGTTTTGCTCGGTTCGGTATTCTGTAAAGGGATTCGGCAATAGTCGTGTTTGCCGAAGCAAAGAACGACCTCATGACGATAACGAAACATTTTAGGGTTCGTTGTCATTACGAAAAGTCCGACGACGTTTTTGATTGGTTTACTTTTACCACGTGACCAAGTCTTAAGCGTCATATTATGACACTTGAATGATTTCGATTTCGAGGTTATAATTTTGAATGTTTTGCTTCACAATATCACAATTCTTAATATTAAGTTTGAAATTCATTCTATTAATTATTGAAAAATTTCCTTTCTCCTCTTTGGTATTGATTCTCCATATGAGTCTTGATTAACGATTGGCGCCATATAAAGGAGTCATGACAACTTCCAGGAAATCGAGCATTGGCATTCAATATTGAAAGATCAGAATTGCAAATCAACTGCACATTAATTGAGTGATATCCTTTTCTGTTCAAAAAGGAATGCTCTTCTTCTGATGGCTTCAAGATTTTTATGTGTGTAAAGTCGATTGCTCCAATTATTCCTGGTATTCCACATTTTTCAAAAAATTTCCTTTTATTTTGGGTCTTCTCAGAATCATTAGGGAATTTAATTCTTCCTTGGAATACATGGTTAATCAATTTAGTCACTTCACTAACACAACGACTGACCATGGGTTGACTTACTGCTAGCAAATATTCTTGTCCAAAAGTTGGTAATTTCCACTGGCAAAAAATCTCAGAGTTATCAATATTCGCTGTTCAAATGGCGTTCTCGTGTTCCTTCAATAATTATCCATAAATGGTTTCAATTCATCGAATAGAACGTGAACTAAATGTTTCGACAAACGGAAAACGTCTATGAATCTCTCATCCGTTAAGTTAAATGGATCACTTCTATCTCGAAGAAATCTATTCTCCTCTCTTGTAAGAGTTAGACGAACTCTTCTTGAGATTTCCTCGTCGATGATCAGAATCATTGAAAACATGATGAATATTTCTTTATACCTATACACACTATTAGTTGACTCCCCGAACTTATTTTGTAGTATGGGTAGGTTTTGTAACTGGAATAAGAATGAAGGTTTTGAATAATAATCCATTGAACGAGGTTCCATTTCGAATTTCTTCCAGTGCTCAAATAAGACTTTTTGTAATACTCAATATTTGCATTCAGGTGCTGTATTCAATTAGCTAATTCATTCTTAATGATAAACTAAACAGTTTAAAATGGTATGAAACCCTTTGTTAAGTAACTTCCAATGAGAGTCATAAATCAAAATATAATTTCTGACAATACTCAAGTTAAATACTGTGGATTATTCAAAGGACATTACAGCTAGAGTCCATAAAAGGGACTCTTATCTCATTGCTCTTATTAGAGATTATCTCAGGTACCTCATATGTCAAAACCTGCAGAATCCTACAGTAGCTCAAATATCTACTTATTTGCAACGTTGCCAATGTTCCTTCGTGTAAAGTCGGTAAGCTCCGACAACGAAACTAAAAGCGTAAAGATGACGAAACGATAAAGAAAAAGACGCTTACAGAATACCGCATTCGCTCCGCTTAGCTTCGCTTCGTAACGTTATCGCTTTCGTTTGCTATGATAACGAAAGTTACAGAATCCTACCCCTGGCCACTATTTTCTATCATCTTTCAGGCAGCGTACGCATCCCGCGTTGAAAAAACTGGTCATCTCTCAAAGCGACCCACGAATCGATTCAATTATTTACGTCTTCATAAGACTGGAAGTGCTTGTCCATTGCCGTGTGCCTTTGATCGATACAAATGATAGTCCGAGCGAGCAACGTCCAACGTTTCTCTCGTTGTATTTCGGCTGTTTGTCTTTTAATGCTTGTCTCAAACGCATTAATTGCATTCGATAACGATCGCAATCATTGTTTCAGTCAGTTTTAACAACTCATAATACACTACATACTGAGCATGACCTCGGATCTGTGGATATTCGGTTTGGCTGTCGACATGGAAGCATGGCCGGGATATCCTCATGATTTTCTGCGCTCGGGATTATCGTAATGAACTCATTTTTCTTCTCCAATCACAATGCCACGCTGAAATCCCTTCCGTCTTTGCCTTCAAATCAGCTGTACACAAGCAAACAAATGCCGTTCTACATCTCTCGACTTCAACTCGTACGGCACCCAATTTCCTTGTTTCTGAATCATTCCCATGACGTTTTGAAATGGCTTGTTGCGTCACTCCTAATGATCCATTTATTATTGCGTTTGACACAAGTCTTAATCAAGTAATGCCTCCAATTCTGCACCTTCGAAAACCTTCACTACCTAATAGTAGCCTCACCATAATTATTCGAGAGTATTAGATGAGCCTCATCCGCATATTTCTTCATATTAAATCAGAAAATTGAAACAACCCGCAAATGACGAGAATTTGGCTCGTAATCTGACATGTTCAATCGAGAATAACTTCATGATACAAACTTAAATTCACTAATATTTCGATGGCATTATGTTTACAAATATCTAAGCTTATTGTATGACATCTACGATATATTTATTTCAACTACCACTACCACAATCTATTGCAAAATGGCGGAAGCAAATTTTTACACCTAATATTTATTCTGAATTAATCTTCAAAAAAATTCTACACACGGAAATAACTTTGATAAGAAACAAACAAAATATTAAATTCTCAAATATATTTCTTATCGTTGAGGAATTTTATCAACAAAAAATCAATGAAAATAAAGAGTTCAGTTATCAGTAGGAGGTTTAATTTTGCTTTTGAAAAAATTGAGTATATTTAATAGATGGATATTAGGTGATCTGCGGTTGTATCACCATATCTTTTTCATGAAAATTTCCGTGACCAATTCACATATTTTCGTATTGTATGTCCTCGATAACTTCACAAATCCTTAAGGTCTTGAATCGATTGTGAAGCATCTGCATAGACCTCATCTTCCACGTTGCCTCAAAGAAAAGAGTTTAAAGGTGTAAGGTCTAGTCACATCACTTACCCAAAAATGAAAAGAGATGTTCTATCCGATGCCAAAGTTACTGCACTAACATCTGGAGTCTGGACCACCCTGTATATCAGGTCCAAACATATACAAGGTTTCACTATCATCAACATATTGAGTAAACCAGAAACAAATATATTTCTTGATCAAGTAAAAGGAGAGAAACAGGTGTTCAATAAATTTTCAGAGTACGATCCTGTCGATTTAATATTATGGTGGACGCGTTAACACTGAAAGAATCTGTTCGAATTCGTGTGTATGTTCAACAGACAACTAATAATGTGCATACATGCTCATGGTATGGGGTCTTTCGTAAAATATTTAGGGTGCATTTTCGGATGTGCTATCAGTTTTGAGTTTATTAACCTGATGGCAGTTTGTGTTGTCAATAGTGCCTTGTTTGTATCTGTAAATATTTTTTTTTCAGGTTTTTGTTGAATGACTATAGAAATTGAAATTAAACCTGGAAAGGTTGTTGCCTTTTTCTTTTTTAGTTTGGGCAACCAAACCACTGAAACTACTGGGTATAGTTCATTTTTGCGCGCATGTTTCATGGGAATAGCAGGCTATAATTTTTTCCATATGTTTTTAATTTTGGTGCTAAGAGTGAACTCAAATGATTAAACATACAAATTTATCAAGAATTCAGGATAAATTATGTCCGGCTGCCGTGTACAAGATAACTCTTAAACGGAATGTGCTAGAGACTTGAAATTTTCAATTTGAAAGTCTTTCCAATTAGAGGTTTCATTTTTAATGACCAGCAATCTGGATACCTGTCACTTTAGAAACTGTCATCTTTTGACATTTGACAAGAGAAACCTCCACCTTTACCAGAAATGGAACGATACAAGCTCCAACAACGGATTGAAACACAACAAAAATGCTGAAAATTTTGCAACCACTGTTTACAAAAATAAAGCACTTTTGGGCCATCGTGAAGCACCTTCTCGGCCTACAATTATGGAATAAGAGAAAAGAGCTGTTGGGACGAGTTTGTAATGTGAAAAATCAAAACTGTGTGCATCGCCCAAGAACAACTGAGAATATTGCTGCTGTAGTTTGTAGTGCTGAAAACCCAGGTTTGTCGACTCCTCGTCGATGTTGAAAATTAGGCATTCCACAAATGACATTACCCCAGAATTTGAAGATATTGATGTGGACGACGTTTATTTTCAACGAGACGGCGCTACGTGCCACACAAGCAACGAAACAATCGCAATTTGGCAAGAAACATAATAAAGAAGTTATGAGAACTTTTCACGCAGCAATTTTCCAATTTTCTCTTACAACTTGTACACAGTAGAATTTATGAGGTTGCGGTTTTCACCAAATTAATTCTCTCAAAAATCGAGCTTGAAAATGTGGCATTCATTTTTTTCTAGCTCAAGATCTGAGATCCCCTGACTAGACAACCAATTTGGGGACACATCATCAAAACGCGTGTTTTTTTTTGAGGTATATAACTTTAAGTTGGCATTACTGTTCAAGATGGCGACCGATTTAATATCTGTCAAGTAATTCATTCTCAGTTTGGTTTGGCAATTCATCATGAATAGACTCACGTCTGAACAACGCTTGCAAATTGTGCAATTTTATTTCGAAAATAATGGTTCTGTGCAGAATACGTATAGCGCACTACGTCCATTTAGCGATGAAACGACTTCTGGTTAAATGGCTACGTCAACAAACAAAACTGCCGCATTTGGAGTGAAGCTTATCCTCAAGTGTATTTCGAAACACCGTTACATCCAGAAAAACTGACTGTTTGGTGCGCTTTATGGGCTGGTGGAATCATTGGTCCATACTTCTTCAAAAACGATGATGGCCAGAACGTTACAGGCAATGGTGATCGGTATAGAGCCATGATTATTAACTTTTTCATTCCTGAATTGAACAACCATGATGTCCAGGAGCTGTGGTTCCAACAAGACGGCGCAACATGTCACACAATACGTGCCACAATCGATTTATTGAAAGACACGTTTGGTGACCGCCTAATTTCACGTTTTGGACCTGTGAATTGGCCTCCAAGATCTTGTGATTTAACACCGCTAAACTACTTTCTGTGGGGCTATGTAAAGTCATTGATCTATGCGGATAAGCCACAAACCCTTGACCATTTGGAAGACAACATTTTCCGTGTTATTGCCGATATACGGACGGCCACAAATGTTGGAAAAAGTCATCGAAAATTGGACGTCCAGATTGGACTACATCCGAGCCAGCCGTGGCGGTCATATGCCAAAAATCATATTTAAAATGTAATGCCACAAGATTATCTTGCGGATAAATAAAATTCATGTCAATGGAATAATCCATCGTTGTTTTATTGCAATTTAAAGTTCTATAGCTCTATAAAAAATACCCATTACTTATTATAAAATAACAATTTTAAGCTTAAATCTATTTCATGTTGATCGCCTCAACAAAAATAGAGGAAAGTCAAGGATAATGTCGAAACAAATATTTCGGTAACAACATAGATCAAAATTTTGTTTGTATTTCACTATTGAAAATAATCCCCAGAATGCTCATGCCAAATTTTGAGAGGATTTTATTGTCTGAACCCCTGATCAAGATAAATTAACCGGTAGTAATAATATAATAACGAATCACATCATGGGCGAACGAACGAAGAGCTCAAAAGCTCTTGATGCCATGTATGTGCTTTTTCGATTTTTTTTTATAATGCTTTCCAGAAATATTCCATTTCAAAATTTGCCATTTATACACTACAACTCAAGTATGGAATTTGGAACTTCATTCTCTTTAGCAGTCAGGCTATTAGCCTTTTACTGCTCAATCTCAATATAACTCACCTCTGGTGAGCTATTTTGATCTGCTCTAGCAGGTGGCAATATGCCACTTCAGAAGGTTTGTGTAAGTAATCATGACACAATCTCTGTGTCAGTAAGAGTTTGGCTTTAACACACACTTCCTATGGAAGTGCCATCTTAGGTCTTTTGTGTTTCCTAGGGGCTTTTTCATCATAGTCGCAAGCCTTCCTTATAAGAGGGTTTGCGTGATTTTTCATTTTATTGAAGGTCTTCACGCTCAGATCTATTAGATGGTCGTCTAGAAATGGTATTTGTAGATCTTCATGTATCCGTACGTTGCTGACAAACCATGGTGCATTTACGGCTCGTCTCAGGATCGTATTCTGCACGACTTGAAGTTTATGCAGATGCGTCTTTGCGGCGTATCCCCAAGCCGGACATGCGTAAGACATGACAGGCCGAATGGTGGACTTATAGAGAAGAAGCTTGTTGGAAAGAGACATTTTGCTGCTTTTGCAAAGTAGCGGTTGCAACGCTGCCGCTGCTGTCTTTCCCTTCGTCACAGCTGATGTGACGTGTTGTTTCCAAGTAAGCTTCTTGTCAAGTATCACTCCCAAATACTTGGCCTCGTCTTTCCATTCGATCCTCCTACCGAACATTACGACATGTCCTATGGGATCTTTTTTTTTTCGACTGAAAAGAACGGCTTCTCTCTTCTCAGGGTTTACTTCGATTCCCCATCGAGCAAACCAAGATTGAAGTCTATAGATGGCTTCCTGTAGAATTGTAGATACTTCGTTGCCATTTTGGGACACCATGAACTGGCAAGAATGGCGGTGTCGTCAGCGTACAGTGACATGGAGGTTTTCACCGTTTTTGGCATGTCGGATACATATATTGTAAACAATATTGGAGACAGCAGAGATCCTTGCGGAACTCCGGCTGAAAGAGACCTCCGCAAGCAGTTTGTATAGCAGTCCTTTATCAAACGCTTTGGCCACATCCAAGAACACAGCCCCTGACTTGTTTGCGGTTATATCCATCCGTGATTTGTTCCACTACTCGGAGCACTTGTTGCACAGTGGAGTGTTGGCTTTGAAAACCGAACTGTTCCAACTGTATAATCTTCTTCTCTTCTGTTATTGTCTTCAGTCTTTTCAGAATGACCGCTTCCGTAATCTTCCCTATGCGCGAGAGAAGATTGATAGGACGGTAGTTCTGCGGAAATTTAGCATCCTTACTGGCCTTGTGGATTGAAACCACGTTCGCTTTCTTCCATTCCTTCGGAAAGTACCTCAGTCGTAGCGTAGCATTGACTATATTCGTCAGTGCTACTAAGGCTTTTCGAGGGAGGTTTCGCAACGTCAAGTTATGGATGCCGTCCAGTCCTGGTGCCGTTTTCATTTTACTCGACATAATAGTGTTCTGGATTTACTGAACGGTTGCGAAACCAATAGCTTCCGTTGATTCCTTTTTCAAGTCTTTTCTCACTTTGCGGTTGACGTCCTCGATGTGGTCTAAATCCGCATAGTTGTAAGTACAACTGCATTGGCTTTCGAGGTTATCCGCGAAAGCTTCAGCCTTTTCTTCTGGACTGTATACCATTCCTTGTAAACCGTGAATCGGTGGGGTTGGTTTTCTATCTGAGCGCAGTACTTTGGCCATCCGCCAAACACTGTTGTCTTCTGTGGAAAGAGAGATTAGTTTCTCTTCCCAACGATCATCCCGGACCTTTCTGAGAGCCCCCTTGACTCGAGCGTTGAGCTGATTGAACACTCGACGGTCATCAGGGCTGAGTGTGTTCTGAGCTCTACGCCTCGCTCTATGCTTCTCCCTGATAAGCTCCTTGATATCTTCTGGGACTCAAGTATGAGTTTTAAAATGACTCCTTCGTTCGTCATAATTTCCACAAATCATGACGCGCAATTATGATGCCCTTATAATATTACGTACGATTAACATACAAATGAAAAATAATATGTAGAATTATGATTCGAAAGTGTAACAATCCTACCTAATCAACATTTTTTGCTTATAAATTCTAATAAATGAATTAAATAACAATTTTGAATGATGGTAACAAATAAGTACACTCAAAAAGCTAACTTGTATGCGTGAAAGTATAATAGTAGGTATACCACATCTAGGTTAATGGTTGTTAAAGACAGATAAGACAACTATAAAACGATATAACATAATATATAAAACGCGTGAGAAGCTGAATTAATGTATTGTGGGTACAAGTTCATTATGATCCACATAATTCATTTTGGTTTTCACGTAGGTTTAATACATACCTACTTTTCTTCATTACGTGTAAGTAATAAATCACCGAAGGTCATACCTATTGTTACCGGAAATTCTTTTAAGATTACAAATATTTTGGAAAGTATTCCTTGTCAAACCACTCATAATACAGAGGAAGAGGAAAATGTTCTCCATACAATTGGATCTTTAATGATCATAGGTGGGAATAATATTTCCAAACCTCTTGGGTTTAGAATGAAAATATCTAATTTTAAAATAATATATAAGTTTTTGGATTCGGAACTAACGTTTCATTAGTTTCAATATTATCGAATTATGTATTGTAAAAATATTCCGTAATGATGTACAGGGTGATTCATTGAGATAGCCTATTACACGTTTATGGAAAAATAAACATAATTTTCTGCTAAAAATTTGCATATGGGGGTTTGAGACAATGATCTTTCTCCCTAGAATATTTTAGACCTCTTTAACTTCCGGTTATACCGGAAACAGACTACTATCTTTCTCATTTTGAATGGCGCACCCAATATATTATTGCAACCTTTAATAGCTTATTTTATGACAATTTCAGTAATTTGCCATAACTTGGCTAGAAACCCAACGGTTCTTGTTTGCCCCAAGGACTCACGTTTTTTTGAATATTTCCGCAGAAAAAGTTTTATTTTCGATTATGCCAATATGTAGTATTATAATACTGTTTGTTTCCAAAACTGTACGAGGTGTTTATTAGAAAATCATAAACTTGGACAAATCAAATTAATCAAAACTCAAGATTTTCAAATTGCTACCTGTATTTTTTATTCTGTCAGTCGGTGCTATGTGTGAAAAGAGGGGAGGTTACCTCAAATGACAACTTTTAGAGTTATGGAGCAAAAATATGAACTAAGGAAAAACCGCTATTTATTACTGAGTGAAGCAGTCTGTGACTTCCGGAAAACATGGAATGAAACTAAAATTCGATGTTTCGATAACTTAATTCTACATTTTTCATGAATTATAATCATTTATTCGTAATTGAACATTTTATTGGTTTCTGAATTCTCGACATTCCATACGAACAATTAATTACAATTAGTGAAATGTTGAATTTAGTTATCAGAATTTTAGTTTCTTTATATGTTTTCCGGAAGTCACAGACTATTCCCCTCATTTAGTTCATGTTTTTTCCTCGATAACTCAAGTTTTGGGTATAGGGTTTGCTTGAGTTAACCCCCCCTTTTTTATACGTAGAATAGATTGAAACAATAAAATTATTGGTTGAAATTTGAAAATCTTGAATTTTGATGAATTTGAGCTGTCCAAGTTCATGATCTTCTCATAAACACTACATTTACATTTTTGGTTCAACCAATTTAAAATGAAAAAAGTCAAAAAAATTTGAGTCCACGTCGTAACCATTTTTTTTATAAGAATCTCATGTGGGTACTACACATAAATTAATAAAATAAAAATGAATAACTCATAAACTGTTCGTCTTATACCCAAGTTAAGGCATGCATATTACTGAAATTGTCATCAATTAAACTCATGCAATAATATACTGGGTGGATCATTTAAAATGAGAAAATAGTAATTAATTAGTTGAAGAGGTCTGGAATTATTTTAGGGAGAAAGATTATTGTCTCAAACTCAAATATACAAATTTTTAGCACAAAATTATGATTGGTTTTCCATAAACCTTTATAGGCTATCGCGGTGAATCGCCTTGTTTATTGCTTATTTAAAAATTATCCCATTTAGCTCTATACAACAACCGGTATAAAATATTTTCAACACGTATAAGGATAATCAGCACAGCTTGTTAGCAAATATGATGGGTCTTTCAACGTGACTGATCAAATTTGATGTGGCTATTGAAATAACATTTTTGTTTATATGGAGAAAAATTAAAATTTCGTTAACGAAAAAATGTCGAAAAAGGGCACCTGACTTGAATAACTAGCTCCTAAAATCAGATCCTGAAAATCGGCAGTATAAAAAATTCACAACGCTAAAAAAACTGCACACAAATCACCTTCCTAACTTTCGAAACCCAATACCATCGCGTTGTATAAGATGATAAAGGACCGGTATCTCAGTTTCTCAACGGTCCCCATAATTTGCAACGCGAGAGAAAAGAAGACAGTCGCACGCTATCAATCCGCATAATTAATGAAATCATAATATTGATTTACTGGGTTTTCCTTTCCTTACACGATCTTTCTCCACACCATCCTGCCAGAGATCTAGAAAGTAAAATCTGGATGACATCATTCATCACCAGACGACTATCTAGACAAAAGTAAAATTATTACATAAGGTTATTTTGTAGAGGATCGATTGAGGGCAGAAATTAAAAAGAAACGATGAAAACCATGCAAGGGTGTAGATCTTTTTTATTCTTGGGGGGAATTTTTTTCTTTTGACGACTTCTCATATTTGTAATGTGAGAAAAAGAGGTTTGATAACGAAGTTTGAACCAAATTCCTCTAAAAAATAGCTATTTTCGGCAACCGTCCGGGAAGTGCTCACTTCCCGGACGCTTTTTCTCTGAGAAAGTAGCATTTTCCGGCCTAGTCCGGAAAGTACGTACTTCCCGGACTAGGCCGGAAAAGAATCACGTCGTTCGTGTCATTGTGAATATGAAAATCTTGGTAGGGATATTTTTAATAAATGCAGTTGATCATTACCATAGCAACCGAGATAACGGCTGACAGTTCATCATATGAAATTAGTTGTCAAAAATTCGCATGTTTTTTGACCGCAATCGCAATAAAATATGGAAAGCAGCAGCGATAGTGTTATTCTACACGGTTGCCGAAAAAATATTGTACGCAACACGCCCGAAAATGGTTTTTTTTGGATTCACCGAATTTTGTCTATTCGTCCAAAAAAACCCTATTTTCCGGACTTGTTACGTGAATTACTATTTTAATTACCGATTCGATTGTTCATACCTTATACACAGTGTTCCTAAATTGGAGGTACGAAGAAATTGAGAGATCCCATGGATAATTTAAAGAATAAAACCCCCCATGAATATGGGCTCGCAAACGCTTTTTTTTAGAGGTAGAGGGTGTCTCTTGTAGTCCTTCTTTCTGTGGCAGATACGACAAAACTATAAGAAACCAAAAAGCGTAGTAGGTACTAGACCAGAGTTTTTTTTTTCATTTTTCTAAACTACCAGTAATCCAACAGGAAAAAGTTCTTCAATTGCAATTTTTTGTCAAGCTATCCATTTTGAATCGACTATACAGGATGTTACTAAATTGGTGGTACAAATGAAAAAGATAGATCCTCGTATCATTTCAAGAAAAAAGTCCTGTAACATTTTTTGTGATTCCCTCCATTTAATTAATGATTTAACTGAAGGGAAGAACCTATTATTACAATGAAGAAAAAACACTACGTAATTCGTTTTGCAATTTAAATAACCATAGTTTTCTTAAGACCTAAAAAAATCTTGAAACTTAAATGCTGTGTAGTTCGGTAATGAAGCATTTGCGGACACATATTTATGTCTCATTTTAACCAGAAAAATACACCCCTGAAATCTGATACTTGAAATATAAGGTGTTCCATTTAAAACACACCAACTCTCCTCCATATCTCTAAAACAGTAATCATTTTTTATGATATGTTATGAGTATCAAATAGGAAAACCATAAAAATTACTGAAAAAAATGTTTTCGAACTTTTCAAACAGAAATCAAGATATACATATCGAAATATTTGAAACAGTCATTTTTCAGAAACACCCTGTAACTCGAGAACGAATCTACTATACCTATCTAGGAGGAAATGTTTTAGTACTAAAACTTTTAAATCAGAGGAGATAGACAAAATCTCCATTCTCGTTCTCTTTTTCTGAGAAATAATGCTGTATATTTTCGAAATAAGTAAAATTTAAGCTGTCAAAAAATGCCATGGAAATCTAATGTTCCCATTTGAAAAACATAACTTTGGTACATAGCGGCATAATTAAAAATTCTGCTGAAAAAAAGAGCGCGCCACTGGATTCTACGTAAAGAAGTGTCTGTATAATGTTTTAATTTCGGAGCTCTATCATCAGTATTAGCGGACATATACATTTTTTCGATATCGTCATTTTTCCAATTTTCGCTTATAACTCGAAAACGAAAGAATGACCACCTTCTTTTGTTTTCGAGTTATAAGCGAAAACAAAACTCGAAAACAAAAGAATGACCACCTTCTTTTGTTTTCGAGTTATAAGCGAAAATGAATTCTACTCTTGTTTGTTTCTCAAAAAAAGAGAACGAGAATAGGGTATATCACCTCTGATTTAAAAGTTGTAGTGCTAAAACAGAATCTAATAACCTATTCTTGTTCTCTTATTCTGATAAATTAACAAGAGTAGGTAGTATTCATTTTTGGCCACCTCCTTTTGTTTTCGAGTTATAAGCAAAAATTGGAAAAATGGCGATATGGAAAAAAAATTATATCTCCGCTAATACTGATGAAAAAGCTCTGAAATTGAAACATTATATAGGCACTACTTCACGTAGAACTAGGGTTGCCAGATGTATATGAGGAAAAAACCGGACAAATTCTTATTTTTTATTATTTCATATTACAAATTACAAAATATAACGAAAAATTACGAAAAACTACTTCTATATATACTTAGCATTTGACGAGACTGCTTTCAACAAAGATTTATTGCTTGACATAGCATCCTTAAATTCCGTGCAACTAGCATTCATATTGACATAAACACACAATTCATATTTTACAGTGTTTACATCGAGACGATTTCTTTCGTCAGTCCATAGATTTCCCATAACATTGACATGCGCAATATCTATCTACGTAACTACAAACAATACTGTTGGTTGTCACGCGGTTGCGCTAGATATTGCGCGGTCGCGCCAGATATTGCGCGAAATTTAAAAACCGGACAATCTTCTGTCCGGTTTACCCAAATTTTTTCGAACGGACAAACATGAAAAAAACCGGACTGTCCGGTCGAAAACCGGACATCTGGCAACCCTACGTAGAACCCAGTGGAGCGCTCGTCTTTCTTTAATTACGAGGCTATGACTCAAAGTAAGGTTTTTTTTTAATGGGAACCTTAGATTTCTGTGCCATTTTTTGAAATCTTAATTTTTACTGATTTCAAAAATATACAACATTGTATGGTTTGTATCAATATAAATGATATAAAATGGTCAAGAACCACAAAATTTCTACGGTTTCAACTATTGATAAACAAGAAGGAAGCTCTATTTTTCTGTGCTTATCAATAGTTGGAACCAAAGAAATATTGAGACTCTTAGATTCAAAAAGGTTTTTGGACATGTTCTATTATTTATAGTGATATATAACCATACGATGTTGTAGGTATATTTTTGAAATCAGTAAAAATACAAAAAATGACACAGAAATCTGTTCTCATTTATTTTGAGTCATAGTTTCAGAATTAAAAATCCTGATAGAAAGACGATCACGTCACTGGATTCTACGTAAAAAAGTGCCTGTATAATGTTTTAATTTCAGAGCTCTATCATCAGAGAGTATTAGCAGAGATATAAATGTTTTTCGATATCGTCATTTTTCCAATTTTCGCTTATAACTCGAAAACAATAGGAGTTGGCCACAAAAGAATACTATTCTTATTTGTTTCTTAAAAAAAGAGAATGAGATTGGGGTATCAGATTTTGTCTAACTCTTCTGATTTAAAAGTTGTAATACTAAAACTTCGAAATTTGCCCACCCTTCAATAATAAATGCGAAATTAATTAATATCTCACTGACAACAGTTCGCATAGAGATTTTCCTTGTCGATATAAAATAACAATTTCAAGCTTCGCGCAAAGTTTCGTACTAATCGCAGCCACACTAAAAAAGACAGTCGCACGCTATCAATCCACATAATTAATCAATTCTCAATATCAATATACCGGGTTTTTGTTGTTCCTCAATCTTTCTCCACCCTACCCGACATCTCGAGAAAGTAAAAACCGAATGACATCATCCATCACCAGACGCACCAAATACCTGCAGCAGTCGTTGTTGTCTGGTTACCCAGCCGCCTGCTGACTCGTTTACCGCCGCTCTGCGCTCACACAGTGACTCAGTAAGTTCGCCCGCGCGGGACATCACAGTCGGCTATCGGAATTCCAGCCATATCGAGCCGAAAAACGCACCGCGAACATGTCCACCCTAACCAGACGTTCCAGCGGGAACAGGGTCCCCGATTACAAGGACTACATGACCTTCGTGAGTGCCTACAGGAACGGGAAGAGAGATCCGGAAGCTGGGGATGATCAGACCTTCATCTTACCAACGAACGATTCCAAGAAGATGGTACCTGAGGTATCAGGCTTCAGCGCCGGGAAGGTCTGCGATTCCTACTCGTCTTTTTTGGAGAAGACCAAGACCAAGAAGTTCAGTTCAGTGAAACCTCCCTCAGTTATTTTGACACCAAACGAACCAGCTAACAAACAAACAGTGAAAGTGAAAACTGAAATATTTTTAGAAATTAACAACGAAGAAACTCCTAAAAAACTTGAATTTACGGTGGTGGATAAAAATGTGGAGTGCACCGACGAAGATACCATCGCGTCAGGACAAGTTGAGGCTAGGAAGAAAATGTTCGAAGGTAGGACACAACAAGAAAATAAAATTCCAACAGTCACCAACGGAAACCAACAAAAAAACAAAATACTCACCCTAAAACGAAAACTAGAATCAAACAATGCCAAACCAACAGAAACCAATCCCACAGTTGCACCAATAGAAACAATCAACAAAATACATTCAAAAACAGAAAACCCAACCCAAACAACAGTGACCGATGGAGTTCAAGCTCAAGAAATCCTCAACTTCCACTTGATAGAGAAAAGAAACAACGAACAACAAGCAGATGTAAGTAGCAAAGATCGACTAATAGACCAACTCAACGAAGCACTCAAATTCAAAACGTCTCTAACGTTAGAGACCGATATAAAAAAAGAAACCGAAGATACAAAAGTTGAGCTAACAACAGAAAACATTTGTGTGAAAAATATCCCCAAGGAATTCTCTTCAATCCCACCTCCACCTCCGCCAATGCCCAACGGTTTGAGAAAAACGCCTCCAACGTACAGAATGAATAAGGAGAACAACGACAACAGAGAAAAAAACAATAAAAGTCCACCCTTCAATGCAAACAACGAAACAGGTAAGCGAGATTTTTCAAATCGAAGGTTGAATTTATTCTGAAACTTGTAATTCTAATTTTAGATACCGAGATTTCTAAGAAGAACCAGAAGTCGTCTACGCTGGAAAGGACGAACCCCCTAGTGCGAAAACTTGCATATGGTGCGATGCTTGATATGTACGGGGCGTACCATGAAAAGGCTAACAGTTACGTATCTACGTTACCCAGACAGCACGTGAGGAAGGATAATGGACTTCAGAAAATCATCGACAGTATTGCGTGAGTAGAGCATTTTTTGAAGATATACTCGAATAAAACCTCTCGGCAATATGAAGAAAACCTTGTTAATTTCTGTTAATAATTTTTTAAATTATTTTAACTTAACTTTAATGAATTCCCTGTTTTATAGCGAAATTTTTCGAAACTCATGAAAATATCCCATGAATATTTTGCCAAATTTTTTCTTTTCTTAATTTTTTCGCCTTCCAAATTCGAAGATTTAGTTTAACTTAAAGAATCAATGTCTCAAGGATTTTCTTCCTGAACGATTCCAGAGAATGACTATTGCAAATGATTAACTCAAAACATCATAGGTAGAATTCGAGAGAAACGCTGAAGCTAAGTTAGGAGCTTTTACTCTTTATCAATGCTCAACTGAAAGAATATGTGAGTTTAATAAAAAGATCATCTATTCCGATACTGATTCAGAACAAAGCTGCTTGGCTACCTAAAAAAATATTTTTTCACATAGAATACTCGAATTTCTGGATAATATTTTTATCGACTTCCTTTATACAAATACAGAATTTCAGTTGAATCTATTGCATAGTTTCTGGGGTATAGAAAATTACGTAAAAATAAAATTTTACTTCTATAACGAAGCGATCATCATGAAAGCCACATCAAATATTTTATTAAGAATTATATTGTTAAATTTTCAACGAATCGTATTTTTTGGTTCGTAAAGGGTGTTTTTTTTAGAGCTATAGAACTTTCAATTCCAATAAAACAACGATGGTTTATTCGATTGACATGAATTTTATTTATCCTCAAGATAATCTTGTGGCATTACATTTTAAATATGATTTCTGGTATAAGACCGCCACGGCTGGCTCGGATGTAGTCCAATCTGGACGTCCAATTTTCGATGATTTTTTACAACATTTGTGGCCGTATATCGGCAATAACACAGCGAATGTTGACTTCCAAATGGTCAAGGGTTTGTGGCTTATCCGCATAGACCAATGACTTCACATAGCCCCACAGAAAGTAGTCTAGCGGTGTTAAATCACAAGATCTTGGAGGCCAATTCACAGGTCCAAAACGTGAGATTAGACGGTCACCAAACGTGTCTTTCAATAAATCGATTGTGGCACGAGCTGTGTGACATGTTGCGCCGTCTTGTTGGAACCACAGCTCCTGGACATCATGGTTGTTCAATTCAGGAATAAAAAAGTTAGTAATCATGGCTCTATACCGATCACCATTGACTGTAACGTTCTGGCCATCGTCATTTTTGAAGAAGTACGGACCAATGATTCCACCAGCCCATAAAGCGCACCAAACAGTCAGTTTTTCTGGGTGTTTCGACATACACTTGAGGATTAGCTTCACTCCTAATGCGGCAGTTTTGTTTGTTGACGTAGCCATTCAACCAGAAGTGCGCTTCATCGCTAATGGACGTAGTGCGCAATACGTATTCCGCACAGAACCATTATTTTCGAAATAAAATTGCACTATTTGCAAGCGTTGTTCAGGCGTGAGTCTATTCGTGATGAATTGCCAAACCAAACTGAGAATAAATCACTTGACAGCTGTTAAATCGGTCTCCATCTTGAACAGTAATGCCAACTTGAAGTTATATACCTCGAAAAAAAACACCCGTTATAACAAAAATTGCAGAAAAGCTATACTTCAGATATAATTGGGCAAAATAAAACATCATTAAATTACACAGACATATTCTCACTATCTTTAAGCAGAATTGAATTTGATTACGGATTCTTGAACATTGGCTTGAATTGATTGCGGATTCTTGAACATTGGCTTGAATCTGACTGCTTGACACCATTTACAACTGAAAATTGAGCAAAAATAAGTCACACACCACTTTTTTTCTCGTTAGTACCAAGCTTCGAAAGATGAGAGTCAAAATTGACAGAATTGAATCTGAATCGATATATTGATTTGTTGTTGAGTCAAAAAATGAATAAAAACGAGTTTCGTGTTTTGACAATGCTCCTTGAAGTTGCATGATGATTTTTGCATCGTTGGCGATGAAGAGAGCACATATCACAATGATAAATTTATTTCAAATTTTTGTCTCCTTATCTGTCCAAGCTAATTTCCAAATCGACCACATGCAGATAATTGTGGTTTTCATAGTTTGGTGCTAAAAACAACATTTAAACCGGATCGAAGTGAAATAGTTAACGTCATATCAAGATAGTATTCCACTCTGGTTAATCGACTCAAACTAGTGTTGAAAGAATAGTGCATCTTATTCACGAATTTTTTCTGGGTCTAAAAACTATACTTTTTTCAAAATTGTACGTCAACCTCATGTTTTTCAATTCCAATAGAAAATAACACAGTGCAGAATTATCATTTTCATGACAACAAACCTTTTGATATCATCATTTAATTTCTTCTTAAAAAATGCGCCACTTTTCTATTACTGCAATAAATTAGGTAGGTAACAATGAGACTTCAGAAATTAAGCTCAAAATTCGAAAATAAACATAACATTTATACCATAATAGAACTCAATTCGAATTAAGGAATTTCGTACAGCTGATCACATCCATTTTCAAATATTAGGTTATAATTTATAATGACGAACACTTAAACACCATAATCAGTTGAAATTCGCTGTAATAGGATTTATTGATTTTATAATGGACTTCTGTGCTAAAATAAAGATTTCAAGGTTAGGAAGACATTCACAAACAGACAATGTAATAATTTAATAATTAAATATTTTCAAGCTTTTTGAAATTCATTCTGAAGTGGAATTTTTTCGATTCAAATTATGGTCAGACTAGAGTTTTATAATGACAATTTGCATATGAGTTGCTTGTTTAGCAATGAACCAAACGAGGCTTAAAATTTTGGCATGAGACCTGCATATAAACAAGCCATAAATTTTAAATATGTGACTTCCGTGTTGAATTTGAATATGAACTGCAATATTGAGTATGTATATCGTACCAAATTATATTTTTGAATATTCAGTTGGATAGATCAACGTTGTGTTTACGTTTAGAGAGACTGACGTTCTGCTATATTATTTTCGAAAATAAACTTTTGGAATCGATCAAGGAAATTAATAATAAGTATTTTCGATAATATTGTTAATTTAACTAATAAAGAATATTACTCGTTACTTTATGAGCACACACAAAACTATTGTATTTTTGTCCACCCTGCACCCATTGGAATCAACATGTGATACATTTTTGGAATCAGCTCAGCTAAAGTAATCGGAAAATTGAGACAAAATGGGGGTGTCCCATTTGAAAAAATGACAGTGACGTAATTTCTCGTAAGTAATTCACCCTGTACATTAGATTATTATTTTAAAATACGGTAAATTAAAATAAAAAATCGACGTGTTTCAGGATTATTTTTTAAAATGGTCTAAAATGAATTTGTTCCATACTTTACGGACACAGTTTATAATAATCTTTAGATAATTAATATATTCGGTGGCCACCAAGGTTTCCGGATGTAACATCGTGAGATTTTTTACTTTGGTCACATTTAAAGACAGCATTTATCAATTTAAAAATGTTGGAAAAATCTAACGGTGTCAAATCCGGAGACCTTGATGGCCACTGAATATATTAATTATCTGAAGTTCATAGATTATTATAGATAGGCACTTGGTGGATGTGTCGAGTGAAATTAAAACTTTTGATGATTTTTATAGTTTGATAAGAAATTTATATACATACATAACATTCACCCAAGAAGTCCCGGGCCTAAAACGTTAAAAAACATTTTTTCTTTAAAATTTGATTTTATTCTTCAACACCTTCCAGAGTGATACAAGAACTCCAAAGCTAACTTTTCAATACTTTTTCTGTAGAAAAATTTATCTTTGCTTTCGAAAAATATAGTCGAACATTTTCTAAATTTTTCTGCAAGTTCCATTCACTCACTTGTTAAGAACCATAATCGATTTTATTGTAGAATAAAATGTCTCAAATTTTCCGAATAATCATTCGATTTTAGTATATATTTCCTCCAATAATTCCATGAAAATATAATGATCATTCCAATTTGCTGAGATCAATCAGAAAATCAGTTCCAAATCAAAATGAGTCATTGACAACGATCGAATCGTTTTTTTATACAATATTTAATTTTTCATCAATTTTATAGTGAACTTTCAATCAGATTTCAACTTGTTATTGATTGAGTGATTTAGCCTATCGAGTAATTATTATTTCATATCGAAATTTATGTGATCAAACACCTCAATAATGTTTTCACAACATCGCTTATCTGTCAGTTCTCTTGAATGAATATATAGAATCACCATTCCATTTTGTCTACCTAGAGCTTTTGTATAACTATCGGATGTGTAGCCATATCTATCTCCTCTGATAAATTCCAAGTAGATGTGTATTCCTGGAAACCTGCTATAAACCTTGAATATCCTTTTTTATTGCAAGCTAATATTCATAGACATGACCGGAGTGGATTGAACGGAGTTGGTCATAACATATCATCGCTTTATCGAACGATAACAAACAAAATCGAGATGGCATAATCGAAATTATGGCACGTACAAATCGAATTTAGGATGGCATTGTGTTCCCATTACGATTTTCGTTCACGATTATTGGAAATTTTTACAAAATATTCAGGTCATGAAACTCCCAATCGTTTATATTTAATCCGTGTATATTCCGTTTGGAATCAACTTGTTTGAAGGTTTTGATACTGATAATCCATTTATGATGGCGAATAATATTCTGAATATTTCCATTCGTATTCTACTTGTTTTGATTTTCAGTTTCGTCAAGAAAAATATTTTCCACAATTACAATAAACACATTAATATATTCCGAATGAATTCATGTATAATTTATTATTTATCAATTCAATTCTGACTCAGAGATAAACTTATCTAATAGTATGATGATTCAATGATGGAAATAGATTTCAATGTTTATCATGTAACATGTTCTCTAATGTTGCTAAATTATGCGTTTTTTTGTAGGGCCCAGGGAGGTCTAGACAAATTGAGTGGAAGAAGTAATCCCAAAGCAGAAAACGAGTGAAAATAAGAATAGTCATATTTCAAGATACTCTAGATATTATTAATTTTAACCTTAATTATAAGTTAACATGTATGTGAATTTGTTTTTATCAATTAAATAATTTTTATATATTTCTTTCTTTTTATCTTCCATTTGTTCATTCTATATTATTACAGTGACGTAAAGGTTAGAATGTCTACCCCTGAAAAAAAAAGCAATAAGAGGGAATAAAAAACATGGTAAATAAAAAAAGTAACTCGAAATATATCAGGTTATTGAGAACTGAAGTCGAATCTAGGTCTTTTTATTGGGCATTCCAAACTTTTTATAGTAATTTTGAAATAGCAGACAGAGGATTCCAACACGATTTCCAGTACGTAAATAAGCTTGTTTTTTCTTGATTAATTTGAACACATTACATTGAATAAATGAAATCACTGTATACCTACACTTTCAAATATCGTTTATTTTTACTTTGAAAATCTCAATTTAGGTATATACTATGCACTAAATTAGCTAACTGTGTGATAAAATGAAATATCATTTGTGCGAAATGCATATCAGGTTGACCACAAAGGTTTTCATGTAGACAGACTTCAATACAATAAGACAGCAAAATATATCTATTTCCTAACAAAACTTCGATACAGGATGTTCCTAAATTGTACAAGTACAAAGACAAATGAGATCCATGGATAATTTCAATGAATACGGGCCCGCAAAAGCTTTATTTTTGTGATACAGGGTGTTTCTTGTAGTCCTACTTTTTTATGTTTATCGAATCTTAATTAATATATGATGAAATTAGGTAAATAAATACCAGAACTTATAAGTACTTCATTCATCACAGCATACTACCTGGATCTTTATAATAATTTGGATTTTCCTGAGGATTACTATAGTGAATTGTTTGACATTTTTTCTCGAAATCTGTAGCAGATTCGACAAAACCAAAAATTGTAGTACTGGACAAGAATTTCTTTTTACGTTCTTATCAATTACCAATGTACCACCAAAACATAGTTCTGGAAGAAAGAATAGAACACTGTTCAAGGAAGAATATCACCCTGTAGATTCGCATTCAAAACTAACATATTACATGATGGAACCTTCAAATTGGATTATTTATGCCAAATTTAAGTTAAATATTATGTGAAAGGAAGGTGATATGAGAAAAAAAATCAGATCAAGAAAATCGGAAAAACATTCAAAAATTCAGCATTCGCAAACTGTATGGTCTTGGGATTTGGTCTTGTTTTATTTAATTACTAGTTTTTCTGCTCTACCTTAGAGTTCGTGAATCGGGTAAGGTTGGTCAAATTGATATAGCAATTAGTTACCAATTTTTGTGCCAAATTTCGTGCGAAAATCTGTTATAGTTTCTGAGAAAAATTCTTGTAGCATAGACTTGATATCTTTCGCTTTTCTTAATATTACTTCAAAACGTAAACTCAGAAAATTTCAGGACAGAAGGGTTGAACATTATGTCCTGGTCAATTCCGTTATTGGTAGTGATAAACAAACATTTTCTGCTGTAACTATAATCACATCCAATATTTATTTTATGGATATGATAGTATGTCAATAAGTTTCTAGGAATCTGAATTCGATTCCTTCATTTTTAGTTCTTAAAATTCACGGATTAGTTCTCGTGCTAGGAGGTCGATATGGCCATTGTCTGAAGAATATCCTTTCTTTATGCAAGGATACAGTCTAGCCACCGATTTTATTAACAAATTTCATGCAAATATCTCTTGCAGTTTCCAAGAAATGCTTTAGACGGTAAACAGGAATTTTAACATTCAATTTCTGACTTCTACACATTTGAAAAATGTATCAAGAAAAAATATTTATAATTCACAGATTGCTCTGATGAATATACGTTTTTTGCGCCCTCGTTTCTTTGCACCTGTCTGTTCTACAGAATGTTAGTATTCTGTGTTGCTGTGACAACATCATAAAACTTTGATGAAATATTCATACCCAATTTAATTTGTTTATCTTATGAAAGGAAAGTGTTATGAAAAAAAACTCGAAAAATATCAAACTTAAACACCCTCTATCTCTTTAACAAAGAATTTGCAGCCCATGTTTATAGGACTTTGTTACTAAAATGATCTGAGGAATCTAACATTTTCGTTTATAAAGGGTGTTTTTTTCGAGGTATATAACTTTAAGTTGGCATTACTGTGCAAGAATTGAAGCCAAACGATCATCAAGTAAGGCGTAGATTCGTCGAATGGGCCCAAAATGAGATTGCCGTTGTTCCCAATTTTCATAAGCGAATTTTGTTTAGCGATGAAGCGCACTTCTGTTTGAATGGCTACGTCAACAAACAGAACTGCCGCATTTGGAGTGAGGCTAATCCTCAAGTGAATGTCGAAACACCGTTACATCCAGAAAAACTGACTGTTTGGTGCGCTTTATAGGCTGGTGGAATCATTGGTCCGTACTTCTTCAAAAACGATGATGGCCAGAACGTTAAAGTCAATGGTGATCGGTTTAGAGCCATGATTACTAACTTTTTCATTCCTGAATTGAACAACCATGATGTCCAGGAGCTGTGGTTCCAACAAGACGGCGCAAAATGTCACACAGCTCGTGTCACAATCGATTCATTGAAAGATACGTTTGGTGACCGCCTAATTTCACGTTTTGGACCTGTGAATTGGCCTCCAAGATCTTGTGATTTAACACCGCTAGACTACTTTCAGTGTGGCTATGTAAAGTCATTGGTCTATGCGGATAAGCCACAAACCCTTGACCATTTGGAAGACAACATTCGCCGTGTTATTGCCGATATACGACCATGTTGGAAAAAGTCATCGAAAATTGGACGTCCAGATTGGACTACATCAGAGCCAGCCGTGGCAGTCATATGCCAGAAATCATATTTAAAATGTAATGCCACAATATTATCTTGCGGATAAATAAAATTCCTGTCAATCGAATAATCTATCGTTGATTTATTGCAATTTAAAGTTCTATAGCTCTAAAAAAAACACCCTTTACCTCCAATTTCGGATCGCTCTGTATACAGGATGTTTCACCATTGACGCGACGGTTCAAGCTCTGAAATTTTTTATTTTTTCTTCGAGACTAGAGTTTTTGAATTCTTCTAAACTACCAGAGGTTCACCAAAAAATAGTTCTGGAGGAAAGGAGCAGGCACCCTTCCAGTAAAAAATATCACCCTGTAGATTTGTATTCAAAATTAGCATATAACTTGATGAAACTTTAAATTGGAATATCTATGCAAATTCAAATTGAATACCTTGCGATGGAAAGGTGCTATGAGAAAAAACTTGAACTTAAACACCTGTATCTCAAAAATAAAGCGTTTGAGGACTCATGATATATGACTTTTTTCTGAAAATGATTCGAGAAATCTGTCATTTTCATTTGTACCTCCAATTTATAGTAACACCGTGTAGGTATAGTCAATTCAATATTTTATTCAATTTGAACATGAACTACAGCTAAGTGAATTCAATATGCTATACATTTGAGTACCTAGTAATGTTCAGCTGCTTCCTTCTTCCTTGCTTCTTCCCATTTAGCTACATTTCCAGGAGAGTTTGTTAGTTTCTTAAGTTTGTAAAATACTGGTAAACAGACAACAACTGAAATAACGTAGAACTTCCAGTACGTTTGATTTTGGAAATAGAATTTGAATGGAAATTGGGCAATCTGTGCGGCTGTTGTCTACCCACAGGTTGGTCAGCCATTTCTGCAACTTTTCGCCCAAATAATCTATACTTCTTATTATACATTCAAAACTGTTATCTTCACAAATAAATTGCAATTCGAATGAAATACAATAAATTGTACAACACAGCCCAGAGAATTTTTCGATGGGAATTACTCAGTTCAGTTCTTTGATAACAACAGTATTGAAATTTTGCGATGAGAATGATACGAAAACAACGGGTAAGTGTAAACCGATGACGAATTCAAAAATCACAGTTGGCAAAACAAGGGACGACACGGCAAAGCGGATAGATAAAGGAAAATAATAAACCTCGGACATAGACAGTGCTCGTAGTGCAATAAAAGTAATCATCTTGAAAGCGATAATAAACTCATAAACCGTAAAAGGGTCCGATTTTTTACTGCCGTATCTATTTCAAAGGGAAGTAAAATGATTATTCGTTCATTTTATGGAAAAACTTTCGTTCTTCGTCTTTGAGAGAATTCTGAAATTTTATATTCTGGAAATCTTGAGGGGGTAATTACCCCAGTATGGTAGCTTATAACGGGTGTATTCGCGGTATATAACTTTAAGTTGGCATTACTGTTCGAGATGGCGACCGATTCAACAGCTGTCAAGTGATTTCTTCTCAGTTTGGTTTGGCAATTCATCATGAATAGACTCACGCCTGAACAACGCTTGAAAATAGTGCAATTTTATTTCGAAAATAATGGTTCTGTGCGGAATACGTATCGCTCACTACGTCCATTTTATTTTGTTTAGCGATGAAGCGCACTACTGGTTGAATGGCTACGTCAACAAACAAAACTGCCGCATTTGGAGTGAAGATAATCCTCAAGTGTATGTCGAAATACCGTTACATCCAGAAAAACTGACTGTTTGGTGCGCTTTATGGGCTGGTGGAATCATTGGTCCGTACTTCTTCAAAAACGATGATGGCCAGAACGTTACCGTCAATGGTGATCGCTATAGAGCCATGATTACTAACTTTTCATTCCTGAATTGAACAACCATGATGTCCAGGAGCTGTGGTTCCAACAAGACGGCGCAACATGTCACACAGCTCGTGATACAATCGATTTATTGAAAGAGACGTTTGGTGACTGCCTAATTTCACGTTTTGGACCTGAGAATTGGCCTCCAAGATCTTGTGATTTAACACCGCTAGACTACTTTCTGTGGGGCTATGTAAAGTCATTGGTCTATGCGAATAAGCCACAAACCCTTGATCATTTGGAAGACAACATTCGCCGTGTTATTGCCGATATCATAGCCACAAATGTTGGAAAAAGTCATCGAAAATTGGACGTCCAGATTGGACTACATCCGAGCCAGCCGTGGCGGTCATATGCCAGAAATCATATTTAAAATGTAATGCCACAAGATTATCTTGCGGATAAATAAAATTTTATTGTTTTATTTCAATTTAAAGTTCTAGAGCTCTAAAAAAACACCCTTTATATACTGCAAATTCAAGCAGAATGAGGAAAAGGATTTTGGAAGTTGTTTAAACATTCCAGTGAATATTGAATGATAACTAAACCAAAGCTCAAAAAGCTTCTAACCCGGCGTCAGTGTTTTATTTCAATCTGTGATATTCTGAGAAATAATAAGAAACGATAAACAAATCTGTTGAATTCACAGTTTTTCCTCACAAATGAAATCGATAACTACTTTCCGTTCCAAGAAAACATAAATCAATGTTAAAAATGATTCAACTTCCGAATTCATCACTTATTTTATTGACTTTTTACAGAAACGATCTGACCGCATTGAGCAGTTGACTCATAATAATGTGCATCACTCAAGTGCAAACTCTCCTCTGAGCTTAATCCGAGAAGAAATTCATCTTATTGAACAACACCCATCTTTCACTCGCATATTTCAATCTGGTTTCTCGGAATCCTCTCATATCCATTCAGTCTGAAACTGGGGATCAAAGAGTCGCTTTCAGATAGCAAGTGAAGATTCCATTTCCGAGAGCAGTTAAGAATCTATTTAAAATGGGCAGCGAATTATAACCTTGCCTAGAACAAGTTGTTCGACTTTGAAAATCGACCAATCCTATGACTCATAACACCGCCTTGAGTATTATTGGCGTCACAACTATCAGTAATATAAGTGTTCATTGATATTCATTATCGGTAAACTTGGGGGACTGACTAAGAGAATTCGAGCCTCATCGAAATTTCCACGGCGAATCGAGAAAATGACTCAGAGAAACCCCAACCTTACGTAACGATCATATGGGACTTTCACCGAAAGACGTTGGAGAAAAACAAACATTATGTTGACATGTTATGTGATATATCGGAGATAAACCTGTTTTTGATTAATATGTGATTATATTGAATAATGAATTAGGAAATGAGTAAAATCATTTGAATAATGGGCATCTTCCTTCTTGATTCAACAAGTTGATCTTGAAAGTTTCGAAGAATTATGAAATATTTATGTAACTTTTTTTACACTTTTTAAGCTGTCCTTTTTCGACATTTGATAAATAAAAACTACGCCATTCCTCAAAATAAAACGATACATGGTTCAACGCATTAAAATTGTTAAAATCCACTACAAAATGATGAAAATTTTGTAGTTACAGTTCGCAAAACTAAATCACTTTTGGGTCGTCGTGAAGCACACGTCGGGGGACAGGCTAGCGGTGTGATGAACTGAAAACGTGTGCGTCGCTCACGAACAACTTGTAAATTGAAAATTGTAGTGTTGACGAAAACCCTGCACTGAGGGAAGTGTTTATTTGATATTATCGAAACTGCATTATAGTTAATAAATCATTTATTGGATATATGGACAAACAAATATTAGTTTCATGGAAATAAATAATTCATTTGAAATCCCACCAATAATCATCATTTATTATTACACTTCATTTATTTACGCATAACTATTATTAATTATGCTGAAGAAATATCCATTTGAATGAAATAAATACGGTTGAGGTTAATATATCATTGAGTAATAATTAATAAATCTTATTTATATGTAATATGTATTCATGCTGAATGAAAAAAATATTTCAATTCAGTAATGGTTAACGTATTTTAGATAATTATTTTGGTTGTTTCTATTATCCGATTGTTAGGGTCTGAGAAGAACCGTTTGCCAAATTAGGTATTAACAAAAAATCATCATTATTTGATGTTTTAGTGTTTTTTTAACATTTCTGAACATCCTACCTACATAGTGTCATAAATCATTTTGAAGGGAAAAAATAACGAATTCAACGAAGTAATGCTACACATGGTGTTCCATTAAAAAAAACATAAGTTTGTGTTGAATCTTCAAAAACATACCCCGAAAAAAAATATTGAGTACGCCACTGTATTCTACGCAGAATTCTGATTCGGACGTAGTTTTTACCTCAGCATTATTTCTATTAACTTTGGAGATAAAGAAGGGGTCCGAAAAGTATCAATTTCCAAAATCACCCTGTATCTTTTGAACAGAAACAGTTATGCAAAATCTGATTAGACCAACTTGAGTTTCACGAAAAAGTAGGACAGGAACGTGAAAACCGCAAGGCTCTATCTTAAATAACAAGCGAGAAACCTGACTGTCTCACCCAAAATGGGATGCACTGTACTGCTTCAAAAAGCTGAAAATGAAAGCAATGGAATGGGATAGTCACTCATAAATCTATTAACCCTATTTCAAATACATAAATAAGTAAACTGAAAAAGAAAGACATACAAATTTTGAAGCAGTTTCTGAAATGAATTTTATTGTGTACATTTGTAATTTTGTTACATATAGCTTAAAGAAACACTTAAATTAGTACAATCTTGTCGCCAAGAATGGAAGGACAACACTGGCCACCGCCAAGAAGCTGAAGGTGACTGGTCATGCTGAATTACACAAGTCTGATGTGCAGGTTTCACAAGAGGTAGTTTTTTCTGCGGGGGCATCAAGGCATTCGTATTTTTTGCCAGCTGGTATAAGGGCACACTTGCGGACCACTCTGGTTCCACCTGCTGGGAGTTGGATTACTTGTTTCAGGCACGTTTTTTGGATATCTGGAATTGCATTTCCGCACTCTTGAGAATTCCATTTGGACTTATCGTCTCCAGTGCACCCCAATGGGCACACGTAACATTTTATTGCATCAGCGGTAACTGCCAACAGAGCCAAAACAGCGAAAGCACACAAGAATTTGGCCATTTTTGAATTAATTGTTGATTTTAAAATAGGAAACTGCGTCTTCTTTTGATTCACAGTTACTGCCTCATACCTCATACGAAGTAAAATAAATACATACAATAATCTTCCACTTGTTCCTTATCATGATGTCTGATGTCAGAATTGACTTCCCCACTGAATCATAAACCTCATTTCCTCCATTGTTATCTATAAAGTATCAGAACAACCTACCTAATATGCATGAAATAGAATATGTTTTGTAGTTGAATTTTATAATTTATTTATCATTTGATTTGAGTCTTTCTTTTTCTAATTTGATCTCCTGGCAAATTTTGACTTCAAATTCCTAATTCTTCCAATTATTTCTGTTTTCAAATAAGGTTTTTCCTGATCTTCTATCTTGTTATATAATTGAGATAATATTATTATTGTAGATGAGCAGTTCACACCACTAATAAAAAATAAACTTTAAGTAGGAAAACGTTTTTATTTTCACAAACTTAACTGTTTATTTTCTGATGATCACAATGATTTGAGAAATAATCCAATCAAATATTTCCACTAAGTATCTACGTTCGGATTGAAGTAGAATTCAAGAATTCCATACCATATCATTTTCGTCCAAATTCTTACCCTTAATTGAAGAAAACCATTTTTATCCTTCATTTTTGAAAATTCCTTCAGGATTTGAGTGATAGTCTGAAATTCTAAGTTTATTACAAAAAATAAAAACGTAACATTTTTTCTCCTGAAAATGTATAATTTTCGAAAAATTCATTGTCAATGGTAGCTATTCACAATACAAATAGAGATCTTCGTATTTTACGGTTTTAGACATCTTCTATTTCGTTTTTCATTCGGAGGTTTCGTTGTGATTCTTATGGATCTGTTGAAATTTTCAGAGACGAAATTTCAGATCAAAAACCAGATGGTTCATTGTTTTCTTTCTTGAAGAATGTCTCTAAGATCTGTATCATCTTGAGTGAATTTCAAATTCAGATGAGAACGTGCAGAAGAACAAGATATCCTGCCAGTCAACTTTTTAAGAGGATTTGCATTTTAAGTTGATCAGAAAGTAGGTGTAGCCCTAAAGAGCATTATTGACTGCCACCTACACGTCTAACAAGAGTCAATCTATATTGAGCATATAAATTTAAAATCAATTCAAATTTTGTTCAATTTTAATAAATTCCGAAATACTTTTGAAACTCCTAATTTTCCTGCATTTTCGGCGATGTCACAATTTTTTTTTGGTGAGAAGGACTAGTTGAACAAAAAAAATTTTTTTCTTATAGCAGATATACAAAAAAAACCCCAAAATTTCGGAAAATCTTGGATATCTCGTAAAAAGTGTATAGAGACCAAGAAGGAGCAACTAATTACCTTTCGAATCTCACATGGCTTGCTCGACAATTGCTACACCTGCAGTTTATTCACAACTCAAAAAGTGCAAAAATTGAGGTAAATTCGGAAACCATTAATCCGATTCCCATCAGTTCAAATGGATTTTGGGGAAAAAACGCATTTTGTGTCAACTTCCACCTCAATGTCTTCAAAAAGATGTTTGTTCACAAGAAAGCATTACACACGCACTGACATACACAAGACAATTATTTTTTTACTGATTACGAATATACGTCCTCTGAAACGGATTTCGAGACTTTTTCCCAAGTAAATATTTGTAATTCGAGAGAGGCCTTCAACAATCTCAAAAGACCTTTTTGACGCTTGTCAATAAGAGCACAAAAGCTACTCATTTCACATAATACCTCGTAGATTTTCTAAACCTTATTTTTGGAATAGTTTGTTGAAGGAAAAATACTTACTACTTCTTGCAGGTTTTGTCCTCAGGATGAAGCAGACATAAAAACATTTTCAGTTCAGTTTTCCGAAATATTCTGATTCTTATACCATTTACTCGACGCTCTGAAATTTTCGAATTTTTTTGGACAGAGTATCATTAGGCTCCATTAGAGTTACATTTAAAATGAGACTATTCATTGGTTGAGTTATTCAAACGTTAATATCGGGCTCATTCCAAATGACACACTCTATATAGAATTTTTCTAAAATAATAAAATTTGCTACCACATGAAGAATAAAATACATGGTATGCCCCATTTGGAATAAGTCCGATATCAACGATTGAATAAGTCGTCAATGAATAATCTTATTTTGAACAACCAGTAGAGATTTCAATATTTATCAAAGAGTCAATTCTTACCTCCGTTCTTCTAGTATTCACTTTCAATATGTCATTTGAATAAATTTATTCCTTTCGAAGTTATTAGGTTTCTCCAAAGACCCTTCTATTTATGAAAAATCAAAATATCCAAAAACTTTTTTTTTAAGCGTATGAAATTTCGATCAAAATTGGGTTCATTCATTCCATGCAATCCAAAAATTCAATAAAAAAACCAGGTGATCCATCAGAAGAAAATATGTTTGGTCCACTTTTTTGGTACACACTGTGTATTTCCAAACAAATTGACAATGTAGCTCTGATGGAGCCTATACTACCTAATACTAGTGCGTCGACAAAAATTCGAAAATTTCTGCGCTTTACCGTAATATTAGAACTTCAATGGTGGAACACTCTGTATAATTATATGATTGTTTTTCCAATTCGATACCTCTATATTTCCATGCTCACTTCAATTCACATGCATAATTATATAATTAATAATACCTGATGAGAATTACAAGGAACAACATTCGTTTGAAGGCTAATTTTAAGTTCGAAAACAATTATATTCTGTTATCGTTAGAATACGAGTTAATATGGTAATAGTACTTAAAAAATAAAGACGAGCTTGAATTCCATTACTTCCGTGTAAAAATGCATCGTCAAGGCGGTGCTATTATTTCAAGTGTTTACCTTTAGTTACCTTGTGCAAGTTTACTTTGTTTTGTATTGTTAGGAAGTTCCCATGTCATTGATAAAAATTCAAATTGATATTCGATAGGATAATATACTTCAGGGGCACCGTAAGGTAACGTAAACCGAGAAAATGTCGATGAAAAAACATCTCTATATCCTTTCTCTACAAGTAAAAAATGAGAGGAAGAAATTTGACCAAGTGTTAATAGGGCCATCTAGTGTTTAGATCCATCAACAGAAAATGCGAATTTTCTAACTGCACCAATTTATTGTTCTGACAACCAATATTTAATTATGGTTTCAAAGGTGGAGATATATTAGATGTCCTGGCAATGAATATGACGATGAATTTGCTAAAGAGACATCAAGGGTAACCAATTCTATTGAAATATCTTGTGAAGGGAAGGTGCTATGAGAAAAAAATTTGAACTTTAACACCGGTGTCTCAAGAACAAAGCGTTTGCGGATTCATGTTATAGAACTTCTTCTTGTGATGATCCGAGAAATATGTCATTTTCATTTGTACCTTCAATTTAGGAACACCGTTTAGATATAATCGATTCAAAACTGATGCACAAATAAATTGCAATTTGAATGAAACACAATAAATTGTACAACACAGCCCAGACAATTTTTCGATGCGAATTACTCAGTTCAGTTCTTTGATAAATACAGTATTGAAATTTTGTGACAAGAATAATACAAAAAACCGAAAACAACAGGTAAGTAAATACCGATGACGAACACAAAAATCACATCTGGCAAATAAAGCGAATGGATGAAGAAAAATAATAAGCGTCGGACATGGACGTGCTCGTTGTGCAAAAAAAGTATCTTGAAAGCGGCCGTAAAAGGGTCCGATTTTTTACTGCCGTATCGATTTCAAAGAGAAGTAAAATGATTATTGGTTAATTTCTTTGCGAGAATTCTGAAATTTTATATTTTGGAAATTTGGGGGAGCGGTAATTACCTCCAGTACCCCCACATTTCTTCGACCTTGAGAGAGTATTTGGCCCTATTCTATAACTCGAATACAAACGATTGAATCGGATCATAATCTGAGAAATCGAAATGTTTTTCTCTAATTCTGTGGTTATTCCGTTCATTCTTCCACATCTTGTAGAACAAAATCGTGCGAGAATATATCAGAAACGCACAGTTTTCATGGTTATATTTTATTATTCTATGTTGGCACTCCGAACTTTCCGCCACGGCTTTATCTGTCAATTCATCAATTTGCCTTAAAGAAATCAGTTCTGCCAACCAACATTTTTCAATGCAAAAATCACTAAAATATATTTATGGAAATTTTTCATTAATTTCAATGAAAATGCAATGAATTAGAGAAAATAATGTATAATACTCGTACAGAAGGCTCATTCTACCACTCGTTCATTCCAAAACTCGCCACTTCGTGGCTCGTTTTTGAATTTTGAACTCGTGGAAGAATATCAATGCCTTCTGCACTTGTATTATAAATAACTATACTTCTATCGCTTCCAAATTTGGTACTCTGTATCCATTACCTAATTCTTCTATCACCAAATGTAATTCGTAATGGATTTCTATAGTAATTTGAGTTACAGAATACCTCTTCGAAATGAGTCCGGTACATTTCTATTCGATCTATACCATCTTGTAACAAATTTTTACGTAGAATTCAATGGCTTCAGATAATTAATTTTGCGCAAACTGATATTTTATGAGATATAGCTCTGTTTTTTTTCTCAAATGAAACACCCCTTATATATCTACATATTTCGAAAGAGCTCAATATGACCATTCAAAAATATAGTATACCTATTTCTTCTAATTCTTCTGAATTAAGTTCGAGTCGAGAGATTTTCAAATTTTATCTCTTGGATAGGTAGGTTTTGGAGGATGCGATATTAAATTAAATCATGGAAATGTTAGTTGTCAAGTTGAAGTTCTGTTCAGTTCGCAAATCAGATAAAATCAGAAAATTCAATATCTCAAACACGACCTAAGGAAAATATTAAGTATGCTATATTTCTGCAATGGTAATTTTAAGCTCTATCGAAATATATAGAAATATACGGGGTGTCCCATTAAAAAAAATCTACAACGATAAAATATCAGTTTGCGCAAAATTCAATTAACGTCATTGAATTCTATGTAAAAAGTTGCTGCCAAGAATGTATTTACAGAAATGAAAAATTTTTAACAGAAGAGTTACAGCATTATTTTGAAAATAGACATTTTTGAAGAACACCTGGTAACTATGTGATAGCTATGGAGTTGGATTTTTCAAAAATGAGTTTCTCATGAAAATTGGCCTTAGACGCCGACATCAGTTTTCGTCAGTCTAGTACAGAAATAGGACTTCCCCTTCAAAAGTGTCCGATTTGGCCAACCCATAGAGTAATAAACATAGATAGAGGGAGTATACGCAATTTTTACATGTCTCCAACATGGTTAGATTACGTTGTCGGATTGTGATATATTTTCAAATCCACAATTTTACTATACCTATCATAATATATTTATTTGGGTGATTCCCGATTAAATATGCAAATTTGAATATTTGGAATCCAATATTTTTCCTAATCGTCAAATTTATAATAAGCAGAATAATTATTATTTTTTGTATATCTACCAGCTGAATCCAAGGTTTGGCAACTTTTGCTCTTCTAGTGTCATCCGCTGTTTCACGTCGTTTGGCGTGATTGAAGTTTGTTTTCTGAATTTCTGATAGATTTAGGTATTCATCTCAATGTATTTTGAGTTGATATGAAACGTTGAATCACTATGGGACATACGAAGTGCGTTCTTTGTGGAGAAACTCGCGAATTGAGTGAAATATCGTATCACTGATATGTTTCCATTTCCGCGCGCTTCATGCCAAATTTGATAGTTCATGTGGAGGACAAAATTTGCTAACTGAAAACTGATGGAATACTTCAAGAAATGGAGATTCAAAGTGAACACATCGAAAACAGTTGCAATCTACTTCGGAGGAACAACAGTAAAGAAAGAGAAAGCAGGAAACGTCAAAAAGGAAAAACCAGACGATAGAATAGAAAAAGGAAGCAAAATATCTGGAAGTACTGGATGAAAGAATGAATTTCAACAAACAGATAGAAGAAAACAGAAAAAAGACAAGGCAATTGCACGGCAGATTGTACCCATTGTTCAACCCTAGAAGTAAACTTTCTTTAGAAAACAAGCTGAAGATAATAAAAATATTGCTAATACCAAGCATAACGTATGCAGGAGTTACCCGGAACAATACGAAGGACAATAATAATGATCAGTTGCAAAGTACACTAAATTCAGTAATAAGAACAGCGGTTGGCGCCCTATGGTATATAACTAACCAACAAATCAGAGAAGAACTGAAAATTGAAACTATTGAAGAAATAGTCAATAAACAAAGAAAGAAGACAATAGAGACACTGAAAGAGCACGAGAATAAGGAATTAAGAAAGATAATACAAATTAAAGTAAGAAAGACCGATAAGAGGAAAAACCTCTTCCAAAGAACTAAATAGAAGAAAAAAGGGAGGAAAGCCTCCCGATCAGACAACAGCAGAAAATAGGAGAAATGAAATTAGAGGCGAAGGGAATGTAAATTCCGGACCTTAAACAAAAAGAAGATCTGAGCTAACTGAAAATGACACATGCACTTTATCTATGTTTATTACTCGGACCCTATACCAACTTTATGGTATGAGTCCGGTGAAATTTGTAGATTACAAATGAGACAGACAATCAGGAAAAGTGTGCAAATAACCAAAACTAGCTAATTTAAGAACACACTTCTGAGCGAAATAGTTCTAATTCCACAAGGAGTGATAGTTAAATGTTCATGGTCGTTGTCAAATTTTTGAATAAAAAAGGTTTTCCAATGAGATATTTCATTTTGTATAGCCCGCTATCTGGTTATCTGTCAATTTTGAACCTGTCACTTTTTGACATTTGAGTGGTAAAAACTACGCTCTCACTAAAAGCGATACACGCTTCAATAACGCAACGATATTTTTAAAATTCTCTACAAAAATGTTGAAACTTTTGCAGTCACAGTTCGCAAAACTAAAGTACTTTTTCGTGAATCACCTTCTCGACCGACAACAGTGAAGCTGGTGTAAACATTTGAGCTCTTCGTGAAAGTTGAGATATGAAGAACAATAGAGAATATTGCTGCTGTATCCCACAGTGTTGAAGAAAAGCCAGGTTTGTCAATTCGTCATCGAACTAGAGAAGTAGGCTTTTCACAAACGACATTACACGTATTTTGTATAAAAACTTAGGTCTTAAGTTTTTGAAAGTTGAATCAACACAAGAACCCAAGCTGATCTACCACCAGCAACGTCAAATCTTCGCGGATTGGGTCCTTGAAATGCATCAAAATGATCGATGATTTTCAAGGGCAAATGATCTTCAATGAGGAGGTCCATGATAACCTTGGAGGCTACATTAATAAATAGAATTGTCGCATTTAGAGATTGAAAATTTCAAGAATGATTGTTGAAAACCCTCACCATCCTCAGTGTGCCACTGTTTTTGATGTGATTTTCGGGCAAATGGTGTGATTGAACCTTACTCATTCAAAAATGAGGCTGGTGCAACTGTAACGGTAAATGAATTGCGCTACCCAGTTATGATTTATGATTTTTTATAGCCGGAATTGGAAGATATCGATGTAGACTACGTTTATTCTCAACCAGATTGCGTTACGTTGCAAGAAAAGTTTCCTGGCTGAAGAAGTGATCACAATAGGACACCAAGATCTTGTGATTTAACACCTTTAGATTTTTTTTGGGGCTACGTGAAATATAAGGCCTATGTCAAAGCTCCACAATCGATTCAAGACTATGAAGATGGAATTCGTGAAGTTATCGAGGACATACAGTGCAAATGTGTAAATTGGTCATTGAAAATTTCATTAAAAGGATATGATGTTGCAACAGTAGCCGTGGCAACCATTTGGCTGATATCGTTTTCCATTGTTGAAAGGGATTCATCTGGCCAAGAAGCTTGACATTTTAACCAACTACTTGACTTAAAAATCAAGCTCGTGAAAAATTACATACTTGAGCTTCACTTGATTTTGGACATTTATTGCTTGTCTTGATATCAAGCTACTTGATCATACTTGAGCTTGATATGCACGCGTCGCACGGAATATATTTCTTCAATATCGTAAGCGCTTAGACTAAATAAGAGGATTCCTCAAGCGTCAAGAGACTGAAGCATTTGTCAGTGTGAATTGATTAGTAGCAGCTTCCTCACATTTCCATGAAATCTATTGGTAGATTTTGGTAGTTTCAGAAATATCTTTCAAACTTGTCCAAAATGGCCAAGGATTTTTTATCAACGCCAGCATTTTCAGCTCCTGTTGAAAGACAATTTTCCAGAGCTGCTCCTACAGTTACATGAACCCGTAATAGGTTAGGCGACAAATCTATAAGATGCCTCATGTGTCTTAGATCCTAGATAGAAAATTATAAAATCAGAAAAAGACTAGAGATTTCTCAATATTAAGAAATTTTATTTTTTGATCATTTTTTATTTTGTTATGATTTATATTGATTTAATTCATGTTTCTATTTAAAAAACTTGATATTTTCGGTTCTTTTATACAATAAGTTTAATAGGTAAAATTGCAAGGTTCCTTCTCATTTCATCATTTTTTTATTGATGTGACACTACACAAAAAACTGCTAAAAATCAAGTAGCTTGATATGATTCAAGTACTTGATAAATTCATCATTTATGCATCATCCATACTAGCAAAAAATTGTTAAAAGAATACTTGACTTGAGATTGAAATTGACTTGAGCTTGACTTGAAATCAAGTCAAGCCAAGTAGCTTGAAAATCAAGCCAAGTCGTGAATCCCTAATTGTTGATAGCAAACCTTCGGCTTTACAATGAAATGAACATCCATTGATTTCTCGTAAAGTATACTCGATATTTTTTAATATCAAAATGAAACCTCTTTTTGGAAAACCCTTTACAAATCAGCACATCACCAACTTGTTGCACACTTACTTTCTTCATTCCAATGGTCTGTTGTGACGTAAGGCCGAAACTCCAGATGCAAGATTATCCATTTTTAGCCACGATTATCATATAGATCGGGTAGCATCGGCATCGCGAAACGCTTACTCAGCGTCTCCGAGTGGCGTCGACGTCCCGACGCTATACGCCATCTTGAAGTGAAGTGTTTGGCATTGGCGCAACAAGTGAGTATACTCTTATCTTCCGGTATTTATTTATCAGCTTGAACAGGTGGATCGATATCTAGAGCGATAATCAATTCTATTCTTGTGTCTATCTTTTTATAATTGTCTAATAATAATAGTAAAAATTGAATTTATATTTTTCAACTTTTAAATATTCAAAAATTAGTAACGATTTAATAATCGAGTGGTGATTACATCTCTCAAAATAATATTCATTAATTAATGCAGACACTCGAATGCAATTGTGTTTCCTCAACTTTGTCGAGCTTGATTTGCTTTATTACAAAATGAGCAAAATCTAGAACAATATTACTCAATCATACAGATATTCTCGACCCACGCTCATCCAATGCAATTTCACAACAAATGCGGAGCTTCTTCTAAGAATGCCATTGAATTCATTAGGATTAAATTTAAATGTGCTCAATTGTGCATACGTAGATTTTTTTTTCAACTTGTATGAAAAAATCTGGATGAGTATGATTGAATGAGTCACTGCGGTCAAGTTTGGCAGCTCGAACAATAACTGCGTTCTCGAAACGATTCGAAGCGTCGTTCACACTAGAGAAGTCGTTTGAATACTTTGTAATTTCTCCTGTGAAAGATGCAGCATTCGCAATTGAATATATTTCAGCCTAAAATTAGATAGGAAGTGAAAGGAGAAATATTTATATGACGATTATTTTCGTGTGAAAATTTTTATGTCTCCTCACGATTTGGTGGAGAATTGAGGGTTTCATATTCAGAACAGTCATTCATCGTAGAAATCACTCTATCTAGTTCAATTAATTTGTGCTCATAAGGACCCCTCTCGGGAAAATTTTGGGGTAGTTTTGATTTCTTAGATTTTACATGTTTTTTTTTGGTGCTGAATCCAGATCTGAGGTTTGCCACCAACATTTCTTGACGGAACTTCAAAAATAATGCAAAAGTTAAAAGTTCATTTTTTGGCGGTTGCATATAACTCGGAAAATATCAACTTCAAAAAACACCCAAATGTTCATGCCAAACTTTGAGAAGATCGCAACATCTGAAACCCTTATCTAGACAACAATGATGTTGGAATAAATGCCATCTCATATACATTCATTATAATTATACAATGATTTTTGTAAATTTGATGTTGAGTAAATTGAGAAAATGAATAAATAAATACATTTGGAAGTAATTAGGTTTTTCCATAGGGCCTCCAATTTATGAAATATCTTAAAATGGTAAATTTTAAGCATGTGAATCTCCGAGCAATTCAATAAAAACAGGGCGATCAATAAGAAAAAGCATATGTTTGGTTATTGACATATTTTGGTAACATATTTCGAAACTAATTAAGATTATAGCTCTAATGGAGCCTAATGATACTAGGTCGAAAAAAAATCAAAAACGTCAGCGTTTAACCCTAATAGAACATTGCGTCAATGGTGGAACACACTGTATATCTTTATACAGTTCGGTGGTCTCTAATAATGGTGCATGAATGAGCGTTCAAAAGCTGGTATGAAGACTACTTTCTGTGGGGCTATGTGAAATAATTGGTCTATGCGGATAAGCCACAAACCCTTGACCATTTGGAAGACAACATTCGCCGTGTTATTGCCGATATACGGCCACAAATGTTGGAAAAAGTCATCGAAAATTGGACGTCCAGATTGGACTACATCCGAGCCAGCCGTGGCGGTCATATGCCAGAAATCATATTTAGAATGTAATGCCACAAGATTATCTTGCGGATAAATAAAATTCATGTCAATCGAAGAATCCATCGTTTTATTGCAATTTGGGAAGCTATCTGCGTGAAAACCTAGTCCTGGTAAATATATGTGGAATGAATATTCTTTTTCCTTGCTTTGTAATTTGACCCTCGATAACCTTTCCACATATGAGAATAGAAATCTTGATAATATCTAAGACATAAAATGAAAAAAAAATTTTTTTTTTAAAACATTTTTTTCATTTCTTATACTAATAACTGGAAGTGCCGGAGCTTCGAAAATATTTAGCTGAATTGAGCATCATGAACTATGTCATATTCCGAATTTTCAGATCTCGAATAGGCCCCGTTCTCCAGAAACGTAATAGGCTGTCGAACTTGAAACCCCCTGCATATAAGAAAGAGTATTCACACTGCGACAGGTTTAATTGCTTTCACTGATTATCCTTATGAATTCAAACAAAAAGTTCATCGTTAGTCAAATTGGCTAGAGAAATAATTTGATTCAACTTTCAAATAGTAGTTATAGTAGACCGGAAATGATCTTCCTTTCGATGATTAGTAGAAATTGAAATGCATGTGCATCATATCAGAAAGTAGATGATCAAATTAGTCCAATAATGGTTTATTACGAGAAATTCTGCAGATTTGAGTAGGTACAAAAACGTTTATGATTTAGATTCTAATCCATACTTTCATCAATTAATGGTGTATAACAACTGATTTTTGTAACAAATATCATGCAAATTTTCCTGTGACTGTATATGAAGGGTGTTTTTTTCAGAGCTATAGAACTTCAAATTGCAATAAAACAACGATGGATTATTCGATTGACTGAATTTCATTTATCCGCAAGATAATCTTGTGGCATTACATTTCAAATATGATTTCTGGCATATGACCACCACGGCTGGCTCGGATGTAGTCCAATCTGGACGTCTAATTTTCGATTACTTTTTCCAACATTTGTGGCCGTATATCGGCAATAACACGGCGAATGTTGTTTTCCAATGGTCAAGGGTTTGTGGCTTATCCGCATAGACCAATGACTTTACATAGCCCCACAGAAAGTAGTCTAGCGGTATTAAATCACAAGATCTTGGAGGCCAATTCACAGGTCCGAAACGTGAAATTAGGCGGTCACCAAACGTGTCTTTCAATAAATCGATTGTGGCACGAGCTGTGTGACATGTTGCGCCTTCTTGCTGGAACCACAGCTCCTGGACATCATGGTTGTTCATTCAGGAATGAAATGTTAGTAATCATGGCTCTATACCGATCACCATTGACTGTAACGTTCTGGCCATCATCGTTTTTGAATAAGTACGGACCAATGATTCCACCAGCCCATAAAGCGCACCAAACAGTCAGTTTTTCTGGATGTAACGGTGTTTCGACATACACTTGAGGATTAGCTTCACTCCAAATGCGGCAGTTTTGTTTGTTGACGTAGCCATTCAACCAGAAGTGCGCTTCATCGCTAAACAAAATAAAATGGATGTAGTGCGCGATACGTATTCCGCACAGAACCATTATTTTCGGAATAAAATTGCACTATTTGCAAGCGTTGTTCAGGAGTCAGTCTATTCATGATGAATTGCCAAACCAAACTGAGAAAAAATCACTTGACAGCTGTTAAATCGGTCGCCATCTTGAACAGTAATACCAACTTAAAGTTATATACCTCGAAAAAAAAACACCCGTTATAACCAGCTTTTTACAATAAAGCCTCGAATTTCGGGAAAAAAAGGCGGAAGCAAAATTCTACGCCTATGTATATTTACTAGTATTGCAAAAGTGCTAAAATATGGAATGTTATTTTGTTGTTCGTTGTTGTTTTTTCAGAAAGTAAATTTTATTTTATCTTTGTTTTTCTATTAACCTTATTACAGGCCCATTAGGTTGAGGTTACAAACATGTGAATACAAATAATGATCAAAATTTGAATTTTCCCGCTCATTTCGAGTTTTCATTACAATTGTCTCGAATCCAGTACAATTTAATGTCATTTTTTATAGTACCCAAATTTTGACAAGCGAATCAAACCTGCTGTTATATAAGAGAACCCAACAAAGGAGTTATAGGGAATATTTCTCTCCTGTCAAAAATTCTATGTATATGGAGAACAATTATCGAAAATTCCAGCGAATATTTCCCTCCTGTCAAAAATTCTATGTATATGGAGAACAATTATCGAAAATTACAGCGATAATTGCATTGTAGGAAGCGAAACTGCACTGCGATAATTGTTCTGTTCATAGATGCATAGTTTCTATGCATCTTACACAGTTCGAATCTATGGCAATTCCATTCTACATTAGTTTGACAAGTGATGTAACAGTTTATTCGGGAAATATTCCCCCGAATTACACTCGTGCATCAAAATGACCGGATAATTTCGCATTCCAGCGTATTTTCTTTGAAAAACTGCATGCGGTCATTTTCATTTTTGGAGAAAGAGCCCTCTACCTTCGGTGTCGGGCTCTTTTTCCAAAAATGAAAATGAACTCATGCAGTTTTTATGACAACACGCTGTCATGCAAAATTATCGGCAATTTTGATGCACTTGTGCAATTACTTACGATAATCACTCTCAATGTTCAAAGGAATCATTAGTAAAATCTTATCGTAAGAAAGCGACAGTCACAAAAACCTCTACAGCGTCGATTTCGATAGCCAGTATTCATTTTCAACTTGGATTCCAATGTCAATAAAAACAATCCCTTATCGGGAAAATCACTTTCATCCGTTTTCACCTGCGAAATCAATCAAAAGTCCGTTGATCTCCGTCCGTTTTCGAACCCGTGGACATCGCTTGTTTAAAAGCCTGTTTCCAGATGAAACCGATCAATTGTCCTCATGGAATATAGTGACATTGGTTCTGCCATAAAAGACGATAGAAAATAAAACGAGATTTCTCGTGGTCCGACCGACCATGATGTAGTTCTAGGTGACCATAAGCATGTTGATTCTAAATGGTTAATGCGATTGCCGTTTTCGAACTTGAATTTTACTTCTTGTAGGTACCAGCAGCTCAGATTATAACGATAATTTAGAGAGTAGTGTTGGGTTATTGTTGTTGGTTCGTTTTCAGATTCTTTGTTTGCTTGTTGTAGATGTGTAATAAAAGGTAATCTCTCATATTCTGCTTTTATTTTCCATTTGAGAATATTGTTTTGACACCCTGTAAAGTCCTCTTACCTGCTTGAGTTTGTAATTCTGTTAAACTGTTGAATAACATTGGGAAACTAACTAGTGCTTAAGTACTAAGTAAATATTAATAATTTCTTCGTTTTTCCAAAAAGATTTTTCACAACTTTCGTTTTATTCATCGAATGTCCTTGAGGTGTTGGAATGCCAAAGGTATAGAAAGATGGAAGTGGTTTCTTTCAGAATGTTTTGGGTTCAGCAACTTTTTGCTCCATAAATGATTCTTCGAATCGTGCATCAGGTTATTCATCTCGGTAGATCGATGCTGTATAGTATATGATTATTGTTCCAAAAAGAAGATTTGAACCATATTTTTTCAATTAGATTTTTGTTTTCGCGCATGCCAAAATTGTGTAAAAATTGAGAAAGGCTTTCATTCCATATTTCCCAGGAAATAATGAATCAAACGTATAGTATGAAACATTATGTCGCGGTGTTTGAAATTAATATCATTTTTGGTATTATTTTTGATTTCACGGTTTTATTCTTGGAATGAATTTGTTTTGAATTTTATTTCATTTGCTAGATTCTCAAGCTGAAGATTTGAATTTCTTCTAAATTACTTTGTTTCGGAGATAATCTCATCATTTTGGTTTATATCTTTCAATAATAAATCTAAAAAAATGATGATTCCAAAATTCCAATATATGAACTTCACTCAAATGTGTTCAAGGTTTCAAAATAACCAAATGCAGTGAAGATGGATATATAGCTTTTATCTGTAATATAGAAATGAGCTTATCTCCACCACATTCATCATTATTTTCTATAAGAATATATTTTATTGTAGGTATTAAAGTAAATATCATAAAAATACATAATAACTTTCAAATAAACTCATCACTATTTCATTAATGAGTATTTTATTTTTTTTCCAGTCAGCTGCAGTTCAGGCTCCCAGTACCGCTTTTGGAGAAAACAATTCTGCTATTTTAGAAACTTGATTAGAAGAAGAGTTAAGCAAATTTGTAAGTATTTGAAGATATTTAACTAGAAATACAATAGCAATATTGTTCATATCAAATAGAGCATTCGAAATTTGATGCATAGAAGAACTGAATCATACTGATCTTAACAGAATTAGATATCTATGTTTCAATCAAAATTTCAATGTATGTATTCACTTGTTTTTAAACAGACTCTCATTTATTATTCGTATAGAATATTTAATGAACATTCTAAATTTAATATCAACATATTCGATATTCTACAATTCAGAAACCATTTGGAACTGAATTAGAAAATGTTTTTTTCTGCTATAAATCTCGGCTTGCAAAATTGATGGATTAGCTAAAATTCTTTTTCAACATTTTTGTTGCGACACCTAACTAGGATATTATTATTATTACCAATTCGCATATTTGCGGCTGTATATCCTCTATAACTTCATGAATTCCATATTCAAGTTCTAAAATCGACTGTGGACCATTGACATAGGCCTTATATTTTGCGTGACCCCAAAGAGAAAAGTCTAGAGGTGTTAAAACACAAAATCTTGATGGCCAATTCTGAGCCCCAAATGCGACAATTCTGCTTATCAACTTAGCCATCGAGATGAAAATGGGCCTCATCAATGAAAATGATTTTGATGCATTTCAAGGACCCAATCAGCGATGATACGACGTTGCTGGTGATCGACCGACTTGAGTTCTTGTGTTAACTGAACTTAAGAAGTATTAAAAAGCCCTTGCTTAAAGGAATAACTAAACTAAGTCTTCATGCAAAATCAGCAAAATACGGTGAACATCGAATTTGGGACACCCTGTCGATGCATTTTATTGTTCAATGACTCCATAGCTTGGCTGTTTATGGTGTCATCCTGTGAGGACAGAGTGTCGATGTTGGTCGAGTTCTTCTTCAGCAAAAGAAAGCAGTGAGGGCCATTTTCGGAATGAGGAGTACAGACAGCTGTAGAGAGGTTTTCAAAAATGAAAGGATTTTGACCATACCAGGAGCTTTCATACTAGCATGTGTTAATTACGTTCATCAAAATCAGAACAAATTCCCTAAGAACGCCTCTTTTCATGAATACAACACAAGAGACAAAAATCACTATTCCATTCCATCATGAAGAATTAAGAAAACCCAACAAGGCCCCAATCACACTTGTCTGAAATTGTACAACAGACTACCAGAAGAAACCGAGTTCGGTTGCTTTCAGTAGGATAGTAAAATGTCACCTCTTAGAAAAAACGATCTATAGGTTGAGCGAGTTTTTGGATGGATGATATATGTTTTTTTTAAGTACCTATGTTTTACTTGATATTGTTTATGTCCCATATACATAATAATTGTTTTCAGTCTACGAGTGTTTTTATATGAGTATTTATGTGTTATATTGTACTTTTATATATAGTCCAATAGACAAAGCAAAAAAAGTGGGGTCTACTGGCAAAAATTCCGAACCTAATGAAACTTCTACAGGTAGTTCAGGGGTGCTGTAGATGACTCTGTCAAGGCCCGTGAAAGATACTATCATTGTGATGGATCACTTTTCAATATTGCTCAAAGGATAAGCCACAAAATCCAGTGACCCGCTTACGTGAAACACCCTGTACAATAGGCATCGTAGACCCTGTTACCATAGGTTATTTGCAATTATCTGGATATCCTCTACCCGCAGTACGCTTAACTTTGGAACACTCTGTATAAAGGTAAACAGTATTTTGTTGAATGAACATTCAAATGATGGCAAGTACTCGTAAGTGCTTTCTCGAATTTTTTCTTTATTTCAAATTATTTATCGAGTCTGACTCATAGCGTTTAGTTAATCTTGATGTGGATTTCATGTAACAAAATAAACGGAGTAAACAAATTAGTTTACAATTCGATGAAAACTTTCAAGTGTTGATTCAATACCAATATTGTACAAGTTATATGTATTGACCCTCCAAATGGGAATATCCAAGTTTTTGTTGAGCACATTAAACACCGTACAGACCTACATCTGCCAACCTGTTACCAAGATTCACGATTTTGATGTGTTCATGTTAATAAATTACCAGACTAACTTTCACGTAATTGATGTTCTCGGTAGAAGAAGCAGTTTTTTTATTCTTCTGAGAAATAAGGGTATTATGGTGTATATCATGTGAAGATACGAATTCATTTTAGGTACATGTGAACAAGTTTTATGGTTACAAGTGCATTGCGAGTTGTTTACCTTAATTTTCTGCATTTCGATTAAATTTGTTTGTTTGATTTTATCACTTCTTCGCTTCGACTGACGAAGGAACAAAAATGATGTTTGATCACTTATTCTCTTGAAGTATTTTCACTGATTCATCTAGATCAGGTTCGAAGGACCAAAAATTTCATGATCCGGCTCGAAGAACCAAAAAATGTTTGATTTTACACTTTTTTGCTTCGGCTGACGAAGGACCAAAATTGATGTTTGATCACTTTTTTGCTCGAAGTATTTTCACTGATTCATCCGGATCCGTCTCGAAGGACCATAAAATGAAATGGAAGAATAAACGATTCAATAACGCACTGAAATTGTTAAAATTCACAACCAAAATGTTGAAAAATTTGCAAGCCCAGTTCTCAAAACTAAAGCACTTTTGGGTCGTCGTGAAGGACCTTCTCGGCAAGCAAAAGTGGATTTAGTGAAAAATTTGAGCTATTGTGACATATAAGTTATGTAAATAATTAAAACCGTGAGACTTAGGACCAGTATCTTAAAAGAAAAAAGTCTCATTTTCCGTGAGAAGTTTCCTTCACAAATGAAACGTTTGTCATAAACAAATTGTGAGGTTAGAAAAAGGTTTAAAGTGTTCTTCCTCATAAAGTCCCTTTAGGGCAAGGCAGGGATTCTTTTCTTCACGCATGTTCTATGACTACAAAACATAACCTCATTCTGTTGTGTCATTTCCATCACATGTTTTCCTCTACCACACAAACTTTTTTGTTGGAATAATCTTATTTGAAATTAAGGGCCTTCATTTCCTTTCACTTTAAACACAAAATGTCCATTCAATTTCAATTTCAATTCAACAAAATTTCAATTTTTTTGAAATATTACCAAATGCAAACAATAAATTACTAGTTCTCAGAGAAGCCAACCCTAGGAAATTTAACATTCACTAATAAAAGAAACCTTTCTCTAAATGACGGTTGGAAGTCAAGAAACCGGAGCCACTTTCAAGCTCCAATAAAGGTGACTTTCTAATGAAACGATCCTTATCAAGGGGAGTCTTTTCGGATGGATTATGAAACTGGTCCTTAAGTCTTAAGGCTTTTAAAATTCAGTTAACACAAGAACTCAAATCAATCGATCATCAGCAACGTCGTATCTTTGCTGATTTGACCCTTGAAAATTATTTTCATCGAAAAAACATCTTCAGTGATAAGGCCCATTTTATCCTTCAGGCTACATTAATGAGTAGAATTGTCGCATTTGGGGCTCGGAAAATTCAAGAAAGATTGTCGAGAAGTCTCTCTATCCTCAACGTGTCACTTTTTGGTGCAGTTTTTGGGCTGATGGTGTGATTGGACTTACTTATTCGTCTTATGTGTCTGGTGGAAGCGTTACAGTGAATGAATTGCACTATCGAGCTTTGATTAATCATTTTTTATCTCCGGAAGATATTGGTGTGGACAATATTTATTTTCAACAAGACGGCACTACGTGCAAAACAAGCAACGCCAACGACCAAATGCAATTTTGTAAGAAAAGTTTCCTGGCCGTGTAATTTCTCGAAGAGATGATCACGATTGACCACTGAGATCTTGTGATTCAACATCTTCAGGCTTTTTTCTTTGGTACCACGTGAAAGAAGAGGTCTATACCAATGATCCACAATCGATTGAAGACAGAATTTTTCAATGAAAGGATATGGTGGTTGATGTCATAACTTCCTCTTGACAAAGAAATAAGCATTCAATGATTTCTCCTAGAATACAACGGGTGTTTTTTTTCGAGGTATATAACTTTAAGTTGGCATTACTGTTCGAGATGGCGACCGATTTAACAGTGATTTATTCTCAGTTTGGTTTGGCAATTCATCATGAATAGACTCACGCCTGAACAACGCTTGCAATTAGTGCAATTTCATTTCGAAAATAATGGTTCTGTGCGGAATACGTATCGCGCACTACGTCCATTTTATTTTGTTTAGCGATGAAGCGCACTCCGGTTGAATGGCTACGTCAACAAACAAAACTGCCGCATTTGGAGTGAAGCTTATCCTCAAGTGTATGTCGAAACACTGTTACATCCAGAAAAAATGACTGTTTGGTGCGCTTTATGGGGTGGTGGAATCATTGGTTCGTACTTCTTCAAAAACGATGATGGCCAGAACGTTACAGTCAATGGTGATCGGTATAGAGCCATGATTACTAACTTTTTCATTCCTGAATTGAACAACCATGATGTCCAGGAGCTGTGGTTTCAACAAGACGGCGCAAAATGTCACACAGCTCGTGCCACAATCGATTTATTGAAAGATACGTTTGATGACAGCCTAATTTCACGTTTTGGACCAGTGAATTGGCCTCCAAGATCTTGTGATTTAACACCGCTAGACTACTTTCTGTGGGACTATGTAAAGTCATTGGTCTATGCGGATAAGCCACAAAGCCTTAACCATTTGGAAGACAACATTCGCCGTGTTATTGCCGATATACGGCCACAAATGTTGGAAAAAGTCATCGAAAATTGGACGTCCAGATTGGACTACATCTGAGTCAGCCGCGGCGGTCATATGCCAGAAATCATATTTGAAATGTAATGCCACAGGATTATCTTGCGGATAAATAAAATTCATGTCAATCGAATAATCCATCGTTATTTTATTGCAATTTAAAGTTTTATAGCTCTAAAAAAACACCCTTTAGTAGTTTTTTTTTTCAAAATCAAAATGAAACCTCTCATTGATAACCCCTGATTTGAAAACTCTTGAATTTTCATTCTCATGACCAAAACCATATATCAAAATCTCCAGATTTTTTTGACCTCGTAACTTACATTCTGAAAGTCCTAGAAACTATTAACACCTAATAAATCATTTCTCTTGCGTCAAAATATCCTTTACCGAATGGAAAGAACGCAAGAGATAAGCATTCGAAACGGGGCGTACAAAGGCAGTAAACACAAGAAAAATCAATTTTAACCCGCGATTAAAATCTGTCGGTTATGTGGGTAGGTAGAGTTTGAACCGGTTATTAACAACAAGCACGGAAAAATGCAGACTACCAAGAAATGATACACGCATCAAGAATTCGTATCAATATTGCTGTTCGCCCGTGGTTAACACCCGCGGAAATGGCTACGCACATTGCATTCCGATGATGCAATGTGGGACACATTCTTATTTTGTGGTGTTCAGCGGAAATTCAATGCATTGGGAGAATGACTTCTTATGACGCCCATTCAATTTTCCCATCTGAATAGATGTGAAAATAGAATTATCGAATGATAATCTGGTTGGTAAGTACCGGGTGTTTTTTAGCTGCATGGGAAGTTAGGGAATAATAAACATAGATAGAGGGTGTATACGCAATTTTTACATGCCCCCAACATGGTTAAATCACGTTGTTGGATTGTGATATATTCTCAAATCCACAATTTTACTATATCGTACAAAATAACAGGTGTTTTTTTCGAGTTATATAACTTTAAGTTGGCATTACTGTTCAAGATGGCTACCGATTTAACAGCTGTCAAGTGAGTTAATCTCAGTTTGGTTTGACAATTCATCATGAATAGACTCACACCTGAACAACGTTTTCAAATAGTGCAATTTTATTTCGAAAATAATGGTTCTGTGCGGAATACGTATCGCGCACTACGTCCATTTCATTTTGTTTAGCGATGAAGCGCACTTCTGGTTGAATGGCTACGTCAACAAACAAAACTGCCGCATTTGGAGTGAAGCTAATCCTCAACTGACTGTTTGGTGCGCTTTATGGGCTGGTGGAATCATTGGTCCGTACTTCTTCAAAAACGATGATGGACAGAACGTTACAGTCAATGGTGATCGGTATAGAGCCATGATTACTAACTTCTTCATTCCTGAATTGAACAAACATGATGTCCAGGAGCTGTGGTTCCAACAAGACGGCGCAACATGTCACACAGCTCGTGCCACAATCGATTTATTGAAAGACACGTTTGGTGACCGCCTAATTTTACGTTTTGGACCTGTGAATTGGCCTCCAAGATCTTGTGATTTAACACCGCTAGACTACTTTCTGTGGGACTATGTAAAGTCATTGGTCTATGCGAATAAACTACAAACCCTTGACCATTTGGAAGACAACATTCGCGTGTTATTGCCGATATACGGCCACAAATGTTGGAAAAAGTCATCGAAAATTGGACGTCCAGATTGGACTACATCCGAGCCAGCCGTGGCGGTCATATGCCAGAAATCATATTTAAAATGTAATGCCACAAGATTATATTGCGGATAAATAAAATTCATGTCAATCGAATAATCCATCGTTGTTTTATTTCAATTTAAAGTTCTATAGCTCTAAAAAAAACACCCTTCACAATATTTTGTCGTACTTACAAACAAAAAAAAACATTGATGAAATCAACACTTTGAAAGCTTCTTTTCCACGACATGTTTTTTTGAACATTTTTTTTTTATACTCCAGCAGTAATCTACCATTATGTGCATGTCCCATCTGCCTTGGTAGCGATCCTCCATAACTTTAATATCTTGGTGAATTCTTTCACCTTGTTCCTCATCTCCTACATTTTCAGGAAAACGGTATAAAGAGTGTATTTCAATACTCATATTGCACCTTGAGGATTTGAAACTATTAAGCATCTTGTTAGTTTTGAGCCTTATGTTTGCCTAGAAAATTTTCTACATCTGCAAAAAATGCTGTCCAAGTTTCTCGTTCAACTGAATTCATTGAATTTATGGAGGCCTTAATTAATTGTCTTATTTATGGGCCGCCAAATATCGCTGCTTTGAGTTTTTCTGAGCTCAACTGATGCATTTTTACCCCTATATATGCAAAATATGATCCATTCTAATCAAGAGCCTTTACAAATTGCTTCATTAAGCTCAATTTCATATGTAACGTAGGAAGTATGATTTTTTTCTTTTACTTAACCGAGTTAGGTTATTAAAAGGATCAGTTCAGGCACCTGATAGGCAATGGTTTCACTATTTATAGATTTACCTGGAATTTACTCAATTACAGACTGACAATGAAACCATTGTACCTAGATTAATTAATATATAATAATTTAAGAACTCTCATTGATGAATATACTGAATGAAACACACATTGGTAGATAAGTTGATGTATCTAAAAAAGTAGAGCTGATAGATAAAAACTTATTGCATGTACAAGCGTCCCAAATATAGTTAAAATCAGCTCTAAAATCCTAGGCACAAAAAAAGATTTTGTTGCCGTTGTTATCATTTGAAGATCTCAAGATCTTAAAGAAACACCCATTGCAATAATACCTCTCAAAATATTGAAGAACTCTACGGTTTTTCTGTAATTCAGCTCTGTTCTCTGCTAGCTAGTTTTCTCTCAGGCAGATCTCTTCATGTGGTTGTCGATGGAGTTTAATCTGACTCTCTAATCATAAATGCTGGTGTTCCGCAGGGATCAATTCTAGCACCAACACTATTTCTACTTCACATCAATGATCTGTTGGGAGCAACTTCATGTCCAGTACACAGTTTTGCGGATGATAGTACCCTCCATACCGCCTTCTCTTCCAGGGCTCTAATACCAGCCCGCCAAATCAGTAACGAACGAGGAAGAAATGTTAATAACATGAATATGGACTTGGCAGTAATTCTTGAACGGGGAGCCAATAACTTGGTGGATTTCAATGCAGACAAAACACAAGCATGTCTTGTCTCTAGAAAGGCCGATCTCAGTATGCCCAACATAAGCTTGTCAGGAGTAACTATACCTTTGAAGTCATCCATCTCGATGCTTGGTATTACTATCTGCTTGGTATTACTATCAACCTTTCTTGGGAAGATCACGTGAGATCAATTGCCAAAAGTGCATCCCAAAAACTTGGTTTTCTGTTTCGTGCTAGGAGCTATTTCACTTCCAGTCAGCTACTTATGATTTATAAGGCACATATCCGACCTGTCCTGGAATACTGTTCCCATGTTTGGAGTGCGGCACCTAAGTGTATTCTGAAACTGCTGGATTCTGTCCAAAAAAGGGCAATTCGTTTCGTCGGTGATGCCTCGCTTACAAACTCGCTCATTACTTTGGAACACCGTAGAAAAGTTAGCGATCTGTCTCTATTTTATAGATATTTTCATGGGCGATGCTCTTCTGAAATATCAACAATCGTTCCTCCTTTGACAGTTTCTTCGAGGTTAACCCGTCAAGTTCAGTCTTCACACCCCTTTGTGGTCGCGTTGGAGGCCTGCAGAACATCTCTTTTCAAAGACTCGTTCATATAATAGTGAATATTCTACAAAGATTTGCTTGTTTTGCTGAATTGGTGAGCTATTCGATTTAAGTTAGTGGCTTATGTTCGAACATATTTTTCTTTCTTTTTTTTATCTTGTTTCTAGTTCAATTACAGAGGGTTAGGTGGAAGAATAGACGTGGGGTCTCGGGACTTTTAGTAGGTTTTATTTTCAAGTTATAATACCTGAGGCAGCGCGAACTGAATGTCGCCCTCAATTCTGTTGCATTTTTTGTAGCATAATTTATTATTATCCAATGAACAGCAAGGCTCTGGAACACATTGCCTAGGGAGGTGTTCCCCGAGGCATATAACCTTCATAAATTCAAAAAAAACACCAATTCCTACCTTCTTTCCCTTGGTTCTCACGATGTTCTCTGAACATTACAAGATATCTCCTTTCGTGGGAACCAGAACATAAAAAAAATTATATCTTAGACTCCAGTCGCCACTGCTCGGATACAATAAATTCCGATGCATTTGCGAACATTACCGTGTTTCAATAAATTGAAAACAATTTCAAACTCAATGGTCATCTGAATAAATATTATGTTGGATAAAGGAAAAATGTCTTTCATACTTATTTCCAATTGTAAGTTTCTATTATAAAAAAAGATCTTGAAGATCTACTAATTTTCAGACAAAAATGGAACCTCCACCATGTATTCAAAACGCCATGATGACCAAAGACAAGAAACCTTTTACATACACACCTGGGGGCTTGAATCTGAACGAAATCAAATCTCCACGTATGGCGAGGAGGATAGAAAGGAACGCTGCCTACGAAGGTGTTGGATCAACCCCGACCCAGCAAAATAGGCCGCAAGTAGCTCCAGGATATTTGCCGCCATCTGCGTTAGCTGCAATGCAACCCCAAATGCACGTGCAGGTGACAAAAATGTAGAATCTCTGGTAGTCTGTATTTCTCAACATATCCATTCCAGGTGTTTCCTTCGGGTCCTCCACCACCTCCGCCTATGAGTAATATGAGGGGAGGAGCACCACCTCCACCACCCCCGATGAGCAACATACCTCCACCCCCTCCACCACCCACTCAACCCTTACCAACACAGAAAGTTAGAACGGCTGATCACCAAACAGTCGAACGTCCAGATATGACCAAAATCATCCCCGAAAACCCAATGGGCTTGCTGAAAAAGACCGGTGGTCCCAAAATTAGAAACACGCTCCTAGATGAAATGTATAGGAACCCAGGAAGTACGGGAGCTCAGCAAGTATGTAGAAAATCGCTTGAAATTATGATCAATTTATAACGAAAACTTTTATTCAGCAACCACAGCCACAACAAGTAAGATCCCCGCAACCACAACAAGTGAGAACTCCGCCGCAAGTATGGTCTCCACAACCGCAACAAGTAAGGTCTCCTCCAATTGATAACGCACCATATCAACCACAAATGGCTCAGAGAAGTATACCAGAACCACCACAACAAGCTTGGTCTCCTCCTATAGTAGAAAGGAAGGAATCACCAAAGTGAGTTAAAATCCTTTGAAACTATCCATTTCTCATAAGAATCACAAATATGCATATAGTGTGTCACAGCTGGCTCCATGTTTCAAAAAATTGTGGTGGCAAAAAGGCGGTTACAGAGAGGTGTGGTTGATCTCTTTCAAAGTCCTCATCATGTCATGGTTGAGAGAGCACCAAGTTCCTTTTGTCGTATCTTTTTTTGAAAAGGATCATTCGTAACCTGAACCTTCTAAACGCGGTAGATCGGTAGATGTAGAATTGAGGTAGGTCTCATTGCACAGCGAACTTATGATCTATTGTGCTCCCATTAGAGCTGATCTCGCCAAAAGTCTTCGTACTCTACAGTTCGCTCTCCAGTTCCAGAGTTCTGATAAACTCTTGTTTCTAGGATGGCTTCAAGGATCTTACTTACTCACCTCAACAAGTCTCTTGGCCAAAGCATTTTTTTTCTTGGAGCAACGATGGTGAGGATTTTCGTCAACAGGTGATCTGGATTTTCTTCTTCCTCCTCGCACAATCTGCTCTCGTCGTTTTCTGATAGACTCATCTTCATGAGGTGGCAATGCCCTGTGAGAAGGTGCAGTATATCCATATACTTCTTGGATCTCGCAGTGTCAAAGTTTCGAAGAGACCTTTTGGAATGATCCAAACCATGAAGATTCCTCCAGAATCTTTCGTTTCTTTTTACTTTTCCTGAGACTCTTTTTTTTAGGACATTTACCTATATTTTACGCCAATGAAAGGAGTGCTGCTCTTCTGGCCAGCGTTCAGGCCTCTTTATTTCCTTTAATTTCCCCCTCTTAATAAACCTAGACTAAACAGACCTTGTTATTTTTCTTGTCTATTTCCTAGAGTTTTGTTCGGCACTCAATAGTTAGAATCGATTAAATATCCTGTATAATCCATCGTAGTGAGTGTTCTGAACGGAAAACATTTCATCATGTGTGCAAAACCTCAGAAGAACTGATTATGGTATGAATGGGAAAAGAAAGTGTCTTTCACCTCCAGAAAACATTACTAGACTGATGTTTTACTTTTAGATTTTCAGGCTCTGTAGTGTGTTGGATTTGGCTAACATACCTCAATATTAGTTCATTACCGAGCATGATTGTTCAGGAATTGTCTCCAATATCTGGGGTTGCCAGGAGATCTTTCAACAACTCTTTCAACTACGATTTGCTGGACGAGCGATGAAGCTAACTTCTATCGCTAGGGGCGTATTAATAAGCAAAATGACCTATATTGGACAACAGATTATCATCAAGAGTTTCACCATGGACCCTCTTGATAGTCCCAATGTCATAGTTTGCTGTACTGCCTCGACTATATGTATCTTTGGGACTTAGAGTGAGATCAGTACTGTAACACGCTAGAGAATCTTTTTACCTAAAAAACAACAAGGAAATCAGAGAGAGCATTATTCCAGTAAGATGGTGTTTAAGAATACACATTATATCATTCATTCGTTTTCCTCCAGGAGATAGAATAGAATAGAATAGAATAGAAATTTATTAATTGTAAAAATGCTACAAATATAACAAGTTGATATATACTACAGCAAAGTACAACAAGTCAAGAAGAAAGCATGATTCTCACAGCTCCGGTTGATAATTTCTACACCATGTATGAAATTCAGCCAAATTATAGGGTTCGCTGTTTATAATGAATCTTTTCAATATTCTCTTGAAACGTTTAAGTTTTCTGGATTTCAGCATATCTGAAGGAAGTGAGTTCAATAGCTTGATACACATGAAATGCACACCCTTTTGTGATAATGTAAGGGAGTGAAGCGGATAATGATAAGGGTAGAGTCGTCGGGTGTTATTTTGATTTTCAAACTCCTCAAAGAATTTGGGATGATCCAGAATGAAACATATGCACTTGTACACATACATTCCAGGCAATGTCATTAGCCCTGCCTCCTTAAAGTGCCCTCTGCAGGATTCTCGAAAACCAAGCCCCAGCAGTACCCGTAGTGCTTGCTTTTGAGCAATGAATATTCTATCGATCAGTGATGAGCCTCCCCAGAAAATTATTCCATACGTGAGAAGCGATTCGATTTGGGAGCAGTATATTATTCTCAGGATGTTGGCATCAATTTGAAATTTCAGAACCCTCAAGCTGTAAATAGAGGAGTTCAACTTCTTAATTAAAATGCGACTGTGTTCTTTCCATTTGAGGTTCTCATCAAGATGTATACCCAGAAATCTTGTGGTATTCTCCAACATTACAGTCTGCCCTCTGCACTCAAAGCTGTTTGGGAAAAGTAAATTATTTCTATCTGTACGGAAGGCTACACACTCCGTCTTAGTCATGTTCAGCTGCAAACTATTCTGTTCACACCACTTCTTCGTCTGAGTTAAAGCGTTCTGTGCTCCATAAATGAGGTTACTGATTTTATGTGATCTAATCATTATGTTTGTGTCGTCAGCATACAATACTGATTCCCAAGAGTGCTCCCTGAGGACCTCTGGCAAGTCATTTATGTAAAGGACGAAAAGAAGCGGTCCAAGAATACTTCCCTGAGGTACGCCTCTCGCTATCTTCTTCACAGTGGAGTTGTATTCCCTACCATCCATACATATAGCAACCTGTTGCGTTCTATTCTGCAAATAGTTAAGGATGAGATGTTTCTTGGTCAGCCAATATCCTTGCATATTTTATACCACTACACTTTTGAAAGGCCCCTTTGAATGTGGGAGCTAGCCAGGACACCCCTACATGGTCATTCTTTACATTTATGTTCTCAATTATAATGACTCTTATTGGTAACTCGGTATTTTGCATTTAATTGAATTTTCAGAAATACAAATCAACAACCTGTTTTCCCGCAACAACCCGAAAGAAATGTGAACGTAGGTTGCATCTATATCCCACCAATCAAGGCTCAACAGAATAAGAATCTGACAAATGCTCCCCCATCTCCTCAATCTCCTAAAGTACAGACTTCCGGTACTCCTACTTTGAAGGAAGCTCCGAAGCCCTGGCAACAAAAACAGCAAGTTAGACAGGAGGAAGCCCCACAATGGGCCAAAAAGGAGCCACCAAGTTACCCCACCACTCCTATGTCTCCAGAACAGGTAATCTCAAAGATGGCTATGAAGTGTTGACCAATGGTCGGTTGTTCTGTAGGGAAAAACTCTACTACTACTCTACGCATCTCGGACTAGGAAAGTAGTACTTTTCCGAATTCATTTGCGTGAGCAAATTTACACTTTTCCACACCCTGTGCGGATACATGTACAGGGTGATTCACTTATCTTGGTAACTCCAATTTTCTAGAAAATGGCCGAATTATAATATAATAATGTATAAAACGCTACAGAAGGCTCGTTCTAACACTCGTTCGTTCGAGAACTCGCCAATTGGTGAATCGTTTTTGAATTTTGAACTGGTGGAAGAATATCAATGTCTTCTGCACTTGTACTCGTATTATAAATAACTACTAGTGTTTAGGACGATCGACCAACCATACGCTATGTAGCATGTATGTAACACTGTAACGAAGTCTACACAGAACTTCTATTTCCAACAATCTCTAAGCGGTCTAAACGGAGAATCATTAACCAACAAACTTCAAAACAATTTTATATTATTCCAGCATACCCCTCAAAGTGCCCCAAGTCAACAACAACAACGCCCCAGGTGGCCTCAGAGTAATTCAGCAGCTCCAAACGTTCAACAGCAAAGAAATCCAGAGCCAAGAACTTCCCAACCTCAACCTCAACAATACCAGCATGTAGGTCCTGAAGAAGGTTCAGTCTATACTCAAAGAGTTCTGCAACCCTTGATTGATCCAAGTAGTCATCCCAACGCCGTCTTTGTTACTCAGCCAATTGTCCTTCAACATCCTGGAGCTAATTACGGTCCTCCTGTCATAAACAGAAAGGAAACTATACCTGTTAAACTAGAGGCAGGTGCGAGAACCATACCTATCCAGATTGAAGGCAGGGAAACTCCTACTCAAAACAGGTAAAGCGATAAGTAAACACAAACAGTAATTATATGAAAAAGAATACTCAAAGTAGATGAAGGGTTTTGCAATGAGAAGTTTCATTTTTTAACAGCCCGCTATCTGATATGGGTTGCTCACACTTTTACAGCTGTTATCTTTTGAAATTTGACAAGTAAAACTACACTGCGCAAAAAAATTAACGCACATTCTGAAAATCTCAATTTTAATGAAAGTTAACTCTACATTGATTTTATAACTTATTTCTTATGTTCTCTCGGGAAGGTTTTGAACGAAACAAGACACATTAAATGGAAGAAAAATTCAGGATTTCACCGAATCTTATGTGAAAGAAGAGAAATAAACAATTTTCAAAATCCTGGAATGCTGATAAGTCATTTAATACTTGGTATTTCCACCCCTTGCGTTAATTACAGCTCGGCAACGACGGTTCATACTCAAAATGAGTGATCTTAAAATGTTCTGATCTAATCCTTCCCAAATTTCTCTGAATTGTATTCCTAAGTCATTAAGAGTAGCTGGATGATTTTCTGAACTTCTCAGCCTTCTATTGAGGTTGTCCCAAACCTGCTCAATCGGATTGAGATCTGGACTTCTTGCTGGCCATTCCATTCGAGAGACTTCAACCTCTTCATGGTACTTCTGAACGATGCGCGCACGATGGGGTCTGGCATTATCGTCCATAAAAATGAAATTTTCACCAATGTATGGGGCAAATGGCACTACATGCTCTTCAAGAATGTTCCTTATATACCTATCAGCATTCATAGCTCCATTACCAACGACTACTAAGTCTGTGCGAGCAGTCAAAGATATTCCACCACATACCATAATCGATCCTCCCCGAAACCAGTAGTATTCAGGAAATTGCACTGAGCATATCTTTCATGTGGACGTCTGTATACAATGGAACGTCGATCACAATGGTAGAGGTAGAATCTAGACTCATCTGTGAAGAGAACACTTTCCCAATGGATATGCTCTCTCGCAAAATCCAAACGCGCCCTTCGATGGGCTGGGGTAAGAGCTGGGCCTCTTGCCGCGACACGAGGCCTTGAATCATATTCTCTGAGGCGATTTCTTATTGTCTGAGTGCTAATTTGCACCCCAAGAGTTTGCTCAAGCTGATTTTGAAGGAGGCAAGCGGTTGCAAACCGTTGTCTCAACGAAGAAACTTTCAAGTGACGTTGTTACCCGTGGTCTACCCTGTCCTGGTCTTCGGACATTCATACCTGTCTCCCTGAATCGCTGCAACATTCTGGACACACTTGTATGGGAAACTCCGAACCTTTCTGCAATTCTTGTGTATGTCCACCCTTCTTCTCGCAAAACTACCGCTTGGGCACATTCCTCTTGGGTCAAATTGCGTGTTTCGCGTTGCATAGCAATCGAGTGTAGAAAATCAAACGAAAGAAAAACTATTGATCACTAGAATTGATCGAGAACAACTGATTTCAGAATGGAGCCAATACATTCAAAATCTGATAATCTCATCTTTTTTTATTCCTGCTGGGAAAAAACATCTGTATTGAATAAAAACATTGAAAGTGGACAACATATGCATGCATAATTCTGATAAAAATAATTATCATTGAGAACACCTTCAGTTGTAGAATAAATCTGAGATTTCCATAATGTGCGTTAATTTTTTTGCGCAGTGTATTACTAAACAACGCATTGAAATTGTTAAAATTCTCTATAAAAATGGCGAAACGGTCACAGTTCAGGAAACTAATGCACTTTTGGGTAGTCTTGAAGCACCTTTTCGGTCGGCAATATTGGAACTGTTGGAAACATTTGATCTGTTAGTGATGTCAAGAAACAAAACCGTTTTTGTTACTCAGAGAATATTGCTTGCTGTGATTAATGATTTTTTATGGCCGGAATTGAAAGATATTTTTGTGGACGACGTTTATTTTCAACAAGGTGCCATACAAGCAATGGAAAATTCGCAATTTTTCAAAATAATTTTCCTGGCCGTGTTATTTCTTGAAGAGGTGATCATAATTGGCCAACGAGATCTTGTGATTTAACACGTTTAGAATTTTTTCATTGGTTGATTCGTTGATTTTTCCTATTTTTTTTATATATATTTCGGCATCGACTGCTAGTGCTAGGGCATTAGCCGAACTCTTTTATTAATATCAAAATGAAAGCTTTTATTGAGAAACCCTTTACCCATAATGGAAAAAAAAATTCTTGTTGATAGGGGCAACATAATCATAGAAAATTCGAGCAGAATATCGAAAACATTATTGAGATGAGCACGTTCATTCATGCACAGTTCTGCACCCTTGAACCCCACATATATGCCATTATGGCATATACAATAATGTGGTCTCCAAGGGCGCAATTGGGAAGTAGTGTTTTTCTAATTTTTTTTTTCGAAGAAGTTTAAGCCGTCAGCAGAGTTGGTCCAGTAACCCCAGCCAGTCGGGATCATTCAGGGTGATCCAGAAAATAACCGGCACCGATGGAGACGAGGAAGACCACTTCAACGGGGCTACAGAACATGCAGCACGTTATCCTCAACAATATCCCGCTGAACAAATGCGGAAAATGCAGCTCAACGACTCCGATCAGCAACTGCTCAACAGATTCAAACAAGGTAAATGGTGCTCCGATAGTAAACGAACCCTTCATAGTAGATGGGCACCCCTGATTCAATATCAGTTTCTTATGCAAACTCATGGGGAAATCTAAAGCCGATTTGACCAAATTGGAACATTTTGAATTTTTCTAAATTCCTTTCAAGGCTATCCCAGTTTCTGCAGCAGCTTTTGATGCTGATGATCTCATTATAGCAGCTCTAGCTGCTGATGCAATAACAACATCAATAAAACGAGAGCTACAGCAAAGACTGTAATAATAATTGCAGCAACAGCTGTAGCAGTTGTTGTTACTGTAGCAATAACAACAGCGATATAAACAAGAGCAGCAACAGCCAAAGCTACTACAAGAATTGCGGCAACAGCTGTAGCAACTATTACTGCTTCAGCAATAACAACAGCAATGAAAACGAAAGCAGCAAAAGCTGCAATAACAATTGCTGCAACAGCTGTGACAACTGTTGTTGCTGCAGCAATAAAAACGAGAGCAGTAGCAACTGTAACTGCTGCAGCAACCCGGATGATCTTGACCTTATATTTCCCCATAAAGATTTACATGGGTTTGCACCAGAAACTGACGTTGAACCAGTGCTGCTAATCGACAATTCATGTCTTGATATTTTTGTGTAGCCGAAAATAGTCAGTATCATCAGTATCATTACAAAACAAGGGAGATGACGAAGCCGAATTTGGTTGTAGAAATGTTTTTTGACGAGGAGAACCCACGGTATAGAGGAGGACATATTCCTTCCAGAGTATTCAGGATCTTAGATCAAAGCGGTAATTTTTTCTCTATTTCCTGGTGGTGGAAGGTACAGGGGATTTTAACAAAAAATAACAAAGGTGTCTCGAAAGAGTATATACGTTAAAAAACAATTTAAAAAAAAAGATATAATAAATTGTCGAAAAAATGTTGATTACGAAAGTACACTATTTCAGAAATTATTTCTTCAATAATATGTCTACTCTTGCTTTCACGGCACTCAAGTAATTAATTTGAGATTTCAACTGAACAATGTTATCAATCAATTAGTGGTCGAGGATGCACAAAAAATTCTCCTACCAATAATTAACTCTTAAGACGAAAGAATACCGCAGAATATTTTTCGAAAAATGATTTTGCATTGTTTCGATGATGCCATAGTTAAAAGTTTTATTGTACAGATTATTACCAAAGAAATGCGGAAATTTTTAGGGGTATATCTTTGTGAGAAATTGAAGGGAACCTCTCAAACAAAAGCTCTTGAGACTTTCCTTGAACAGCTACACACGTTTCCAAAAATGAAAAAAAAATTTTTCTTGAAATTGCAGCAAAGTTAAAGAAATGACATTTTTTTTGGCATGTTTCATCATTTTTTCAATGAAAAAGCTACCTATGAATATTTTTTTTAAATTATTGTGATCTTCAAAAGAAGTGAAACATGAAACCCCTATTGAATATTTCACCAGAACTTTTTAACGAATCAATTGCTCAATTTGAAAATATATGTATTTTGAAAATAACGATTAAATAACAATTTTATCAACTCTTGTGTCCGTTAAAGCAATTTTTCTCTTATAAAAAATAAAATACCACATTGTGTATGAACGGATCTTCTCTAAATGGAATAGAAAAAATCTGGAAGGTGGCTAACACATTTTTTAATTGGTAGAACATGATCAAAAAATACACCAAAATAATAATTAATAAATTGTAATGGGAACTCTCTGGAGTATTCAGATCCAGTGAGATTTCGCCTATTTCTGGAATAATTCATATATAATTTTGAAAAAGTCTCAAGACTTTAAAAAAATTTATATATATTTTTCTACACATTTCTCTCTTTTTTATTCTTCATTTATCATTATAATGTCGGATGAAAATATTCTGAATCAGTTTGAATTGGGCATTCCTCAGATGTGGACACAGAAAAATATCTACACGGTGAATCAACTGAGCCGCGTTACAAAGGTGGTACTATTCCTTCCAAGGCTTTTAGACTACTACGAAATATGACTGATGAACCAAATCAGAGCTTAAAAAACGGTACTGGGTTTGCTGCATGATCATTACTCAATATGTTTAACCACTTTGATAACTTCAGTGACGTAAATGTGAAAAAAAGAATAGGACTGGAAAAGAATAACAGAAACATTATTTACCTACACTTTATGTATATGCAATCATTACAACAAAACACTTTATTTAACGTGATTTGACGAGTTATTCGGTTCAAATAATAATGGATTACCCCTATATATTTCCATCGAATCATTCTTCATTAAAAAATGAGTTTCATCTTTCATATTAATTTCCACAATTTTCGTCAATATTACTGAATAAACGACAAATCGAATGAAAATAAGACATAGGTGCTTGAAAACTCTGTTTCATTCTGTGTCGTTGGCAATATGGATTTTCATGAAAATTTCAGTTTGATGTACAGGGTATTATGTATTTCTCATAATATATAACACCCTGTGCAGTTATTCGTGAAATACACTGTAGATAAGCGCAAGTAATCAATTGAACCAGTTACTCATCAAATCACTATTCAAACGCCGTTTCCCCCACTCCAGCTCTATTATTTTATAAAATCATCTTTCATTTAACACTTTTTCTGTCAGTCTTATTCACTTAATTTCATTAAGGAAATACCGGTGTTTCAAACAATTTCTGGCATTTTCATTCTATAAATTTCTTATATTTTACAGTTCCGAATGATGATGGTCATAATAAACCCCAAGTGAGGACTATTCCAATACAAATAGAAGGTCAGTACATTGAAAGGAATGAATTGAAGATTTAAATCTTCCATTTCAATATACCATAATGAGAATCTTTAATTTAATGAGAATCGAAAATTAATCTATCACATGAATATATTTAGAAAAATAATACTATAAAAACATACTACGTGACATAGAAACCCCAACATCCAGTGATTATTTATTTTCAAAAACTTAGTGGTCCCCGCCAAATACACCATCCATCTCTGTAGGATAGCGTGGTGGCTTTGCTGTAGAACAGTTGAGTTAAAGACATTCAAGAAAAAGTGGAACCTCATTCAATTTCATATCTTAGGAGTCCCCAAAACCCAACTTTTCAACAGAATAATGCCCAACCACATGTGGCAAGAGTAAAGTTGAACTACTTTCAGCATGCCTAAATTAATTTACTACAATTGTCATCCAACTCTGGATTTGGCCTCATTTAAACACTTGTGGCACATGATCGGTAGAAGACTCGACAATTGACCACAGTTTAAACTCTGGCTGCACACCAACACGATATTGAGGAAGCCTGCAGTGAAATACCCCAGGAGAATATTGATCACGATCAGAAGTAGGCCTAGACATGTTTTGTTTCTTTCAGAATTGTGATTTTACTTTTTTTCTTATGGGTCTATAAGTTAACCTCAACCTCAACACCATGGCTCATCAATACATTATTAGGCATACACTATTTATCTTCAAGAGATTGATTTGAAATTTAATATTGTATTCATTTGCCTACTACGACCCTTATAATATTTGTAAACATTTTTACTAGATGTTCTGGTTTTTATGTGACTAAGTTTAATATTAGTCAGGTAATCTTTAAGATTTAAGTTAGAAAGATATTCGTATCCACTCCTATCACTAAGAAAAAATAAATATCCCATTGAATTGTAGGAAATGGAGGACCAAAGACACCAAACTACGTACCACCAAGTCAGCAAGTTCCCGCAGAGGAACCGAAGAAGTACACGGGAAGTTCAATTCCTTCGAGATCTTTCAGGATGCTGCAAGCCATGACTGCACCTGATTCTTGCGGTTAGTTTAGGTTCCCTTGAATTTCATTGCGTTCAAACCCTCTTTCACATTAACAACATAAGAAGATGTACATCCTCTGTAAATACATCATTCTTTGTTAGGAAAACAACATCGATTCGATATTATCAAATTCCCAATTTTTCGTTTTATTTCTAGCCAATGTCAAAGAAGCTAACGAAACGAACGAAAACTACGACTTTCCATATCAAGGAAACAATTGGGCTTTTCCCCCCGCTTACGCCATGTACAACCCACAACCCTACTGGCCTCCATATTACTCTCCCACCCCTTACAAACTCCCACACGCCGAGCACAGCAACTCAGATCCGGAATTGAACAGAGCTAGCGCTTGCAAAACACCTCAACCTTATTTCGGTTACCCACCATTCACGCCAACAAGAGAAATCGAGCAAAAATCAAGAACCCCGTCTTCTTTCTCGCGATGTTCCTCCAGTACCGAACTGGAGAATATCAATTGGAGACAAACGCCAGTTCCATTTCCGATGTATCCAAGTCCAACAACACCAGTACCAGGAAGAAGAACTCCAAAGAGAACTTCAACAGACTCAGAAACTGATTCTAAGACGTGTACTCCGGTACCATACTGGTACGGATATCCACCTCCAGAAGGCCACGAAAAAATGGAAAACGCACCACCAGAATGCAACTACAACTACTACCCTCCTTACCCGCCTTTCTACGACCCTTATTTCCCCTATTATTATTACGGGTATCCTCCTCCAATGTTTTCTCCTCTCCCATTCATGCGACCAGGAAGTGAACCAGAAGACCTTAACGGTTACTCCTCAATGGACGAAATGTCCTATTACACCCAGAAAAACAGAAGCCAAGGTGCCACAAATCCTAAGGTTTCAAATAACACGCCAGAAATTGTGGTGACTCCTACCCCTGACAATATACAAAAAGAGCTTTCAAGTTCAGAATCTGACACAGATACTGAAACTAACGATGTTGTACAAGAACCAACTCCAAATTGTGGCAAGCTCCAAACCATCAGATCTGTCAAGGATATCAACGTGTACAAGCAATCAGACGACGAGTCAGAAGTCTCGGAAGCAGAAGATGAGTCGGATGCTTCTTCAAATTCAAGTGTTTACGAAGAAGAAAGAGAAGAAGAAGTCGTACCTCACCAACTGAGTGTCATATTCGAAGTCAGTGAAATGACGGACACTTCCAGACAAGCAAGAGAATCTAGCGTATTTAGCGACTGTACAACTGTTGAAGGAATGAGAAGTGACGATGAGGATGACGAGGATGCCACTGGTAAACAATGGATTTCTGATAACTTAATGGAAATAGCTTCGAGAATACAGAGCAGGATAAATGCTAGGATAGAACTTGACGACTCTGAAGTTTATGCCAGTTTCACGATGAAAACACCGTCCCCAAAAAGAGAAATAGTTTCAAAGCAACATGAAACAACAACGAATGTAGATGAGCAACCCAAAATCAGTACACCAAATATATCTCCAGAAATAGAAGAAGAAGAACATAATGAAGAAAATCACAGTGAAGGCCAAAACAATCATATGGACGTAACGAAATGTGAGGAAGATATAGATGAAGAGAAAGTAGAAAAGCCCAAAGAAAACAATCAAACAAATGGAGATGTAGAAGAAAACATTTCAAAAGAATCTTCTGATAGTGAAGATTGGTGGGGTGTTATAGGAAAAAATGAAGATGATTTCCCTATAAGAAAATCCAATTCGTATTATAGAGATTCAGACAATATTGAACCAGCTGTTGATGAAGTTATTGAGGAACTAGAAACATCTGACGCTAATGCCGAGAAAAGTGATACAACAAATAACTTGGAAGTAACGAACAGTAAAACTGAAGGACCAGAACTAAATGACTACGAAAATGATACCATCAATGAAGAAGAATGCAGAGAATCAACTGTTCCAAAATTAGAAATAACCCCAGACTACTCATATGAAGAAACATTATATCCAGAAGAAATACAAGAAGAAACAAAGGAGGAAATAAAAGAGGAGATTGAAGAAGTGCAAAGTTATGAAGATGAAGTCTTCTATGAGGTAGAACCCAAAGAAACTATAGTCCCGAAGTTCGAGATAACCTCCGCTCACTCTAGCCATAGTAGTGAAAGCTCGAGGAAAGTTTCTTCAAGGGAATCTGACGATTCTTCCGACAGCGAAGAAAGCGATTCCAGTGAAGATGAAGAAACTAAACATGACGTGAACAACAACGAACAAAACGAGGAAGAGGAAACGATTGTTATACCATCGATAAAAGACAGGATAAAAGCATTGCAGGAATGCGTTGCAGTAAAGAAGAAATTCACGAAGATAGAAGAAGAGATAACGATTAGAGTTAAGAGTCAAGTGGAAGCAATTGATAGCGGAGAACCGAACAAGAGCAAGCCGGTATCTGCGAAAAGTAGCGTCAAGTCTTTCGATGAAATATCAGAGGAAGATTCTGGAGTTACAGATCTAAGCAAGCAGTATTCCGACAACGAAGAATTTCCTGAGTTGCGGAAAATGAGTAAATACCAGCGGGCATCCACGCATTCTAGATTGTTCCAGCTGTTGCAAGAAGAATGCGAGAATGAAGAAGAGGAGGTGACTGTGGAAAATAGAAAAACACAGTTGAGCCTACCTTTAAGTACGGACGCTAGTGATAAGTTGGCCGAGGAATTGGTGCACAGTATGTTGAAACAGAAGAAGGGGCAGATTTTCAGGAACATGTCGGTTGAAAAATTGCACGCAGCTGCCAAGAAGGTTCTTCAAGAGGACGGAGACAGCTGTGATACACCATCGGAAGGCTTCAGTGATTACTTGTCGCCTCTAAGAAATGACACGGGTAACTCAACGCCTCAAGAGTTCTACGGCCACTACAATGAATACGTTCAGTATTATGACTCTTGGGCACAGGCAGCAGCTCTCCAAGAGAACGAGATCATCCAGTCCAAAACCTTCAGGATGCTGCAAGATGCTGGACAGAAGACTAACGCTTTTTCTGGCACCCTGGCCAAATGCCCACGTGTTCTGAGCGGCAAAAATGTTCATTCCGATCTGAAGAAGCTGGTGGAGAGTCCCGAAGAAGCTTCCTCTATCGACAATCCCGATCCTAAATCTTGACCAAAACCCACAACGGAAGGTGGAATTTTATTTGATTTCCAATTGGTGGATCCACGATTTCAATGAGGTATCCCAAGATGCGGTTTTTTTCCGATCGTTTCAAACCGCTGAATCGATCGCAGTTTTTTTTTTGTTGCTATAACCGAGCTTTTGCACTTTCGAAAATGATGAAACGATTCTCAACAAGTGTCTATTGTATATTTTATAATAAAAACTATGGGGAAAGTTAATTCTATGAAAACTGATTGGTACAAAAAAAAAATTGACATGGAAGTTTGAGAGAATTATACCTGAGATTTGAGAATGATAAATGGATAATTGAACAGTATCCAAATAACAAAATACCACTGAATTCACAAAGAAATTCATTATTTTCCTCTGTAATTCCAAAAATACACTGAACCAAACATTCACATACATAAATAACTTCACATATTTTTTTCCTGATGGATTCCAAAAGTTTATTATTGGATAAATGAACCAGAATTGAGTGGGAAATGTGTTTTTCAAAAATTGCATAAAACCTCCATCTCAAATTGTCTTTCAACCACCTTTATTTTATCGAATGAAATGAATCTAATATTTCTTTCATTAATTTCTACTATATGAACTCAAACTCAGCTTAATTCAATGATCATAATATTTCTTCTCCAAAACCTCATAGTAATAAACATAGATAGAGGAAACATATGTCATTTTCAGTAAGTAACTTTGTCCCCAACATGAACTATCAAAATTGACAAGATGAAAACATATCAGTGATACGATATTCACTCAATTCGCGAGTTTCTCCACAAAGAACGCACTTCTTGTGTCCCATAGTGAATCAACGTTTCAAAATAACTCAAATTTTTTTGAAATAAATACCTAAATATATCAGAAATTCAGAAAACGAAATTCAAGCGCACCAATCGACGTGAAACAACCAATGACACTAGGAGAGCAAAAGTTGCCAAACCTTGGATTTAGCCGGTAGATACAGAAAATAATAAATATTCTGCTTATTATAAATTCGACAATTAGAGAAACTATCGGATTCCAAATATTCAACTTTGCATATTCGATTGAGAATCAGTCAAATAAATATATTTCATTCAATATAATATAATATACAGGGTGGCCATTTGAAAACGAAACAGACGAGATTACAGAGGAAATAAAGTTTTTCGATAGAAATGCTCGGACAGGTCGATTTCTGTTTCGAAGGGGACAACTTAAGATGTAGGTTACGGACGCATAGCGCTTCAACCCTTGCTGCTACAAACCCCCCCCCCCCAATTTTTGAATAGGGAAGATGGGGTGAGTGATACCTCAATTTAAAGGTATTTTTATACTGATTTCAGCACAGTAATTGTTTTTTCATTTTATGCATTAGTTCTCGAAATATTCATGCGTTAGTTAGTTAGGAAGGAAGCCACAGTCATGGTTGTTTTGAAGCTCAAAATGTCGATTTTTCACAAAACACATAAGTGCCATGAAAACACCACTTCATTTTCAAATACTTAGTTAAGAATATTTCGAGAACTAATGCATAAAATGAAAAAACAATTACTGTGCTGAAATCAGTATAAAAATACCTTTCAAATGAGGTATCACTCACCCCATCTTCCCTATTCAAAATTTGGGGGTGAGGGTTGTAATAGCAAGGGTTGAAGCGCTATGCGTCCGTAACCTACATCTTAAGTTGTCCCCCTCGAAACAGAAATCGACCTGTCCGAGCATTTCTATCGAAAAACTTTATTTCGTCTGTAATCTCGTCTGTTTCGTTTTCAAATGGCCACCCTGTACATTCATAACGATATAGTAAAATTGTGGATTTGAAAATATATCACAATCCGACAACGTAATCTAACCATGTTGAGGACATGTAAAAATTGCGTATACTCCCTCTATCTATGTTTATTACTCCAATGTCCAAAACCAATCATATCAACTTTAGAAAAAAAAATGAGAATAGCCGCATCATCATCTATAGCAAGTTTTTAAATAAGTTCATTCTCTATGTATATTTTATTGAGACACTTGTTGCAAATCGGATTTCATACAAGTAGAAATCTCAAATAGTAAACTCCACCTTTCTTGAATCATTTATTCCCAACTTACTCAGTCACTACGGAGCATTTCGAATATATTAATTATTACGATTTTAATCCATTTAATCCATGATTAACATTAACATATTGTTTAAATCTAGTGACATAACTCAATAAACACTATTAATCAAAGGTGTAGTTTGCTTAGAGATTGTTTGAAGGTACTTTACCTTGGGATTTGATTAGGCACTAATTAATTATCTTTCAGTTCTTGTTTCATTTCATCTATTAGTTTTTCTCATGCACACTTATTCTACTATCTGTTTGGACAACAAAGCAGTGTGTGCATGTCTCAAATCACTAAAAACTATTAAAACAGAGATTGATGCCGTACCTTTTAGTTATCACTAAACATGAATTACATTACCTATTTTAATCTTATATTTGATTTCATTTCATTTTAAGTAGGTAGATTTTTCAATTAACAGAATTATATATTTGTTGTTTCTCAACTTTGTATTCTTCTAGGTCCAGGTCATTCTGATTTTTGAAGAAAGACGGAAGAAAACCGAATATTAGCGACGTTTCGACGTGGAAATGATCGTTAATAAACATATTTATATAGGCCTCAAGAATTTTTTGAGTAACTTGTTTTGCGAGCTTGTTCATTGAAAGGCATTTTTCTAGCATAATTGTAACAATAATTTTTCAATACATGTTCGATTAGTCAAAGCAAGGAATGTTTGTACACTGAGAAATATTTTCAATTTTTATTAGCACAGTTTTGTATATTTTGATTATTTTTGCTTGTGTTGATTTCTAAGATATTATATAATTGTTATCATTATGACAATGAAACATATATGTATTTTTCAATAAATATGTTGAAACTGTAGGCAGTAGTAAAGGGATTATAATGCCTGTACCCTTACTTTACTGAAGTTATTTTCATTACTGGCTAGACTTATTCAGAAATAAAATGAGAAAGGACTTTTCCAGATCACAAAGCTTGCCTTTAGGGGTTGTTCCTAAATTGGATGTCCAATTGAAAATGACAGATTCCTCGGATCGTTTCAAGAAAAAAAGTCCTATAAACATGGACCTGAAAACGTCTTGTTTTCAATATATTAATAGTTATTTATGCAACAAGTGCAAAAAGTGAATGTTGTATGCAACTCGTGCAAAAATTGTTTATTGCACGAGTTGCATACAACATTTTTTCTATGTTCATGCAAAAAGCAAGAAATGATTTATTGAGGTGCGGCACTAGGTGTAGGAAAATGAAAAGCGCAACTTGAATACTTTATTATTAATATCGATTTGCATTGAAACAGGAACTAAAACGTTACGAACAATTTAACTTGAACTTTATTTTTACCCTCAATGTTGAAAGTGAATGAACAATTGGTGACAGCACGTTGAAGTAGAATGACAGATGAGTGCAATAAAAACTTTATTGCACTAGTACAATAAAGAACTTCTTTTTCCACTAAATATAGTTCAATAAAGTTTTGCTTTTTGCATGAATGTAGAAAAAAGGTATTAGGCCCGGTGCACACATCCGACTTTTGCAGTTACGACACCCGTTGCGGTGTCGTACCTATTCAATGCACACTACATACGACACCGGCGTGGTTGCGGAGTCGGATCAATTCACTAGTTCACACTGCCAGTGTGTGTGTGTGCGCGATCGGCGCTCGATATTATTATATAATATAATATATAATTATATATAGTTATATTATAATGGACGACCATCGCAAAAAAATTGTTTTTGCTTACCTTGTTTACAAGAAGTATATTTGTAAACAAAACAGGCGTTATTGGGTACACCCCTACACGGACTTGAGACTTCTCAGGGGTAGATTTCATACTTCTTTCGGAGCTTTAAGAGAAAACCCTGATAAGTTCTATAACTACTACAGAATGTCTGTGAAATCATTTGACGAGCTTGCAGCGAAAATAACACCAAAAATCAGATCTCAAGACACATGGATGAGACTTTCCATTCCACCATTGGAAATGCTAGCTGTAACTTTGAGGTAAGTGAAGAAGGAAATTATTTTTTTAACTGCATTTATTTATCACAAATATAAACATTATTCTTTATAACAAAAATATAATTTTAATAAAAATATTATTATTTACAAAAATATAAAACTTAAACTTTGAGTATTATTTTTAAGGAAATAAATCTATACTCTCATCTTGATCTTGGCTTGTACCATCGTTTGGAGACTTTATATTAACAATGGAAAAATCTGATGAAGATAAGGAAGCAACTGGGCGGAGTTCTGTCATTTGTTGAGGGAAAGGTGTTTGAGGTGGAATTATTGTTAGGTAATTAGTGGATGTGGACTGGGGTGGCAATGGGTAGGATTGAGAAGATCTCAAGTTTTGGGAAGAGGGAAAAATAGATTGATGGAGATAAGGGTTAGGTGGATACGTGTGAGATGGAAAATTGGGTTGATGTATGTTCCTCATTCGTTGGATTATTTTTAATACTTCACAGCGAAATTCAATTTTTTGGTCCTCGTCAAATTTTCTGATTGAAGGAAGGACACTTTCGAAAAACGATCTGTCCGGATCAGGTTCTGAACCTGGAGGTGGCGTAGGCATAGGCTTCGTCATGAAATCTATCAACGCGGACTCCACGTTTCTTTTACGTTTCAGTGAACTCCTTTGATCGTATTTTGGACGATCTGACCCCTCTGATTCCACCGTTTCTTCACATTGATTTTCATCTTCTTGGGCTAAGCTAGACTGGGTTTCAGTTGAGGCCCCACTAGATCCAAGGAAGGATAACTGCCTAGTATAAATATATTTTTTGTTTACGTCAGCTGCCTGTCCAGACTTGGTGCTTCTTTTTGTATTTCTGGAATAACTGTCTCTTATATTCCTCCACTTTTTAATCAATTTGTTGCCTGAAAAAAAAATTAATATATGTATAATAGATATGAAAATAAGCAAATTTTTTTTTTAACATGTTGAATAATTTATGTGAGTATATTTTCCTTTTTTGTTGCAGATACTTGGGTAGTGGATGCGATCAGATTGATCTACATTTGACATACAGATTAGGGCATACAACAATCGGAAAAATTTTAAGAAAAGTTTGCATGGCTATTTGGGAATGTTTACTACCAGAATCCTTTCCCGAGTTTACGGAAGAACGGTGGAAAACGGTTGCTGATGGTTTTCAACAATACTGCCAGTTTCCAAATTGCTTGGGAGCTATTGACGGGAAGCATGTCAGACTTAGAAAACCAAAAATGAGCGGGTCTCTCTTTTATAATTATAAGCATTTTTTTTCCATTGTTTTATTGGCAATTGCAGATTCAAATTACAACTTCATATACATCGATGTTGGAGATTTTGGAAAGGAATCTGACAGCACTATATTTCAACGGTCTTCTTTCAACAGAAAGCTCGAAGAAAATACATTGAATATTCCAAGACCACAACCTCTACCAGGTACTGCAACAAGGATGCCATATACTTTTATTGGCGATGAGGCTTTTTCCCTCTCACCAAATAGTATGAGGCCATTCAGCGGCAAAGTTTTGTCAGAAAAAAAAAGGATATTCAATTATAGATTGTCACGTGCCCGAAGAAATGTCGAAAGTACTTTTGGAATACTATCTAATAAATAGAAAATTTTCCAGAAACCTATAAATGTTAATTTAGATTTGGCCATTCTTCTTATCAAAACTTGCTGTTCCCTTCATAATTTTGTAAGAGTTAGAGATGGAATCAATATTCATGAAGCATTGAGTGTGGAAGGTATCATTGATATCGTCCAACGTAACCATACACAAAGAGGACCGAATCAAGCAATTCAAGCTAGAAATGAGCTAGCAGATTATTTTGTATCTGAGGTTGGCAGTGTTCCTTGGAAAAACAAATATATTCAAGTTATTTGACTTTTTTCACATAATATTTTCATACTATGCTAGTTAAAACCAATATTATATTACCGATACATTTTGAAAATATACATGAATTGTACTTACAAATTTCGTTTCTATCCCTGTCATCCTTCTGTTCAAAATCATCGCTGAACAAACAACAGATAGTTGTCCATGCTGCTCTCTTCTTTGTCCTATCATGGTAATTTTCATCACCATTCCATATTTCTGGATATTTCTTAATTTCTTCAATGAATAGCTCAATATCCAATTCCCTCTCCGCCATTTTATGCGAACTCACGACAAACGTCGTATGTGTGCGCGGGCCAATTTGGAATAGAGTACTGAGAGATCGCATCTACGACTGCGGCACAGTTGCGGCCTAGAGGGACATGCTACCAAAAAACGACCGTAGGCTGGCAGTTACGACGTCGCAACAGCACGGCGGGTAGTGTGCATGCTCCCATTTGATTCTTTGTACCACAGGCCGCAAGTACGACACGACGACGGTGTCGTAACTACAAAAATCGGATGTGTGCACCGGGCCTTAAAGTTCGATATTTTTCAAGTTTTTTCTCATAGCACCTTCCTTCAAAAGATATTCAACTTAAATTTGGCATAGATGTTCTAATTTAAGTTTTTCATCATGTGATGTGCTAATTTTGAATGCAAATCTACAGAGTGATAGTTTTCTGGAATAGTGCCCGCTTCTTTCCCCCAGAACTTTTTTGGTGCACCAGAGGCAGTTCAAAAAATGTAAAAAGAAATTTAGTACTAGACTTTTTTGTTTCATGTAGTTCTGTCGCATCTGCTACCAATTACTAGAATAAAAATTGCAAACAATTATCTAGTAATACTCGGGAAAATCCAAATTATTATAAAGATCCAGTCAGTAAGCTGTGATGACATAAATTAATTATAAGTTTAGGTACTTATTTACCCAATCTGTAGCGAAGATTAATGAATATTCGATAAACTGTTACATATATTCATCACAAAAAAGTATGACTACAAGAAACACCCTGTTTCTAGAAAACAAAGTATTTGCGTTGATACGACTTTTTTTTAATTATCCAAAAAATCTCTTTTCTTTGTACCTCAAATTTAGGAACACCTGTATATCTCACTATGGATCACCCTGTATAATCCAAAATGAAAAAATGACCAATCAAAGGTATAAGCCATTTTTTTTGTATATTCCTCAAAAATCATTTTTAATATTTATCTAGGCACAAATTTCAAAGAATTTGCCTCTTCATAAAAACACATATTTTCCTTCATGAAACTGCGGAAAAACTTATATCAACACTTCTTGCTGCCAGATGTAAGTAGCCTCGACTCAATTCAAACAATTATACTACGACATCAAGACAAAAGCAGTTTCAAAGAAGAAACAAAAGTTAAGTTCTGCACTTTGTTCAAGAAAAAGTCCTTTTTTTTGCAAATATTGTTTTACCAATCCAAAGGTGTTACTGAAGAAAAAATCGAATTGAATAAATAATCAATATTTTTATTCATTAAACTATTTAAGTCAATCATATTATATACAAATTTGATTTGATAATATACAGATCGCATGATTAACCTAAAAAGTGGCACAATCAATGCATTATTTCCCCAAACCCACATATGTCTCATCCCCCAACTCGTCATCTACCAATCGTGGAGAGATTGCTCTTGGACTGGGGTGGGGAGCAGGAGATTTAACTATGTGCACACTGACAGAAGGCGATGAAGGATAGGGAGCTGTAGTTGTTTTACTACCGTCACTCCCTTTGCTGAAATCCAACAACATATCGCAGTCTGTCATGTTGCCTACTTTCTTAGTCTCCCTCTTGTCTCGTGGAGTATCAGGTGCGACGAATTTAGCCAAATCCATTGCAGATTTCATCGAAAGACTTAGAGGTTGGTCCGTGGACGAGACTAAAAATCGAAAACGTTTTCTACTTTCAGCAGAAGGAAAAGACAGTATCAGTAAACATATAAAAGAATAGAGCGAAAGTACAGATTGGCAGGTATCTTGGAACCCTGTAAATTATTTACATAAATCACTTGGTAAGTCTTGTTTTACAGTCGAATAAAAACTGCAACAAAGCATCTATAGCCATCCACAGATATGCACACAGCATCTTTAAACAGTTTTTGAGCCCCCTTTAATCGTCTTGTAATTTTGCATTTTTTGGTATGTGAAACCCATAGAAAAGGCACAATTTTCTACAGATGAAGAGCCTGGGAAGAAAGTTGCGCTTCCATCCTAGAAAAAAAAATGTAAGGACTGATTCGATAGCTGTCTGAATGCATCAATAGCTTTGTTCTCGGGTTCAACACCGACCAATTCTGGTTAGGTATACTTAACTGTTTGTAGTGATTTATTTCGGATTTGTGGTTTCAGAGGACAAATATTACAGCCAGATGGATTGATTTCTTCAATTTGATCTTTTGGTAACCGATATTCAAGATATGGTAAAATGTAACCGTCTTATCATATTAAAATTTTTGTGAGGAGTTTCAGATAAGCCTAGGTTACAATTGGTTGTGGCACCATGCTTTTTCTCCTCGCTGCTAAAAAGTCAGCATTCCATAGTATGTTGTTTTTTGGTAACGCTATTACCTATATTCGTCAGATTTTGATCAAATTTATTAGGTATTTTTAAGGATGTTCAGATGGATGAAATTTTCCAATCGCATTTCGCAAAACTAAGGCACTTTTTGTCGTCCTTCTCGGCTTTCAATTGTGAAACTGGTGGAAAAATGTGAGCTCTTAGGAGAAGTTAGTGATGTGAAGAATAAAAATTGTGTGCGTCGCTCAAGAACAACTAAGAAAATCGCTGTTGTAACCTGTAGTGTTGTTGAAAACCCTGGTTTGTCGATTCCTCGTTGATCTTGGAATTGGACATTTCACAAATGACATAACACCGGAATTGGAAGATATTGATGTGGACGACGTTATTCGCAAAAAGACGGCGCTACGTGCCACACAAGCAGACAATAGCAATAAAAGATTTCAGGTCGTGTTATTTCTCGAAGAGATTATAAAAATCGGCCACTAAGATTTTGTGATTCAACACCTTTAGAATTTTTTTTTGGTTCAAATGAAAGGTAAGGTCTCTGCCAAAGCTCCACAATCGATTCAAAACTTTAAAGATGAAGTTCTTGACGTAATCGAGTAAGAAAATGTGCAAATTGGTCATGGAAAAATTAATAAAAAGGATATGGTGCTGCAACTGTAGTCGTGGTGACCATTTGGCTGATATCGTTTTCCATTGTTAATGTCATACCTTTCTCTTTACAATGAAATAAAAATCCATAGATTACTCTTAAAATATACTCTTTTTGTAATATTAAAATGAAACCTCTTATTGTAAAACCCTCTAAGGGGTTCCATAGGAATTTCAGCTCTGTCGACTATAATGCTGCGCGTTGCACATGTATAAATTATAAATTTTAGACAGATAACACTGTTAAAAGACCGAAATTGGGGTAGAATAGAGAGCTTATTTTAGGAGCGAAGAGCAAGGAAGCATATTGCCACACTCATTAACAGAGTAGTTTTTCCGTGCCACCTCATTCTAAAGATTTAAATCACACTGACAATATGTGAGCTATGGTGGTAAGTCTGTTCACTTAGCATGCTCTTCAAACTTGGGCAACGATAATCCACGAAGTTCAATTTGCTTGGAACAAGATATCACAAGTATACACTGAAAACCTGATTTTGTTAATGTGCAACTACTCCAGGGTGACTATCTTTTTATTATATTTTTTCCGATTATTTACCACTAAAATTTCTTACAAAAATTATCTTTGATTCTTTATATAACATTATCAAAAAATCAACCTGGAAAAATTATTCCTTCTGGGTGTAACACTTCTAATTTCACTAATTATATGTTCATCAAATGAATGTGAACATTTTAGATTTAAACGAAAATCTTTATTATGATATACTCTTTGTCCAACTGTAGGTTTCACTAGACTGTGTTATCAGTTTAAAATCTACGGTTAAGCCAGAAATTGAATTGAACAAGGAAATTACTTGATCTTGAAATCGCCACGATTTTTTTTTTTTGAAACTCACATTGTGTATATACAATTTTGGAATTGAGTCAAACTGTGTAGTGTTATTTATGTTAAAAAACATAAGAAATATTCTGAACAGGTCTTCCTCATGTTGAATTAATACTATCCAACGAGCTTTCTGAAGTACATATGATGGAGTAACACAATAACCTTACACTGAAAATCTTTGTAAGAAATAATAATTTACCATTAGCACAAATCGAGGTTCTTTGTATCTCAAAAAGTTCAAAAGTATTTATTACCTCAACAAAAATACCTCATCAATACTCTTTTCAGAAGACACATGCAAAAATTCATGAACTGGTTCGGAATCAGACACGTTAACAAAGCTAATAATCATGTAATTAGTAACGAAATCAAAACTCTAATGATTCAATGACAGGACTCACCAAGTTACTGGAGAATTGCTCTCCAAATTGGAAAATATAAAATTGTCATAAAAAAGTTTGAAGAATGAAGAAAGTCGAGTTAGATATTGTGAAGATTGAAAAGAATGATTTAAATTGGAAAGTTTACACTATTGAATGATGAAATTGATTTAACCACTAGATCACTTACATCCGGTTCCATAAGTCTTATTGGAAACTGAGTTTGAAATGGGGTAGGAAATTGCAAGAGGGTCCCTTCGGCCATTTTCGTCCTCCTCGTCCTTCCTGTTCATCATGGATGGGTTCTGTGTAATACTGTTCCTCATTTTGCTTTCCATCGATTCCAGAATCTTGTTATTTGGAATGGCCAGTGGATACTTGGAGTCACCTTTTGGCATGAGATCATAAATTTTCGAATCTGACGGACTGCGACTTAGGTTGTTAGGGTTTTCCTGCAGAAATACAGTTTATTTATATAAAAGACTAAAATTGAAATCTATCAACAAAAACAAAATGTAATTGTATAAAAACAAAAGAAACTCCATTCATTGAAAAAAAAGTTCAACAATAAAAACATAACTGAAAAAAAATTTTTTTTGTACAATACTCATTCCAGTTTCGTTTCCAATATTCCATAACATGGAGATTTACTCGATATACAGGGTGTTTCATTGGGAAACAGAAATACTACAGAGGTGCATAGGTGGCACCAAGGCGGTTCTGGAGATACCCCATTTATTGGGTCTTACTGTCTTCGTAGCCAAGATACAGGGTGTTTTATGAATTTTGCCCGTTTCTTTCAGAGGCCATATCAAACGATATGGTAAATTTTCTTCATATTTGGCAAATATGTTCCTAATTGATAGCTCAAACGTATCATGCAATAACCGCCCTGAAAATCCAGGTCCGGGTTAACAAAAAATTATGAATCGTTTGAATTTTCGAAAAAACACCCTGTACATCGGAATTTTGAAAATCTGTTTCAATATTCGGAAAAACCACTAAAAACTCAACTGAAACGTGTACTTCAAATTTTCGCGCAGAAAGTTTTACTGCACAAATTTTCAACGTGAAAGTGAAGTTTTTGAGAACTTGGATACCTGAAAGTGGTTTAACGTGACTTTTAACAATGAATTATCAGAAATATTGAATCCATTATTATTTCAACATTACTTTGTAATTCATTTTTACATTGTTTTTCCTTTTTATAGCTGTATACCATTTCAGTTTTTATTTTTGAGTTATTCTCTCGTCGTTTCTCATTACTGCACAATTTTTTTTTTATGTCTGGGGTCACATGAAATCGTTAGTTTTTTCCTCAGAAATCAATACTCGGGATCAGCTAATCAGAAAAATAGAAGAGGCTAGCCAGAAAATGAAAAATAATCCAAATGTGATTCGGAAAGCAGTTCGAGATATTCTGAAACGAACAAAAAATGTTTAGATCAAATGGAGGACATTTCGAGCCGTTTTTGTAGTTATTCATCTAATTATTTTGTTATTATGTTTTTTGTTTATAATAGTTTCAAAACATACGATGTCAACCTAATCCAACTCAATTCTCAATAAATAGAAACTGAAATAGTATACAGCTATAAAAAGGAAAACCAATGTAAAATTGAATTACAGAGTAATGTTGAAATAATTATATTATTATTATTATATTTTTGATAATTCATTGTTTAAAGTAACTTCAAACCACTTTCAGGTATCCAAGTTCTCAAAAACTTCACTTTCACGTTGAAAATTTGTGCAGTAAAACTGTCTGCGCGAAAATTTGAAGTACACGTCTCAGTTTAGTTTTTAGTGGTGTTTCCGAATATTAAAACAGATTTTCAAAATTCCGTTGTTTCGAAGATTCAAACGATTCATAATTTTTTGTTAACCCGGACCTGGGTTTTCAAGGCGGTTATTGCATGATACGTTTGGAGCTATCAATTAGGAACATATTTGGCAAATATGAAGAAAATTTCCCGTTTGGTTCGTTTGATATGGCCTCTGAAAGAAACGGGCAAATTTCATAAAAAACCCTGTATCTCGGCTACGAAGACATTAAGACCCAATAAATGGAGTATCTCCAGAACCGCCTTGGTGCCACCTATGCACCTCTGAAGTATTTCCAATTCCCAATGAAACACTCTGTATATATGACCGCTCCAGTTTAAGAAGTACATATGAACTTTTTTACCATTTTATCAATAACAGACTGCAGGTCTACTAAATATTGTGTGAAGCAGACAAATCAACACCTTCACAACTGCACTAGGAGCAAAATTAATATAAAGAGATACTGAAGGGAAGACCACTAAGAATTGCACCACCAGTGCCATACCACTTTTTTCTCGTTAATATCAAGCTTCAAAAGATGAAAAGAAAAAGAAGTACAATTTCCAATAGTGTAATAATATCATACGATATTAATTATCTATCTGGTTAATGTATCAGCAAAATGCCATCAACATAACCATTGTCAGACAGAAGACTTCCACGCTATTACGTAGGAATCACAATCGAAAGTAACCCAAGGAGAATGCATGTCATCGAGGGAGAATAGCGATATACCGGTTTCACCCTTATTAGGGATCATCAGTACCGCATAACTCTACCCAAGATGACAAACAAACGAAATAGCAGGCAGATGCTTGTCAAAATTTCGGAACATAGATTTAAGTCTGGATCGAGATATTGAACTTTTGACTGTTGATGAATAAAGTTGAATTTTTAAGACAAAATGGTTTGGCCTAATTCAAATTTGACGATTTCATTTCATCCTTTAGAAATTGGCTTGGTTTGGTTAATAAAACAATATGCAATAATATCCTGCAAAGTTCACAGTTTTTCAAACTTGAACACAAATTCAAAACGTGAGAATATTTAGACAAGCAATTGTTATTCATTATATTGATTTGATGATAAAACTTGGAAAAAATTGAGTCAGGCAACAATGCAGGAAAGCGTTTAATGGCGTCATTCTATTGCTAAAATGATTATACCAAAGATATCTATGATCTGCTTTTTGGTAACTTATTATTTCGAAAAAAGAGATCGGGGTCCTTAAAGACCTTTTAACAAGATTCTTTCAGTGAGCATCGAATTAGGGACATCCTGTATATGGAATATGGATGTCTACAGAATCCATGTCTATCTTTATAGACCGATCTCAAAATATAAATGAAGTTGGAATTACCTTGGAACAAGATTTCTTGTCATCCATCTGAGTCGACCCCATCCTAGCGGAAAGCTTCGGAATCTGAAAATTTTTATCCAGCTGCTTCACCAAACCTTCCATCTTCAGAGAAGAATTGTACTTGAAAGCCGTATCAGGCTCATCTTTTGGGGTGGGACTTGATTTTCCCCTCTCCTTGGAAGAAAACACCGACTTTTCCGAACTGCTCTTGCCCAATTTCGATACCCTGTCTTTAGTTTGACCGCTAGCACTGGCTTTTGATGATTTGTTGCTGGAAGACATGGAAGAAGTTATCGAGGAAGATTTTGGACTGGAGAGGGTTAGTTTAGGCGAGTTTTTGGAAGAGGTAGGCATGGAAGATGTGGAAAGCGAGGATGTTGTTTTATGATTCTGTAGCTGCTGCTGCTGAGGCTTCTTGGATGCAGGACCACTGTTAACGCCTGAAAAATTAAGATGAGATGCGTATTTGACAAAAATGTTTTATAATTTCCAAGTTCTCTGGAAAATAATAATTCTTAGAAATTTTTATAAAATGTCGTGATCTAGTACAATTAAAGAGATAGTTGAATAACAAAGATCTAGTGGTCTTGGCAGATTCCAAAAACCTTTATTTAAATCAAGTAAAGTTCTAATAATATAAAATAAAAAGTTATCCAATTTGTGGTTCCCGAGTAAACGTAATTAAAACACACTTTGCATCAGTCAGGGATTCCGTCTCTTCGAATTTTTTCACTGTCATAACAATTATACGCTCAGATGGACACCAATCTGGAATCTTGGAATCTGCCAAGACCACTAGATCTTTGTTATTTTACTATCTCTTGAATTGTACTAGATCCCGACATTTTATAAAATTTTCTTGTAATGTACGAAACATACTACAGAATCATTACTTTTATAGTAGGTTTTCACAAGTTCAGCAGTAGGTAAACGAACGACATTGTTAAATGGCATAACATAAGATTTTGATGCATAGAATACCTGGTGTGTTTACTGATTCGATTTTGTTTCAGACTTTTTGAGAGACTCAACTGTTGCTTTGGTGTTCTGCTTCACCAGAGTTCTGTAAGGGGGAGCTCTTCAAAAATTTTCGAATTCCCGCTGTCTACCTGGTGCCGTTTAAAAAGGAAATACTAATTTTAGACACTGCAAAAATTCACAATAAATTACAATTCAGTTCATATCGAATTTTTAATCAAATGAATGGAATATAATGATTTACCATAGAATATAAAGTTCACTACAAGAGCGTAGAAATGGGGGGATACAGGGGGTAATTACACGGTGTTCTAACTTGGAGATACAAATGAAAATGACAGATTTCCGGATCATTTTGAGAAAAAAAGTCCTATAACATGAGTCCCTAAACATTTTGTTTTGAGATTCATCTGTTAAAATTTAAGTTTTTTTTCTCCTATAACCTTCCCTTCACAAGATATTTAATTTGAATTGGCCATATATATTCCAGTTTAAAGTTTTCACCATGTGATATGCTAATTTTGAATGCAAATCTACAGGGTGATATTTTTTCTGGAAGGATGCCTGCTTCCTTCCCCAAAACTATATTTTGGTGAATGGCTGTTAGTTTAGAAAAATGTAGAAAAATCTCTGGTCCAGTACTACACTTTTTGGTTTGTTATAGTTTTGTCGTATCTGCTATCGATTTCGAGAATAAATCTCTAGTAATCCTCAGGAAAATCCAAATTATTATGAAGATCCAGCTAGTAAGCTCAAATGAATGAATTAATTATAAGTTTTGGTATTTATTTACCCAATCTGTAGCGAAGATTAATAAATATTTGATAAACTGAATAAGCATCACAATAAGTACGACACACTAGAAACAACCTGTATATTGAAAGCAAAGCGTTTGAGGGCTCATATTCATGAAACTTTTTTTTCTCAAAATTATCCAAGTAATTTCTCATATTCCTTCGTAACTCTAATTTGAGAACACCCAGTATAAGGTAAAAACAACTGAATTAGTAATAAAAAAATTATTTTGAGTAATGTGGTTCAAACTTCGTTATCAAACTTCTTTTTCTAACAGTACAGATATGAGTAAAAGTTGTCGTCAGAATTTTTTTTTTTCGATTATCCCCCCCCAAGAAAAAAAAGATCTACGCCCTTGGTTCACAAGAGTCGAGAATTGAGAGAAATGTCAAATGTAAACGATGTATGCGCCATCTGAAACAGACCGCGATCTCTCGAAATCAAGTAGGTATAAATCTGAAAAATCACCCGTTTTGTCTGAAAGTTTTACAGGTATAAGTAGACACACCACGTTTTCTATGCATCTTAATAAGACGCTCCGGATGACAGTTCTGTTTGACATATGTCATTGAAACAGATGTGAGATTCGGACCAAGACATAACTCAGTATAATGTTCAAAGTTCATAATTCTATTACACTTTTCATAATATGATTTCCAAAATTTGACCCCTACTTTTCATTACCTAATTTCAAATCTTCATTATTGGAAATAACTAGCCTAAAAATACACCCAAGAGAATAGTCTCAAAGCTTTCACAAAACTAACCTGGTTTCAATCCTGTATGAACTTTGGGAGGACCAGTTTTGGTGCCAGTACTCTTGACTGCATCTTTGGTACGGGTCTTGTTAATAGTCAACTTTATACCGTCCGAACTAGGCTTAACCATATATTCCGAATTCTTCGGATCTCCTGATTTAGTCGTTGTACTTTTGGAATCCCCGGATTTAGAAACTTGACTACTACTTGTACTTCTGTCCCTTTCTATTCTGTTATTCATCTTTCCTGAGAGATCTGTACCTGTCTCACAATGCTGTGCAGATTTCAACTTATCCACTATGGCTGACAACGTACCTGAAAGATTATTTAAGGACTTATTAAAAATTTTATATGAATAAAAAAAATATTTAATATGAATTAACTCTATCGATTATGTTAAAGATTTACGTAATTCGTGAACATACAGGGTGTCCCAAACTCGATGGCCTATTAGACGTTTCTGGAAAGCTAATCATAATTTTGAGCTGAAAATTTGCATATTGGGGTTTGAGACAATGATCTTTCTCCCTAAAATATTTTCAGATCTCTACAACTTCCGGTTATACCGGAAACAGACTACTACTTCCTTATTTCAAATGGCACACCCAGTATATTATTGCATCATTAGATAGCTTTTTTTATGGCAATTTCGGCAATATGCCATACCTTGGGTAAAAATTCAACGGTTCATGAGTTATTGGGATTCTTATGAAAAAAAAGGTGGCGATGAGGACTCACATTTTTTTGAATATTTCAGCAGAAAAAGGCTTTTTCGAAAAAAATTTATCTTGTTTCGATTACGCAAATACGTAGTATTATAAGACTGTTTTCGGCTTGGACCAAAAATGTACAGAGTGTTTATAAGAGGATCATGAACTTGGACAACTCAAATTCATCAAAACTCAAGATTTTCAATTTAGAACCTATATTTTTTATTATTTCAGTCGATTCTACGTACAAAAATAGTGGGGGTTACTTCAGCAAACCCTATACCTAAAATGAATACTTCAAGAGTTATCGGGGAAGAACTTCAAATGAGGAAAAACCGCTATTTATAAATGTGAGAATAACTGTCTGTTACTTCCGTATAAACACAGAAAGAAAATAAAATTCGATGTTTTCATAACTAAATTTGACAGATCAAGAATTGTAATGAATTATTCGTGATTGAAAATTGTATTGGTTTATGGATTTCTCAACAATACCAACGAAAAATTAATTAAAATTCATGAAATGTAAAATTTAGTTATCCAAACATCGAATTTTATTTTCTTTCTGTGTTTTATGGAAGTAACAGACAGTTATTCCCACATTTATAAATAGCGGTTTTTCCTCATTTGAAGTTCTTCCCCGATAACTCTTGAAGTATTCATTTTAGGTATAGGGTTTGCTGAAGTAACCCCCACTATTTTTGTACGTGGAATCGACTGAAATAATAAAAAATATAGGTTCTAATTTGAAAATCTTGAGTTTTGATGAATTTGAGTTGTCCAAGTTCATGATCCTCTTATAAACACCCTGTACATTTTTGGTCCAAGCCGAAAACAGTCTTATAATACTACGTATTTGCGTAATCGAAACAAAACAAATTTTTTTCGAAAAAGGCTTTTTCTGCTGAAATATTCAAAAAAATGTGAGTCCTCAACGCCACCTTTTTTTTCATAAGAATCCCAATAACTCATGAACCGTTGAATTTTTACCATCAAAAAAGCTATCTAATGATGCAATAATATACTGGGTGTGCCATTTGAAATAAGGAAGTAGTAGTCTGTTTCCGGTATTACCGGAAGTTGTAGAGATCTGAAAATATTTTAGGGAGAAAGATCATTGTCTCAAATCCCAATATGCAAATTTTCAGCTCAAAATTATGATTAGTTTTCCAGAACCGTCTAATAGGCCATCGAGTTTGGGACACCATGTATATCAGTGCTACTAACTTAAAAGTTTTCAGTTCAGTCATTCCTCTGCATGCAACCAAACTATAGATAAAATTCTAGAATGATATTACTTTACCTTTTCTTCTTGCCTGGTTTAGGTTACTACTAGAATCAGAAACGGCCCCTGGAGATATCTGATTCTCCGCAGATGTTATCATGTCTGAATTAAAATTCGAATCTGTCGGTTTGATTTTCGAAGACGATTTGTTTTTGGAACTACTGCTAGTGGACTGAAAAGTCGACGATTGTTTTTTGTCCTTATCTCTCGACGATTCTTTTGGACCGGATTTTGTTTTTGATTCGGATTTACTGTTTGGCGAGTTTGTGGCACTTTTCAAGGTCGACATGCTGGGTTTTCCAGAACCACTAGCTGACGGATGTTTAGGTGAGGCACCTTGAAGTAAAATAACATTTTTTAGGCTCAAAGTTCACTAGGACAATAGATGGGTCTACTAAAATCTCCTCGAAGTAAATATACAGGCTTATAAAAAACAAGTGTTTTCTTTCAATGGCTAAGTGGGGAAGCTCTGAGGCTTGATAGACAGTCGCTCTCCAACCGCGGGATGGGTTGTAAGGTTATATCGGTTGAAAATGAACACGACAATTCTAATTCATTCAACAAGGAATAAAATGGTCGTAACTCATCTCGCAGTAGAAGAGCGAATTACACTGCGCAAAAAAATTAACGCACATTATGGAAATCTCAAATTTATTCTACAACTGAAGGTGTTCTCAATGATAATTATTTTTATCAGAATTATGCATGCATATGTTATCCACTTTCAACGTTTTTCTTCAATACAGATGTTTTTTCCCAGCAGGAATAAAAAAGGTGAGATTATCAGATTTTGAATGTATTGGCCCCTGAAATCAGTTGTTCTCGATCAATTCTAGTGATCAATAGTTTTTCTTTCGTTTGATTTTCTACACTCGATCGCTATGCAATGCGAAACACGCAATTTGACCCAAGAGAAATGTGCCCAAGCGGTAGTTTTACGAGAAGAAGGGTGGACATACACAAGAATTGCAGGAAGGAGTATGGAGTTTCCCATACAAGTGTGTCCAGAATGTTGCAGCGATTCAGGGAGACAGGTATGAATGTCCGAAGACCAGGACAGGGAAGACCACGGGTAACAACTGCCATTCAAGAACGTTACTTGAGAGTTTCTTCGTTGAGACAACGGTTTGCAACCGCTCGCCTCCTTCAAAATCAGCTTGAGCAAACTCATGGGGTAAGAAATCGCCTCAGAGAATATGATTTAAGGCCTCGTGTCGCGGCAAGAGGCCCAGCTCTTACCCCAGCCCATCGAAGGGCGCGTTTGGATTTTCCGAGAGAGCATATCCATTGGGAAGAGGCTGATTGGGAAAGAGTTCTCTTCACAGATGAGTCTAGATTCTGCCTCTACCATTGTGATCGACGTTCCCTTGTATACAGACGTTCACATGAAAGATATGCTCAGTGCAATTTCCTGAATACTACTGGTTTCGGGGGACGATCGATTATGGTATGGGGTGGAATATCTTTGACTGCTCGCACAGACCTAGTGGTCGTTGATAATGGAGCTATGAATGCTGATAGGTATATAAGGAACATTCTTGAAGAGCATGTAGTGCCATTTGCCCCATACATTGGTGAAAATTTCATTTTTATGGACGATAATGCCAGACCCCATCGTGCGCGCATTGTTCAGGAGTACCTTGAAGAGGTTGAAGTCTCTCGAATGGAATGGCATGCAAGAAGTCCAGATCTCAATCCGATTGAGCAGGTTTGGGACAACCTCAATAGAAGGCTGAGAAGTTCAGAAAATCATCCAGCTACTCTTAATGACTTAGGAATCAAACTCAGAGAAATCTGGGAAGGATTAGATCAGAACATTTTAAGATCACTCATTTTGAGTATGAACCGTCGTTGCCGAGCTGTAATTAACGCAAGGGGTGGAAATACCAAGTATTAAATCACTTATCAGCATTCCAGTATTTTGAAAATTGTTTATTTCTCTTCTTTCACATAAGATTCGGTGAAATCCTGAATTTTTCTTCCATTTAATGTGTCTTGTTTCGTTCAAAACCTTCCCGAGAGAACATAAAAAATAAGTTATAAAGTCAATGTAGAGTTAACTTTCATTAAAATTAAGATTTTCAGAATGTGCGTTAATTTTTTTGCGCAGTGTATTCGAGCCGCAGCTCTAGAGCAGGCCGCTACGATGACCATCCCCACTTAACCATTGAAAGAGTTTATTCGATATTGTATCACGCAGATGTTTTGATGTTACTCTGTTCCACTGGACCATGAGTATTCTCTGGAATGACGTTGAATATTCTATATTTCCTAATGTATTTACCAAACCTGTATAAGTAAACCATTCAAGTACGCGCAACGAGTTCTTTCAACGTTGCAAGTGCTTTAGGGACTCGTGAGCCATGCTTAATTTTTATGATATCTTATCATCAGCACATCAATAACAATGCTGTAAATGGATTTGAGATCAGTATAATGTTCCTTCCAATTGTTGTTGACAAGCTCATTTCGCAGTTCATATAATTTATAAATTTCAAAATTGTAGTGAATCAATAAAAACTCTGATGCAATATTTTGAAGTTAGCCGTGGATAATGCATTAAAATTGATACCAAACAAAACTCTTCAGAGAGGATGAAAAATTAATTTTACAAATATAGAAGAGACAGCCTCGAAATCAGAAGTTGGACTTGTTTTTGTTACTAGTAACTTATACAGGGTGTCCCGCAAAGACCACGTCAAACCGAGGGAGAATGTAGATCGAAGGATAACCCACCTGCTATGACAAAATTCCCATTATAAAAGTCTTACCGTTTTCGAGATATTTTTTTTTTGGAAAATAATGAATTTTTGCCCCTTTCAATAGTTTTGTCCTCACGGTTGGTACAATTTTACACCTTTTTGGTTCATTTTTTCAGTGACATATTGCTGAAGAATGATTTTAACATTTACATTAAAAACATCCTCCGAACATTTTAAAGAGGGGCTGTGAGAAATATTTTTATTGGAAATTTTGGTAGTGGATTTTTTTGTTCATGAAGTTTAGCCCATCGTAGTGTAACCAAAATGTACCGAGCTACTGCTGCACATAACACCAATAAATTGTCTATTCTATAGTGATTTCAAAAAGGTATCACACAAGTCATTTGTTATTCATAGAAAAAATACATGGCTGTTTTTATCCAAATGGGTACGTTTCTGACAAAATCAAGTTTGTCAATTCTGTTAAGAAATCTTCGATGTTGCATTACTTAGTGAACAATGGCAATTGTTTACGTGCGAAAATATTACTGGCATAATTATTCACCTCAACGAAATTCAATTTTGCCGGCAAATTTTGCGAAAACATCATGCAGATCCAGATTTTTTCAATAAGATCATTTGGAGCGACGAGTCTTCCTTTACCAAGGATGGGTGTATAAATCTCCACAATTTGCATAGTTGGAATATCATAAATCCACACGAGGTGAGAGAAGATAGATCACAATATCGATTCAAGGTCAATTTATGCACTGGACTATTTAATGGTGAAATTTTGGACCCGATCGAACTGCCGCCCTCACTGAACGCAAACAATTATTTGGAATTTTTAACCGGTCAGCTGTCCATTTTATTGGAAGATGTGCCACTGGCGCTGCGACGTAGTCTGCGGTTTCAACGTGATGGATGCCCAGAACATAACGGACTCGAAATTGCCGCACATTTGAATAGAACTTATCCCCACCGGTGGTTTGGAAGAGGAGATGAAATTTTGTGGCCTCCTCGTTCACCTGACCTAAATCCTATGGACTTTTATTATTGGGGCTGCCTAATAGACAAAGTATACGCAACACCCATAAGTAATGAAGCCGAATTGAGAGAACGCATACGCAATTCGGCTTCATCACGTATGGGTGTTGCGTATACTTTGTCTTTTAGGCAGCCCCAATATTAAAAGTCCAGAGGATTTAGGTCTTCATGTACCCATCTTTGGTACAGGAAGACTCGTCGCTCCAAATGATCTTATTAAAAAAATTTGGATCTGCATGATGTTTTCGCAAAATTGAATTTCGTTGAGGTGAATAATTATGCCAGTAATATTTTCGCACGTAAACAATTGCCATTGTTCACTAAGTAATGCAACATCGAAGATTTCTTAACAGAATTGACCAACTTGATTTTGTCAGAAACGTACTCATTTGGATAAAAACAGCAATAACAAATAACTTGTGTGATACCTTTTTGAAATCACTATCAAACAGACAATTTATTGGTGTTATGTGCAGCAGTAGCTCGGTACATTTTGGTTACACTACGATGGGCTAAACTTCATGAACAAAACAATCCACTACCAAAATTTCCAATAAAAATATTTCTCATAGCCCCCCTTTAAAATGTTCGGAGGATGTTTTTGATGTAAACGTTGAAATCCTTCTTCAGCAATATTTTACTGAAAAAATTTACCAAAAAGGTGTAAAATTGTACCAACCGTAAGGACAAAACTATTGAAAGGGGCAAAAATTCATTATTTTCAAAAAAAAAAAAAATATCTCGAAAACGGTAAGACTTTTATAATGGGAATTTTGCCATAGCAGGTGGGTTATCCTTTGATCTACATTCTCCCTCGGTTTGACGTGGTCTTTACGGGACACCCTGTATTGTATAGTCATAGTATAACGAATATTCTTTATACTATTGTATGTATTTCAATTTTGAGATTTTGCATGCTTTTTTGTTTATAGAACAGGAATAATGAAGCAGATAAGATAAAAAAAAAGTAATACTGAAATAATCAACTGAAAATCTTTTATGTATTTATCAGCACTTACCATGGTTTTTGGGACTGGAGATTCCTAAACTATGTTTTGGACTACTTGGAATATGAGCGGGACTGTGTTTCGGACTGTGATGACCCTTCAGACTTTGTTTCGCCAAACTAGGACTCAATTTTCCACTAATACTTCTGTGAGTAGGTGATGCAGAATACTTCAAGATCCCCGGAGACGAAGGGGTGCTAAGGGAAGGAGGAGGAGACTCCGATGGCTTAATACTGACTGAAACAGGCTTCGAAAGTGGATCCTGCTTGTGCGGAATCTGTAATAATCGACTCAATTTAGGAAATAATTTTCTTTTTGAATGCATCGATTACCTTCTCTGGAGGTCCCATGGGACTTTCATCCCTTTTTCGTTTTCTTTTTTTTTCCATTCGACTCTTATCGTCCGATTTACTTTTGCTACTTTTTCTTTCTTTATATTTATCTTCTGATGAAGACTTTTGGGGAAGTGGAGTGATTGTTATTGTGCTCGGTATTAAGGATGAAGGAGAAGGACTCATAGATGATAGTTCAACAGACGCACGTCTCTCAGAAATACCACCTGTGGTGAGAAATGCAAAGAAAATTATTGGAGAAAAACTGTTTGGAAATGGCCACTTACCTTGAATATAAGAGGGGCTGGCAGTGTTTGTTATTGGCGTAATGCTTACATTGGAAGGTACTAAGTTTTTGTCATTTAAATCGGATAACATATCCATAGGAGACTTGACTTCAGAATTCTGTCTAACTTTCTCATTCATTTCTTCCTCCATATCGTCACGGTCTGAATCCACATTCTTATCCATACCTCCTAATTCAGAAGAGTCCATAGCAGACAATTCTAAATCAGATTGAAATCTGCTCCAAAAACATCAAAAATATTTCAATAAAAATATGAGAACTTCCAAAAAATTATATAAGTATATGATATAAAAAGTCTGCAACCATAAATAATACTTCAAATAATAAGAAGTAGCAAAAGAAAAAAAGAAAACATACCCCAAGGAGGCTGAATTTGAATTCGCCAAGTCTGTGGCATCCTGATGGGAAAGAAATGTACTCCCTGAGGTTGAATCACTGCTGTTAGAGCTCTCTAATAGAACATCTTCTTCTCCCGTCTTCCGGCTCTTGGACCTCCAGGAATCCTCACCACTCCTGGATCGCTTCTGTCCTCTTTTGGTATTCTTTTCGTTACCTAAAAATGAAGAAAATGAGGAAGAGATTTTTTGACAACTAAATATTCTCTCAAGAATGTAGTGATAACCGATTTTACTCGTCTGATATTCAATTTATTTACAGAGCTCTCTTTTGACAGTTTATCTCAAGTGTATTTCACAATTTTCACAACGAATAAAATGATAAAACAAAAACCGAAAGAAGATATTCTTCAACTGATGCACTGAATAACCAAAGTGTGTCTTTAGGTTCAGACAGAAACAGAAATCCCAAGAAATTTGTATAAAAAAACCAGAAGATCGCAAAGCGATAGCTTCAGGCGTTCTGGAGTTATGGCCGAAAGAAGACACAATTTGGTTTTCCAGTGCATCAGTTGAAGTATATCTTTTTTCGGTCATAACTCCAGAACGCCTGAAGCTACCGCTTTGCGATCTTTTGGTTATTTCATACAAATTTGATGGAATTTCTGTTTCTGTCAGAACTTAAAGACACAATTTGGTTTTTCAGTGCATCAATTGAACAATATCTTCTTTCAGCCATAACTTCAGAACGCCAGAAGATATCGCTTTGCGACCTTTAGGTTTTTTCATGCAAATTTGATAGAATTTTTGTTTCTGTTGAGAAAATTCTATCATTACATTTGAAATTTCGGAGTAAATGAACAAAACAATGAACTTCTGACTTAGCGCCCCCTATCGAAAGCAGCAAAAACAAATTTATCATCAGTATATTTTATCCTCAATCAACAAGATATTTTCTCTCAGAGGATATCTAATTTGCTCATAAATGTTGAGCCAAACTGAAGTTACAGATCAGTCAGATTTCTCCCTTTCCCCCACCCTTATAAGATGTCGTAAAATCGAAACTGATAATTCAAAAACATAAAGAATTTTTCAAGGATTACAGTGATGTTATTTTTTCTTCAACTTTATTTAAAATATTTTCAAGAAAATTCATTTTTCTACTCGACGATAGCTATTACGCCCCCAAACAGTAGAGGTAGGAACTTCAAAACAATTTCCAGTGTGTTTTCTTGAACACATTAGTGATAAAAATTTTTACCGCAAGTTTCTAACAATGAGTGGATCCTGAGATATAGCCGCTTACCTCGCTTATTTGCTCACTCTGTACATTATTTTTTATATTTGGACCTAATAAATTTCTCGTGAACAGGCTTTAACAGAACCAAAAATTCAAAATTTTACAAAACTACCCGCAAGCTGAGGTCCTAAAAATTTTTCAAGTTTTTCTTCATCTGAACAATCTACATTAATTAATTCATAGAGAGAAGTTTTCGAGCATGAACGAGATAATTGAAAGAAATCAGCTTTAGAAGAACATAATGAGGAAATGAAAAAAGAGGTGAGGTGCTTCAAAGGAATGATAGAAGCAACTACCCTACTTCTCGAAGTCTAAAAACGCCACTGGTTAGAAGAAAAAAAAACAACTTTTGAGCTGAAAAAACGGATTCACTCACCTGGGGCTCCCAGCAGTTCAAGCACCCCCTCAGAAGACGGGAAATTCTGAAAATTCGGATTAGACATGATACTTTCGTTCAAGAACATCTCTCTTTGCATCACATTGGAGGTCTGGGTGTGACAAAGCTCCTGTTTCACTCTGTTACCGCCACCACCGTCCAAGCCTTCGAATTCCGGAAGATTACTACCCCCAGGTCCTCCTACGCCTCCTTTGGGACCACTACCACCTCCTGGGTCGCAGGAGTCGAGGGGTAAACTAAAATTTTCATGTCCATTGTTTCCGAGTCCAAAGTGGTTCCTCCTAACAAGGGATTGCCTCTCCCAGAATTTGATGATGGCCCGTATCATCACGGGAATAGAGAAGCTTTTGTTAAGTACTTGGGAAACCAACTCTGAGGCCGTATCTGGAGCTGTAGGTGGCGGTGGAGTACCTGGTGTATGTATCTTGCAAGTTAACCTAGAAATGTCTGACAGGTCCATCTCCGCAGTTGCCATACTTTCTTCTGTCGGATGTTCTAGGGAAATAGATATGTGTGTCCAAGAGAGAGCAGTTATTTCCAACATGAAAACGTTCTCGAACGCTGTGAAAAAGAGACATGATTGATAGCACTTGAATAATGAGTTATATATATAAATGGTTTGAACTGTGATCGAATTTGATATAAAAAAATGTTGAAAAAATTCTAAAAAACATGCCATTGATATATTTCAGGAACAGCCTTGAACAACAACATTAAAAAATAAGTTGAAACTATCAGTAGAATTAAAATTATAGTCAACAGAATACAAGAACAGTTGAAACATCACAACAGTTAAAATACATTATTTTATGATGAAATTAGTTAAAATATTCCAAAAACCAAAATTAACTGTACAGGGTGGACCAAATTGGACACTTCTGAATGGAAAGTACTATTTCTATACTAGAGAGAGACTGATGTTGGTGTCTTAGGGCCAATTTTCATGAGAAACTCATTGGAAAAAATCGCAACTGCATAGCGTCAGTTACATAGTTCCAGGATATTTCTAGAAAATGTTCATTTTTGAAATATTGCTATAACTATTTTTCTTTTGAAAACTTGTAATTTCTGTAAAAAACCATCTGAAACCAATTTTTTACATAGAATTTAATGACTTTAATTGAATTTTCCTCAAATTGATATTTCATGGGATATCGCTATGATTTTTTTTTTAATGGGACATATACAGGATGTTTCATTTTATACCAGACAAACCTATATAGTCATGTAGATGACACCGGGAGAATCATTTTTGACTTATGACATATACCTCGTTTTCGAAGCATAAGCGAGATACAGGGTGTGCAACATCATTTCTGACCAATATTCTATTGAATGTAGTCAGTTATATATGTATAACCTTTGAAGTTACAATTTTGGTCAAATCATAGTATTTTTGAGTATTCCATTCAGAAGAGGTAAAGAACCTTGACAAAAAAAATTCAAAATGGCGGAAAACCTGCAACGTATGAAATTTTTTTCCTTGGTGGTCAAATTGAATTTCATTTACCTTTTCTGAATGGAGCACTCAAAAATACTATGATTTGACCAAAAATTGTAACTTCAAAGGTTAAACATAACTGACCACATACAATAGAATATTGGTCACACCCTGTATCTCGCTTATGCTTCGAAAACAAGGTATATGTCATAAGTCAAAAATTATTCTCCCGGTGCCATCTACATGACTATATAGGTTTGTCCGGTATATAATGAAACACCCTGTATATATTTCTACATATTTCGATAAAGCTGAAAATTACCATTTCAAAAATATAGCATACTTGGTGTTTTTCTGATGTCATGTTCGATGCCCCAACAGATGGCCAGCTAGGTCGCCTGACCTAACATCTTATATTATATCTTTTAATATTCCATAAAAGTAGAAGCCCATAGAATTTAGGTCAGGTGATTTAGCTTGCCACCTGTTTGTATTTCGAACATGAATTCAGAAAAATATATATATACGTTATTTTTAACAGATATATGAAACAGAATTCTATGCAAGAACGGTCTGGAACTTGTCTAAAGTTAAAACAAAATTTATTTTTTCAATTATGAAAGAATTCAAAAAGCTAAAAAGTAACTTAACATGTTACCAACAATTTGAATTATCCATTGGGCACTTCATAATTATAAAATGGTTATTTATAATACAAATGCAGAAGGCATTGATATTCTACGAGTTCAGAATTTAAAAACTCGCCACTTTTTGTTTTTTTTTTTATGAACAAATGTTAGAAGAGCTTTCTGTATGAATATTATACATTATTTTGTCTAATTCACCAAATTTTTAGTGAAATTAATGGAATATTTCCATACATGTAGTAATTTTGAGATATTGGTAGATATTTTTTTTTTTATCTTGTAAACTGAAAAGGTTAAGAGTTTAAGAGTAGCTTCAGCTAATCTTCGCCTTTTCGGGGCAAATGTATGTACATTTGTTGAATAAAGTCAGTTTATTATTATTATTGATAGGCAGGGGAGTTCTGAGTACCAACATATAATTATGAAATATAACCATGAAATCTGTGTGATATTCTCACACAATTTCGTTCTATAAAATGTGGTAGAATGAACGGATTTGCCACAGAATAAGAGAAAATAGTTGTTCCACCTATTCCAATGTATCAAGAAAATAACAATAGATTACTTACTCTGGTGGCTTTTAGGTCTGACACAACTTGAGATGAGAGTATTGAAGAGAGCCTGCTGTCTTAAGAGTACCAAAATCTGAGCTACCTTAGTTGGATGAGTAAAAGGAATACTATTGACAAGAATCCCTTCTACATTTTTGTTATCCGTCATGAAATAACAGTGGTTCTGATCTGGCAAGTTCTACAAAATAAAAAAGATAATTAATTTAACTAGTTAATAATTCTATATCTACTTAGAGATGTACAGGGTGGGCAAATAAGCGAGGTAAGCGGCTATATCTCAGGATCCACTCATCGTAGAGACTTGCGGTAAAAAATTTTACCACTAAAGTGATAAAGAGAACACACTGGAAATTGTTTTGAAGTTCATACCTCTACCGCTAGGGGGCGTAATAGCTATCATCGAGTAGAAAAATGATTTTTACTCGAAAATGTTTCATATGAAGTTGAAGAAATATTATCATCACTGTAATCCTTGGAAAATTCTCTATCTTTTTGAATTGTCAATTCCGATTTTACGACATCAAATAAGGGTAGGTGAAAGGGAGAAATCTGACTTATTGAAACGCCTGTAACTTCAGTTTGGCTCAACATTTTTGAGCAAATTAGATCTCGTCTGAAAGATAATATCTTGTTGATTGAGGACAAAATATAGTCATGATAAATTTGTTTTTGCTGCTTTCGGTAGGGGGAGCTAAGTCAGAAGTTCATTGTTTTGTTCATTTTACTCCGAAATTTCAAATGTAATGATAGGATTTTCTCAACAGAAACAGAAATTCCATCAAATTTGCATGAAAAAACCTCAAGGTCGCGAAGCGATAATTTCAGGCGTTCTGAAGTTATGGCCGAAAGAAGATATTCTTCAACTGATGCACTGCGAAATACCAAATTGTGTCTTTAAGATCTAAGAGAAACAGAAATCCCATCAAATTTGTATGAAAAAACCAAAAGGTCGCAAAGCGATAGCTTCAGGTGTTCTGGAGGAAAAAAGATATTCTTCAACTGATGCACTGAAAAACTAAATTGTGCCTTCTTTCGGCCATAACTCCAGAACGCCTGAAGCAATCGCTCTGCGAGCTTTTGGTTTTTTCATACAAATTTGATGGGATTTCTGTTTCTCTTAGAACTTAAAGACACAATTTGGTTTTTCGCAGTGCATCAGTTGAATTATATCTTCTTTCGGACATAACTTCAGAACGCCTGAAATTATCGCTTTGCGACCTTCAGGTTTTTTCATGGAACTTTGATGGAATTTCTGTTTCTGTTAAGGAAATCCTATCATTTCATTTGAAATTTCGGAGTAAAATGAACAAAACAATGAACTTCTGACTTAGCGCCCCCTACCGAAAGCAGCAAAAACAAATTTATCATGACTATATTTTGTCCTCAATCAACAAGATATTATCTTTCAGACGAGATCTAATTTGCTCAAAAATGTTGAGACAAACTGAAGTTACAGGCATTTCAATCAGTCAGATTTCTCCCTTTCATCTACTCTTATTTGATGTCGTAAAATCGAAAGTGGCAATTCAAAAAGATAGAGAATTTTCCAAGGATTACAGTGATGATATTTTTTCTTCAACTTCATATGAAACATTTTCGAGTAAAATTCATTTTTCTACTCGACGGTAGCTATTACGCCCCCTAGCGGTAGAGGTATGAACTTCAAAACAATTTCCAGTGTGTTCTCTTTATCACTTTAGTTGTAAAATTTTTCATCGCAAGTCTCTACGATGAGTGGATCCTGAGATATAGCCGCTTACCTCGCTTATTTGCCCTCCCTGTACAAAACTAGTGAAAAATAAAGTAAAAATTCAACTCACCACAAAAAGCCCTCTATTATTTTCTGACCTCATCTTGCCATTACTACTTTGACAAACAATCAAGTCTAAAAGAGGTCTCCTATTAGAAAAATCAAGCCACTCAAGCTCTGTGACCACTTGGAGCTGCCTAGCTAAGGCTACGCACATAGGCAATGGTTTATTCAACTTAAGAACGAAAGTTGCCGGAATAACAGAACTGTTCTGCCCACTCAGAGGAGCAAATGAAGGGGTACTGGAATATTTAGGATCAATTTATTGAAATTAACATTCAGCTGATATTTACCTTTTACCATTCATAGTTCTACTAACAGTGATTAGAGTAGTTGTCTGTAATTTATGGGCAACTGAACCTTCCATACAAACTGAAACACTGTACCCCAAGTTTTTACTAGATATCAGTTCCACACTTATTGGTTCTAATTCTCCCTTGCTAATGTTAATTAGGTCATAAGGTGAAATAAAATAAGTCAACTTCATAGGATGGCCACCTTTCCTTTTTTCCAAGATACCAACAGGGGACTTATATATTAAATTAAAAGGCTCCTTCATGAAAGACTGTAGTTGAGCTAGAGTGCTTAAATCTGATTCTAAAGATTGCAAAGCTGTGAAAGCTTTACTCTTAACTTTTTTCTCCGCGTTTAGCTGGTAAATTGAAGCAAACCCTTCTAACTGTGCAGTGAAATCTTGGAAATCTCCTCTTGATAAACAGCTAACTAATTCTGCACAGCTTTGTTGCTCATTTTTACCTTCATGATGTACTTTAACATCCTGCACTATACCTGAAGTGTCCAATAAAATTTCTAAATAAAACATATCAGAAGATATAAAAAGTTGAACGTCTGATGGTCCAACCACAAATTTCAATCTGTAATATGAATAATATTCATGAAAAATTACAGGTAATGTAAGCACATAGTAAAAACATACCCTAGTTGTCTAGTTAAACTTTCTAATCTTTCAACCATACTTTGTAATGAAGTAACTTTCATCGAATATTGTAAGGTATCCAAACATTTTTGATGTTGACTTTTTTCGACACTATCTACAGCATATCTTTTATCCTGGAATAAATTTTAATTCAAACATCATGAATATATATTCCTAAATTAGGATATTTACCAGCATAGTCATTCTAACACTTTTAGAAATCTCAGGTAATGTCTTGTATTGTGCTGCTTTAGATCTTAATTTTTCCATAAGTATTTCAAGTTGCCAATCTTTACTTTTCTCCGGTTCCTGTGCCATAGCAGCACCTCCTAAAATAAAAAATTCAAATTGATAACTGCATATATAGGGCATCAATTTTCAAACCATACCATTAGGCACCCGATTCATGTTTACGATCGAATGATTATTTTTCTCGAACTAAATCAAGATAAAAATTAAATATAAAAAAATTCATTTAAGAATTTAACTAACTAATGGAAATTTGTCGGACATCGTACATTGATGTTGATATACATAAGGCGAGCAGCTGTCAGCTACACATGTCAATCTTATGCACACAGAAAAAACGAAATATCATAGACTAGGTTTTATTTTTTTTTCACTAAGTGCTATGACACTTTTGAGAATTTATAAATTTAAATTTACCGTTTTGATATAAGCAAATGTTTTGAGTCCTTTCAATAGAATCTTCATTTGTGCTCGATCCCGAATACAAGAGAGATGGAAGTTTAGTGTCACCAATCACAATCGAGCTAGCCGATTATGTGTGCGAGCCATAGGCGTGGAGAATACTGATTTGATTGTTGAATGCTATATCAGGAAACCTTTTTTCATAACTTCACAACAGCTAAATCATTAGCTGAGAAAAACATTGACCCTTTTGAAACACGAAAGAACTTTTATGAATAAATCACATTGTAAACTATTTTTGAGCATGAATTGATAATTTCGAAATTAATCAAATTATGTTACGCTACTGCTATAGTGTCTCGTAAGACAAGGAGGAATGTTGGCATCAAAACTAATGCATCAGTTACAAGGCGATTTCCGTTCCTCTTATTAATGTTCAAAGGACAATACTGATTCATACTCAAGGTTAAACTAACCTCACTTTTTTTTCGCTGAATTTCCAGTTTTGATTTTCGCCTTTAAGAAACAGTTTTGTCGTCTTCAGGAACAATAAAAGAATACCAATACTAATTCAATCTTAAGATCGAATACAGATGAAAGATATGCTCAGTGCAATTTCCGGAATACTACTGGTTTCGGGGGAGGATCGATTATGGTATGGGGTGAAATATCTTTGACTGCTCGCACAGACCTAGAGTTCGTTGATAATGGAGCTATGAATGCTGATAGGTATATAAGGAACATTCTTGAAGAGCATGTAGTGCCATTTGCCCCATACATTGTTGAAAATTTCATTTTTATGGACGATAATGCCATACCCCATCGTGCGCGCATCGTTCAGGAGTATCTTGAAGAGGTTGAAGTCTCTCAAATGGAATGGCTAGCAAGAAGTCCAGATCTCAATCCGATTGAGCAGGATTGAGACAACATCAATAGAAGGCTGAGAAGTTCAGAAAATCATCCAGCTAGGATGACTTAGGAATCCAACTCAGAGAAATCTGGGAAGGATTAGATCACAACATTTTAAGAGCACTCATTTTGAGTATGAACCGTCGTTGCCGAGCTGTAATTAACGCAAGGGGTGGAAATACCAAGTATTAAATCACTTATCAGCATTCCAGTATTTTGAAAATTGTTTATTTCTCTTCTTTCACATAAGATTCGGTGAAATCCTGAATTTTTCTTCCATTTAATGTGTTTTGTTTCGTTCAAAACCTTCCCGAGAGAACATAAAAAATAAGTTATAAAGTCAATGTAGAATTAACTTTCATTAAAATTGAGATTTTCAGAATGTGCGTTAATTTTTTTGCGCAGTGTACATTCTCAAATAATTCTTTGACTGGATAATTAATTTTGTTTATTACCTGAGAAATCCTGAATTCCTCGAAGAACGAACTGTCAATGAAAGAGCCATATAAATTTTAATTGTAAGTATATTCATTATTATGAACTGAACGCAAATTAAATAATTTCAATCAAAGTTTACAAGGCGACCAGCAAAATTGTCAAAGTTGAAATGTTATGAAATACGTGAATTCCAAAAAGAAAGGTAACAAAACAGTCTGTTAAAGAGTGAGATATATATGTAATGGTAACATAGTGATTTCTCAGGGTCGATTTCTCCACGTTGGGCAAACAAAACGATAAATCAAAATGGTTGGTTTTTCCATTTCCAACATATTTATCAACACTTATGTCTCAATCGAACCTCCAAATCGGATTTATGGGTTTTTAATGATCAGCAAATAAGAAAATTATAAAAATCATCTTTTGGTTTTGAAAAAACAATCGCTTAGCAGCTTAGTAGGTTGGGATCAAAATTAATAAAACATACCGAGCATTAGAAAAGGCGTTCGTTCATGCGCCAATTGAGCAAGTGGAGACTACATATATACAGTTATGTGGGGGCCAATTGGCCCCTGACTTCACGTCAGTGAAGAAATAAGAAAAAATCGATAAAGGAACTAACTTGATGTCAGGAGATCCTAGTAGGCCACTCAATATGTCCTGGGCATGGCGTATAATACTATAGTATAAGGATTCCTTATACTATGATAATACTACCTCAAAAGATGCGTGTCAAAATTTTGGAACATACAGGGTGGTCCAGATTTTAGTGCAATAACTTTGGCATCGGATAGAACAACACTTTTCATTGAAAAAAATCTTATAAACATATATCCTTACAAGCTTAGTTTTCGAGATACCTACAAGGTATTTAAGTTTGAAAAAAGACAGTTTTTACTTATAACTCTAGTATTATTACATTCATTGTTTTATTTTGTAGGTATTGGAGTCTTGTCATTGATGTAATGTTTATAATTAGGTAAGTATCTCCTGCCAAACTTATCCAGTGGCATAGATATAGGGGTGAGATGATCCTTTTCTGAGCAATAGATTTATATTTTATATTTTGACAATGATACTATGTATCATTTAAGAATTGTATAACTTTATTGAGTTATTTCTACTCTTTTTATATTCTCACAATGATGAGAAATGCTTTATACCATTTCGAAGTTTTTGTATTTTTTATTGAATCATGTGACGTGTGCAATACAATGAATTTTTGTGAAGGAGCATCAATAAATTATCTATCTATCTATATCCACAAAAATCTACAAAAATTAATTTATTCAAAAAGTTTCCCATTAGTGATGAATTAAAGTACAAAAATTTACATAGTATATTATAACACTGTCAGATGGCATTTAATTGAATTATTGAACATTTCTGAAAGACACTCAAACAATAAAAAAAATGTTGTGAAATTTTTTTATTGTTCAAGGGTCTGATGATTTTTTTTTTTTGTAATGTTCAATTAAATGCTATTTGAAATTGTTATAATACATTATATATTATATATATATATATATATAATACATAATATATTAATATTTTTGTACTTTCATTTATCACTAATAGGAAAATTCGAAAAATTAATTTTTGTGGCCATAGTATTTGCTTTGTACTCGATAAGGTAACTCGAAAATGGTACATTCTTTGAAAAATTAAAAAAAAACCTTTTTTTTAATGAAGCCCTATTGATTTCAGAAATGAAACAATATTTTCGAAAAAAGACAGGGCTGTTGATTTTCAATAAGAAAAGGATATTCGCACCCCTATATCTACGCCACTGGATAAGTTTGGCAAGAGACTCTTTACCTAATTCGAAACATAACATTATCAAGACTTCAATACCTAAAAATTGAACAATGAATGTAATAATACTAGAGTTATAAGTAAAAAATTGATTTTTGTTCAAAATTTAACACCCTGTATCTCAAAAACGAAGATTGTTAGGATATATGTTTATAGAAATTCTTTTTCATGAAAAGTGTTGTTCTATCCGACGCCACTAAAATCTGGACCACCTGTATAGTTGAGTCAGAATCGAAGTTGAGTCTGAATCGAGATATTGAAGGTTATGTGACGCTACATTTGTTGTTGTTTGGAAAATGGATAGAAACGAGTTTCGTGTATTGAAAAAACACCGTTTATTGGTGTGAGAAATTACTGTGCAGGCAAAGCAATTTCTTATCAAACTATTAAAATCATGAAAAGTTTCAGTTTCACACGACAAATTGACCAAGTGCCCTAGTGCCCATCTATGATAATAATCTGTGAACTTCAGATAATTAAAATATTCGGTGGTCACCAAGATTTTGAACAACACTTTTGAATTGATAAATGTTGTTCTGTAATTAAGACCAAAAGAAAAAATCTATCGGTCTTAAATCCGGAGTCCTACGCTACTCATTAAATAGTCTGATTTGTAAGACCTGTTGATAACGAAATAATTTTTGCACGAACTTTGAAATATTTATATTCCGTTCGAGAGTTATTGTATTTACGGCCGGACGGACAGCATTAAATTTGTGGACGGAATTATCATCAGTTGCTTTGTTACCATTTCCTGTTCGAAATAACAGACATCGTAACGAAATTATTGAGCGACCAGTTCAAAATGATGGAGCATCCTCTCAATATTTCGAAGACAGAGACTGAGTTTTCTATAAAAGAATATAGAATATTAATTTTTTTACAGGTTTGTAATATATTTGAATGCCTCGGAGGCAGTTTTGCTACTGATTAGATATCTGAAATAACCCTTTTTAATTACTATTATACAGATCTTCAGATTTCATTATCAACCTCTCGCATTTTTTCATATTCATAATAATTCCTCAGCTAAATAGATACCTACTTGTTTCAACATAAAGGAAGTTCTATCTATGTATATCTACCAAGGGTATAAAAAATTTCGATCTACATACATGGTAATTAATAGGTATAGCATTCATGTTGAAGCTATAATTTGAAATGGTCTTTACTTTGAAATTATGAGAAATTATCACCAGTCAGTACTTAAATGAATCGTTTATTACATTGAAACCGGGAAGAATCCATTTTCATAATAATCCTAAACTATTATTAAGATCAATTCTACGAAACTGCAACTGTGCGACTTCATTCGACGTTTTACTCATAGATCACATATTCTCAAAACAGTCTCAACGATTCACGTAGAATACAGGATCTTGAACTATTTTTTAGTACCGAAACCCTTCGTGTTTGTCATTTTTTGACATTCGATAAGTCAAAACTATATCATTATTTAAAATGAAACGATACGCGCTTCAACAACGCGTTGAAATTGTTAAAATTCCCTACAACAATGGTGAAATTTTGCAGACATAATTTGCAAAAATAACGCAATTTTAGGTAGTCGTGAAAAAATTCGAGCTGTAGGAAAAAGTTAATGATGTGAAGAATCGAAACTATTTGCGTCACTGAAAAACAACTGGGAATATTGCCGCTGTAGCCTGTATAGTGTTGACGAAAACCCAGGTTTGTCGATTCCTCGTCGATCTTGAGAATAAGACAATCCAATGATTTTTTTGTGGCCGGAATTGGAAGATATTGACGTGGAAGACGTTTATTTTCAACAAGACGGCGCTACGTGCCAGACAAGCAACGAAACAGTCGTAATTTCGCAAAAAAAGTCTTCTGGCCGTGTATTTGCTCGGAAAAATGATCATAATTGACCACCGAGATCTTGTGATTTAACACCTTCAGCCTTTTTTCTTTGGGGCCATGTGATAGAGTATATCTATGCCAATGCTTGGCAATCGATTCAAGACCTTAAAAATGGATTGGTGAAGTTATCAAGGACATACAGCCACAAATGTGCGAATTGGCCATGGAAAATTTTATGAAAAGTATACGGTGCTGCAACCCTAGCCGTGGCGGCCATTTGGCTGATATTGTTAATGGAATACCTCCCTCTTTACAATCCAACATTCATTGATTTCTCCTTAAATATACTCGTTTTTTTTAATATCGAAATGAAACCTCTATTGGAAAATTCTTTAGTTCAGAAAATGACATTTTTACAATTAAATAAACTTTTTTCGGCAACCGTCCGGGAAGTGCTCACTCCCGGCCTAGTCCGGAAAGTACGTACTTCCCGGACTAGGCCGGAAAAGAATCATAGAATCCATAGCAACCGAGATAACGGCTGACAGTTCATATGAAATTAGTTGTCAAAAATTTGCATGTTTTTTGATCCCAATCGTAATAAAATATGGAAAGCAGCAGCGATAGTGTTATTTTACATGGTTGCCGAAAAAATATTGTACGCAACACGCCCGAAAATGGTTTTTTTGGACTCACAGACTTCCAGGACTCGCTTACGCTCGTCCTGGAATTTTGTCTATTCGTCCAAAAAAAACCTATTTTCCGGACTTGTTACGTAAATTACTATTTTCGGCAACCGTCCGGGAAGTGCTCACTTTTCGGACGCTTTTTCTCTGAGAAAGTAGCATTTCCCGGCCTAGTCCGGAAAGTACGTACTTCCCGGACTAGGCGGGAAAAGAATCATAGAATCCATAGCAACCGAGATAACGGCTGACAGTTCATATGAAATTAGTTGTCAAAAATTTGCATGTTTTTTTTATCGCAATCGCAATAAAATATGGAAAGCAGCAGCCATAGTGTTATTTTACATGGTTGCCGAAAAAATATTGTACGCAACACGCCCGAAAATGTTTTTTTTTGGACTCACAGACTTCCAGGACTCGCTTACGCTCGTCCTGGAATTTTGTCTATTCGTCCAAAAAAACCCTATTTTCCGGACTTGTTACGTAAATTGCTATTTCTAGAAATTTAGACCTGAAAATTACAAGTCTGATAATCGATGCCTGTTGAAGTTATTATCATTTTTTCGCATTTGTCACAAGAATGCTTAGGAAATGAATTTGACTTTAACTAAGTAGTTCTGGTTTTTTGTAGGGTCGCCACTCATTCTATTACCTTTATGTTATAGAATGGGAGCAATAAAAATATCAAACCTCAAAACCTCTCAATACCAAATTCCGTATTAACCTAAGTATTTCGAAAGTAATTTAAAAAAAACGAATATAAAAATGAAAATTTAACACCTTGTAGGTATCTTGGAAACGAAGCGTTTCCGGACATATATCTAACTGGACAATTCATATTAGAATATTGTGAGGATTCACCTCCTGAAGTTTGTCAAAGTACTTTTGAATCACTTTTGAAAATTTTAAGGACAGGTTCGAATCTCGAAAGTTCGTTCATCGGCATAATCCGAACAGGGATTCCGTGTATATGACCGTTCGAAATGTTGTTTCTATGTTAATTCTTAAGAGACTAAAATAATGTAAAATTTTTAGCTCCGTGTAATATTTGTTATCGCTTAAAAAGAACCATAGAAAATTCAAGCAGAATTACGAAAAAAATGAGCAAACCACTGACCCCAAATCAGAAGCTTTTGAGTGATGGTTCATTCATATCATGCGTAGAACATCAATGGAGTATTCACAGTGGCGTACCCAGACATAAGCCTTGGGGGGGGATAAAGAAAAAAAAATTTCAATTTTTCCTTTTTTTGAAGAAGTTTTCCAAAGAATTTTGCTTACTCATAATAAGATTGTGATATATAAGGTTGTTACATATAATGGATATTCCTTCTGGGGGGGATATATCCCCCTTATCCCCCCCCCCTTGGATACGCCACTGGCTCTCTAAGGACTTAATCAGCGCATTAATGACGAGCGCTCAAAAGTTTCTGACTTCAATTGAGAGAGAGAGAAACTTATTTCTTTCTGGATAGAAAATTTTCGATGAAATTTAATATACCTATAACAATAATTTGAATATTTTATTTTTTCAGTTAACTGAACAAATTGAATCGGTAGGAATTCTGAGTAAAATATTTCGTCTGTAACAAACTTGGGGGAATCCTTTAGCTATTCTGAAAAAAGACGATCTCAACAAGGAATATGAAGTATCCTATTATAATACCTCTCGATTGTATTCTATTGAAACTCTTCAGAATTTTAATAGTATCTACATGCAAGAATATTTCAACAAATTCGCTAACTCTGATGCCAAACACGTAGAGATACTAAACTGAGAAGATACTGTTTATTGTCTAACTCTCTTGATATTTTTATATTTTTCGTTCAAAGTACCTAGTAATCTATTTGAAATCGTGTTCTAGAACACTATTCTCACAAAATGGTCCAACATTTCCTTTACCTCACTTAATATTTCAACCCATCGAACAAAAATAATCTCGAAATAAATATTATTTTATTGGGTTTGATACAGTGGCGGCTCCAGGATTTCTTCAAAGGGGGGCGCACAGTACCGAATTCACATTTAAGTTATATAGAAGCGGATTCAGGGGCGTGTGCCTCCTTCGCCCCCTGGATACTCTACTGGTTTGATCTACTTATCAAATACTCATATTCAAGATCATTTTTCCATTATAATGAAATTTTAAGAAAAGCTTGACTTGTTGTCAAGAACTTTTGAGCTCTTGTTCATTCAAGTATACATTGATGACCACAGAACTGCTGAGGTATATGTATTATATGAGATGTGATTTAGTATGATGTTATTGTTGTCGGTTATTTTATCTAGACGAAGAGTTCTGTGTTTTGCGTTGTGTTGTGTCAGATCTTTCCTTGTTCCGAAAAATAATGAACTTTTGCCTTTTGAAATCCTTCAGAAATTCTGAATATTTGTCATGTTACGTGCCCTTGGTTTTGAAGACCACCAATTTTACTTACTTTTGAATAAATATTCATCTTACAGTTTTTGAAATCGTTGCTCTACGAATAATTCGATCTGATATCCAATATTCTCAAACCTTGAAAGGAAGGAACAGATTTTTAAATTTTTTCACGTGCTTTTCAACTAAAATCACTGCCTCAATTCTATTGTTCCTAATTTTTACATCAGGAATGAATGATCTAGATATCATTTACCTTTCTCCTATCCATTTTCTTGGATTCAACAATTCATCGCGTTATGAAATTACAACTTGGAAAAATGTTGTAACTATTTGCTTTAAAAATCATAAAGATTGCAATTCGTGTCTCTATATCTATACAGAAAGGTTCAGTTTGAGAGTTGGAAAATCCAGGAGGTGATAGAGAAATCGAAAAATAATATGAATTGTTTATAGCCGAGGAATGATAGACAACGTTTAAGTTTGACTTGAAAAAATAATAATTATTAATTTTTGTCGAATAGCTTGAGATATTCGAATTTTGTTAGGCCTCCAAAGTAGTAAGTTTTATAATGGAAACTATTTTTTGTTTTACCAGTGCTAGTCCTAAAGTGCCAAATTGAAAAAAAAAAGATTCGCCTTGAAAAATAAGACTATTCTAATATTTCTTTTCCCAAATGTCGTTCGTTGCAGAGATACGATTGAATATGAAAAATCAAAAGTAATTTTTATTCATTACTTCCACAGTTTCCGAAATTTTTCAATTAAATTTGAAAGAATGTTTGTGTCTAATAGATGCTTCATTTCGAAAAAAAATCACATTTTCAGTTGCCACCAATGGCGTACAAGTAGGGCATCATTGTCTCTTTTCTCCTCTATTGTTTTCGCCACTGGTAAATTCCCCATTCAATTTTGTGTTGAAATATATCGGGTGTCCCAAGGTGAGTGGCCTATTAGATTATTATGGAAACTATTGATGGTAAAGATTTCAAATTATGTGGATAGATATTTGGCCATGTAAGGTACATTTTTGAAATAATTTCACATTTCCAGTGTTGCCGGATGTACGACAATTCGGCAACAACTTTGTTATTTTAAATGGGACATCAGGTATTTCTATTTTTTTTATGATACTCCATAACATATTAAATCTATTCACTCCTACTTTTCCATCCCTATCTTTAACGGTTTTCGAGTTATTAATTATTTTTCGAAATTTTAGATCAAATTGGCGTATTACAAAAATGACTCTTTTTCGCTCAATATTTGGGATTTAAGTCAGAAATTTTGCAAGTCGCTAGATATTGATCTGATCTGTGTCACTGCTTTTGAATTATGGTTGTCAATAATACAGGACGGACCAAAAAAATCATCATTTGCCAAGTTACAAAATTGTGAAAAAGTCTATTTTTTCAAATTAGACACCTAGTATATTTTTCAATTTTTGGAATCAGTACAACACACTCTACAATTTTTCTATTCACGTCCCTATACCTATCTCAACTGGAGTCCGAATTATATGCGTTATATGTGTATATCTTTCTTGAGCCATTATTTATAGAAAAACCTCGGAACAAAATACCTGTTAGGCAATAATTGTTTATTTCGACACTTATGGATTGAACTGATTCATTGATTTATCCATCTATGAACGACATAGAGAAAATAACAATACAAAAGAAATTAACTTATTGAATCAATGTGAAATCTAATAAACGCATATAACTCGGAATCCAGTTGAGATAGGTATAGGGACGTGAATAGAAAAATTGTAGAGTGTGTTGTACTGATTCCAAAAATTGAAAAATATACTAGGTGTCCAATTTGAAAAAATAGACTTTTTTACAATTTTGTAACTTGGAAAATGATGATTTTTTTTGGTCCGTCCTGTATTATTGACAACCATAATTCAAAAGCAGTGACACAGATCAGATCAATATCTAACGACTTGCAAAATTTCTGACTTAAATCTCAAATATTGAGCGAACTAGAGTCATTTTCATAATACGCCAATTTGATCTAAAATTTCGAAAAATAATTAATAACCCAAAAACCGTTGAAGATAGGGATGGAAAAGTAATAGTGAATAGATTTAATATTTTATGGAGTATCATAAAAAAAATAGAAATACCGGATGTCCCATTTAAAATAACAAAGTTGTTGCCAAATTGTCGTACATCCGGCAACACTGGAAATGTGAAATTATTTCAAAAATGTACCTTACATGGCCAAATATCTATTCACAAAATTTGAAATCTTTACCATCAATAGTTTCCATAATAATCTAATAGGCCACTCACCTTGGGACACCCGATATACTTGCTTGAATCCGGAAAAACTAACCATTTTCAAGATAATTGCATACTATAATGAATACCTAATTTGTTCGACAGAAATTAATTTTACAATCCCAATTGGAGAATAATGAGAATAATAATTAGAAAAGACAATTGATAAGAATACAACAAATTCCAAATAGAATGGAATGACTTCTTGTATTTTCTGGAGTTCATTTTGAAATCTCCTTCATTTCTGCCTCCCAAATATTCCGAAATCTCGAGCCTCGACATACTAAGTGTTAGATCCAGTGGGGGTAAAGGGGTTATTATCAATTACAAGTGTATTTACGATTGTTTCTTAGCATACTTTCTTGTTATAATAATATCAATTGAATTAAACTTTTGAAGCCACTTGTTTCCATGAAAACTCGAAATCGGACATATGTTCCCCTATCGTTTTTTTCTTAAAATCACATGAACTTTCATATGGAAAAGTTTGTCGGTGAACTAATGAATTACCCTGTATAACGCATTCTGACTGATTTTTTTTTAATGACTTTGATATGCGGAATTTTCTCAACTTGTTTTAATTATTTTTGTTGTATAATGTTGACTTATTTTATTTTGTGAGAAAAAAAAATATTTTCTCAACTATTTTCATGTTGAGCAAAAATCGTTGACTGTAAATTTATTTTCATTTCATTTTGCTGACATACCAAACTATATTATTTATTTTTATTATTTCTTATGTCTTTTCGATTTAAAAAGAAACTCTGGTTCAGTACTTCACTTTCTGGTTTTATTGTAATTTTGTCGTATTTGCAAAAGATTTCGAGAAAAAAATTCAAACAGCTCTCTATAGTATTTCTCAGGAAAATACAATATTATAAGGATACAGTTAGGTAGCTGTGATAAATTAATCAATTATAAATTTTGGTACTTATTTACTAACTCTATAGCGAAGATTAATAAAGATTCGATAAACTTGTTGAGCATCACAAAAAAGTATGACTACAAGAAACACCCTGTACCTCGAAAACAAAATTATCTAAGGAATCTCTCATTTTCCTTCGTAACATCCAGTAGGTATAAGATAATAACAATCGAATTGGTAATTAAATAAAATATTTCGAGTAATTTGGTTCAAACTTCGTTATCAAACCTCTTTCTCTCACATTATAGATATGAGTAAACAATGTCGTCAAAAAATTTTGTTTCGATTAACCCCCCCCCCCAAGAAAAAAAAAATTACGCCCTTGTTTTGACAGATGAAATTACACACATATTCAACTATTGTTTGAGCCAGAATGGTTTATAGGACAAAAAACCTTAATGAATGAAATTTGTAGGAAATTTTATTCACTTTGTTTTTGTATGAAAAGGTCATTCACGAAAAATTGATATTTTCCGAATTACCTATATAAAAAAACCGCCAAAAAATGAAATTTTTTCTTTCAATTTCAAGATATGAATAAACAATGTCGTCAAAGAATTTTGTTTCGATTACCCCCCCAAGAAAAAAAAAATCTACGCCCTTGTTTTGTAGAGACAGATGAAATTACACACATTTTCAACTATAGTTTGAGCCAGAACGGTTTATCGGACAAAAAAAACTTAATGAATGAAATTTGTAGGAAATTTTATTTACTGTTTTTTTGTATGGAAAGGTCATTCACGAAAAATTGATATTTTCCAAATTACCTATATCCAAAAAACCACCAAAAATGTAATTTTTTCTTTGAATGTCTTTCAATATAACGTCACGAAATTTTGGTGGCAGACCTTAGAAAAAATTAAAATTACCCCAAAACTTTCCTGTGAAAAACATATTGACTGGACTAAAAAGTAAACTACGAAATTCTTACACGCAAATATGAATTATTATACGTGAGCGGAATTATCGGAATAACCCTCAACTTCAACGTCTAGAATTTGAACAGACAAGGTTATCGAATATTAAAAAAAAATATATTTCCGAAGGATTCCGTCGATTCCCGCATTTGAATAAAAGAAAAATATCGAATAAAAATCCTTCGCGCATGAGTTCTATCGGCGCGGTTTTTCCTCATTATTTTTACGTGCCTCGGAAATTAGATCCGACCAAAAAGCGTTAATTAGTTAGATGAATTTCGTAATGAACGTGACAGTTCCTTCCATTCATTCCTTCATTCACGGTTGGTTCAAATGGGCGTGAAGAAACCAGTTGACAGGCAGCAAACATTGTTATCTGCATGTTTGAGCTATTGCGAAGAGGATGTTGACTGTATACTTTTTCACTTTCAGACCTTCGATTAGCCATCGAAAGAAATTTCTTGTCATCATTTTGGAGCGTTTGGCTTGTGGGTGTTGGTAGATCGTAAATATATTGACCTGATAATCTTGAGCTGTTAGATTTGCGAAAATTATGATTTTCGTCGATAATTTCGCCTTGAGGAATAGGATCATCCAATTGGAAAATTAATGCAAATTTTAATCAATTGGAGCTATTTCCCAAAGCAAATGAGATATTCACCATGGATTCTCCAGTTTTAACATTTGGGAAAGGAGATACTCTATAGGGAAAGTGGCCTCCTGTCAAATTGGCTGAATTTTTTGATATTTTATTATTTTACTACAAAGAATGGCATTTTCACCAAGAAAACAGTTTTGGTCGAAAAAAAAAAGTCTTGTTTCATTAACTGACTGCGCTCCTAAAATTTGGCGCCCCGGCAAAATGTCCGGTTTGCCGGTCCTGGCGGCGGACCTGATCACTGTTATGAGTAATCAAGATGTGAACAGTCATTAATATGGGATACTGAAAAAAAGCATTGTTTTTTGGTGTTGGTACATTTGGTCATTTATACAGTGTGTTCCAGCCTCGGTTCCAGCTACTTACAATTTTTTAAGTTCAATTATTCGAAAATGGTTACAATTCGCCTTAGCCATCTACAATAAAAAATGTTTATGAATTCTATTTTACACCTTATTCTACATCATATTCGGAAAAATATACCTAGTGTTCTTTCCAAAAGAACCTGGTAAAGTGCTTATAATGTAAAATTGGGCTTTAACCTGCCTATTCGAATTTATATTCATGTAATGACTTACGTTCTCGAGGTCAAAAGAAACACTTTTTTTATTTTACTTTTTTTTTTACTTTTTTTCCGATTGGATTTTTTCTTCCTCACTCAGTATAGCGGGCATTTTGGAGTTGACCGGACTTTGATGGAATTTTATGTCGGAAAAGATTCATCATATTAATAAAAAAATTATATTCCGGAAATAATTTCCTACGATTAACTTCGATATAATTAAAAATTACATTTTTATGAATTTTCAACAGCCTGTTTCTTTTCAATCGAGCTGAATGGGAAAAAAGTGTTTCCTCTGACCTCAGGAATCTTCGATTGAAATGTATGTACAAGTATAGTATAAGGAAAGGATTCCTTATACTATGGTACAAGTCAAAGACTTTGAGCTTTGTGCATAATTTTTTGTTGATTGCTTCATCAGCATCAAAGAAAATTGAAGTATAATGAAAAAACAAATATTTCCCAGTAATAGATCCGTATTGCGGTTAATATTAGTGAACCATCCTTGTTGTATCTTTTATTTCTTGTCATTCTTGCAATAACCGAAAAAACTCAAAAGAGATCAGTCATCTCCTCGAAAGATATTCTGGATCAGAAAAACTACAATATTTTTTCCGCGTGTAGATCTATATAAAGCTGAATTTTGGGGATAACCCATTTTATCGATGAATTTTATACAGGGTGGTCCAGATTTTAGTTCAATAACTTCGACACCGGATAGTCCATTTTTTTTCATGAAAAAAAATGTTCGTACATAAATTAAATTAAATATTTTTTGAAAAAAAAGACAGTGGTGTAGATTTTCCATAGGAAAAGGATCATTGTACCCCTTTATCTAAGCGACTGGATAATTTCAGCAGAAGACTCTTACCTTAATTCGAAACATTACATTATCTAGACTTCAATATCAACAAATTAAAATTATGAAAGTAATAATAGTAGATTTATAAGTGAAAAACTAATTTTTTTGTCAAACTTTAACACCCTGTATCTCTAAAACGAAGCTTGTTAGGATATTTATATGTTAATATGAACTTTTTTTCATGAAAAAAGTTATTCTATCCGACACCAAATGTATTGAAGTAAAATCTGAACCACCCTGTATTATCTATACAATATTTCAGAGGAATCAAATGAATAGATCCCAAGATTTTGAAATTTTGCAGATTTTTTTTTTCGATACCAAATAAAGATAATATGATATTCACGAAATTATTTGTGCAAATTCATTTTACTTTTTGTAACTGATTTCTGAATATCAGTTTGACCGGTGAAAAAATGTTCAAAATGTTAAGTACTTCTAAGTTATTTCTTATAGAATCATTGGTTTTTGTACTCCGTATGAGCATATTCAAAAATAAATTTTGTTTGTTTTCTGAATTATTTTCCAACCGCGATAATAAAATCTCAACTCATGGCGAATTTTGAGATTGTTACCACTGCAAAAAGATGTACCTAACTACTGGTACATATTTAATTAATTATGAATTTCAGATTGTGATTGTAATTTTAGATAATTTTCTTTTTATTTTTTCTTATTCATTTATTTTTCCTCAATATTTTTCTCGTTATTCATGCTTCTATCAATCTTACGAATTATCTGCTTCTCGATGAGTAGGTACTCACTTCTTCAAATATGCTGAGAAGTTTGTGTGTAGAAGATTTTCATCTTAACCATTCTAACATAAAACTCTTCATATCTCCACAACGATTCATTTTGGCAAAAACAAAAAAGACAAAATGTTCCTACTTTTCCACGAAGAATGTGATTCTGCAGTGAAAATTGTTTGTTCCCCATTCGAAAAATATACTCGATCTCCAAATCAAAGTCCAAGGTCAAATCAAATGTCTGCATTCGATGTGCCCCAGAAAACATTTGAAAAATTTTTAGATACAGGCTCTGTCCAAGGAGATATTTCAGAGGATCTTTTAAAATGGGCCAACCTGTATACTGTGCTTGAATTATTTATGCTCCCTAGGACGCTATCAAGACGAAATTTGACTTGTTATGACTAGTTATGAAAATATTTTTTTTTTATATATTTTCTGAACTTTTATGGTTTTGATAATCTTATCAGCTAGGAGTTAAGATATGCTCTTTTATAGGTACACAGTTGTGTGATCTCCAAGGGTGCAAATGTCGCCTGAAGTACAAGCGCTCCTGATTTTTTGACTTTAAATTTTGAAAGAGCCAATTTAATTCACTTAAATATATTAATTAGTTAAAAATATCGGTGGCATCTTCCTCAAATAATAAATCAAAGAGATATTTCAAATACTTTTATGTTTCAATAGTTCAAAAGGTTAAGAGCCAATGGGCGTGACTATTCACTTTTTAGCGAGACAAAAATCAGCGTACTTGATCTTCTTTAGTGGGAGACGTACGACAAGGCCACCAAGAATCGTAGAAAATATAAAACTGGCGACTGTCTTACTAAGAAATCAAAGTTGATTACAGTTTCAGATCAAGTTCAGCTTTTCCCACGATCATGAATTGTGCCGTAAGTACCTGCATTTTATATATAAACAACAATGGGAAGAGTTCCTATTATGATGAATTATTCACTAAGAACAAAGTTTGGCGGTCTCTAACTGAATATAATATCCTGCATCGGCGATTCAAGAATTGGGTTTTTTTGAATTTATAAATTTTCAATTTAGGCATTCAGCCATAAAAACATCAAATTATTTCATAGAAGTGCCTAAGTAATTTCAAGTTAGTATAGGGTTTTTATGAATGATTGTAGCTTGTAACATCCTTTGAAATGTTCTTTGCCGCTTTTCAGTGGACATGGCAATTATTCCATTTGATTGAATTCCGAATCATAAATTGAGTATAAATTTTCACTTAAATTTTGGGAAATATCTGAATCCAAACCCGCAATAACTTTCTCAAAAAAGTCAATCACTATGTTACAATAATTTATGAAGACCTTATATCAATAAGGGAAATATTGCGATTCAAAAATTAATTGACAAAATTTCGGTGAAGTCGGAGAACCTTATTCATTAAATGCCTCTGAAATTTCCACACTTTTCATTTTGAATTGTGTTGAATCGAATCACTAATTTTTCTCTAGCGTTTCATACCTAGATACTATTTTTATATAAAAAAGTGAAATTTCATAGAAACGTTTTCAAGTTTCAAAACTCTTATCTATAGTTGTCTGTAAAAACTGACATGTTTGATTTTTAATTCTTATAAAATAAAGTTACTTTCTTTGTAGAGTAGTCTTGCCAATATCATTCGACAGGAAAATTTTCTAGGTTTTACTAATTATTGTTATTGCTAATTGGCAATTTCGATTTTCGAAAAATCATTTCGTTTTGAGTTAGATTCTGAGCCTGGTGTTGGAATTTTCCAAAAAAAAAAAAAGAAATGTTCCGATCCTCACGCAATTTCGTTTTACACCATCTAAAATAAATTTCGTAAGAATTGGTATTTTTTCAGTTATTGAGAACACAAGAAAACAGATATCTGAGAGTTATAACTCTGGAGCCATTGAACTCAATCGAAATATTTAAAATTTCAAATTTCCAGCGAATTCCAAGTAGTAATCGTGTACCGGGTTTTTCACCATAATTTGACCCCCCTTTAACTAAGTTATCAGTTTTCAAGTGGAAGGCTGCGACAATTCGAAAAAGCCTTTTTTGGAGTTATCTCGTTGGCAACGATATATGACATACGTTTGTCATCGAATATGCACTACACAGAACCGGAAAAATTTGAAATATTTTCACTTTATGTGAAGATCAATAAAAATAAGAAATCTACAAGGAGAGAATATATGGAGTAGCATCCAAATCATCCAATTCCTATTTATAGTGGAAAACGTATGTCATATCGTTGCCAACGAGACAACTCAAAAAAGAGCATTTTGAGTTATCGCAGCCTACCACTTGAAAACTGATTACTGAGCATGCCAGGTGTTTCTTAAAATTTGAAACTCTGTGGTACTCAGAATACGAGAGATAGACCAAACATATGTGATATATTCGAAATCAGGGGAAAAAGAGCAAGTCGAATATAGAAAAATATACAGGGTGTTCCATTTGAAAAAATGAAGTTGCAATCAATAAGTTGTCCACTCTGTATATATTCCGTTTTGTGAAATCATTTTGAACAACACTAGTCGATTTCGTGAAACTTTTGTAGAAAACATTTTTTTGTACCCCTTGTAGTAACAAAAGTAAAGGGGGGGGGTCAAATTATGGTGAAAAACCCGGTACATAGATTAGGGCTGGACAGAATGGATTTTGACCTCCAATTCTTCATCAGTGTGTCTAACCATTCATTGAATCTATCAGCTCAAAATTCTAAAATTAAACACATTTGGGCTGTTCCCCTGCAATAAGCGTTCAGAAGGATTTGGACATTTTGTTTTAATATTACTTTCAACTACAAAATGATTTCGACTTTCCTAAGAAAATCATAAAACAAATACCTATCACTCTGCGGAGTATGCAACGAAGTGCAAATACTTAATACATATTTACACCGCAAAGTCTATAGTTATAAGGTTATTATTTCGTATCTTCAATGTCATCAATGAAATATTTTAACAAACAGAGCTGAGAGATAAATTCATTTTTAGAAAAAATAAACCAAAATGCCGAATTCGCATATGGATATACAACCTCCGTAGACAATAATATATAATGATATCGTAAAAACATGTATTCGCAAGTATAAATTGTTTTTACACCCAATTAATAAAGACAAACAACAAAAAACAAACAAAGAAAACATTTTAACGGACACGTTAAATTTATTATCGACCCAGATACAAATGAAATATTGTAAATAAACAATGATGAATCATGGAAAGGACAAACCTATTAAATGCAACATGACATCTCTTGTCTTGAGCCAATGTTACTCAAATTATCCATTGAAATGAATCATAGGGAATATTTACATATACATATTTCATATTCAGTGCTTCCTAATGATAATAAGTGGACTAATTAGTTTCAGTATAATGAGGCATTCATAGTGTGAAATGAGATTTATTTCAGTGCTTAGAGGAGAGTTATTGCGCAATTTTATTGTTTTGTTTCATTATTTTCAATAACAAATAATAATCGTTCAATAAAACAGTTTTGAACCACCCTTAAACATCTTTTCATCTCTAGTAACTAGTTGAGTTTATTTCTTGGAATATTTAACAGTTTTCGTCAATTTTCGAAATTTGGGGTGTATTTTCTCTTAATTTTCTTCAGAATCAATACAATATTTTTTCAATATTAACTTTTATTTCAGTCATCGTCTTCGCAAGATCACACACAAATTTTATCTGGCGAAATTTTTGATTTGGTTCATTGCATTGACAATTTTGCAAATAATAGTGGCAGTTAATTTCATAAAAAAAAAATCAATATGGAATAATATTTGGCTAGGATATTTCACAAGATCGAATGAAATCACATAGCTAAAGATAGCTAGATAGATGAATTACAGAGTAATGTTGAAATGATTATGGATTCAATATTTTGGATAATTCATTGTTATAAGTCATTTCAAACCACTTTCAGGTATCCAAGTTCTTAAAAACTTCACTTTTACGTTGAAAATTTGTGCAGTAAAACTGTCTGCGCGGAAATTTGAAGTACATGTCTCAGTTGACATAGTGGTGTTTCCGAATATTAAAACAGATTTTCAAAATTTCGATGTACAGGGTGTTGTTTCGAGGATTCAAACGATTCATAATTATTTGTTAACCCGGACCTGGATTTTCAAGGCGGTTATTGCAATTAGGAACATATTTGCCAAATATGAAGAAAATATACCGGGTGGTTCGTTTTATATGGCCTCAGAAAGAAACGGGCAATATTCATAAAACACCCTGTATCTCGGCTACGAAGACAGTAAGACCCAATAATTAGGGTATCTCCAGAACCGCCTTGGTGCCACCTATGCACCTGTGAAGTATTTCCGTTTCCCAATGAAACACCCTGTACCTATAGTTACTTATGCATAAAACAGAACATTTCCTGTCTCTTATCCGTAGTTCATACCTAGTAAACATTTAATTATTTATAGAATTAAGTACAAAATTCAGTTGATATTATTATAAGGCACAAATATTAGGAAAGGTTCAAAATATATCTTGATATTATTATTTAACGGAAAAATAGCTTGAAAGTGTTGCTTCTGACCGTAGAGACATGTAGATTTTCACCATTTTAGTATCAACAGAGGTAGCGAATGGACACAGTAACAAAGCCTACATGGAGCACATCCGTTCCTCTATCTCGCGTAAGCTTAAACACCAAAGAGATTCTATTATACTGAATCTTGAAAAAGAAGCTGCAACAAAGAAATCAACAAATTTTCAAAGCTTTTCTGTCATTTTCAACAGAATATAATTCTCATATTTTCCCTTTCAGGTATTCCTTTTAGCATGTTCTATGTTGATCGTAGCCAACGCAGCTCCAAAAGCTGGTGGTTATGGTCTTGTAGGAGGAGGTAGTGGTTACTATGGTGGCGGCTACAGACCAAACTATTACGGTACAGGTTATAGGGGTTACGGAGGTTACGGTGGCTACGGAGGTTTTCCCAGTTATTCAGGAAACGGAGGAAGTTACAGACCTGGGTATGGAGGATACAGACCTGGATATGGCGGCTACAGCGGTTACGGAGGAAGTCCAAGTATGTATACCGGTTTGGAAAAGCATTGAAATCTTGAATGAAGAACAATGAGCTTAATTACCACAAAATTATTAACCTAATAATACAGTCCAGGCACAATGCCGCTTAATCAAATAAATCTATATAGAAGAAAGGTTTTCTCAATATAAATATTACAAATCATGACACCCTACCTTTGCTTTTGATATATGCAGTTGTCCAGATATACAATTATTTCACATCAATAACTTGTCCCAACTGCTCAAATTCTGCATCAGTTAACTATTGCCGACAGAGAAGGTAAACTACGACCCAAAAGTAAATTTTAACAATTTCAATGTATTGTTGAAACGTGTATCATCCATCCTTAGTATTGCTGTAGATTTTGCTTGTCAAATGTCAAACGATGACAGCTTTAAAAGCTGCTCCAATACGCTCTATTTTTGGTTCTCCTGTCAATGTTCGGAATCCAAACAAATAAATTGTCATTCAAATTAGTACGGTGTCGTTGAAGAAATTGGCTTATTTTGATACATAAGAGTATTTGAGGAACGATTTCAGTATTAATTGATAGACAGAAGGAACGAGGTTAATACCAGTAAGTTTGAATCCTCTATCATTCCCCAGATTTTGTAAAAAGCCGTGTTTATTAGTTGAACTTCAAGTTCGAACTTACTGGCATTAATCTCGTGCCTTCTGTCTATCAATTAATAGTAAAATCGTTCCTTAAATAATCTTATTTATCAAAATAAGCCAATTTCTTCAACGACAACGTACTAATTTGAATGACAATATGTTGGTTTGGATTCCGAACACTGACAGGAGAACTTAAATGGCGGTGTGTGACGTCATCACTAACAGAGCGTATAGCGGGCTATCTAAAATGAAATCTCTTGTTGGAAAACCTCTTACTAGGCTGTAGATAAATCTCCAATGTAGGTACTTGTTATTTATATTTTATCTCTGGTCAATTTTGTTTTCTCTGTTTACCTATAAAGAAGTCAGAGTGTAGAGAAATAAAGACGTATTATTATATCATAATTTCATGGAAATTCAGTTTATTAATTTTATTTTATGAATTTCCATCAAGTTGGAAGCGTTAGGCTAATGACCATAGCAGTCAATGCCTTCATTCAAAGTAAAAAAAAAAAAAAATTGGAAGCGAACCCAACTTGAGACCAGAAAATCTTTTTCATAAAAAATTGTTTTTTAGGTTATGGTTTAGGAGGATATGACAGCTACGACTACGGTAGCAGTGGTCTTGGAGGTTATGGTGGATATGGCTCTTCTAGCTTGGGAGGTTATGGTGGTTATGGATCTTCTGGTCTAGGAGGCTACGGAGGTTATGGTTCTTCTGGACTTGGAGGCTATGGAGGATATGGATCTTCTGGACTTGGAGGATATGGAGGCTACGGATCTTCTGGACTTGGAGGTTATGGAGGATATAGACCTGGCTATGGAACAAACTTCTTGGGCTCTTCGTCTGGCCACTATAAACGATAATATGATTGTGATTCTCATAGGATTTAATGTGTAATTTATTTTTATCTGTAAATAAAATAATGAAACGAATATTAGTAGTATGAATCGGGATATGTTGAAGAAATGAGGTCCGACAAAATTTTCTCAGAGTGCCTACCAATTCTAGGATTATCACCAAAAACATTTCACCTATACTTGTGTGTTATAGGAATAATCCACTTTAAGTAGTGTAGTAAATATGATTCCAATGTCATATAGTTTTTATTCTATTCTACTGAATAAAATATAAAATTGATATATCAAAAATAAAAACATATCTGAAATATCAAAGACAGAGAAGCCGCCCCTAAAATCAAACAACAGTATGGTGACATTCATCAAAAAGATTGCCGATCAATAAATAATAATAATGAAAAAATATTGTAATTAATGAATTGTAATGAAAAAAACTTTTAGAAAAAGAAAGAATTTAGGATAATTATAAGTATGGTGTTTGACAACAGTTATCTTCTCATTTTTCTTCTTATTTTAGATTTAATTGGAATTTTTTCATTGCATATAGAGTCTATGTTAGTTAAAATAATATTGGCTATTTAGAACTCATGTTCTTCGATCTTGAACAGACAAAAAGAACCACATTGAAGTTGTGGTTCTTCTTGCATGTTTAAGATCGAAACATTCGATTTGGAGTACGAGATTTGGATGCTTGTATCTAGTGAAAGATTCGTGGTAGTTGAGAGATTCTCGTCAAATCGATTTGGGTGTTTTTCCGCTGTCCCATGAGTTTTGAGAGAGATTTCATGAAGAAATTTCTTCAACTATTTGGTAGGTTCACCTCACGATGTAGTTTAATGAATTATAATGGAAACAGTTGTTATCCTGGATTACTTCTTACCTGAATAATCATACCTATTCAGTTTAGGTGGGCGATACTTTTTCGTCAACAAGACCATCTGTTAGCGGGGTACCTCAGGCATCCGTGTTGGGACCTCTTTTATTTTTACTCTATTTGTCTGATTTGCGTCTCTATTTATCAATCACCGCAGCTTTCTTTGCTGATGATGGGAAGGTGTATCGGGTGTCCCAAATTTGTTGTTTAGTGAGCAAGGCCGGCGTTAGGCGTGAAACAGTGAAGCGACTGTTTCAAGCGCCTCTTCTCGAAGGACTGCAATTTAGCCCAGTTTCTGGCCGCCCTTTTATATTTCTGAAAAATTATAGTCTTGATTCTTAAAAACAATATGAGGTTGGTCCGCTTTGCTGCCTCAAAAATCTCCAAACCGTCTTTACTAAGGCGCCTGTTCAATAAATAACACTTCGAACCCAACCAATATAAATATTGCCTATTACCCTAATTGAATTAGGATTGGAATGTATTTCACAAAGACGATAAACAACACTTCGAATTAAGTGGAAGTTGTTTACACATTCAACATATGGAAAATTCCTTATATTCTGCATTCGAAACTAGTTACTGATAAATGCTAAATGTTTTGCATGCCTTACCTCCCTTTGTATCTTGTGATGTGATAGGTAATCTTTCATTGAGCGTACGCAGTCTCTTGTGAATATGAGAATCAGATATATTACTTACGCATTGTTCATCGGCGTCGAAGAAATCCAGGAATTTATTGTAGGTAAAAATGTCTGAAAAAAAAGAAACGTATAAACGACTTTAGAAAGAATCGATTAGCAAAAACGCTAGAGAAATCAAAAATGGCGAATTATCATCGGGGCTGGTGATTTTTTTGTTGGGGGGAGGTGTGTATATCGATACTTTTTCAGCAGGGGCGCCAAAAAATTCTTTGCTTCAGGCGCCAAAATTGCTCGCACCGGCCCTGATAGTGAGGGGATCTCAGAATCCCTTTGAGCTAGAAAAAATGAATGGTTCATTTTTGGTGAAAACCTTAACCTAAGAAATTCAACTGTTTTCAAGCTATAAGAGAAAATTTGAAAATGGCGTCAAATAAAAAGTTCTCATAACTTCTTCATTAATGTAAACATAGAACAAAAATGTTCTACTGGTAGAATCCATTGGTGTAATAATTTGTTTTTTTATCGCAATTAGTTTTGAAGGTATAATACAAAATGGTGTTTTTTTTATTGTAAACCATATAAATATCTATAACAATTGAAATGCTTAATTTTTCACTTTTCAAAAATATATAACATGATACATATATAAATTTCTCATCAAACTATAAAAATCATCAAAAGTTTCAGTTTCACACGGAAATACAACCAAGTGTCAATCTACAGGGTGATTCACCGGGATGGTCTATTAGACGTTTATGGAAAACTAAGTTCCTATCCATGATAATCTGCGAACTTCATATAATTGAAATATTCGGTGGCAGCCAAGGTCTCCGGATTTGACACCGTTAGATTTTTTCAATAATTCAACATTTTCAAATTGATAAATGAGACCAAAAGAAAAAATCTAATGGTACCTATTAAATCTGAAGACCTTGGTGGCCACCGAATGTTTTAATTATCTGAAGATCATGGATTATCAAAGATAAGCACTTAGTTCATTTTCCGTGTGCGTACCATCTTTTTACCGTTGTTGTCGATGGAGCAGAATATGAATAAAATTCAACAAGCAATTGCTTTACTCAAACATTATTTTTTCCCATCAAAAAATGGTGTTTTATCATCAGCTACATAAAAATCGTTTTTCTCCATTTTTCAAACAACAACAAATGTAACCTTTAATATCTCGATCCAGACTAAACTCTATGTTCTGAAATTTTGATACGCATCCATGCACTATAACGAGAAAAAAGTAATATACTGATATAATTTTGGCGGTGCCATCTGTGCACTAGGCCCGTATTTATGGACTACGGAGACGTGGTAAAGGGTGTTTTTTTTTAGAGCTATAGAACTTTAAATTGCAATAAAACAACGATGGATTATTCGATTGACATGAATTTCATTTATCCGCAAGATAATCTTGTGACATTACATTTTTAATATGATTTCTGGCATATGACCGCCACGGCTGGCTCGGATGTAGTCCAATCTGGACGTCCAATTTTCGATGACTTTTTCCAACATTTGTGGCCGTATATCGGCAATAACACGGCGAATGTTGTCTTCCAAATGGTCAAGGGTTTGTGGCTTATCCGCATAGACCAATGACTTTACATAGCCCCACAGAAAGTAGTCTAGCGGTGTTAAATCACAAGATTTTGGAGGCCAATTCACAGGTCCAAAACGTGAAATTAGGCGATCACCGAACGTGTCTTTCAATAAATCGATTGTGGCACGAGCTGTGTGACATGTTGCGCCGTCTTGTTGGAACCACAGCTCCTGGACATCATGGTTGTTCAATTCAGGAATGAAAAAGTTAGTAATCATGGCTCTATACCGATGACCATCGACTGTTACGTTCTAGCCATCATCGTTTCTGAAAAAATACGGACCAACGATTCCAGCAGCCCATAAAGCGCACCAAACAGTCAGTTTTTCTGGATGTAATGGTGTTTCGACATACACTTGAGGATTAGCTTCACTCCACATGCGGCAGTTTTGTTTGTTGACGTAGCCATTCAACCAGAAGTGCGCTTCATAACTAAACAAGATTCGCTTATGAAAATCGGGAACAACGGCAATCTCATTTTGGGCCCATTCGACGAATCTACGCCTTACTTGATGATCGCTTGGCTTCAATTCTTGCACGAGTTGGATTTTGTTAGCACACAAACCAAGATTCTTCCGCAAAATCTTCCATAAAGTGGATGGACACAGATTTAATTCCTGTGCTCGATGGCGGATAGACTCATTCGGGTCTTCCTCAATGCTACGCTCTACAGCAGCAATAGCTTCTTCTGAACGCACCGTACGGCGTCTCTGGGGATGCGAGTTATCAATAAGAGTAAACGTGGTGCGAAAACGTTCCATGGTTAATCGAATTACAGCTCGGATAGACGATTTTGTCGACGATAAAATGGTCGTAGTGCGCGATACGTATTCCGCACAGAACTATTATTTTCGAAATACAATTGCACTATTTGCTAGCGTTGTTCAGGCGTGAGTCTATTCATGTTGAATTGCCAAACCAAACTGAGAATAAATCACTTGACAGCTGTCAAATCGGTTGCCATCTTGAACAGTAATGCCAACTTAAAGTTATATACCTCGAAAAAAAACACCCGTTATGAACAAATCTTCTATAATATTACTGTTGCCTACTCTCCAATTACAAGACAAAAATCAATCATTGTGTTGAATAAATGATGAATATCCAATTTAAATTTCTGGCAAGCCCCGGTACATAATATGAACCAATTTTTCCCACGTTCCCTAGAATTCAATGAAAATTCATTTTGCGAAAGTGAAAGTGAGCTAGACAAGTTCAAGAAGTAGGACACTCCTACGAGAACTTTTGGCATCATCCCACAAGCTTTTCCTAATTTGCACACAAAGAGTTGCGATTATCTAACATTCGGTAATATTGCTACAAATAATAATAAATAGATCTCGTATTGAAGAGCATTTACAGTAAATGTATTGTATTCGTGTTGGAAGATGTCGAGTAAGATGCCATTTTATGAAAACCAATATCGTATATTCACTATGATATGAGATAATTTTTTTTGACTTGTAGGTCATGTAACGGGTGTTTTTTTTTGAGGTATATAACTTTAAGTTGGCATTACTGTTTAAGATGGGGACCGATTTAACAGCTGTCAAGTGATTCATTCTCAGTTTGGTTTGGCAATTCATCATGAATAGACTCACGCCTAAACAACGCTTGCAAATAGTGCAATTTTATTTCGAAAATAATGGTTCTGTGCGGAATACGTATCGCGCACTACGTCCATTTTATTTTGTTTAGCGATGGAGCGCACTTCTGGTTGAATGGCTATGTCAACTAACAATACTGCCGCATTTGGAGTGAAGCTAATCCTCAAGTGTATGTCGAAACACCGTTACATTCAGAAAAACTGACGGTTGGTGCGCTTTATGGGCTGGTGGAATCATTGGTCCGTACTTCTTCAAAAACGATGATGGCCAGAACGTTACAGTCAATGGTGATCGGTATAGAGCCATGATTACTAACTTTTTCATTCCTGAATTGAACAAACATGATGTCCAGGAGCTGTGGTTCCAACAAGACGGCGCAACATGTCACACAGCTTGTGCCACAATCGATTTATTGAAAGACACGTTTGATGAACGCCTAATTTCACGTTTTGGACCTGTGAATTGGCCTCCAAGATCTTGTGATTTAACACCGCTAGAATACTTTCTGTAGGGCTATGTAAAGTCATTGGTCTATTCGGATAAGCCACAAACTCTTGACCATTTGGAAGACAACATTCGCCGTGTTATTGCCGATATACGGCCACAAATGTTGGAAAAAGTCATCGAAAATTGGACGTCCAGATTGGACTACATCCGAGCCAGCCGTGGCGGTCATATGCCAGAAATCATATTTAAAATGTAATGCCACAAGATTATCTTGCGGAGAAATAAAATTCATGTCAATTGAATAATCCATCGTTGTTTTATTGCAATCTAAAGTTCTATAGCTCTAAAAGAAACACCCTTTAGATACGTGATTTTTTGCACACGCTTGTTTCAGTGTATCTTTTGAACCGAAAATTGACTCACTTATGAAGAATTAATGATGAAAATGGAGTATTATTTCAGTCGAATCTCCGAAAACAAGATAATTTTTGAAAACAGGAAGAAACACTGACGTGAAGTCAGAAACGGTTGAGTGTTCCTTCATTCATAGGCAAATTATGTCCTTGGAAATCACATAATTGACGCATGAATGATCGAGAACTCAAAAGCTACTGATGCACGTTCTTTTCTCTGAATTCTCTCAAAGAGTTCGAATTACTGCATATCTTAGCTGAAAAAGACTGCATAATGAAATAGAACTGTTGTTGGTGGTTTCGATCATGATGAGGTGAAAATTTAGTGACGATATTCAGAAATAATTGCTTTCAACTGAAAGTAATCGAACCTAATATTTGTATCCACTTGACGATATGCCATCTTTTTATTTTATATCTGTCAATTAAAATACTAACGATAGCGAAAATGATGATATACTTCATTCCACATAGGTAAACAAAAACGGGTAAAACATTATAAAAATTACATAATTGATATATAGACTCCTGAGATTACTCTCACTATATAGAGTGGGTCGAATCGAAGAATCGTCGCAAGATCTCTTTCTCCAGCAAATTTCAGTTCAATTTCAACTCTCTATCTACTCAAATATTTTTTCTCCACCCACCTCGAAAGTAACTTGAAAATTTCGCGAATTTGTGAATCTAATGAAATTGTGATCATGAAGTTCGAATTGGTATGTCCTTATTTTTTAAACATTCAGTCAATTTTATGTATTCAAATTCACGAATTATATAATAATATTAATCACGAATTCATTATTAAGTATCCAATTAAATTTCGGAAGGTTCAATTTTGAATGGATAAGTTTCTATTTCCTTTATTATTCTATTGTTAAATTCGAATAAATTTGGGTGAAGTGTGCAAGGATGTAATGCAAATAAGCATGAAACTAATAATGATATCGTGAAATTAAATTTGATTCAGAGTTCATTGAAAAAGACATCGTTTGCTAATTGAAGGGAAATAAGTTATTCAAAAGTTCATAATTCAAAGGAAAAAAATACTGACATGGAGTTAGGAACTCTTGCGCAATTGTCGGCATCTATATACATATTCAGAATCAGCTCGGATATATTGAATTAAGAAAAGCACATAAACCAGTCAAATCAAATAATTCCAGGTAATAGTAGACAAAGGGTTTTCCAATAAAAGGTTTCATTTTGAATAGCCCGCTACTGGACAACTGTCACTTTTGAAGCTGTCATCTTTTGATATTTGACAAGTCAAAGCTATCCATTACTAAAATTGGAACGATATACGCTCCAACAATGCATTGAAATTGGTAAAATTCACTAGAAAAACGATGGAAATTCTGCAGTCATAGTTAGCAAAACTAAAACAATTTTGGGTCGTCGTGAAATATCTTCTTGGCAGCAATAGCAATAGTAGAACTGGTGGAAAAATTTGTTAGTTAGTTATGTGAAAAATCGGAACCGCGTGCGTAGCTCAAGACAACTAAGAATATGGCTGCTATAGCCCATAGTGTTGACAAAAACCAGTAATTGGGCATTCCACAAACGACATTACACTGTATTTAGGATAAAAAATTAGGTCTTCAGGCTTTTAAAAGTTAAGTTAACACAAGAACTCAAGCCTGTCGATCACCTGCAACGTCATATCTTAGATGATTGGATTGGGTCCTTGAAATGCATAAAAATGATTCAGATTTTCATCGAAAAATCATCTTGATTGATGAGACATATTTTCACCTCGAAGACTACGTTATTATTAACATAATAATTGTCGTATATGAGGCTCGGATAATCTAAGACAGATTGTTGGAAAGCCTCTACAACCTAGACGTATCGCTGTTTGGTTTTTGGTGAGATTTTTGAGGTGATGGTGTGATTGAACCTTACTTATTCGAAAATGAGGCTGATGCAACTGTTACAATGAATGGATTGTTGCAGCGAGCTAAGAAAAATAAATTTTTATGATCGGAGATTGATATGGACGACGTTTATTCTCAACGAGATGGCGCTACGTGCCACACAAGCAACGAAACAGTCGCAATTTTGTAAGAAAAGATCTATGCCAATCTCGTCAAATAAGTTTTCTAGGGCATACAACCGCAAATGTTCGATTTGGTCATGGAAATTTTCATTTAAAGGATATGGTGCTTCAACAGTAGGTAGAGTTGGAGGTCTTTTGGCTGATATCGTTTTCCATCGTTTCCTCTTTACGATAAACATCCATTGGTTTCTCTAAAAATATAATATATTGTTTATTATCAAAATTACACCTCTTATTCGAGAATCCTTTATGATTTTTTCATGAAAAGGCTGAGACAGGTCAATTTTCATACAAAAAACATCTTGCGATTGTGAAAATTCATGGGTGTAGGTACTCAAAAACCTTAATTGGCAATAGGGGTCAAGTGACACATACTTTTGAAGGTTTTGCAATTCTATTTATGAATATACTAAAGATATTATGTTGAGCGTCCGTATCGATGTAAGAAAATCATCATTGGAAGGATATTGAAAGTGATGGATGAAAAACATTGAGTAGCCGAAATTCTATAAGAATCCTTAGGTAGTATTTAGTTGTTGGAATTGTTTACCATTTGGCGCAGCGTTCTCAGCCAATTTTCATACAGCACCCTCTCTCAGGGATTGCTGTGGTTCAACCCGGGACAACTGATGAAATTGTCAGTATGGCAACTCAGTGGTCTCTGCCATATACACCACTCATCTTCAACTTAAACTTGTTTTCGTTTTATTTGATAAGGGCTATCATTTATGTATAAGTAACAAAATGGCCATGTATTCAGATGACCCAACCGAATATAACTTCCAAACTTCCCTCTATTTCAATATGAAATATAGTTAATATTTTGGAATACTCAAGTTATAATGTTCATTTCTAACACTTGGCAAAAATGATTGAACTTGATGAAAACTTGTTTCACGATGAACCAAAAGGCGTTCATACATAATAGTTATAAGTTTATGTAATTGAAAAAAATCTGATGATATGGAAAATATGCAACTTCGATAAACATCAATATTAGGTAAAACTTTTGACGTATAGTTTGTTATAGATTTATCGTTTTCTTTTAAAAATTGATCCAAAAAAGGACAATGGCATTGTGTTGAAGTATCAAGTCATGCTAAATTTAGCTTGTCACATCCTTTGAAGTTTTGAATTCAGATTTGTGTTTAGAATAGTGAATATATTGCAAACAAAAATCTACGTGCAAAATTCAATGAAAAAATGACTTGAGTACGATTAGTACGAATTTTAACAAGCGAACATAAGCTCCAGACTTCATGTCAGTACTTTTCTTATTAGCATCATTTTCAGCTGGTCTCTCAAAAAAATTGATGCTTCCAATATAAGTGCAACCAAGATAATAACAGACAATTCGAAATGAAACCTTTAATTGGACAGTTATTTACATGACGTTCATTTTCATCAAAAATTCAATGTTAATCTGATCTTGCTCATAAATGATATTTATTGAATTCTGGACATAGGAAAACAAAATATAATTACGAAAAAACCAGAATTTTGTTAAGTTAGAATTGTAATCTTCAATATAATGTTTTCCATGTTCTGTTGGTCCTTGGTAGTCGAGCTATTAGCATTTTTATCGAAATAGGTTGAAATGCACTTAAACATTATTAGTTGTGTCTAATGGAATATATATTTCTGAACGCGAATAACAAGGTAGATTACACCAACATAAATGTATTGATTCAACTACTGATTTAATTAATCCAAAATACGAGGCAATGATAGAAAGATTAGAAAGTAAAAAAAATTACAGTTTTCACTCTTCTTTTGGATATAGTGCTTCTTATTTCCAATTTGATCACAACATGTTAGTATTCCATAATTTGCTATGTAATAATACCTACTGCAACTGGTTTCATAAGCATTTTGACTGAATTCCATTCCATCGCTTGTTATGGAATCAATATCAGGAAATTATATCGATTATATAAAAAATAAAGTCTATCTGTGTTCCGAATTGATTCTCATATTTATTACAGTTTTCAAAACGTTATATTCATTTTTGAATTACATGATTCAATATTTAGCCACAAATTTAACAAAAATGAATGCATCAAGGGAATGAGATCTGGAATTTAAAAATACTCTATATAGGTATTACCTGAAATTAGTGAATCTGTTTTTTTCAAAGTATATAACTTTAAGTTGGCATTTCTGTTCAAGATGACGACCGATTTAACAGCTGTCAAGTGATTTATTCTCAGTTTGGTTTGGCAATTCATCATGAATAGACTCACACCTGAACAACGCTTGAAAATAGTGCAATTTTATTTCGGAAATAATGGTTCTGTGTGGAATACGTATCGCGCACTACCTCCATTAGCGATGAAGCGCGCTTCTGGTTGAATGGCTACGTCAACAAAACAAAACTGCCGCATTTGGAGTGAAGCTAATCCTCAAGTGTATGTCGAAACACCGTTACATCCAGAAAACTGACTGTTGGTGCGCTTTATGGGCTGGTGGAATCATTGGTCCGTACTTGTTCAAAAACGATGATGGCCAGAACTTTACAGTCAATGGTGATCGGTATAGAGCCATGATTACTAACTTTTTCATTCCTGAATTGAAAAACCATGATTTCCAGGAGCTGTGTTCCAACAAGACGGCGCAACATGTCACACAGCTCGTGCCACAATCGATTTATTGCAAGACACGTTTGGTGACCGCCTAATTTCACGTTTTGGACCTGTGAATTGGCCTCAAAGATCTTGTGATTTAACACCGCTAGACTACTTTCTGTGGGGCTATGTAAAGTCATTGGTCTATGCGGATAAGCCACAAACCCTTGACCATTTGGAAGACAACATTCGCCGTGTTATTGCCGATATACGGCCACAAATGTTGGAAAAAGTCATCGAAAATTGGACGTCCAGATTGGACTACATCCGAGCCAGCCGTGGCGGTCATATGCCAGAAATCATATTTAAAATGTAATGCCACAAGATTATCTTGCGGATAAATAAAATTCATGTCAATCGAATAATCCATCATTGTTTTATTGCATTTTGAAGTTCTATAGCTCTAAAAAAAACACCCTTTACAATAACCGAAAGATTACTACCTCAGAAACCAAAGGATATTATATGAAAAATATTATACCCATTTTTTGGGCTAGGAAGAAGCAAAGAAGACAGATGTTCCCTGGGAAAACTCATTTCTGGAATATTTTCATGATTTGAAGTAGAAGTTTCCGAAGGATAAATTGAAAATTCTTTGCCAAATCGGTTGAACATAGCAATATATACGTTGATCTCTTCAATAACTGGCTCTAGTCCTATATTTAACATCCCTGAACTGAACCACAAAAAACTACGCATACAAACATAATTTCATCTGCTGAAAAACATCTTATGATAAAGAATTCTTCACCAAATATCTTCACTCCTGTTTTCAATTTCAATAATTGTCAAAATAAAATAAATATATTATGTGTCATTATGAAATAGGTTTTGACGTTTGAGATGTTCTTGAGTTTCTATTGTTGTTCCTCAATAAAATTAAACGTATTCTTTTTATGTTATTTCAACAGTCGTGAAGACATTTATAGTGTTACTCTGCTCTGCTAGAATATGCTATTTCCAACTGCACAAATAACTATTCGAAGAATTTGTTCAATTCTGATTTTTTAACATATCTTCTACTTAACTAGAGTAGTAAATTTCTATCTTATTCTTCATTTTGCAACAAAATAGATTAGAATAATATACCTTTATAAAATACAATAAATCCATTTTTTATCGATTTAAAGCTTTTGGCAAAGATAGTTCTCGTTACCTTTTGTGTTGATATGGTACAATCCCAATACTTCGATGATAGTCCTGAAGAACGTCGAAGAGGTGGTAACAGACGAAGACCTTGCATTTTCAAAACCAAGAAAAAAGGAAATCAAGAAGGGCGAACATTTTTCGACTGGAATTTTCAGCAATACGACATAAGCTACACCAACAACTACAACATAGACTGTACTGGAGGCTCAGGAGGTTTGTTACTCAGGATAGTCTCAGTGAAAAAATAATAATTCTTCTCTTTAAGGAGGTAGTAACAACCATCCAGGTTTGTTAAGTTCCCATTTTCAAGGAGGTCAGAGCCAGCATCCAGGCATTCTTGGATCCCATTTTCAAGGAGGCCCGAGCCAACACCAAGGCCTTCTTGGATCTCATTTTCAAGGAGGTGGACTGTTCGGGTCTCACAATCAGAATAGTGGAGGAAGTTTGTTAGGATCTCTATTCAATAAACCTCAAGGAGGTTTGATTAATAATATTCCAGGAATTTCACAGATTGGAAATGGGATAAGCCAAACGCAGTCACAAACACAAGCAGGTAATGTCTTATATGGATAAGTCTCAAGCCACCTTCAAAACAACAGACATCGGCAGATATCGTAAAATTGTTATCCCAAAATACACTGCGCAAAAAAATTAACGCACATTATGAAAATCTCAAATTTATTCTACAATTGAAGGTGTTCTCAATGATAATTATTTTTATCAGAATTATGCATGCATATGTTATCCACTTTCAATTTTTTTCTTCAATACAGATGTTTTTTTCCCAGCAGGAATAAAAAAGATGAGATTATCAGATTTTGAATGTATTGGCTCCATTCTGAAATCAGTTGTTCTCGATCAATTCTAGTGATCAATAGTTTTTCTCTCATTCGATTTTCTACACTCGATCGCTATGCAACGCGAAACACGCAATTTGACCCAAGAGGAATGTGCCCAAGCGGTAGTTTTGCGAGAAGAAGGGTGGACATACAAAAGAATTGCAGAAAGGTTTGGAGTTTCCCATACAAGTGTGTCCAGAATGTTGCAGCAATTCAGGGAGACAGGTATGAATGTCCGAAGACCAGGACAGGGTAGACCACGAGTACTGCCATTCAAGAACGTTACTTGAGAGTTTCTTCGTTGAGACAACGGTTTGCAACCACCCGCCTCCTTCAAAATCAGCTTGGGCAAACTCATGGGGTGCAAATTAGCACTCAGACAATAAGAAATCGCCTCAGAGAATATGATTTAAGGCCTCGTGTCGCGGCAAGAGGCCCAGCTCTTACCCCAGCCCATCGAAGGGCGCGTTTGGATTTTTTAAGATCACTCATTTTGAGTATGAACCGTCGTTGCCGAGCTGTAATTAACGCAAGGGGTGGAAATACCAAGTATTCAATCACTTATCAGCATTCTAGTATTTTGAAAATTATTTATTTCTCTTCTTTCACATAAGATTCGGAGAAATCCTGAATTTTTCTTCCATTTAATGTGTCTTGTTTGGTTCAAAACCTTCCCGAGAGAACATAAAAAATAAGTTATAAAGTCAATGTAGAGTTAACTTTCATTGAAATTGAAATTGAAATTTTCAGAATGTGCGTTAATTTTTTTGCGCAGTGTATGTTTTCATTTCCGCGCGCTTCATATCAAATTTGATAGTTCATGTTGGGGACAAAATTTGCTTACTGAAAATGACATATTATGCTCCGTCTATCTATTTTTATTAATCTGAGGTTCCGACGCTTCAAAAACCATGTGAACTACTCGATAGTTACTATCGTGATATAAATAAATAAATAATAATAAACAGCTTTATTTTTCCACAGGTAAAAACCCAATTACAGAAAAATTTACAAAATGAAGTTTTGATCAAGAAATGAAAAATAAACGATCATTATCTTCTACAGCTGAGAAATCTCTGTTTTACAATGTTTTTGTGATAGTGCTAGATTACCTACTATCGCACTTATCATGATAGTACTATCGTGATAGGTACTATCACCGTGAAAATGAGCTTTTAAAATATTAATTTTTCTAATTTCACTATTTTTGTTCAAACACTGAAAATTTACAGAATTTTCTTGGTATCTGCTGATGTCTCTCATTTTCTTTCTTCTCGTAAAAAATAATGTTTTATTCTTGTTCCCATATTTGTCAATAGTAAGCGACGAATCTTCGTTCAATCCTTCGGGATTCCTAAATCCTAACAGACCAATACTCAGTGGCGTCGGTGCTCTTATTGGAAATATACCACATAATCCAGTGGCACAAGGAATAGGGAGTATCGGAGAGGGAATAGGATCCATTCTTCAATTAATCCCTCAGACTGTGCAGAGCTTCACTTCCAGTCAAAGTTCAAGTGGTGGTGCGTGAAGGAAACCACTAGAAAAAAATAACACTTAACAATCTAAAACCTGAAAAAAAATTCATTTGAATGCAGTACCATAATATTGATGCTGACCTAGTTGCGCTTCTTTAATATATCATTTCCCATTTAACTAACAGTTAAACAGCTGCAAAAACAGCTTGTCAGAGATATCAGAATTGAAATAAATATGATATTTATTACTATTTGTATATAGGCGTACAACTTCGCTTCCACCGGTTTTTTTTTTAAATTCTAGGCTTTATTGCAAAAAACTGGTATTATAAATTTATGATTCAAAATATTGTCCATCGCTGGCCATTACTTTCTCCCACCTTTCGGGCAGCGTACAAATCTCGCGTTGAAAAAAATGGTCATCTTTTGAAGCGATCCATGAATCGTTCCAATTTTTTACTTCTTCAATCAACTTGAATCATTTATCTCGTTGTATTGCGGCCGTTTGTCATTCAATGCTCGGTTCAAACGCATTTTTGCGTTCGATAACGATCGCCTGTGATTTTTTTAGTCGATTTTAACAGCTCATAATAGTCATAATACACTACGCCGTACTGGTCCCACCAAATACTGAGCATGACCTTGAATCCTTGAATATTCGGTGATTTTCTGCGCTTGGAATTATTGTAATGAACCCATTTTTCGTCTCCAGTGACAATACGATGCAGAAATCTCTTCCGTCTTTGCCTTGCAAGCAGCTGTTCAAGAGCAAACAAACGGCGTACAACATATTTCGGCTTCAACTCGTACGGCACTCAATTCCCTTTTTTCTGAATAATTCCCATGACTTTCAGGCCTTTTGAAATGGCTTGTTGAGTCACTCCCAATGATCCTGCTGATTTTTGTTGCGTTTGACACGATTCTTGATCAAGTTATGCCTTCAATTCTGCTCCTTCGAAAACCTTCTCTCTTCCACCGCCATGCTGGTCTTCGACGTCAAAAGCATCGTTCTTGAAGCGTTGAAACCATTTTCAGCACGTTCTTTCACTAATGGCTGTTCCATGATTGGTATTTGAGAGCATTCAATGAGCCTCAACCGCAGATTTCTTCATATCAAAGCAGAAAATTAAAACCTCCAGCAAATGACGAGAATTTGGCTCAAAAGCTGACATTTTTAATCGAGATTAACTTCAAGATGCAGACACCAAGCGAATAGTATTTAGATGGCGTTATGTTTATAAATACCTCAGCATATTGTATGACATCTACCATCTACTTATCTCAACTACCACTTACCCCTATAGCCATCTATTGCAAAACGGCGGAGGCAAAGTTGTTCACTAAGTATGCTGATAAACGATGATAAGAGCGATTTTTCAATCTCCGACCGGTGAATTTCTTTGTGCCGAACTACATTTGTGCGTCGCACAGTGGCGACGCTAGAGGGTGGGGCAGGGGCGCTCGTTTCCTCCCCCCTTCTAAAATTTGACATACTAAGGCTGAAATAATCGCAAGATTAGCAGAAGGATAATTTTAGCGTATTATTTCGATTTACTTTGGCCCCCCAAAAAAACTCCGGCTCCCTCTTGGCCCTCCCTGTTTCTGAAACCTGGAGTCGCGTGTCTTCCTATCGCTAGGTACGGCCATGGGATAAAGAATGGAGATTTTTCCTTTGGTGACATTGAAGAATAATATTTAACACTTTGAAAATGCTTAAATGATGTAAAAATCTAAAGGTGTTAAATCCGAAGACCTTGGTGGCCACCGAATATATTAATTAACTGAAGTTCACAGATTATCATAGATAGACACGTCGTTGATTGCCTTATAAAACTGAAACTTTCGATGATATTTATGGTTTGATGAAAAATTTATAAATCACATTTTATATTTTTAAAAAGGAAAAAAAAACGATTCCATTTGTCATAGAAATTTTTATGGTTCACATTCAAAAAGAACAGAAACTTGTATCATAATTTTAAAACGGATTCAAAAACAAATTATGAAAACAATGGATTCTCCTGCGAAAAGTTCTTGAAGAATTTTTTTGTTTCATGTGTATAGCAACAGTAATAAAGGAGTTATGAGAACTTTACATTTCACGTCGTTTTCCAATTTTCTTTTATAGCTTGAAAACAGTTGAATTTATGAGGTTGCGGTTTTCACCTAATGAATTCTATCAAAAATCGAGCCCGAAAATGTATTTTTTTTTTCTAACTCAAAGAAATTTTGATACACCCTCACTAGAGGTTTGGGACACCCGCAACAGTAATTGCCTAACCATTATCACAGATTAATCTATGCCATAACTCAACAATTTTAATCACCATACATCAACTTCAATTCTTCTTCTTCTTTCCCAACCATATGGACTAAACCTAATTTTCCACAGGATTCTTTCCACAGGGAATCTTCAGCAGCTTCGGTAACTTCTTCAACAGACCTTCGTCACAAGGTTACCCATCTCAAGGTTCCTCTTCGCAAAGTTCTCCATTCCCAAGCCAAAACGTACCCCAAGTGACGACCCCTAGCGACCCTGACGATATAATTTACAACGACGAAACCGTCACACCTGTTAACACTAATTATGATCCCGTTCCAGATGCCTACAACAACGCAGGGAGGCCAGGAAGACCTAGACCGGGTCAGTATCTAGTTGCAACAAACCCAAACTTGGGATCTTACGTTTTCGACGTTTCGTTTCTAAACCCATCGAACATCTTCAGACAAATAGGAGAGGGATTCAATGAACTGATCGTAGAACCGCTAAGTGATATTTTTAGTGCCTGATTGTTATTTCGTATCTACAACCAAAATCACGACTCAGTTGGTTTTGTCGACACGGGAATATTTGGTAAATTTTTTAGATATTTTTTCGATTTGCTATAGTTCTGGTTTTATGCGATTAACAAAGAATTTTGTATGAGGCTATCATTTTACATCCAAATGCAAATATTCGGCTGTTGACTTTCCGGGAACTGCAACTAAATTGATCTTTTGTTCTCAACCCTACCTATTCATACAAACCCAGGATGGCCGTCGATACGGTGAACGAAACCGACGACATCCTTAGAAGCCTTGGCTATTACTTCGTGAGTATCCAGAACTGACTTTCCCATGTGGCTATTCTTAGGCCAGTCAGCCCTGGTTATTTGCACACTACGTGTTCGGCTGTTTCTACGTCCGATCCATAGAGCCTGCAGATCTCATCTGCTGACTTACCCATGCGGTACAAAATGTATTTGCACCAACAGTCCTGTCAGCAGTCCCATCATTACCTGAAGCTCAGCTCGTGGTAGCTTCAAGAGCTACCTGTTATAGGTCGGTGAAAGCACCACAAATTTCGTTTCCTGAGCAAGGCCCAGAGTGATCCTCTAGAGGGCTTTTCTATTGTCCCACTCCCATTGTTGGACCGCTGCCCTATATTGGTCTTTTCCAAGACACAGAAGGTGTTAACCTTGATGCCCTTTCTGCAACTTCATCGGCTTTTCCGTTTCCTTCAAAACCACAATGCCACGGTACCCATAGAAGAGTTACTTTATTGCCTCTGGCCAGTTGCCTTATGATATTACGGCATGTCAGTAGAAACCACTAACTACATGATTTCAGGTATCTCAGCGAGGCTAGACTGTCCGTAGTGATGTGAATATGCGCCCCTTTGAGGTTTATTTTGAGACACTCTTGGGTGCAAGTATAGACAGCTAGCGTCTCGGTTTGCAAGATACCCCAATAGCTTTGCCTCTCTCTGATTTTGATCTATCGGTATACCAAACGATTTACGAAGTTCATTGCACTGAGGCGGTTGTATTGTGTTGGATTTGTTCTTATTAAAAACACAGTTACATCAATGATCGTTTCAAAGGGTACTTCTCATGGATAAGTCAGCAGATTAGGTTTACAGGCTCTGTACGTAACGGAGGTAGAAACAGCTGCTCACATGCGTGCAAATACCGCGGTTGACTAGCCTAAGATCCACTTATATTGGAAAGTCAGTCCTGGATACTCAGGATGTAACACCAAAGGCTCCTAAGGATGTTGTTGGTTTCGCTAAAGTATCAACGTCCTCTTTGCTTCGGATGAATAGGTAGGGTTAAGAACAAAAGATCTATATGTGCGCAGTTCCCGGAAGGCTGACCGAGCCGCAACAATCCCGTTTCAAATAATAATATCGTTTGAGACAATTCCTGGATCAAAATTCGTAAATTACAGACATTGTGATGATAGAGAGATCGGGAGAACGAATTTTCGAATAGGAAACATATACACAGGCGTACAACTTTGCTTCGGTCGTTTTTTTCCGAAATTCGAGGCTTTATTGTAAAAAAAATTTCTAATTCTTTATAAGACCGAAAATTCTGGTAAGCCAGGCCGTGTGCCATTGATCGGAACAAATGATAGTCTGGAGAATACGGAGGGTGGTGTAGGACTTTCCATTTCAACGTTTCCAAGTATGTTTTGACCACTTTCGCAACATGGGGTCTATCATTGTCATGCTGTAAAATCACTTTATCATGTCGCTCGTTGTATTGCGGCCGTTTGTCTTTCAATGCTCGGTTCAAACGCATTAATTGCGTTCGATAAAAATCGCCTGTGAATGTTTCAGTAAGTTTTAACAACTCATAATACACTACGCCGAGCTGGTCCCACCAAATACTGAGCATGAACTTGGAACCGTGAATATTCGGTTTGGCCGTCGACGTGGAAGCATGATCGCGATATCCCCATGGTTTCTGCGCTTGGAATTATCGTAATGAACCCATTTTTCGTCTTCAGTTACAATACGATGCAAAAATCCCTTCCGTCTTTGCCTTGCAAACAGCTAGTCACAAGCAAACAAACGCTAGAAAGTTGCCAATTCTTGTTGTGTTTGACACGAGTTTTGATCGAGTGATGCCTCCAATTCTGCATCTTCGAAAACCTTCTCTCTTCCACCGCCATGCTGGTCTTCGACGTCAAAATCACCGTTTTTGACGTGTTGAAACCAATCTCGGCACATTCTTTCACAAATAGCGACCTCGCCTTATTTATATGAGAGCATTCGATGAGCCTCAGCCGCAGATTTCTTCATATTGAAGCAGAAAATTAAAACCTCTCGCAAATGACGAGAATTTGGCTCGTAAGCTGACATGTTTAATCGAGAATAACTTTTTGATGCAGACACAAATCGACTAATATTTTGATTAGGTTATGTTTCCAAATACCTAAGCTTATTGCATGACATCTTTTATCTATTTATTTCGACTACCACTTACCGCTTCAGCGATACTTACCGCTTCAGCGATCTATTGCAAAACGGCGGAAGCAAAGTTGTCCACCTAATATTGAAAGTTGAAATAGATAAAGAAGTTCTGACCTCTAGTTTGTGTTCACAATATTGAATTAACTCAATTATATGTATTAAGGCAAAAATCAAGTCTCGCGAGGAAATTTATATTGTAAAATCATAATTTAAAGACCTAATACGGTACATTAGATTTTTGAATATACCTATTCTGTATATCGGTAAAGCGATTATTTTTCGGCCAATAATAATATTGGGTATTCTTCTCTAATAATACCTGACCTTTCAAAATTTGAAATAGTTTCCACAAAAAACATATAATGTTTCATCCTTATATTGGTTGACAGACGTACAGACAATACCTTGTAGATACGATTTTCATAGACTAATATTTGTCTATTCTCTTGAAAGAAATATATTGCTATGTCAGAATTCATCCTCTAAAAAATAATTAGATTTTCTTATTTCCTTTTCAGGTATATATTACAACCAAAATAGTTATTACAACAAATTATCCCCTTATTCAAAGAAGAGAGGCTACTGAACCAGCCATCTGTAAATAATTTCTCTGAGTGGTGAGAAAGACTCGAGGATACACTACAAACTGTCACCATGTATTCTTCTTCTGTTCTCTAATGGGAATAATTGGAAAATGTGACGTTACTTCCGAAAACATAATTGAATGATCATTTACAGTGGCTCATTATTTGTGACGCTGCCAATTACCTATTATTATTGTTAATGATTCCAATAAAAATGTATTTATTATACCTGAGAATTTTATTCATTGTTTGATGGAGTATATGAGATATCTAACCTTGTCGATGCAGAAGAGTTGAATATACGAAAAAGACAGTTTATGCAAGCATATTATTTAGTCTGAAAAAAAGTTTCCTTGTACAGAATGTTCGAAATTAGATGCTCACTGAAATCATCTCGAGATCACAAATTTCTTTTTTCGAAATCATAATGAGATATCAGAAAGCAGATCATATACAATGGGTCCGTAAAGTATGGAGCAAATTCATTTTTAGCTAAACAGACCATTTTAAGAAATAATCCTGAACACGTCGATTTTTGATTTAAATTCACCGTATTTTAAAATAATTATCTAATATACAGGGTGAATTACTTTCGAGTAATGACGTCACCTTTATTTTTTTTAATGGAACACTCCTATTTTGTCTCAATTTTCTGATTACTCTAGCTGAGCTGATTCCAAAAATGTATCACATGTTGACTCCAATTGGTACAGGGTGAACAAAAATACAATAATTTTGTGTGTGCTCAAATTAACGCGTAACATTCTTTATTAGTTAAATTAATAATATTATCAAAAATACTTATTGTCAGTGTATATCTTGATTCGTTCTAGAGTTACTGGATGTCTTTGAAAAATGAGGATTTCGAATATTGCGCTATATCTTGGTTTCTGTTCGAGATCTTCGGAAAATTCTAAAACGTTTTTTTTAGTAATTTTTATGGTCCATATGATACTAATGGCAGATCATAGAAATTAATTACTGTTTTAGAGTTATAGAGAAGAGTTCGTGTTTTTTTAAATGAGACACCCTATAAATGACTCGATTACAATTATACAATAGACACAAAATGATTTAAATCTCAAGTTAAATGAAAAAAAAATCATGAATACATATATGGTGTCCCACCAAAAGAATTAAATCGAAAAATTCAATGTCTTTGAAAAAGATGACATTTTTGAAACACCGGTTAGGGGATACTTCCGATTAATCTGTGGCTAAATAACTGCGCTGAAAAATATAGGATGTTCCATTTAAAAAACGCCAAGTCTCCTCTTTATCTCTGAAACGGTAATTGATTTCTATTACATGTTATGAGTATCATATAAACCATAAAATTCACTGAAAAAATGTTTTACAATTTCTCGAATATCTCGAACAGAAATCAAGTACAGCGAAATCTTTAACTAATTTTTCAGAACTAATCAAGATATCTATGATATGCTTTCTGATATCTTAAGAGATCGGAGGTCCTTGAAGATTTTTTCTCTAAGTGTTATAATTCTTGAGATGCTTTCAGTGAGCCATCGAATTTCGGACGTAAATAACTGCAATTTCATAGATAATATATGTACCCTTTCAAAGAAATTATGGAAAAAATTATAACGAAATTATTTATTAAAATACAAAAATCAACTAACTAATTACACATGTCATCACTTAGTTGTCATAGAATAAAAGTTGTTCTTCATTAGAATCGAATAGACTTCCACCCTCGCTTCCACCACCTTCTGGCTGGTTATTAAATTCATCGTAATATTTCTTGATGGTTTCATCACTTCCTAAACCCATAAAGGGCTTCTTAAGAGTGTCACTCATATACATTGATGTTCTTCCTTCTCCAACACCGTTCCTATTTACCTCCTGCTCAAATTCTTCAGCTTCTTCTCTACTTCGATAAAAAGGATATCTATACAATTCGCCGTTATAAGAAACTGGACCATGGGAACTCTCAGATATGCAAACACATATAACAACATTTTGTTGCTCATATTGATCATCATACGGATAACCTCTATTGTATTGTGGTATGTTCTCGTTTGTTGGTTTTTTGTAACATCTTTTAATTTTACAATTCTCTTTATTTGAAACAGTTGAGATCATTTTTTTCAAAAGGTCTGATTGTGGAATGATATACAATTGTTCTTCAATTGGCATTTCAAATCCTTCATGATTGTCAGAGATATCACCGGATCTAGAATGTTTCACACGGTTTTCTTCGGCATTCAACATTTGTTGTTTTGTCTGGTTTTCTTTCTTCAAAAATTCATCTAACGTTTTTTTCACCGATTTTGTAGTTCTAAGTGGCATCATGAGGACAGGTGAATTATATTGATCATCGTTGTTGTTATTCTCTACATTGTATTCATTTTCTTCATTACTAGTGAAAGGATAATTCAATCCAACTACTTCCTCTTCATCAGCATTGCCATCCAAATTTTCCTCGTAGAAAGACATATCTGAATTAGAAACAGTTGTTGTTGGTGAATTTGGCTCAGTTACATTGTTAATCTCGTCATCTTCTTTATTTTCATCTTCGTATCCATAAACTTCATCGATGTTTGAGTTGGGAGCAACTGCCATAAAAGGTTTCATCAAATCTGGAGCTAAATTCAAACCAACTGTTTCTTCGTGATCAGTACTTCTTTTTTTCCTATTCAGATCCTTATGTTGTCGATCTGGAGCATCTAAAATTGACAACAAACTTCTAGATGCAAAGACAGGAACGTTTTCTTCTCTGTTCTCCTCGGATTTCAACTCATTAGACGATTCTTCAGCTGATGGATCTTCAATCAATTCAAGAACATTATCAATTTTCCAAGAATTTTTTCCCTTCTCGTTATTCGAAGAATCAGATAGAGCAACGTCATTCAAGACATATTCATCAACCTTCCTCATAGCTTCTTCCTCGTTCTTATCAAGTCCTTTGAATTCAGGAGTAATATTTGGTTTAGTTGTATCTGTAACTTGATCCTTATTCTCAACAATATCTTCGTTTGTCCTACTTAGTATAGCAGGAGTGGAATCTTCATCATCACCAAACCTCGACTGTAAAACAATCTTAGGTCTCTTCGTAAATTTCACATTCTTTCTCTTATTCGAATAATTTTTTTGTATTGTGTTAGTCTTGATATAATTCTTATTATAACCGTCTTTCTTATTCTCATCTTGTAATAAATCCATAGTTATATTTTTTATTGTTTCTTCCAAAATTGATTGTGTTATATTAGGTAGAATATCAGAAGAATAAATAATATTTGACGATCCTAATGTAGATTCAGTATTCTGCTTGTCTTTTTTCTTCAGGTTTGCATTAATTTCATAATTAACTTTTTCATTTTTGTTCATATCATTGAGGGAAACTATTGCTGCAGATTGGTTTGCATCTGTTTTGAATATATTATAAAGGAACTTATCGATTATTTCATTCTCTTCTTCTTTTGTAAATTGTTTTATTTCGTTTTTGTTTGCTTTAATGTTGGACTTATCACTTCGAGTTAAAGACTGAGATAAAATATCAGAATCATTTTCTATTTTGTTACGTTCTTTTAATTGTTGTATTCCGTATTTTATTTTATTCTTAGTTTTGTCTAAGTTCTTCGTAATATCATTTTTTCTTTTTTGCATATTTTCTTTGACTACCCTATTAGTTGAAACAATTTTGTCGTGGATGCTTCCAAGATTTTTGGCGGATTTTCCTTTCGTCTGTTCGTTATCTATGAAAAAGAATATTCAATGCATAATTTTCATTAAAAGAATGGTTTACTCACCTCCCCTGAAATTTGGAAGTCTTCTACCATTAACAGATTTCACATCCCCTATTGGTGGTATGTAAATACCCCTTGTCTCTCCCTCTCCTGGCATCTTAACCACAATTTTTTCCAGATCTATATGATCTTTCTTAGACTTCGTAAGACCAATGGCGTCCAGAATATGACCCATAGAAACGAAATCCGGATGAGTCTTTTGAGCACCTATTATAGGATCTTTGACGTCCAAAACTTTTGGGCTAATTATAATCGCTTTTTTCAATGGAGCATTCTTGTTTGCCTTGAATCTACTAGTCAATACTGGAGCTTTGGCGTATGGAAGTAGGACCCTTGGAACTGTATTTTTGGTTGTGTGAAAAATTTTTCTCGCATCATGGGCAATGTTACTGATGTGGTTCAGAGTGTTCTGACCTGAAATAGATGATTTTGGGGCATATTACTTCGTCCTATATACAACATACAATAAAGAAATTAATAGGTATCATGGTTTTTTGACTTGACGATATTAATCAAGCATATAGTACGATGAAAATTTTGCAGTGTTTTTCAGAATGGAAATAATATTCGAACAATAGGTATTCAAATAAAAATGTTTTTCTTTAAAATTACATTTTGTTCACTTTACAGATCTACTGAAATAAGTCCTTGTGAAAATCCTGAATCAAAAAATTACAACAAATGAAAGCATAGTGACTCTGTTTGCCCGATAGGTGGCGTTATATGTGTCGCATCACACCCTAGTGCGGCTCCGGCTTTATGAAGGCCGCCACGTTGCAGAAGAGTCACCTCTCCACGATGAAGGGAGAGGGTGTCTTGGGCAGAGATCGCTGGATTGCCCAACTGAAGAGTCCACCAGCGATCTCGGGACAAAACACCGCAATCTCTAGAGCGAGGGCGCACCTAAGTTGTTTGCTTAGAGAAAGACTCGTCAAAAAAGTTCAGATATTCAATGAGACCTTGGAGTTTGGTTTCAAGGTTAAGTGAATATTTTAAATGAGAAATATATTAGGTGTACAACTTTGCATCAGCCGTTTTGCAAAAGATGCTGTAGTGGTAAGTTGTAGTCGAAATAAATAGATCGTATACGTCATACAATTAGCTTAGACATTTTTAACTATAACGCCATCGAAATATTAGTCGATATGTGTCTGCATCATAAAAATATTTTCGATTAAACATCTCAGCTTACGAGCAAAATTCTTACTTACAGGAGGTTTTAATTTTCTGGTTTCATTTGAAGAAATCTGCATCGAACGCTCTCTAATACCTATGGTGAGGCTCGTGGTGAGGCCGCTATTAGTGTGAGAACATGCCGAGAGTGATTTCAACGCTTAGAGAACGGTGTTTTTAACGTCGAAGGTCAACATGGCGGTGAGAGAGAGAAGGTTTTCGAAGATGCAGAATTGGAGGCATTACTTGATCAAGACTCGTGTCAAACGCAACAAGAATAGGCAAGATCATTGGGAGTGACGCAACAGGCCATTTCAAAACGCCCGAAAGTCATGGGAATGATTCAGAAACAAGGAAATTGAGTGCCGTACGAGTTGAAGTCGAGAGATGTTGAACGGCGTTTGTTTGCTTGTGAACAGCTGCTTTTAAGGCAAAGACGGAAGGGCTTTCTGCATAGCATTGTGACTGAAGACAAAAAAATGGGTTCATTACAATAATCCCAAGCATATAAAATCATGGGGGTATGCCGGCCATGCTTCCAAGTCCTCTTCACGATGCCAAAATCATGCTCAGTATTTGGTGGGACAATTCGGCGTATTGTATTATAAGTTGTTAAAACCGACTGAAACAATCACAGGCGATCGTTATCGAACGCAATTAAGCTGAGACTAGAATTGAAGAGCAACCGTCCGCAATAGAACGAGATACTTGATGAAATGATTTTACAGCATGACAATGCTCGACCCCATGTTGCGAATGTGGTCAATACATACTAGGAAACGTTGAAATGGGAACCCCACTCATCGTATTCTCCAGATGTTGCTTCCTCAGACGATCACTTGTGTCGATCAATGACACACGTCCTGGCTGACCAGCACTTCCGGTCTTATGAAGAAGTTAAATATTGGATCTATTCCTGGATCGCTTCAAAAGATGACCAGTTTTTTCAACGCGGCTTTCGTAAGCTTCCGAAAGAAAGTAGTGGCCAGTGATAGAGAATATTTTGAATCATAAATTTATAACCAGGTTTTTACAATAAAGCCTCGAATTTCGGAAAAAACGGCGGAAGCAAAGTTGTACGCCTATGTATTCGACATACTTGATCTTACGCTGTCCCTTATTGCTCCTCCCACCCTAGCAAATGTTTCAACAATTCCATATGGATCACTTGGATAAGCCTCTTCGTAGTTCTCATCGGTGTCTCCATTTCTAAAACCAGAACGTGATAAGATTTTCGGATTGATGGCACTCACCACATCGTCTCCTTCTTCCTCTATTTCTTCAGGGTTGATATTCTTTATTTCATAATTTGATGGTATCACTAGGTTCTGAGGGGGAATTTTCATTGCTGAGAGAACGGCATTTTTGGTTGATCCCATAAATTGTCTCACGTGGTATAACGGCGATCTTTCGTCTTCGAAAGCATTTCTTGTTATGGTTCCTGAAACAGTAACAGAATAAAATAAGGGAAGTATAGGGTGTTTTTTTCGAGGTATATAACTTTAAGTTGGCATTACTGTTCAAGATGGCAAACTATTTAACAGCTGTCAAGTGATTTATTCTCAGTTTGGTTTGGCAATTCATCATGAATAGACTCACGCCTGAACAACGCTTACAAATAGTGCAATTTTATTTTCATTCATTATAATGGTTCTGTGCGGAATCCGTATCGCGCACTACGTCCATTTTATTTTGTTTAACGATGAAGCGCACTTCTGGTTCAATGGCTACATCAACAAACAAAACTGCCGCATTTGGAGTGAAGCTAATCCTCAAGTGTATGTCGAAACACCGTTACATCAAGAAAAACTGACTATTTGGTGCGCTTTATGGGCTGGTGGAATCATTGGTCCGTACTTCTTCAAAAACGATGATGGCCAGAACGTTACAGTCAATGGTGATCGGTATAGAGCCATGATTACTAACTTTTTCATTTCTGAATTAAACAATCATAATGTCCAAGAGCTGTGGTTCCAACAAGACGGCGCAACATGTCACACAGCTCGTGCCACAATCGATTTATTGAAAGACACGTTTGGTGACCGCCTAATTTCACGTTTTGGACCTGTGAATTGGCCTCCAAGATCTTGTGATTTAACACCGCTAGACTACTTTCTGTGGGGCTATGTAAAGTCATTGATCTATGCGGATAAGCCACAAACCCTTAACCATTTGGAAGACAACATTCGCCGTGTTATTGCCGATATACGGCCACAAATGTTGGAAAAAGTCATCGAAAATTGGACGTCCAGATTGGACTACATCCGAGCCAGCCGTGACGGTCATATGCCAGAAATCATATTTGAAATGTAATGCCACAAGATTATCTTGCGGATAAATAAAATTCATGTTAATAGAATATTCCATCGTTGTTTTATTGCAATTTAAAGTTCTATAGCTCTAAATTTTCTATACATGCCAAAACGTAAGCATAAAAATTTCAGGGACGTTAAATTCATTTCTTCGTTAGATTCGAATATGCTCACCTACATTATCCAATGTTTTTCGAACATCCAGCCTTGCATCAGGATTGTTCAATAACTTCGTAATCGTAGCTGATCTCTTCTCCCTCTTCTTCAATTCAGCAGAATCCTTGTACCCCCTGAACTGAAAATTACCGATAATGCTGTCCAGAACATCTGCAAATAGTAACTCTCTTTTATCAGTAATTTTTTTACGATAATCATCGACCATGTCTCTATATCCGAACAAAGTATCATTCAGCTTGGAGTTCATTTCCTTCAATTTCAAACTGGATATGTTGAAGTTCATGGAATTGTCGGAAAGAACGTTCATGTTGATCAACTTTGGTGATCGTCTGTTTCTCGTGTTTCTCCTTCTATAACAGTGACAACGATTGTTAGAAGGAATCTGGATTATGTTTCCTATGTAAGGATCATTTGGAGCTTCATCGGTAGTTTCTGATCCGCGTGGTGCTTGGTGTTCCTGCTCTTCATACTCTGAAAACTGATACGAAGGAAGTTCATCATGAGGCTGATCAACTGTTGACATCTCTGCATGCTTCGCATAACCAGAAGTTTCTGGCCTTGTATGATAGTAAGACCTCTCGTCTAATACCTCCAGAATTTTGTTCATCCCTGAGTCGTATACTACAGGCCTTATGAGATCTTCAGAGAGCTGAGAGTTTTCTGGCTTAACATGCCAATGAATCTCTTCTTCAGGCGGCATGCTTATACCTACCACCTGATCATCTGATAGAGAACCAAGATGTTCTGCTTCCAAACCAACACCTTCATTATGGGATGAAATAAAATTTTGGGATGTACCAGAATGGATGAAAGTATTACTATGTCCGTTTATATTTACTATCTTGGGGTTTGCAGACTCCCAGGAATGAACCAATTTACCAGGTGAGTCAAAGTGGTGATTGTTCTGGTTGGAAAATTGTATGTTTTGGTGATGGATGGCTTGATTTTGCTGGTGGAAGTTTTGATTGTATGTCGTCTGATGTGAATTTTGATGGGAACTTTCGGACCATTGGTTTGAATTTAAGATCAGTGGTCGTGTAGCTGCTTCCATGCCATGGTCATTAACAACAACATACTGATGGTTGTTTGGAGGGTGAATAGATTGAGGTCGATGAGAAAATTCATAGTTAACTGTAAAAAAAATATTATTATTTTATTATTGAACGAGAAAGAAAACCTGAAATATTTCTTATTACTCGTACCTGGATGAACTACGACTGGTGTTTCATGGAGATGAGTTCCATGGGTAAAGGTATGAGTATGTGAGTGACTGTGAAACAAGGGTCCCTTATGTTTCCATTTATGCAAGGTTGGATCGGCATACCTTGATGTATCTCCTTCTGTAATTTTTAATTTGCCATATGAAAATCACTATTTTTGGTTTTTGTGAGTATTTATAAATTTAATGATTCCTTTATGTTCGGGGGCAATATAAAAGTGGCCCAGCTAGGTTCCATAGAGCCGGTGTGAATAGAAAAATTCGAGAAAAGCACTAACTTGGCACTTTTGATTGCTCATTTATACCTAAGTAAAGGATTTTTCCTTAAGGGGTTTTATCCTCAGAAGCCCGCTATCTGGGCAGCTGCCACTTCTGAAGCTGCCATCTTTTGACATTTTACAATTAAAAACTAAGGGAAATGGAACAACACACGCTTCAACAACGCATTCAAATTATTTAAATCAATTACAAAAATGATGAAAATATTGTAAAGCACCTTCTCGGCTGGTAACAGTGAAAATGGTGAAAACATTGGATAAAAGTTAGTGATGTGAGGCACCGAAACCATGTGCGTCGCTCAAAAAAAGGCAGAATAAATGGATTTGTCGTATAATTAAAGAAATTACCATTTTAATATTCTCCATAAGTTTTCTCAGTTTCTGGAGACGCGATCAACAGAATTTTAAACAAATCTGGGAAATATTATTGTATCGGGTGTCCCAAATTCCGATCTTAGAATCCCTCTGAGCTAAAAAAAAAGGATGGCACATTTTCGGGCATTTTTCGATTTTTGAGAGTGAATTTGGTGTAAACCGCAACCTCATAAATTCAACTGTTTTCAAGCTATAAGACAAAATTGGTTAATGGCATGAAATGAAAAGTTCTAATACCTTCTTTATTGTTAGTGATATTAATATAAAACAAAAACATCCAACAGGGACTTTTTTCAGTAGAATCCAATGGTATAATAATTTATTTTTATTTGCCTTCGTTTTGAAGTTATAATATACCAACTTATGTTTTCTTAAATATAAACCATAATAAATACTATAACAAATAAAATCGCTTATTTTTTCCCTTTTCAAAAATGATTTATAAATATCTTATCAATCTATAAAAATCTTCAAAAGTTTCAGTTCCACACGGCAAATCAACTATGTGCATTTCTATAATAATCTGTGAACTTCAGATAATTAAAATATTCCGTGGCAACTAAGGTCTCCGGATTTGACATCGTTAGATTTTTTCTTTGATCACATTCAAAACAGAACATTTATCAATTTGAAAATGTTGAAAAAATTTTACGGTGGTAAATCCGGAGACCTTGGTGGCCATCAAATATGTTAATTATCTGAAGTTCACAGATTATTTTATATAGGCACTTGGTTGATTTGTAGTGTGAAACTGAAACTTTTGATCATTTTTATAGTTTGATAAGAAATTTATATATCACATTATATTTTTGAAAAGGAAAAAATTAAAGCGATTTGATTTGGTAAAGAAATTGTTATGGATTACATTTGAAAAAACAAGTTTGAATTATAACTTCAAAAGTAATGTCAGTAAAAAATGAATTATTACACCGAAAAAATACCTGTAAGACTTTTTTTCATGGTAATAGTATCACTAATAAAGAAGTTTTAAGAACTTTTTATTTCACGTCGTTTTCCAATTTTCTCTTATAGCTTGAAAACAGTTGAATATATCATGTTGCGGTTTTCACCAAATGAATTCTATCAAAAATCGAGCCCGAAAATTTGCAACCCCGTAGCCATCACCATAGTATAAGGAATGATTATGTTTATACAACAGTATAGGAACTATACTGTGCTTATACTATGCTGTCACCGTTACATAGAACCTGATGTTCGAAAATGAACATTTTTGAAATATTGCTATAACTTTTCTTGTGTTGAAAATTTCTGTAGAACCATTTTTTCGTCAACTTCTCACTCAGAATTCAATGAAGTTAATTGAATTTTCCACAAACTGATATTTTATGAGTTATCGCTAGGAAACAATAAGGGCGTAGATCTTTTTTTTTTCTTGGAGGGCGATGGTAATCGAAAAAATTTTAGTTGACGACTACGTCTACTCATACCTGTAATGTGAGGAAAAGAAGTTTGAAAACGAAGTTTGAACCAAATTACTCGAAATCATGGGCGCCCGCAGGGGGGGCCAGGGGGGGCCATGGCCCCCCCTGAGATTTTGATTACCTCATTTTTCAGCACAACACCCTCAATATTACTTTCTCAATCCAAAGGGCAAGGAAAAGAGGAAAGTAATGGATTCATAACAAATTTCCAGTTTTCAATGGAATTACTATAAATACATCCATAATATACTATATACATATCCATAATCGGCAGAGGTATTCTTTTAATTGAAAACTTTTTTAGACGCGTTGAGCACTTCTTGGGTGAAGAAAAATCGTGGAACCGAACGCAATCCATGCGTGTCAATTTAAAAAAAAAACCATCTTATATATATATACTCTCCTATTGTCTTCAATAGATAAAGGTAAGAAAAAAAGTATTGGAGAAAATAGAAAAAAAAAATTACAGATTATAAAAACAATAGTTTTTCACGGAACTCAAGATATGCCTATACGAGAGAGCAACAAGAACTCTGGAAATTTAAGTGATCTTTTGAAATTCAGAGTAGACGTTGGAGATAAAGATTTAGAGATCCATTCATTCAACGCAGCTGGTTTGAATTTGGACAAACTTGTAGCACAAGGTTATGATGGAGGCTAAACAATGGCTGGTGAAATTCTCAGGGTTCAAAATATCATAAGAGACAAGTACAAGAAAGCAATTTATTTCCGTTGTGCCTCCACTAGGTTGAATTTAGTAATAAATGACATCAGTAAAATAACTGAGATTCGTAATAGCATTGGCACCGTTAATGACATTATAGTCTTTTTTCGAGAGAGTACCTTAAGAAGAAATCTGATTCCAAATATTCCTTTGTTTTGTGAAACTGTTTGGTCAGCTAAATATAAATCTTTGCGGGTTTCCGCTGAACACTTCAATAATATATTCAAAACTCTAGAGAACTGCTATCAAATCTGGAGAAATCTCAATAAATTCTTCATCAACAAAAAGAGCTGCTCAGTTATGGGCTGCAATAAACTCTTTCACTTTTGTGATTTGTTTAATGGTAGCAAGTAAATATTAAAATATATTGGAACCAATAGCAAATACACTACGATGTGTTTCTATTAATTTTGTAGATTTTCACCGTCATATAAATTTTATTATAGAAATATGTGGAAAACATCGCTCAGATGATGCATGCTTCACAGAAATTTTTTCCAAAGCATCAACTATTGCTCAGAGTCTCAATATAGAGATTGGAAAACCACGAATTTGCGGTAGACAAATATACAGATCTAATTATGAAGCAGATTCAGCTGAAGATTACTTCGAAAAATCTATATTCATCCCATATTTAGATCATTTGATTTCAGCCCTTGAAACGAGATTCTCGAAAGAACATGTAATGCTTTTTTCTTTCTTCAATTTTTTGCCAAAGAATTCAAAATTACTAGATATTGAAAATTTCGCATCTAAGGTCGGCAATATGTATAACATTGAAAATTTAGAAAGTGAATTGAACATTTGGAATGAGTATTTATCTAAATCACAAATGGATGAAAACATAAAAATTGAAGATCTTATCGGACAATGTAAATTTTCTCCAGCTATCGAAGAATGTCTTATTATTCTCCTTACATTTCCATGTACTACTCGTGCTATAGAGGGTAGTTTCAGCGCAAAATTAAATTTTAGATCAGAATAAAATATGCCTACTCTGTTGTATAGCGATTAAGTATTTTGTCTTCAGAATTAATATTGTTTTTTGCAATTTATGATTTGTTAATTTTTATAATATACTTGTTTGTTGTTTTTACATTCTGGAGCAATTATGTGCTATTTTGAATCATATTTTAGTATCATGTTTTAAACTCCATTGTTTGCGTCATTCACTGTATATTGCAAGATTTATTATTATTCTTTTATTATTTTTATGAACAAAGTTTTATCGAGCATATATGTATATATTTTTTATTTCGTTATTACTCGTTGTTTTTTCTTTATTTGTCAGCAATTATAATCATTATTTCATTTCGTTCTCCATATTTTTATATTTATTTTTTTGTAAATTGTACCATTGAATGTGACTCTTTTTGAAAAGAGTTACCGTATTATTTTACATCACCCTATGTTGATGTTTAAAAGAATGTTGAAGTGGAAAACTTCATAATTTTTATTTTGCACAGTCCTCCCCCACTTATGAATATAAATACAGAAATAGAAAGAAACGGAATACTAATATCTCTTACGACAATCATGAACGCCTTATCAATTTTCAATAATTTTCATTTTTTGCCCCCCCTGAGAAAAATTTCTGCGGGCGCCCATGCTCGAAATAATAGCATTTTTTTGTTTACCGATTCGATTGTTCATACCTTATACAAGTTGTTCCTGAATTGGAGGTACAATGGAAAATGAGAGATTGCTTAGATAATTTAAAAAAAAAATAAACATATACCCGCAAACGCTTTGTTTTCGAGATACAGGATGTTTCTTGTAGTGATTTTTTTCGTGATGCTCATATCAGTTTATCGAATTTTTTTTAATCTGCGATACAGATTGGGTAAATAAGTACCAAAATTTATAATAATTCATCCATCACAGCTTATCAACTAATTTTTTATAATAAGTTGGATTTTCCTGAGGATAACTAGAGAGGTGTTTGAATTTTTTTCTCGAAATCAATAGCATATACGAGAAAATTAAAAAATCAAAAAGTATAGTACTGGATCAGAGTTCCTTTTTACATTTTTTCTAAACTACCAGTAATTCACAAAAAAAAAATTCTGGAGGAAAGAAGCGGGCACTCCTCTAGAAAAAATATTATCCTGTAGATTTGCATTTAGAATTAGCATATCACATGATGAAAACTTTGAATTGAAATATTATGCGAAATTTAAGTTAATTATCTTGTGAAGGGAAGGTGCTATGAGAAAAAAACTTGAAAAAATCTCTGTTAACACCCTGTATCTCGAAAACAAAGCGTTTGCGGGCCCATGTTCTTAGGACTTTTTTTCTTAAAATGATCCGAGGAATCTGTCATTTTCGTTTGTACCTCCAATTTAGGAACAACCTGTGTAGTCAATCAAAAACTGATGCCTTCACAAATGAATTGCAAGTTGAATAAAACCTACACATTGAATTTCTCGATGCGAATAACTCAGTTCAGATATTTGATAACTGCAGTATTTAAATTTTGTTACAAGAATAATACAAAAAACCGAAAACAACGGGTAAGTTTATACCGAATGAAGAATATGCAAAACAAGGGGCGACGCCGACAAAGCGAATAGATATTTTATTTTATTCCGAAGCCTACTTATCTAAAGATAAAATTTGAAATGTCTCGAATGTGGCAGAAAAGTATCAAGTATGCTATATTTCTCAAATGGTAATTTTAAGCTCTTTCGAAATATGTAGGAATATAAGGTGTGTCCCATTTGAAAAAAAATTTTTTAGCAATATCTCAAAAAATATCAGTTTGCGGAAAATTCAATTAACGTCATTGGGTTTTACGTAAAAAGTTGCGGAAAGGATGTTTTTACGAGAGAGAAAAATTTTCAAAAGAAGAGAAGCAATATTTCGAAAATGAACATTTTCGAAAAACACCCGGTAACTGTGTAACAGTGATAGCTGTGGAGATGCGATTTTCGCCAATGACATTAGTTTTCGTCTATCTAGTATAGAAATACCTATAGGACATATTCCTTTCAAAAATATCCAATTTGGCCCATCCTGTACAATAGACAAGAATTTTTCTAAGAGATATATTATTAGGTATTAGCTTGATTGTATATAATGAACAATGAAGTTGACTAGAATTCTAAACTCACCATTTTCTCCACCTACAATCTCGGGAATTCTCTCTTCAAGGAAATTATCCGCTGAAGATAAATCATCTAGAGCATTGTCAGCAATGGTATCAATACCCATAAAATCATCCTCTATGTTATCTGTTTGTACACTATCACCAACATCTGAATTATCGAATTGGGCACTCACTTCAATAATTATGAATAAAAATAATTTAACAATTATAAAGTTCTGCAAAAAAATTCACAAATTCCTATTCAGTTTGAAATTTCGTGAAATATATTTTTTCTTACCATAATTTCAATTTATTAAGATACCATAATTCACTGTATATAAATAATTTGAACTGTTGAGGACCCAACTGGAAAAAGGTAGATATAATTTGAGCAAGTCAGCAATATTCTGTAATTATGTAATAAATAGATCCAAACATAATTGTTATTATAATCCACTTTACATGAACCTAATTGTAAACAAAAATAAGCTGCATATTCAATAAAAGTTTTATTCAGAGTTTTTTTAATATTTTCTAATCTTCAATATGAATTATGCCATTATCGATTATCTTCACATTCATCTCAAGGAACTATTGGTGTAATCAATAAATTTCTACACAATTTTTGAAAAGTTGTCTTTTTTTTGTGTGGTATCATCTAAAAAATATTCTTTATTTTTAGATTTCGGAATATTCAATAGATTAACCTATCAAAGAGGTAAAAAAAAACAATATTTTTCAAGAAAATGTATCTCTTTCAAATCAAACTTCTCTTCTAAAATCCAAAAAATTTCAAGGTAGTTTTTTTTAATAAATACAAGTTTGCCAATATTCCATTTATTCAGTTCTTTTAAAGTACTTAATATATTTGTTCACCAGTGAGCATTATTTAATTTAGCAACTGTTTCAATGAAACTAGAATGACTAGCGTACAACTCCAGGTTTCGATCAATATCAATCCAACGAACATTTTTTGCATCGTCTCCTGCCTTCAGATTGAATTTTCCAGCAGATTCCCCAGAATCATCATGAAAATTCATGGCTGTGGTCTCCATCCATGCATTATCAGTATTTCTAGGGTCATCCACATAACCTCTATAAATTTCTTTACCATGTTTGAAGAAATCAGTTATGATAAGTTCATTTCTCAAAGCTTCTTCTGAAAAATATTGAAAATATCAAATTGCTTTCTCAGAAATCAGTTTATTTTTAATTGACAACCTTTATCAGTATCTAATACGCTGAATGCTTCCTCCAAAAATTCCCTCTTGAGTGTTTCACTAACGTTTTCCCCTGGATCAACCATTCCACCTGGAATGGCCCATTCATTGCAATCTCTTCTTTGAATTGCACAAAATTGTAGTATAGGCCTTAAAAATATTATATTTAGAAATAAACTACATATAGAAAAATATAACCTACAAGGAACTTGAAGAATGAACCTGTTTGGCCCCTCCAGAAACTTTCCATCTAGTCACTATTGGATCTGCAGCATGGTTAGGGCCCCATCTACCTAACACACCCCTTCCTTTCAATCCAGTTCGTCCTTCTGGGTTCAATGGTCTCTTCTCCTCAACACGATATGTTCCCATAAAACTTGCCCTATTAACTTTTCCATCGATACAGTTATAATTAGGACTGAATTGTGGATCATCTATAAAAATTATATGATATGCATCTTAATGAACAAATACAAAATGATTCTCAATTTACCTACATGTGGATCAGCCCATGGCTTGTTTTTGATAGTTGGAGATTCAAATTCGGGAGGGTCATAGGAAATATTTACATTCCAGGATACATGTTCATCTGGTATCAATAGTCTTTTCAGATTTCCAAAAGGATACATTGCAGATCTACATTTTTTATGTACCATTTTTGCAACAGATCTCGAAACAGTCATATATTTATCTTAAAATAATTAGAAAATTAGAGGTGAAAGATTCTCGCGAATTACTAAAAAACTCGAGCAAAACCGAGGGAATCCCCTGTGCCTGGTTTCTTTTCTTTTGAACTGTACAGAACAGAACCATAGATTAATTTAAGACCATAGATATAATATCAATAAAATACATAGACCTAATATCAATATTAGGTCTAAGATAAAATATAGGCTCTATGGTCAGTTGAAATGTCAAGTGTCAATCAGTATTTTCAAATTCAGATTCTTTGAAATTGAAAATTTTTCTCTTTTTTATTTTTAATCTTTCATTGTTCATTGTTTTTATTATAGTTTCGTTTTTCAGATCTTGTTATTTTAGTTTAGATACTAGTCCAGTAGTTAGTTCCAAATAGTGTGTAAGAATACTTTTCGTGAAATGGGACAATTTTGTATTTTGTGTGGACAATCTAGAAATGCAGATTCGAACATTCACCTGTATTCAGTTCCAAAGGTAAATACAAATTATCTTGTAATAATAAATGCTATCATTAGTATCAACCTAAACTATAATCCAACCCATATTTTGAATAGTCCTTATCATAGTTGATAGGGTTGCAAAGTATATCATTTTTACCAAATATAATGGATTGTTGAAAGGGTTTACCAAACGAGAAATACATGTCTAATATAAACCTAATGAACAAACAAGAAGAAATGTCGTGAAACACTTCCACCACCTAAAGTTATGTTGAAACTGAAGTCTATACTAATTGAGTAAATGAACAATTTTTAAAATCCCACCTCTAGTGACACACACAGATATAGATAAATATTCGAGTATGTTTTTAATCCAGTGTCTGATAATCGGATAGTAAATGTAGAATTCCAAGTGAGAGTACAAGCTAACAAAAGGTTTTACTTGTTCTCAATGAAATATTTTCCATGGTAGTTGATACAAACCATCAATTTCTAGGATGAGAAAAAACGGAAGCAATGGATGGATGCTGTTGGGAAAAACCTTCGTGTTGGTACATCCGTTTGCTCAAAGCATTTCCCAATCCACTCCATTGGACGTATCAAATTATTGAAGGGGGCCATACCAGCAAACATGTGAGTATTCACTGTATTCAGTATTATTGAATTTAGAATTTGGGGGATATATTATTAATTTAAGTTTGTAATAGAAACTTCAATTCAGCTAATAGCTGACCTGTGCATATAGCTGATATCTGTATCTATCAAGCCACTTATGAGCATTTAAATTACATATGTAATACGTGTCCATAGTTTTCCACAATGAAGTTTGCAGTTGTAATAATAAACTGGGATAATGACTGAGATTTGTAGTTGGAAAAACTTTCTAAGGCAACTAGTCGATTTTGAAACGTTTCAGAAGCATGTACATAGCTAGATGTCCTACAACATTTGCAAATTTCAAAATGTTAATTGGTGTCAGATGGATTCAAAACTCTATCAACCATCTACTTCATTCTTTTTTTTAGTCCTTAGGATCCTTCAATTGAAAGATTGCTTATTTTTGCGTTGAAATAACTCTATTATTGTTTTATTTTTTCAAATGGTGAATGAATTTTTGGGAAACTATTCTGAGTATAATGTGTAGAAGAGATATTCTGACCCCCATTATCGAAATGAAAATATACCAAAAAAAACTTCGGCCTAGCTGTAGTTTATTTATAAATTTTGAAATTTCTAGGCATATTAACCAAGCATCAGAAAATAATAAAACAGATGAAAATACTTTGAATTCGGAAAATGAAGCTTGGGCAAGGATTACTGATAACTTTAATAGCCAAAGATTTTCATCGGGAAGTGCCAAACGCAAATTCTTGGATGATCCACTCATGGATTACGTAGATGTCGATGATCCAAATTCAGATAAAGAGGGGGATTGTTCTTGGGATAATACAGCTGTGTATGAATCAAGAGGTAATGTATTGAAGTTGAATAAAATTGTCTATATTAATTTATTATATTATTGTTTTAGCTGGTATATGCACAAATGAACCAGAAATAATTGTTATTAAGGAGGAAATTGAACCAAAAGGCAGAAAAAGGAAAAGTGAAGAAGAGAATAATGAGCAAAATATTATCACTAAATTAAAGTTAGAAAATCAGCATAGACAGCAGGATATGCAGGCTGTGAAGATGAGAACGGCTGAAATTGATAAGAAAACTGCTGATATTAAGAAGAGAACTGCTGAAATCAAGAAGAGAACTGCTGATTTAGAGCATAAACTGGCAGTGCTCAAAGTTAAAGAACAGCTGAAAAAGATGTACCCAGGAATGGAGTACAGTCATATGGATGTGGAAGAACTTGATATAAGCAGTTTATAAAAACAGGTAATTGAATTTTCATAAAAAAAAACTTCATCTCCTTATCATGGTAATCCTGCCGAATAGGTATATGACCTTGGGACCCTCGAAAGACGTCCGATTTTGTACGTCAAATGGGCAGCTACGTTGCCAGATGAAGAATTAATCAGGTATTTGAAGTATATCATAGAAATATTTTACGATTTCGCGCCATCGGTAACCTATACAGGGTGGCCACTTTTTCAATGGGATTGTATTGGTAACTTTCAAACCATAAGAGTTAGAAGGTCGGTCAAACGGAGAAAAAGTTGCATTCATAGGAGCATATTCAAGCAGTTCAAACAAATCGAGATTATCAGGGCCGGTTATTGAGATATCATAGGAAAAGTAAATTCTGTCATTTTGATTTTTCTTTTTTTCCCACTTCATTTCAAATATTATCAAAAAATATTTCAGGAATTTTTTATTCGACAGTAAATTATCCTCAATTTGACGTAATCAGATTTCGTATCCAACGTTTCGTACTCCCTGGGCCACCCTCAACCTCATTATTTTCAATACGGACCTGCATTTTTTATGACACTTTTCGAAATAACTTTTGAAGCTGAATTCAACGATATATCATACGATGTCATTCAAAGTTGATTTTCAGGTGATTTTGTCCTTTATCCAAATTTCTTTGGGTCGGATCTGTATTACATTTAGGTACTTTTAGTTTAATTAACAACACGCAATACATTTCGATAAGAAAATCAACTAACTCATCTTGAACTAAATGGATCATATTAGAATCAAAGCAAGAAACAAGTAAAAATTATTAACATATTTCAGTTCATACTAATTAAACGGAACTATCATTTAATAAAAGATAATTCCAATTTTTATTCGAAAGTAACTACCTGAATGAAAATTAATGATATCTCAAAAATAAAATTTATGATACTACGAACCCGAGATTCTTCGCGAGAAGATTGAGAATGTATCGGAAGGTATTCAAGGGGACGAAATTAGCAAATGTATAAGAAGTATGGGTTCCAGAACCTTAAAGTGCATTTTACAAAATGATGGGCATTTCGAACAATTACTTCATTAATTTTCATTTACTTCCGAATAATCATTTAATTTTTCTTTGATTAAATGATAGTTCCGTTTAATTAGTATGAACTGAAATATGTAAATAATTTTTACTTGTTTCTTGCTTTGGTTCTAATATGTTCCATTTAGTTCAAGATGAGTTAGTTGATTTTCTTATCGAAATGTATTGCATGTTGTTAATTAAACTAAAAGTACCTGAATGTAATACAGATCCGACCCAAAGAAATTTGGATAAAGGTCAAAACCACCTGAAAATCAACTTTGAATGACATCGTATGATATATCGTTGAATTCAGCTTCAAAAGTTATTTCGAAAAGTGTCATAAAAAATGCAGGTCCGTATTGAAAATAATGAGGTTGAGGGTGGCCCAGGGAGTACGAAACGTTGGATACGAAATCTGATTACGTCAAATTGAGGATAATTTACTGCCGAATAAAAAATTTCTGAAACATTTTTTGATAATATTTGAAATAAAGTGGGAAAAAAAGAAAAATCAAAATGACAGAATTTACTTTTCCTATGATATCTCAATAACCGGCCCTGATAATCTCGATTTGTTTGAACTGCTTGACAATGCTCCTATGAATGCAACTTTTTCTCCATTTGACCGACCTTCTAACTCTTATGGTTTAAAAGTTACCAATACAATCCCATTGAAAAAGTGGCCACCCTGTATATTATCTTGAAAGTTTGAATCTTAGTTTGAATTCGAGTGTTACTGATACAATTAGAAATTACATTTTATTGTAGTAAAGTGCGTGTAGTGAACTGATTTACTTGTGGAAGTGATTCAATCATATAATTTCTAAACATAGCATGAAAATATGGAATTGTTGATGTAAGGACTATTCGATGGGCACTAAAAGATTTTTCCTCTACCAAAAAAATTTTTAAGTAGATATAATTCGAGATTATTATTTCAATACCGAACCTTCAAGACGACATCACACAAACGTCCCTGTCTTCTAATCTCCTCCATGCAGGGAAAAGCAGAAAGAAATAAATCGTTTCATTGAAAAATCAAATTTTGATTTTTCATGGTAATGAAGTACCTAAATTGGAATGTTTGGCCCCTCTTCACAATCCATCATTTTTTCCCCAGAAAAACTTTTTCAATGTATCCAAACTATCTGCTGTGTCTAAATAAAATATATTTTTTAATTTGTATTGTTTTAATAAACAAACATATCAATGTCCATTGTGGCCTCTGGCCAACTGTCAGTTGAAGTAAGTAGGAATCCCCAATTAAACTTTATTTCTATGATACTAAACGCTCTTTACAATCTGGCAACATAGCTGGCATTTTGACATAACAGATTCGAGAGTCTCAAGGTCATATACCTATTCGGCAGGATTACCCAGAAGAAACTTATTATATCAGTTAAAATTCATATTCAGAAGTTTGAATTTGCATGTACTGCAACAACAATTCTTGTCCAACTATGTCCAACTTGTCCACATTGTAATTTTGCTCTGAAATTGTTGAAGGCTCAAGGACTGGAGTCGAAAAAATACTCTGCCATAGATATCCATTATCTGCAACCAGCAGAATTGGAATCTGTTGCTCATGGAACCGAGTTTGAACAGCACTTCGGTTGAAGATGACACTGTCATGAGTTGAACAATATCGTGAATTTCCGAATGAGATACACATACAACCTGAAAAAAAGAAAAAACTATATTTGTCTTATTAACATAAATGACGTATTTGTGTTATGTAATTGTATTTGACATTTGTAATATATAATACATTTTAGAAGGAGCCGTTTCTGTTTCATAAAACTTCACCTCACCTCAACCAAGATTATAAAATACAACGTGGACGTTGTGGCTCCTCACTCAATGTACATTGGGAAAATGTCTATGTGGTTTGGTCGGTTTCCAGACAGCTTGAAGATCGGCAAAGTTATTCTGGTTTGCAACAAAGGCAGTCCTGAGGATCTCAATAGTTATAGGCCCATCATGCCTTCATTTACTATTGGAAAATTAATTGAGAAATGTTTGTGCAATAGGAAGATAATTTTTTTTTGAAACATGAAACAATAATTCCTCATCAGTTTGGCTTTTTGCCTGAGTGATCCACTGAGTTGGCAACAATACATTTTTTGTCTTTTATATACATATATACAGGGTGTTTCATTGGGAAACGGAAATACTTCACAGGTGCATAGGTGGCACCAAGGCGGTTCTGGAGATACCCCACTTATTGGGTCTTACTGTCTTCGTAGCCGAAATATAGGGTGTTTTATGAATTTTGCCAGTTTCTTTCTGGGGCCATATAAAATGAACCACCCGGTATATTTTCTTCATATTTGGCAAATATGTTCCTAATTTAGAGCCCAAACGTATCATGCAAAAACTGCCTTGAAAATCCAGGTCCGGGTTAACAAAAAAATATGAATCGTTTGAATCCTCGAAACAACACTCTGTACATCGGAATTTTGAAAATCTGTTTTAATATTCGGAAGCACCACTAAAAACTGAACTGAGACGTGTACTTCAAATTTTCGCGCAGACAGTTTTACTGCACAAATTTTCAACGTGAAAGTGAAGTTTTTGAGAACTTGGGTACCTGAAAGTGGTTCGAAGTGACTTTTGAATCAACATTATTATTCCACCCGTCCAATCAGGGTATAAAGAGAATCATAGTTGCACCACTGCTCTCTTGCACATAACTGATGACATATTCAGAGCCACAGATCAGGGCAAATCATCTGGATTATTCTAAGGCTTTCGATAATCTCAATTACCAGATGTTCGAAGCCATATCGTTTCACATTGGTCTCTCCAAGGAGGCAGTTTTTCATAACAACAAACTATCCAATTTTTTGAATATTTTTGAGGGTGTACCACAGTGTTCAATTTTGGGACCAATTTTGTTCATCATTTATGTCTCCCAATTCATAAGATTTGTCATTTCTTGCTCAGCACACTATTACGCAGATGATGGACAATTTTATATATCGTTTTACCCTGATGAAATCAATCAGGCTGTTGCTGCATTAAACTATGATTTGAGCACAATTCTCGAAATATCTAAAAAACATTGTTTGCAGCTCAACGCTAAAAAAGCTCTTGCTATGGTTTTCAGAAGAAAAATTGACAGATTGAGGTTTGAGGCTTGTAGCGGGTTGGTGACGGTCGGAAACGAGCATATAAAGTTCTCTAAGAAGGTTAAAAACCTGGGTGTGTGGATTGATCAGGATTTGAGATTCACTGATCATGTTACTCCCTGCTTAAAAAAAGCATATGGTGTGCTGAGATTGATCTATCAAAACCGTGAATTTTTGAAGGCTGATCTTAGAAAACTACTATGCGATTCATTCGTTCTATCACATTTAAATTATGCTGATGCTGTCTACAATCCTTGCTCGAATGCCTACGATAAATAGAGGATACAAAAATTGCAAAATTCATGCCTACGTCTTATTTTTGGTATGAGGAAATATGAAAGAATCAGTTACACACTTCGCATCGTCAACTGGCTTAACATGAAGAATAGAAGACTTTTACACTCTATTGCTTTGTTCATGAAAATTATTAACACATTTGACGCCATTCATTTTAGTGAATTATATTAAACGTTCATTTTCATATAACATAGCGCAATGTGTTAACGCCCTACCAATGAATGTCAGAGCTATTACTAATGAACGCCTTTTCAGAATTTCACTATTCAACTTGTTGTTTGATGAACAGATGGTTTTTACAAGGTAAATTTGATTTTTTTTATATGGTAGATTTATGAAAGTATATATATTTTTCTTCTTTCATTTGCATACCTACAAATGATATTTATTTGTTTTCTTTTTTGAATAGTAAGATTTTTATGTTTGTTTTTGGGCGGATTCTGGCATCGGTAATACCTATTGTGGATCACAGGTTAGATTGAACAGGGCACTTATTGAGTAAACTGAATCTCGCCTTTTCCTACCTTGCTTTCTTGTAATAAAATATTATTTTGTGAACTCTAACTGGAGGAATGAAGACCTTCCCCGACTTTTGCCTATACGCGTAGGATTTCTCCTCGCCGTCGGCTTCTCACTCCTCGCTAAGAGGAACATTCACTCAATCCCAGATATTTAAAATATCAGAAGGGTAGAGCTCGGTCGTGTACGGTCCTTGTGGTCCCCCTGGTTCTCGTCGAATTTCTGGTCCTCTTACACGTGATCCTTGGACCTGTCCTTCGCTTCCTAGGAACAGCTTTTTGCATTAGATTACTTAAATACTCACTAAGTCCCAGTTGCTTCATATTCCTCTTGAGATTTTTGGGCACTATTTCGTTGATATCATTCCCCACTGACGCTTTATCTGAAATTCGAGGTCCCTATATTTTGAAATTTTTTCAACCTCTTTTTGACGCATGTTGTTTATATTTGGTATTGCAACGTCGATGAGTATTGCTGTCTTCTGATGTTTATCGACTAGCAGTATATCTGGCCTATTGTGAACGACTGTTTTATCAGTCAAAATTGTACGATCCCAGTACAGTTCATAACGTTTGTTTTCCAGGATGGTTTCCGGTTGGTACTTGTAGTATGGTACTTTTTCAGAATGAATTAGTGTTAATTTGGTTGCCATTTCTTGGTGTAGTATCTTTCCTACTGCATCCGTGCCGCTCTTTATATTCATTTCCTGCAAACATTCGACATCCTCCCGTGATATGTTGGATTGTCTCATTCGTTGGACACCCATAACGGCATCGATCGTCAGTAATAGTTCGATACTTTATGATATGATTGAAGTAATTTCTCGTTGAGATCACTTGGTCTTGGATGGCTAAAAGAAATCCTTCCGTTTCTGGATACATCGCACCTGATGTGAGCCAATAGTTCGAAGCTTCAATGTCGACATGATCCTGGTTCACCTCGTTGAAATGTCGTCCATGTAGGGGCTTTTCTCTCCATCTTTGCAGTTTTTCTTGGATTGTCTGGTGATTGTATGACAATTGCCCCTTGTGCAGTTGTAAAGGTGTTGATTCGTCTGCTTGACATAGTACTTTGTAGACCTCTGACGTGCCTGATTTGTCTTTGAAGTATGTTCGTAGGGATTCAATTTGCCCATAGGCAAGTTTTCCATGATTTCTAGCAGACCTCTGCCTCCTTTATTCCTCGGCAGTGTCGTCCTCTCAATGCTACTTTTCGGATGATGCTTGTGTGCTTTTGTCATCAAGATTCTCATTTTGCGTTGCATTATAACTGGCTGGATAATAACCAGGCTGATTGGATAAGAAGTGAAGAGAAATCCTGTGAAAAAAAAGAACACATGCCGCATAACGCAGTTTCAATAGAAGAATTCCATGAAATATTGAAAAACACACACAATTGGAAATCACCCGGCCCAGATGGAATCCACAACTTTGGGTTGAAAAAATTTTGGTGTATTCACGGCAGGCTAGTTGAAACCATAAATGGTGTTATAAGTAATCCAACGGAAATGCCCAAATTTTTAACAACAGGGGTCACTTACCTCCTACCGAAGGATCTGCAACACACAGCGGATCCATCAAAATACAGACCAATTACATGCCTACCAACAATATATAAAATCATCACATCATGTTTAGCATCTCGTATCTACAAACATTGCGAGACAAATAACATAATGACAACACAGCAGAAAGGATGTTCCAAGAATGCACTAGGATCGAACGAACTGCTGATAATATATTCCATTATATGCAACCAAGCCTTCCAGAAACACAGAAACCTTTTTATGACATATTTTGACTTCGACTCTATTCCACATGGGTGGCTGACAAGAATTTTGGAAATATACAAGATCGATCCAATTACAATAAACTTTCTGAAGTATGCAATGTGCAACTGGAGAACGAATATCGAACTCTCTACGGCGAACATAACTACTAAAGAGATTCCAATAAAAAGGGGAATTTTCCAAGGAGATTCATTGAGTCCCTTATGGTTCTGCTTGCTACTGAAAAAGGTTTCAATTTCAAAGGAAATAGAAATACTATTGCACTCAATAAAGACCTTTATTATTACTATATTAATTTAACCTAACTACTAGGTGGATCTAGATATCTTGGCCCTCCTTTAACAATTCTGGCCCCTCCTTGGCCCCCTATTTTGGAACGAAGTCCATGGGTATATTCATAGAAATATAATATTATATTACATTTCTATGGGTATATCACAGGTAGGACAGCAGTCCGGATAGGGTTTCGAAAAATCTGCCTTAACATCTTTACAACCGGCCACTGCCGGACACCTGAAATAAATAATCATTGTAGTTTTAGGCAAAGAAATATTTTCAATTGTAATTGGTTACTCATTTATTTTAATCCAGTTATCGCACTAAGGCGTTAAAAAAACGAATGGCGGGAAGTTCCTATACGAGGTTTGACATAGGCGTAACAAGGGGGATTATTGAGGTCATCATAACTCCTCCATTTATTAGAAGAAATAAAAAAAAATGTAAGTATTAATTTGAAAAAAATTATAAAAAATCGGAAGATTTTGTTTGCGATATGAATAAAATCACAGGAATCGTAATATAACAAAAGAGCATTATGCATTTTCTTCTTTGGATAATTCTAAGGAAAACAAGTTCATAAACATAGGTCAGCAAACGCCTTGTTTTCGAGATACAGGACGTTTCTTGTCGTCCTACCTATTTTGGGATGATTATATACGACTTTATCCAATCTTTATGAATAATCCTACAGATGAGGAAAATTATCAACAAAACCAATACTTAATTTATTCATCACAGCTTACTGACTGGATTTTTATGACAATTTGGATTTTTCAGAGAATGGTTCAATTTTTTTTCTCGAAATGGGTAGCAGATACGACAAATCTACAAGAGATCAAAAAGTTTGTCAACAGATCAAAGTTTCTTTTTACTTTTTTTTCAAACTACCGGTGATCCACCAAAAAAGTTCTGGAGGAAAAAAGCGAGCACAGTTCCGGTAGATTTGCAAAAGATTCGCATGGGTCGCTTCGAAAAAGTTTAAACTAGCTCTAGCAACATGAGGTTGGGCATTATCTTGCTGAAATATTGGGAGCCGGTTAAGGCGGGGGAGAACATATGGCTCCACTATTTCTTGAAGGTAACGCAGCTCTGTCATGTTACCTCGAACAAAGACTAAAGGTGCAATAGCAGCTCATACCATAACGCCTACTGTCCGGTGTACATGACGCTCAACATCAAACTGAGGTTCACGTCTTTCTACCCGACGTCGTCTAACCCTTCTTCGGTCATCATGTGCACCCAAGGAGAATCGAGATTCATCAGAAAAGACGACCTGATGATATTTCACATTCCAATGTTGACGTTCTCTGCACCACTGTAATCGTTGCCGGCGATGCTCAACCGTCAGAGGTAACACAAGATGGGGTCGATAATGCTGCAGTCCAAAAGACCTTATCCGGCGGTAAACCGTTCGGACAGTTACAGGATGGCCTTGTTCTCCTAACCACTCATCAGCCAAGGATCGAGTAGTAGCAAATCGGTCTAATTGCGATAAGTCTCAGACGTCGATCTTGAACTTCATTTGTGCCCCTTCGACGTCCGGTGCCTACTCTTCTTCGATTTTGGGCATTATCAAACCACGCTTGACAACATCTCATAATAGTAGTTGGATTTCTGTTTTCGATTTTTCGAAATGACAACCCCGCCTCCCGTAGATCAATAATTCGACCTCTTTCAAATTCACTTAGCTGGCGATGAATTCCGCGTCTCTACACGTGCTCTAAGCATTTTAACAACAATTAAACATCGACTTTGGATCTCTTCGAACAGCTGGTTTGTTGTAAAATTAAAGAAAAAAACTTGCAAAAAAACTACTACAATATTCAAGTAACAAAAATTGTCTGTTCACGATTTTTTTCTCCAAATTCAATCATTTACTCCTTGCTATACTATCTATGTTTTACCAATAAAAAAATTAAAACTTAAACAGCTCCTTATGGGTGTTGCAGTTTCTTTGTCAGTTAATATTATATGAATTTATTATCAAACTATAAAAATCATCAAAAGTGTCAGTTTCACACGGCAAAGAAACCAAGTGCCAATCTATGAAAATCTGTGAACTTCCCCTCGAAAGCATCAAGCGTTTATTCGAAACATTTTCGTAACATGTTTCACTCTTGTATTTTTAACTTGTAGTGTAGTGACTCTGTCTTCACGAGAGGTGGTGTTAAGGGCGTCACGCCACATTCTACTACGGTCTCGGCGGGTTTATGAGGGTCACTGCGTTGCAGCAGAGTCACCACTCCACGATGGTGTCAGAGGGTGTCTTAGACAGCGATCGCTGGATTACCAAACTGAAGAATCCACCAGCGATCTCGGGACAAAACACGCTAATCCATAAACGCACTAAGCGCACCTTTGGCTCGAGAACGTTTCGCCAAAAACTGATTCAATTTAAAAAATCATCCGGTATTATGGTTCTCACAGTATAAAAATATATTATTCCGTGATCAAAGTACTGACAGAAATACTAACAAGTGCGCGAAAATCTCCAGAACTGTATAGGTACAGTGTTGCCGGTTATAATCGGGCATTTACTAATTTATCATGTAGAATACTCAGCATTTCATCAGTGAAAATATGTTTAAGTTTAGTGTTTGTAGGGAATCTATCGATTCCCTCGAAAATATTCCGTCCAAGAACGAAAATCTTAAAAACAGAAGAACTCGGTGTAAAAACTTGGAATAATCAAAGCCACACCCCTTAGGGATCCGTAAAAAGGCGTTGTGAATGGCGAATAGGAAACAGCCTGAATGCCCTTAAAACTCGGCATTTCAGGGAGAATAATTCAACAGAGTTCAGACCATTCTACAAGAAACTACGACTTCCACAGATGTTCCACACTTGCACCGACAACAAGAAGATTGAAGAATATCACATCTGTTCCCGACCGGCGAAAAACTACCTGCGACCGAGCCACAACGACCCAAGCGTCCAGCGACCCTAAGAATCTAGACAAATACTCATCTTCTTCAAACTCTTTTAGTGGGTTGAAATAAATCGAATACGTATTTTTTATCCCGTTCTTTTATTTCCCTAAATTCCTTGGCAGTGAACTACTTGATAGTCACCGTATAAGGACAACAGCCCACATGTTGAATAAATGTCATTAGAAACTTAATTCCTGATAGGAGCCTGCAGAATATACAATTTCGCTTATGCACAAAAAAATTACCCATTATAAGTAATACTGCCATCATCCGAACAACTGATCAACAAACAGTGGCCCTCTGGTGTTCTCGTCTCTCCCCATTTCATGAATTCTATATTGTATTGTGATTCAAAACATACCCCAGGTGCGTCTAGAACATAAAAATAATTATAATAATGGAGTCTCTTTTCTGCATTGTTATATACAAAAAAAAATCAATATAACTGAGGCGAAATCTAGTCCTCTGTAGGTGCTCCACTCAACATAAAACAAAGAGATTGAAAAAAAAAGTAGGAAAAAAGATCAGAAATAAAAGGAACACAATATTGCATATGAATAAAGAATATCTAGCTAGAGAATAACATATTTCTGACTAATAAGCAAACATAATTTTAATATTTTTTTGTAATATACAGGGTGTTTCACGAATAACTTTAGAGGCTCTCAATAGATGCAAGACATTTTGTAGAGTCACCACGAAGTGGTGAGTTTTATAATGAACGAGAGGTAGAATGAACCTTAAGTACTTACGAGAATTATACATTATTTTCTCTAATTTCACGATTTTTTTATCGAAATCAATTAATTTCCATAAATATTGTTGAGCGATTTTTGCATTGAATAATGTGAGTTGGCGAAACAGTTTTCTGTATCACAAATTCAACAGATACTACATAGGCGTACAACTTTGCTTCCGCCGTGTTTTTCCGAAATTCGAGGCTTTATTGTAAAAAACTAGTTATTCATTTATGATTCAAAGTATTGGCCATCGCTGGCCACTACTTCCTCCCATCAATATTTGTCAGAAATGACATAGAATCATGGGAAAGACAAGATATAGGGAAAATATCAAAAATAAAACAATTTGAGTGTGCTGCCATAGAGTACCACTTAGACCACAAAAAATGGATATGTCTTGCTGTATATAATGATGGAAATACAGAACAAATTACAACACAGTTAACACCTATTTTAGAAAAACTCACAAAGGAAAACTATGAAATAATAATAACAGGAGATTTCAACATCAATATGCTCCAAGAAAACAAAACAAAAAGAGATTGGACGAACTTCCTAAAAACCTTCGGAATCGAGCAAACAATATTTGAACCTACAAGAATAACCCACTCAACATCAACATGCTTAGATGGTATTTATGTCAAAGTACACTCTCCTTATAGCACAGAGATATTACAAACTCATATATCAGATCACCTCGCACAAAAAATATCTTTTTCACTCAATAAAACTATCAATTATACTCACATAAGAGCGTTATCTGAAAAAAACCTCAACGATTTAAAAAAATCATTATCCCAACAGAACTGGTCATCAGTTTATGAGTGTGATCAAAAAAACATTAATGAACAATTTAATATATTCCATAATATTTATCTTGAACACTTCAATAACAGCTGTCCTCTCATAAAAATTCCAATAAAATCTAAAAAACACAAACCAAAACACAACAATATTGAAATTCAACAAACAAAACATGAGTTAGATATATTATTTATACTGAGCACTAAAAATAAAAAATTCTGGAATAAATACATAATAACAAAACAAAAATATGATAAACTGCTCACCAAAAACAAAACTGACAACTTCGGAAAACTCATAGAAAATTCAGACAATAAAAATAAAACAATCTGGTCCATTGTAAATTCTCTACATAAAAACAATTATGATACCCAAATTCCTAGGAAACGAAACATGGAAAATTTAGCAAATGAATTTAATGAATACATCTTACATGCTGCTACTAACCTTACTAAAAACATAAACCAGAAAAAAAGGCCAATGACATACACCAAAGCACAACATATATTTACAACACAAAAAATTAATGAACAAAATATAATGGATATTATCAAAAAGTTGAAAAATAAAACCTCAAGTGGAATAGATGAAATCTCAAACAAAACAATTAAACATACCAAAGAGGAAATAATTCAGGTTATAACATATATCATTAATAACTCTATCACAGAAGGATATTTCCCATCAAAACTTAAAACAGCAGAAATACGACCGAAATTCAAAACTGGTGACCCTGAAGATTATGGAAATTACAGGCCCATTAGCATAATCTCATCATTTGCAAAATTATTCGAACAGGCATTCTGCCAGCAAATAATGGAATTCTTCATATCAAAAAGACTACTTGGCTCAAACCAACATGGATGCTTGAAAGGAAAATCAACACAAACAGCAATATTCCAATTTATAAAAAGAATTATGGAAGCCTTCGAAGATTGTGAACTGGCACTAGGAATATTTCTGGACCTGTCCAAAGCATATGATTGTCTTGACCCAGAAATCCTCTACCAAAAACTTGAACACTATGGAATACAGGGAAACGCATTAAGATGGATTAAATCCTATTTCTATGGACGTACGCAGCAGGTTAAAATTCGGATAAATGGATCAGACATTAAATCAGAAGAACGGCAAATCAAGATGGGGATACCACAAGGCAGCGTAGCAGGGACAGTAATGTTTCTCATTTATATTAACGACTTTGGTCATATTTCACTGATCGAGGACCGAACAGAAATAACAAATGTTCACTATGTAGATGATACAAACCTTCTAACAGTACAACCATTATGGCCTGATCTCAGGAGTATAACTGAAAAAATAATGCACTACACTGAAGAATGGTTAGAGAATAACAACTTAATACTCAACAAAACGAAAACCAAGATGATATTATTCCATCCAATACACTCTAATATAGAAAATCCTAGAAAAATCAACATAAACAAACAAGAATTCAAGATATCAGAACACACAAAATTTCTTGGTATATACATTGATGGTGATATGAAATGGAAAACACATATAGCAAACTTAGAAGACAAAATTGCATCATCATTGTATGCTTTCAGAGTAACAGCTAAATATCTAAATCCTGAAGTAACGAAAACTGTATATTATGCAATGATAGAATCAAAATTGAGATATGGACTGATATTTTACGGATCTGGAAACATACAATCCCTTTTCAGACTCCAAAAAAAAGCTGTGAGGTTAATATGCAGCTTGAATTACAACCAATCATGCAGAGGATTTTTCCGGCAGAAAAGGATATTGACATTATATGGCTTATACATACAAGAATGCATTCTGTTTATACATAAGAATAATGAATTATTTGAACAATACAAGAATCTGAAGGAAAGATATGAAACTAGAACACAGAATTATAACTATCCCAAATATAGACTAACAACAACCCAACAACAAGCAGAATACAGATGTCTACTATTATACAATCATCTACCAAATGAAACAAAGAACATCACAAACTACAAAATATTTAAGAAGAAAATATTCTCGATGTTGATGGATATGGAACCCTATTGCCTACAAGATTATTTAGGAAATAACTAGAAAATATACTACTTTTTTGACACTATTTCATTTCATTTCATGTTGTGAACTTGAGACGATTCTGAAATAAAGAGTATTTATTATTTATTATTATTATTATTATTATCATCTTTCAGGCAGCGTACGAAACCCGCGTTGAAAAAACTGGTCATCTTTTTAAGCGATCTACGAATTGATCCTACTTTTTACTTCTTTATAAACCCGAAAGTGATAGTCAGCCAGGCGGTGTGCCATTGATTGAAAAAAGTGATAGTCCGAGAAGCAACGTCTGGAGAATACGGTGGGTGGGGTAGGACTTATCCATGTCTTGAACACTTTCGCAATATGGGGTTGAGCATTGACATGCTGTAAAATCACTCCATCATGTCTCTCGTTGTATTGCTGCTGTTTGTCTTTCAATGATCGGCTCAAACGCATTGATTGCGTTCGATAACGATCGCCTGTGATTGTTTCAGTCGGTTTTAACAACTCATAATACACTACGCCGAGCTTGTCCCACCAAATACTGAGCATGACCTTGGAACCGTAAATATTTGGTTTGGCCGTTGACGTGGAAGCATGGCCGGGTTATCCCCATAATTTTCTGCACTTGGGATTATCGTAAGGAACCCATTTTTCGTCTCCAGTCACGATACGATGCAGAAATCCATTCCGCCCTTGACTTGCAAGTAGCTGTTCACAAGCAAACAAACGCCATTCAACATCTCCCAGCTTCAACTCTTACGGCACCCAATTTTCTTGTTTCTCAATCTTTCCCATGACTTTCAGGCGTTTTGAAATGGCTTGTTGCGACACTCCCAATGATCCTGCCAATTCTTGTTACGTTTAACACGAGTCTTGATCAAGTAATGCCTCCAATTATGCATCTTCGAAAACCTTCTCTCTTGCACCGCGTCGCTGGTCTTCGATGTCAAAATCACCGTTTTTGAGGCGTTGAAAACACTCTCGGCACGTTCTTTCATTAATAGCGGCCTCACCATATGTATTTGAGATTATTCGATGAGCCTCAGCCGAAGTTTTTTTATATTAAAGCAGAAAATTGAAACCTCCCGCAAATGACGAGAATTTGGCAGACACAAATCGACTAATATTTCGATGGCGTTATGTTGACAAATACCTAAGCTTATTGTATGACATCTACGATCTATTTATTTCGACTATCTCTTACCGCTACAGCCATCTATAATAGATAAATTTGTGGCAGGAGAGTTCTGAGTACCAACATATAATAATGAAATATAACCATGAAATCTGAGTGAATATACAAGATGTGGCAGAATGAATGGATTGACCAAATAATTACAGAAAATAATATGTTTCATTTACATATTGTAAGACATATATCTGAAAAAACACTGCTATCAAACGAGCCAGTGGCGTATCCAAGGGGGGATAAGGAGGATATAGTTCCCCCCAGAAGGAATATCCATTATATGTAACAACCTTATACAGGGTCTTTCACGAGGAACCTCACCCATATTTATACGGGAAACTACTGAACGTATTTTCATGAAATTCAGCACTTATATGTATTTCACGATGCTGATGAAATCTAAAATATTTTCAAGGCGTGAGCACCTCCGGTTTTTCCGGAAATGACGTCAACTTCCGTTTTTCAAATTAGAACACCATTTTTTTATTGCAGAAATAGATTCCTTAGAAAATTTCAAGTTATTTTGATGCAACATTTTTTAGTTTTGGTTGGAAAATTCTCTCTGAGCGGGAAAATTCGAAAAAAAAATCGAAAATAGAGCTCCGCTGAAACAAGAATAACTTCGAGGTTTTTGCATGGAAAATTTTCATTTTTGGGATTTTTCAAGATGTAAGATTGATGTATCCACTTTAAAAATCGAAATCGCGATTCATGATACAGGGGGTGAAAAAATCGCTTTCAAAGTTAGGGATGACAAAATCGTGAAAAATCAATTTTTTCAAATTAGAACCCCATTTTTTTGGCAGATATTGAATCTACGTTAAAAAATAATGTGAGTGTATGCATCACACCCTTGCCCTAAAATGGATATTTTCTGAGTTATTCACAAAAAACTGTTTTTCGTCTTGAATTTTCAGCTATTTCTTTTCCCTTCACGCTAAAAAGATGAAATTTTCAGGAACTGTTACTTAAACCATGTTTTAGATTTTACTACCCTAATATGCAAGAGAAAAAAAGTTACAGGTTGTTCCTAAATAGATGGCGAATTTTGATTCGAATTTGTATCGGAAACCTCTTTATTTCAACTAATCGGCCATCGGTTTTCTCTCCAGTGATAAATAAATAATTCCTTATGAACCATATGCAAAAACTTACCATGTTTTACATTCTTTTTTTTTAATGATAGATATCATTAATTACATCTGCCAAATTCCTCTTTATTCAGTAGCATTTTGTGTTTACTATTAATTTGGTGATAATTCGTATTAAGTTATAAAATCGATCACTATGCCTAATTTTACCAATGAAGATTATTTGAATCTCATTCTTCTTCATGGAGAATGTAATAAAGTTGTAGATAGAACGATTCGACTGTTCATTGAGAGGTTTCCTGACCGACCCAGACCAACGAGAGATACCATTAACAGAACCATGACAAACTTGAGAAATGTCGGATCTTTCGTTAAGAAAACTATACACAGAGAAAAAAGTGTAGTAGAAGATGAGAACAACGAAATTACAGTTCTTGCATATTTTCGTGTGAATCCTCAAAATTCTCTCAAAGATGCCGAGATTGATCTGGGATTATCTCAATCGAGTGTTTGGAGAATATTAAAAAAACATAAAATGCACCCATATAAATTCAATAGGGTACAGCATTTGAAGGAAACTGATTTCGTCAGGAGAACAGAGTTTTGCGAAGCTATGATGATTCGATTTCAAGAGAATGAAAACTTTTTGGACTGTATAATTTGGACAGATGAATCTAAATTCACAAAGAATGGTTCTTTCAATAGGCATAACAGTCATTATTGGGATGAAGAGAACAACCACCACTTCAGACAATGGAACTTTCAAGAGACCTGGAGTTTCAATGTTTTTTACGCCATCAAAAATAATGCAATTCTCGATGTTCACATTTATGATGGGACTTTAACTGGTAAGATAGAACACTACACATGTTTGCATTATTTAAAGAATGTTCTCCCTTAGGAGATAGATATTCTGACATATTGACTCAAATAATTGAGCCGCTAGTACAGAACCATAATGACTTATGGTATCAACAAGATGGCGCGCCTCCACACAATTCACTCAATGTGTCAAATATCCTCTACAGGCTATTTGAAGATCGATAGTTGGCGAACAATGGTCCACATCTTTGGCCACCACGTTCTCCCGATTTAACTCCTTTAGACTATTATGGTTGGGGGTAGGATAAAAAATATTGTCTACTCAACTCCCCTGACTGATAAAGAGGACTGCATAGAACGAGTCAGAAATGCGTTCAGGTTTGTTTAGATTTTTAGATTCATAGTTTTGAAACTCAATTTGGTTTTTAAACACTTTTGCAGATCTCTTCCTCCCGATGAAATAAGAAGAGCAACGCACGAAGCATTCCTGAGACGTATAAATAAATGTCTAGAAATTAACGGTCAAAACTTTGAGCATCTTCTCTAGTTATAACTGCGAGAGTTTGCCATGGTTCTCCTAATAGTAACTTGAAGTCGGTTTCAAGAAGGGGTGAAAAATCTACAGCATGGTTCAAATAACAGTTCCTGAAAATTTCATCTTTTTGGCGTGAAGGGAAAAGAAATAGCTGAAAATTCAAGACGAAAAATATCTGCCATAAAAAAATGGGGTTCTAATTTGAAAATATTGATTTTTCACGATTTTGTCATCCCCAAATTTGAAAGCGATTTTTTCACCCCCTGTATCATGAATCGCGATTTCGATTTTTAAAGTTGATACATCAATCTTACATCTTGAAAAATCCCAAAAATGAAAATTTTCCATCCAAAAACCTCGAAGTTATTCTTGTTTCAGCGGAGCTCTATTTTCGATTTTTTTTTTCGAATTTTCCCGCTCAGAGAGAATTTTCCAACCAAAACTGAAAAATGTTACATCAAAATAACTTGAAATTTTCTAAGGAATCTATTTCTGCAATAAAAAAATGGTGTTCTAATTTGAAAAACGGAAGTTGACGTCATTTCCGGAAAAACCGGAGGTGCTCATGCCTTGAAAATAATTTAGATTTCATCAGCATCGTGAAATACTTATAAGTGCTGAATTTCATGAAAATACGTTCAGTAGTTTCCCGTATAAATATGGGTGAGGTTCCTCGTGAAAGACCCTGTATATCACAACCTTATTATGAGTAAGCAAAATTCTCTGGAAGACTTCTTCAAAAAAAGGAAAGTTTGAAAAATTTTTTTTCTTTATCACCCTCCCTCCCCCCAAAGCAATGGTACTTAAATTATTGATAAGAAGTGTGTCACTATTGCCAAATAGGCTTGTTTGATAGGGTTTTTTAATGTAGTTTTTGGGGATAAATATGCTTCATGAAAATTTGATGTACAGGGTGTTTGACCACATGATACAGGAAAAATATTTTTCTCTTAGTCCGGACATACGTTATCAACAAGTCAATGAAAGTAAATATTGAACTTTGCCCCATGCTTATTTCCTGAAGTTTCCATGAAAATCCATAAAGGCGTTCAAATGTTATTCGGATTGAAACTTTTCGATAAAATAGATAAATCAGTCTCTTGAAGCAAGATACTATTCTTGCTGCCCAGTTATTCGTGAAACAACGATAGTATATTCATTATAATAGCTATCTCAGAGTAATAAACATAGAGGGAGCATAAGTCATTTTCAGTAAGGAAATTTTGTCCCCAACATGAACTATCAAATTTGACATGAAGCGGGTGGAAATGAAAACATATCAGTGATACGATATTTCACTCAATTCGCGAGTTTCTCCACAAAGAATGCACTTCCTTATGTCCCATAGTGAATCAACGTTTCATTTGAACTCGAAATATATTAAGATGAATAGGTAGGTACCTAAATGTATCATAAATTCAGGAAACAAACTTCAAGCGCGCCAAACGACGTGGAACAACGGATTACACTAGGAGATCAATAGTTGCCAAACCTTGAATTTCAGCAGGTAGATACAGAAAATAATAAATATTCTGCATAATATAAATTCAACATTTAGGGAAAATATATATCGGATTCCAAATATTCAAATTAGCATATTTAATGGAGAATCACTGAAATAAATTTATTTCATTCAATATAACATACATTCGTAACAATATAGTAAACTTGTGGATATGGAAATATGTCACAATCCGACAACGTAATCTACCTATGTTGGGGGGCATGTAAAAATTGCGTATACTCCTTCTATCTATGTTTATTACTCTACGATAGGTACCTAAACAATTCAAATTCAGTATTAATATTAATAAAACATTCTTCATATAGCGATGAAATTTTGGAAAATTGAGAATAATTTTCGATTTGTTTGGGAACTTTATATAATTGAAAAGAATGAATTTTGCTAGTGGTACTTGAGACAGTAAAATTGACTCAAATATTTAACCTGTTAGACGTCTGGTGTTTGGAGGGTCATACCACGTAGCTGAATAAGCCGAAACCACAAAAATTGAGAGTAAAACACTTGAAACTCGGAACAACTCCATTGTTAACAACTTGAGTGACAAATATAGTTTGAGACATTCCATTTAAAGGAAAACCGAGAACCAATTAAAAATCTCATTAAATCAGTTCATAGGTATTGTTTCGTCGATTGGATATCGCAATGAAGAAATTAAATTAAGCGTATATGATTTTTAGTTGTTCATAGAATTTACTGACTTATATTTGGAATTATTTATATTCCGTTCATTAATTATAGAGTCTGATCCATCCTGACTATTTTCCACAATTCAGTAGTAGTGAAATTTTTTTTAAAGTAGGTTTCACAGCAATTATAAAGGGTTTTCGATTAAGAGATTCCATTTTGATATTGAAAAAAAAAGTATATTTCAAAAGAAATCGATGTTCATTTCATTCTAAAGAGGAAGGTGTGGCGTTAACTATGGAAAATTTATAGGCCAAATAGCCGCCCCTCTACGATGCACCACCATATGTGTTAAACGAAATTTGCCATTTCAAATTCGCACATTTGCTACTGTATGTCCTCGATAACTTCACGAATTATATATCGGGTGTTTTTTTTTCGAGGTATATAACTTTAAGTTGGCATTACTGTTCAAGATGGCGACCAATTCAACAGCTGTCAAGTGATTTATTCTCAGTTTGGTTTGGCAATTCATCATGAATAGACTCACGCCTGAAAAACGCTTGCAATTGCAAATAGTGCAATTTTATTTCGAAAATAATGGTTCTGTGCGGAATACATATCGCGCACTACGTCCATTTTATCGTCGACAAAATCGTCCATCAGAGCAGTTAATTCGATTAACCATGGAACGTTTTCGCATCACGTTTACTCTTATTGATAACTCGCATCCCCAGAGACGCCGTACGGTGCGTACAGAAGAAGCTATTGCTGCTGTAGAGCGTAGCATTGGGCGCGTTCAGCAGACACAACAGTTGTGGAACAGTTGTCAATATTCAATGAATTTTCTGCTGAACGCGTTCGATCAGTTTCCGCTAGGGAGCGTATGCTACGGAGCGGTCGCCATTTTCGGTAGCGAATTTATTTTAAGCTCCTTTTTGGTAACGTGTTGAGTTAGTGACAAGTGACATTTGTTTTGGGACGAAATTTGAATTTCAAACATAGCAAAGATGGAAACTTTTAGATATTCTTTTAATAATATTACTTATGATGTGACAAAAACTCCACAAATTCATTAGAGACTACAAAATGGTAAGTAAATGCGTGAAATGTTATAGGTTAATGTTTCTGTTGATTGAAATAAAAATTTTCTGTTCGTAATGATATCCTGATCAGAACGCATTTTTTTAATTTTCGTACTAAGAAAGAAATTACTTTTTCCAGATATTGTTTTCTGCCAGAAATACTTTGAGGGGAACGCTTCAAAATCGGACCATTCATTATCATCCTCAGAGTGTCCTGATTCACCCTGCATTTCAAAAGAATCAAATTCTAGAAAAAGACCTCGATCTGAAAGTAATGATACGTCAGAAGAGAAAGAGAAAAAAAAAGACGCGAAATAAATCATTATATGATCATAGAAGAAAAATGGTTGAAATTGAAAAGAGGCGATTGGACCTCCTTTCCCAAATATCAAAGGATTTGAAGGAACAGACTAGGTTGATGGCTGAAAAGAATAGGTTGACGGCAGAAAGGAATGATATATTAAGGAAATTGTTACCTAACAACTCAAAAGAAAAGAACTAATATAAAAATCAACTCGCAAATTAATTTTATATGGACCACTTGAATTTGCTGTGCATAATACGGGAAAGATCCTACAATTGCATAAATAAGATTTAATTTATTGTTGAATTTGAATGAATAAATAAATATTGTTTTTTCTACACTTGTTATGAGTGTATTAGCTAAAAGCCTCTGTGCCAGTTCTGTAGTATGAAATAAATGATTTGAAAAAAAAATTATATTTTTCCTTGATTACTTTTGGTTCAATACAATAAGTATATTTGCACCTAAAAACTTAGAACAGGGATTCTACTCATGAGAAAGCCCAAAGCGGTCACCACTTGCTAAAAAGCATTCCTGCTTTGCGATCATCTAAAGTGTGAATAACATTTTTTTTTCCAAAGGAATTTTATGTGGACCGCTCGAATTTGCAGCGATAATATGGGAAAGATCCTAAAATAGCAAAAATTAGAAGATTTCATTTATATATAGAATTGTTGCTTTATTTTTTCTTGAAACTGAATTATTGTTGTTTAAAAAATTTTATGTGAACTCAGTCTCTGATACCAGCAGATTTTGCTGTTTGGGAGAGAGGAATGAATGAATAAATAAATATATATATATGTACATATAAAGTACATATTTTTTTTTTTTGTACATCAAAAGCTGTTTGGGACATTCTGAAATGTTCTTTGAATAGATCTCCCATGTCAAGAGGAATTGTATTTTCATTTTTTGGAATAAATGCTCTATTTTCACTTTCCAAATTAGGCAAAGGCTCAGCCAACTCCAGAACAGGTCCAAATATTGTATTGATTATACCTATTTATTTCTTCGTCGTCATCAAAAATGAATGGAGTAACTCTCAAATCCATGATCAATGTTTGGAAGGTGTTGCAATAAAATAGTAATAGTATCGAAGGGCGAAAGCAAACTTAGAAATTAAAATCTATAATATAACAGAAAGTTATTTTTAATCATAACATAACCTTCAAGAAGGAACCACAGAACTGACAGTCAAAAAAAGGAGCAACCCGTCCAGCAGAGAAAATCAACGTTACCAAACTGATACCTATCAGTAGCGGAGCTACTTACGCTACCGATCTTTCTGCTGAAAGCGCCCATTGAGGAAGACCCGAATGAGTCTATCCGCCATCGAGCACAGGAATTGGATCTGTGTCCATCCACTTTATGGAAGATTTTGCGGAAGGATCTTGGTTTGCGTGCTTAGAAAATCCGACTCGTGCAAGAATTTAAGCCAAACCATCATCAATTCAGGTGTAGATTCTTCGAATGGACCCAAAATGAGATTGCCGTTGTTCCCGATTTTCATGAGCGAATTTTGTTTAGCGATGAAGCGCACTTCTGGTTGAATGGCTACGTCAACAAACTAAACTGCCGCATTTGAAGTGAAGCTAATCCTCCAGTGTATGTCGAAACACCGTTACATCCAGAAAAACTGACTGTTTGGTGGAATCATTGGTCCGTACTTCTTCAAAAACGATGATGGCCAGAACGTTACAGTCAATGGTGATCGGTAAAGAGCCATGATTACTAACTTTTTCATTCCTGAATTGAACAACCATGATGTCCAGGAGCTGTTGTTCCAACAAGACGGCGCAACATGTCACACACCTCGTACCACAATCGATTTATTGAAAGACACGTTTGGTGACCGCCTAATTTCACGTTTTGGACCTGTGAATTGACCTCAAAGATCTTGTGATTTAACACCGCTAGACTACTTTCTGTGGGGCTATATAAAGTCATTGGGCTATGCGGATAAGCCACAAACCCTTGACCATTTGGAAGACAACATTCGCCGTGTTATTGCCGATATACGGCCACAAATGTTGGAAAAAGTCATCGACAATTGGATGTCCAGATTGGACTACATCCGAGTCAGCCGTGGCGGTCATATGCCAGAAATCATATTTAAAATGTAATGCCACAAGATTATCTTGCGGATAAATAAAATTCATGTCAATCGAATAATCTATCGTTGTTTTATTGCAATTTAAAGTTCTATAGCTCTAAAAAAAACACCCTTTATAACCAGTTTTTTACAATAAAGTCTCGAATTTCGGAAAAAAACGGCGGAAGCAAAGTTATACACCTATGTAAATAACCTGTAGAAACGTTCTTTTCTATCTTTCTATCTCTTATTACTTTCTGTATACGTCGGTCGGTTCATATACTGTCGATTTTTTTGGAATAACATCTTGAGGAAAATTTCATTTTCTCAAGTAAACCGTTCATGAAAAGTTCATTTCTCATTTGAAAATGAATTAGTGCATTTGAAACCATGAAACAAAAATCAAAATAATAGAAAGGAATGGTTCTTGATAAAATTAATTTTTTTTTTTTAATTAGACCACGAAATTATGTCAGAGTAAGTTTCAAATTAGAATTCAGCAACAAACTTCTGTTTAACCCTGTATAGTGACTTATAAGCCTAAGAAATAAAAAAACGGGTTTTTTTGTTCCTTAGTGTATGGTATTTTTGAAAGATCCAAAATTCAAAGCTGAGGCAATAAGAATTCAAAAAATGTTTAACCTACAGTGTTAAATTCGCCAATTAGAAAGTGAAACATTGAAAAGCTCCATCTTGAATATCTTGTGTAGAAATCCAATATATATTTATATTTCCGCTTGAAATATTTCATTCCGAAGAAAATCAATCAAATGACTCATTAAACAACTCCAAATTAGATAATGTTGAATTTAGCCTCAAGCATCTATTTCAGGATGAAAAAAATTAAGGGGGCAGAAATAGCACTTCAATTATTTCTTGTCCTTTGACATGTGCTCTGCCATTCGAAGAAAGAAAAGCCGTTAAAGAGAACAACATTTTTATTTCATCGACTGATGTGCATTATTAGATTGAAACGTTTCATCTCATGAAGTCTTTTCTGGACGATCAAGTCAATCAGCTTGATTGAAGTCTTCGGAGGGAAAAGTTTTGGACGAATATTCGCTTGCTCTCCTGTTGCCAGATCCGGAAAGGAACTTGTCAGATTCGAACAGGTCGTCAAGGTTGCCTGATTCAACGAAAATGTGCCTGAAAAAAGAATGTCTGAGAAATTGTATCTTCAACAATTTTCATCAATTATATGAAATTTGATACGAAAATCAGTCTTACTATTTGAAATTAAGAAAAAAATCATATCAACAAAAATTGAATACCTACAATCAATAATTACAAAAAGAGTTACTATGACTGTTCGACAATCAATATTTTACCCTAAGTCCTAGCCGCCATAGTTTCGAATTTTAATTTTCTATATTTTAATCGACAAAAGGAAAAGGAAGGAAGGAGAAAGAAATATCTCACCCAAAAAGCACGATTCACCCCTAACAGGTAAAGAAAGTGGTTAGTAAGAAAAGAATACCTACATTTCAAAAGGAGAGAACGGTATTCTAGAAAGTATAAGATGTAGTAGAAAGAAATCAATTATTTTTCCAATAGATGTCTTTAGTTATCTGTATCTCGCGTTCCACTAGATGACATTAGAAAGATGAGATTTCGTACTACAAAAACTTTACTGACAGTTTTGTGATTAGTTGACTATTAGTTGAAAATTCAATCGATGTCCATTAATATTCTTTCTAGTTTACATATTTTTATTATCTTTGAGTTAGTTCATTGAAAGATTCGAATTTTTTGCTTTATTTCAAAAATGTATCCATCGAAATAATAAATTTAAATTAGTATTAGAAATAATTTAACATAAATTTTGCATGATAGGGTGATAACTTACGGAATTATATTTTTATTTCTTGAATAGGTTTCAGGAATCATCGCCTCATAATGTCGTGGAACTACTTCTAAGTCATCATTCCTAAAGGAAAAAATAACAATATTTTATAGAGCTTTATTAAATCAGTTTGTCATAAAATGTTTCCTATTAATACAAATGTCTTATTTTCACCTTTACGAAAAAAAGTCAACTGAGCTTTATTGTTGAGAATGTTATAACGAATCGAAATGCATGAAAAAATATAGGGTGTTCCATTGAAAAAAAAATATCATTTTATGAAATATTATGACAGCGCGACTGTGAATTCTTTTATTTTCGGCATCGAGAAGGCCATTAAAAATGCAAATAGTTTGCCCATTTAACCGAAATCGTAGCATCAATGATAACGGAGTTGGCAATGGTGCCGACTTCATTTGGAACACCCTTTATATATATATCAATTGATTTTTCTTGAAATATACTCGCCTTTTCAATATCAAAATGATACCTCTTATTGGAAAATTCTTTATATATACTATTATTGATCTATTTGTTACCTTATGTCGCCTCCTCTAGATATCCGTCCAAAACCAGAACCCAGTCTCAACAAGCTTTTGATCAAAAAACAGTTTTGTATGAGATTTACATGTGTATCAGACAAGAAAAAATTAAATTTCATACCTCAAATCGCCTCTTTTTGAAGTACCATAAGATCCTCCTAGACTTAGGGATCCATATGTCCTCTTTTTCAGCAAAGTATTATCTTTGGCAGGCTGAACTTTTATTTCAATTCAATTAATGGTTAGTTTTTTCACATATTATTTAGGGTGTTGAAAAATAACTGTACATGCTTTCACTCCAAATGCAAGACAATTTGAATACTGTCAATCAGTACCTATCGAAAATTATATAAGGTATATATAAAAGGTGTTTTTTTTTTAAAGCTATAGAACTTAAAATTGCAATAAAACAACGATGGATTATTCGATTGACATGAATTTTATTTATCCGCAAGAAAATCTTGTGGCATTATATTTTAAATATGATTTGTGGCATATGACCGTCACGGCTGGCTCGGATGTAGTCCAATCTGGACGTCCAATTTTCGATTACTTTTTCCAACATTTGTGGCCGTATATCGGCAATAACACGGCGAATGTTGTCTTCCAAATGGTCAAGGGTTTGTGGCTTATCCGCATAGACCAATGACTTTACATAGCCCCACAGAAAGTAGTCTAGCGGTGTTAAATCACAAGATCTTGGAGGCCAATTCACAGGTCCAGAACGTGAAATTAGGCTGTCACCAAACGTGTCTTTCAATAAATCGATTGTGGCAAGAGCTGTGTGACATGTTGCGCCGTCTTGTTGGAACCACAGTTCCTGGACATCATGGTTGTTCAATTCAGGAATGAAAAAGTTAGTAATCATGGCTCTATACCGATCACCATTGACTGTAACGTTCTGGCTATCATCGTTTTTGAAGAAGTACGGACCAATGATTCCACCAGCCCATAAAGCGCACCAAACAGTCAGTTTTCCTGGATGCAACAGTGTTTCGACATACACTTGAGGATTAGCTTCACTCCAAATGGGCAGTTTTGTTTGTTGACGTAGCCATTCAACCAGAAGTGCCTCATCGCTAAACAAAATAAAATGGACGTAGTGCGCGATACGTATTCCGCAGAGAACCATTATTTTCGAAATAAAATTGCACTATTTGCAAGCGTTGTTCAGGCGTGAGTCTATTCATGATGAATTGCCAAACCAAACTGAGAATAAATCACTTGAGAGCTGTTAAATCGGTCGCCATCTTGAACAGCAATGCCAACTTAAAGTTATATACCTCGAAAAAAACACCCGTTATAATATATAAGGTGTTTCATGTATTTCATAAAAAACTTTCAACAGGACATCCGGAAATTTTCTATTCTGTAAATAAGGTTTTGTTCAATGCCAAGTTGTAGGTACTATCCGCTCAATGTTCAGGCTCCCTGAACAAAATCATGGCTGTGCCATTGTATGGTAGGAATCCTGGTATACCAAATTACCTTATTTCAAGTTTTTATCTACATACTTAAAGAATATAAATTTCGTTGTCAATACTACGTAGATCATTTCTGGTTGGATCGAAAAGTGACATAATGATAGTTAGTAAACATGTAACATTTTCGATTATCAGGCATATTTAATCTTAAGCCTTTGTTAACCGATAAAATTGCCGAATTTAAAGCTCGAGAGATATATGAATGGGCCCACTCCAAAATTTTGTGACCCCTCTTAGAATTTGGCACACAAGCTAAAATAATTACAAGATCAGCAAAAATTTTATTTGATTCAATTTCTGAAACAAAGATGTCTAAAAGTTCCGCCCTCCCAAAAGTCGGGCCTGAATCCGCGCATTCTATTTAAACAAACTAACAAGAAAATCATAAAATTATTTATTTCAAAACAACCATTTAATATCCTAATATTAAAATTCATACAATTTATTTTGGAGTGTTACATTTCATTCAATGAACAATAATTCTCGTTCATCGATTTCTGGATATACCCTTGAATGACCGCCAAACCTGCTGTGCGATGCTCTTTTCCCTAAAAGTGCTCCTCCACCAATACTGTCCAATGCTCTTTTTCCTATGAGAGCACCTCCACCAATACCATCTAATGATCGTTTCTCTTCTCCATTGATACTGTCTAATGCTCTTTTTTCTGAAAGAGCAACCCTCTCATTACTATCCGGATCTCTTTTTCCCAACAGAGCACCTCCACCAATACTGTCTAAAGCTCTTTTTCCTAGAAGAGCACCTCCGCCAATACTGTCCAACGCCCTTTTCCCTAAAAGTGCTCCTCCACCAATACTGTCTAAAGCTCTTTTCCCTAGAAGAGCACCTCCGCCAATACTGTCCAACGCCCTTTTCCCTAAAAGTGCTCCTCCACCAATACTGTCTAGTGCTCTTTTCCCTAAAAGGGCTCCTCCACCAATACTATCTAATGCTCTTTTCCCTAGAAGGGCTCCTCCGCCAATACTATCTAATGCTCTTTTTCCAAGCAATGCACCTCCTCCAATGCTATCCAATGATCTTTTCCCCAAAAGTGCACCACCTCCGATACTGTCTAATGCCCTTTTTCGCAAATTTTCCTCTCCATCCGATGACCTCTTTCCTAAGAGAGCTCCTCCACCAATGCTATCCAGCGCCCTCTTTCTCAACAAATCTCCACTAGAAGGTTCTGTTCTTTTATCCACAAAACCATTCAAATCAGATTCTTCTTCTAAAAATCTGTGTAGCTGAATGTCCTCCTTCAATAAAGTCCTCAGTATGTCATCATTGTCTATTGTTATAATAAAAACTCTACTGTCATGTTTTTCCCTTTGACCTTCATCTTCATCATCGGAAAAATGATGTTCAACGAAGTTCTGAGGTTGATTAGACTCTCCATTCTTATCTGTGAAAGCGTTCTTTTGTTAAAATGTGAAAATTACAAACAGTCCACATACACGGTTAGCTATCAACAGCTATGTGCTTCTTAATGTCCAAGCAGGCTTGATAACATATGCAGATATAACAAAACGATATAACAGATATAAATAACAACGGTACAAGATGAAATTGATAAAAGCTATAGTAACACAGAACACTTTAGCCCACGATATATGAGGCGTGTATTTAAAGTAAGGTCTCCAAGGCCATTGTATCGCCGCAAGTAGCGCTAGATGAAATCCAGCAACATTCTGTTGTATATGTTAGGCGGAGTTCATTAGGACGCTCAATCTTGACGTAGCAGCCATTTGCAATGGAAGTGCCGGTTGTCGCACCAGCCAGGTGCGAGTTACGTTCAGTCATTAAGTTTTTGCACTAAAAAAAAAAAACTCCACCTATAGAAATTCATCGTCAATTGGAAGAAGTGTATGGTGAGAAATGTATGGACGTGAAAAACGTGCGAAAATGGTATAGAGAATTTTCTGCTGGCCGACTAAACGCTCACGACTAGGAGCGCAGCGGCAGGCCGTCACACTCGGACGAAACAGTGCGGAAAGTTGAGGCGCTTGTGCTGAAAGATCGCAGGTTGACTCTCAATGAGTTGGCCGAAAAACTCCAAGATGTGTGCAGTAGAGACTCTATTCATTCAATTTTGATGAATAACCTGCAATACCGAAAATTGTCGGCCAGGTGGGTCCCGAAAATGCTTACCCCGGAGCACAAAGTCAAACGTGTCCAATGCGCCCAAGATTTTCTCGCCAGTTTTGAAGAGGAAGGGGAAAAATTTCTTGATGAAATTTGCGAACGATGAAGTTCATTTCGTTCTTGCGCGAGACAGCGGGATCGTGGTTCGAGGAGGGGAAACAAAAGTTTGTCGTACGAATGAGGAAGCTCATCGAAGTGAATGGCGTTTACATAGAAAAATAGCTTAGATTTCAAGCTTTACAGCAATGTACAAAACTCAGTAAATAAATGTTATTTAATGTGAAAAAAATAAATGGAGACCTTACTTTGAATACACGCCTCGTACGTATTTCGTATTTTCAGTAAACTTACCTATTGCTGCTAGTTCCCTCAGATATTCCTGCAACATAATTATTCTTAAATCATAGAAGTTCAATAGATTCAAATAAAAAAATAACTTTCTTTTATAAATTTGAAATTAAAATTTTCGTTTCAGATATGATCGATTATTTAATTCTAAATATCTTTCTATTCAAATCGTTACATTCGTTGAAATAGTTTTCAAGATATCGAAAAAAAATTAAAAAAAAAAAGGAAAATGCGTAGTCAGTATTATGTTCGTTATTCTTATTCTCGATGCCTTAAACATAAACTGTTTTCTTAATTTTGAAGTAGAAGAATGTGGGAATTATGTGCATCACCTGCATCACCCATCGTTCACTCATTTCTGGTGTAATGTGAGAAAAAGAATTTTGATAACGAAGTTTGAACCAAATTACTCGAAATAATAGCATTTTTTTTATTACCGATTCGATTGTTCATACACGGTATTCCTAAATTGGAGTTACAAATGAAAATGAGAGATTGCGTGTATAATTTCGAGGAAAAAAGTCATATAAACATGCCCGCAAACGCTTCATTTACAAAATACAGGGTGTTTCTTGTAGTCCTTTTTTTTTATGTGATACTTGTATCACATAATTTAACGAATTTTTATTAATCTTCGATATAGATTGGGTAAAAAAGTATCAAAACTTATAATTAATTTATTCATCGCAGCTTACTAACTGGATCTTGATAATAAGTTGGATTTTCCTGAGGATTACTAGAGAGCAGTTTGAAATTTTTCTCGAAATCGAAAGCAGATACGACAAAACTACAAAACCAAAAAGTATAGTACTGGATCAGAGTTCCTTATTACATTTTTCTGAACTACCAGTTGTTCACCAAAACAAAATTTCCTGAGGAAAGAAGCGGTCAACCTCCCAGAAGAAATATCATCATGTAGATTCGCATTTGAAATATCTATGCCAAATAAATATCCTGTGAATGGAAGGTGCTATATGAAAAAACTTGAAAAAAATTAAACTTTAACACCCTGCATCTTCAAAACAAAGAGATTGCGGTCCCATGTTACAGAACTTTTTCTCTTAAAATGATTCGAAGAATCTACATTTTCGTTTGTACCTACAATTCAGGAACACTCCGTATAGTCAATTCAAAACTGATGTCTTCACCAATAAATTGTAATTCGAATGAGACACATTAAATTCTTCAATGCGAATAACTCAGTACAGATCTTCGCATGGCTGCATCAGTATTGAAATTTTGTGACAAGAATTATGCAGAAAACCGAAAACAACGGGCAAGTTTATACCGATGACGAATGCAAAAATCACAGATGGCAAAACAAGAGGCGACGCTGACAAAGCGGATAGATACAGGAAAATGATAAACCTCGAACATGGATATGCTCGTAGTGCAATAAAAAATATCATCTTGAAATCGATAATAAACTCATAAACCATAAAAGGATCCGATTTTGTACTGCAATTTATTTGAAATCCCACCAATAATCATTATTTATTATAACACTTCATTTATTTACGCATAACTTATATTAATAATGCTGAAGAAATATCCATTTGAAGGAAATAAATATAGTTGAGGTTAATATATCATTGAGTAAAAATTAATAAACCTTATGTAGGGTTTTTATATCGTAGTCTAGGGGTTTATATAAAAGGCCGCCGGAACTTAACTATTGTTCATTTACACTATGTACAATTCAACTTCAATTGAATGTACAGCCACTGAACTTTCGTCTATTGTTTGATTATTCGAATAGATCCGTCTATATCTAACGTCGAATTATGTAACTAGCTGCGTCTAATATATTTTACATCGAATCATATGCGTCTATCACGTCGAATTCTTACCATGTCCGTCTATTCTCTAACATCGAATACCACCCTCGTTCGTATGTATCGTACGCCACTCTCAGTCTTAAGTCTCAAGTACCTCTTCCCCTTACGTCTCCCTATATCGATAAATCTGCATGGTCCACCGTTTTAGGATCGATCGCGTAGTTTTTGTATCGTCAAGTCAGTAGCGTATCATTCAGTTGGGTGTTAAGAATTCGGATCCCACACTTATTTATATGTAATATCATAGTATAAGGATCCTTATACTATGGTAATATGTATCCATGCTGAATAAAAAAAATATATCAATTCAGTAATGGTTAACGTATTTCTTAGATAATTATTTTGGTTGTTTCTATTATCCGATTGTTAGGGTCTGAGAAAAACCGTTTGCCAAATTAGGTAATTTTTTAGAGTTCATATTGAGGGTATCCGGGTTTGAACCCTTGTCATCTTGATCACATCTGTTCCCTCTAACCACTGTTCTACCAACAATCACTAATATCTAGGCAGGTACAAACAATCTGAACCCAAAATTCAGTACAGATGTGCTAAGCCAATACCTCCTAGACTTCTAGGAGGTATTGGCTAAGCGGCGTTCAATAAGCCCATAGTAACACAAATTTCATGTTTAAAAAGGAAATTCGAATCAAAGGAAAAGTTCAAGGACAGATCCTTCAAGAAGATGCGCTTCTCTTTGAAGGATGTTTCCTTAAACTTTTCCACAGATTGGATCGCTAGAATTATGTTAATTATTAATAAATCCTTTATTCTGAGTAAATAAATTATTGAATTCTTGTAAGAGTTTATTTATAAATAGCAAATGTTCGTTAACTACCAGTTGAAAATTTGTTGATAATGAATTTATGTTATTTGTGGAGATAACGTAAGTTCATATAAATTATTTATAACCGAAATATATTAAATATTATCAAATACCTTGTGAACAAATATTTTATTCTCTATTAATAAACTTTTTTGAATGCATAATTTAACTATTAATGAATATATTAAATATAAATCTGCTGTGATAGTTGTGAATAAATAACCTCCAAATAAGTGCTTTATTAATAAAAAAAATATGGATTTCTCTCAGTGTCAAAATCAAACCTCTAATTGGAAAACCATTCAGTTCAGAAAATCACAGTTGAGCCTATTTCAATTCAAATTGAAGAAAATTGGAAAATCGGAGCAATGTTCTCCAATAGATAATTATCCTCTAAAATAAACTTGGGAATAGTCTGATATCTATTGATGCTGCAATGACGCCACAAGCCGATTCAAATCCTTTTGGGTTTCCCGCATGTTTATCTTGAACAGATCAAATTTCAGTCATGCTCTCCAATTTTCTAGAAGGATCGTCTTACTACGTCCCATAGAAAGAAAATGTATGTATAAAGTGAATTTGTAGATGGAATATCTCGTTTAACGAACTACTAGCTTTCGAATCAAATTCAATATTATATTACGAAATTCGATGTCTATATTATCGAGTATCTGCCTACCTTATAGGGAAAATAGGTGAAAATATATAATACACTGCGCGAAAAAATTAACGCACATTATGGAAATCTCAAATTTTTTCTACAACTGAAGGTGTTCTCAATGATAATTATTTTTATCAGAATTATGCATGCATATGTTATCCACTTTCAACGTTTTTCTTCAATACAGATGTTTTTTCCCAGCAGGAATAAAAAAAGATGAGATTATCAGATTTTGAATGTATTGGCTCCATTCTGAAATCAGTTGTTCTCGATCAATTCTAGTGATCAATAGTTTTTCTTTCGTTTGATTTTCTACACTCGATCGCTATGCAACGCGAAATTTGATAAGGTGATTTCAAGTTAAAAAAAAATACCAGTGCCTTTTTTTAAAAAAAATATAATACATGACATAGGGGCGAAGTCTATCTTGAGCTACTCTACGATTTCATATGAAATTGAAAAGACGCCTGAGGTGAATAACAGAGACTACTTCAAAAAAAAATTCAGATAAATTAGGCAGAGAAGGGCGCCGAAATTTTATTTTTCCGGGGCGCCAAAATGTCTGGCGGCGGCCCTGCGTAATCTAACCATGCTGGGGACAAGTAAAAATTTTTACTCCATTCGTCCCATGTTCACAGAAATATTGGGTAATTTTTTTCAATATTCTTTTTTAATTTTATAAAGTTGAGCGATCGATTCATTTTACATCCGAATCATAGAGTAATAAACATATAAATAGAAAAAGTTCTCTATGTTTATTACTCTGTGATTCGGATGTAAAATGAATAAATTGCTCAACCGGAACTACATATTATTAAAAAAGAATATTGAAAAAAAAATACCCAATATTGTGTATATATGTGACCATGAAATTCTACAAGGAATGGTAGAATGAACGGATTTGCCACAGAATTAGAGAAACAATTTTTTTTTTCGCAAAAGTCCTAGAGTTCCGGAAATATGAATATATGAAATTTTCTTTTGGATTTCAGAAATGATCACTCGGGGTTCGAATCCCGCCAACAGTTATTTATTGAAATTTTTTACATTAACGATTCCATTTTTTGTCTTGTATCCATATATACTTCGCGTTGAAAGAGAAATAAAATAATCTATTAGTGTGAAATTTACTGTATTTTAGTTTTTGAGAAAGCACAATTCCCAGCACTAAACTTTAAGAATTTAAGAATTTTTTCTCTTAGTAATTGCAAAACAAATTAAAAGAGTAGGGTAATAATCAAATATAGAATGTGAGTGTCCGTAATCGTAAAAAGTGAATTCCAATCTACTCATTTAAAAAGCAGTGTAACATTAATAATCATGAAAACTTTATGATCACTCCTACATTCCTGAATAAAACGCATTGATGAAAATCTTTTGAAACTCATCATTTACGACGAGGAGTTTTTTTGTTTGAGGAAATCAAGAATAAAATTTGAAAATTAACGTGATACAAAAGATGATTGATTATCAATAAAATAATTGGAGAATATGAAGGAGAACTTTCAGAACAAACAACTAACAAATAGAACAATTGAAAACATTATCAAAAACTAAATTTGCTAACTTTAAACGAACAATTTAGAAGTTTTTTCATTCATCAATGAATTTGGTGGATGCGCCTTCCGGATAAATTTATTTAAGAAAATATAAATTTGGTGGATGCGAAATTCTAAAACATCTAATATCACAAAAAAAAAATTTTCTATGAAAAAAACTTCCTCACCTCTTTCCTGTTGAACATCGGTACACCCGAAGAAAAAACTACCATCAAGGCTAGGAGGGTGAATGTAACGTGGATCATCATCTTCAACGCGGAAAATCGAAGAACAGGTGAGTGGAAAACCTGTTGGCACTTATATATAGTAGGTCCCTTTCAATTTTCCCGGAAAACGTCATCGAACACGGCCAATCAGAAGATTACTCCATATACGAATAGCTACTCCTATTCCCCCAATAGGTCCTTTTTCACAATGGATCTCGCTAACCTACACATGACGTTAAACTTAATTGAACTCCAAAACGAAAGTTTTAGGTGATTGAACCATTTCCCATCAAAGGTTTCATATATAATTGACGGGCTTTCAACACATCAACTTCTGAAAGAAAATATAGGTAAGTTGGAATGTTACTCCCTGATGAAAATACCTCTAATTTCAGATTAATCTTGATTTTGCGAGTTTTTTCTTATGAACAGGACGTTGAAACATCACTCAAATTAATTATAAAGTGTTCCAACTGATTTGAATGAATTCGGGGACAAACAAATTCTTCATAACTGTCTGATCATGAACTCAATAATTTCCTTAGGAAAAATCAGATAATATTTTCTCCAAACAATTACTTTTTCTTTAATGATTTCATCCCTTACTTGATGGAAATTCATTATACAGGGTTTTTTGATAGAAAGTTTCATTTTTATATTGAGAAAAAAAGTATATTTTGAGATAATTAAATGGATATTTATTTTTTTATATAGAGGAAGGTATATCATTAGCGATGGAAAATGATATCAGCCAAATGACCACCATGGCTTTGGCTGCGGTCCTCGATAGCTTCACGTATTCCACCTTTGAACTCTTGAATCAATTATAGATCATTGGCACAGACCTCATCTTTCACGTCCCCCCAAAGAAAAAAGTCTAAAGATGATAAATCACAAGATCTCGGTGGCCAATTGCGCTCACCTCCTCGAGAAATAATTCGAACAGGAAACTTTGCTTGCAAACTTGCGATTGTTTCGTTCCTTGTGTGGCACGTAGCGCAGTCTTGTTAAAACGTTGTCCACATCAATATCTTCCAATTCCGGTCATAAAAATCATTAATCATCACTCGGTAGTGCATTTTATTCACCGTAACAGTTGCACCTGGGTTTTCGTCAACGATACGGGCTACAGCAGAAATATTCTCAGTTATTCTTAAGCGACGCAAAAGGTTTTGATTCTTCACATCACTAAAGTAACATTTGAATATCTTTTTTTCTGAATAACAGGATATAACCAGTATTTCGAAATTCTCTCAGAATAAGTAACTTTTCAACTCCATATGCAGAAAAGGTCCAGTGCTTTTTTAACACCCCCTCAGATCGAATTCGGTACAAAAAGACACTTTTTCCAAAACGTGAATTTTAAACATTTCTTTCAGAATCCCTGAATAATATTTTGTGCTATTTTTCAATGTATAAATTGAAGCAATCATCCAACAATATTCACGGAAAAACACTGATTCCAAAAGTATTTTTTTCACAGAATACAAAGCAATCATAAAAAATAAGGATTTAATTTGAAAAATACAAGTTATTGGCTAATTGCGTAGACATACTATAGATCAACTATAAAGGGTGTCCAAAAAAGATCACGGAATGTAGATCAGAATGTGCTCTACCTGATGTGAAAAAATCGTTTCTATTAAAATCTCACAGTTCTCGAGATATTTGATGTTTGATGTTGAATTTTTTCACTTTAAATACTTCCCCTCGTGCCATAGGTATAATTAAAAATAATTATAGTGTTCTAACATGTTTATGCTCCTAAATTCAATAATTTCTGAGTTATTCAGGATTATTTACGATAAGGGTATCGATCAGTGTAGCAGATTCATCATCAGGGTATCATTTGAGACCCTTTTCATTCCTGAATTGAACAACCATGATGTCCAGGAGCTGTGGTTCCAACAAGACGGCGCAACATGTCACACAGCTCGTGACATAATCGATTTATTGAAAGACACGTTTGGTGGCCGCCTAATTACACGTTTTGGACCTGTGAATTGGCCTCCAAGATCTTGTGATTTAACACCGCTAGACTACTTTCTGTGGGGCCATGTAAAGTCATTGGTCTATGCGGATAAGCCACAAACCCTTGACCATTTGGAAGACAACATTTGCCGTGTTATTTCCGATATACGGCCACAAATGTTGGAAAAAGTAATCGAAAATTGGACGTCCAGATTGGACTACATCCGAGCCAGCCGTGGCGGTCATATGCCAGAAATCATATTTAAAATGTAATGCGGATAAATAAAATTCATGTCAATCGAATAATCCATCGTTGTTTTATTGCAATTTAAAATTCTATAGCTCTAAAAAAACACCCTTTACTTAGGTAATAAATTAAGATTTTCAAAGTTCAGTCTTCATCGGCACTGATTGGGTGTTTGAAATACATCAAAATGATCCAGATTTTAATTGAAAAATTATCTTCAGTGATGGAGCCCATTTTCGCCTAGAATGAGCAGAATTGTCGCATTTGGGGCTAGGAAAATCCAAGGAAAAAAAGGCCACTCCATCATCATCGTTTGGTGCGGCTTAGAATATACAGGGTGGCCATTTGAAAACGAAACAGACGAGATTACAGACGAAATAAAGTTTTTCGATAGAAATGCTCGGACAGGTCGATTTCTGTTTCGAGGGGGACAACTTAAGATGTAGGTTACGGACGCATAGCGCTTCAACCCTTGCTACTACAACCCTCACCCCCAAATTTTGAATAGGGAAGATGGGGTGAGTGATACCTCATTTGAAAGGTATTTTTATACTGATTTCAGCACAGTAATTGTTTTTTCATTTTATGCATTAGTTCTCGAAATATTCTTAACTAAGTATTTGAAAATGAAGTGGTGTTTTCATGGCACTTGTAGTGTTTTGTGAAAAATCGACATTTTGAGCTTCAAAACAACCACGACTGTGGCTTCCTTCCTAACTAACTAACGCATGAATATTTCGAGAACTAATGCATAAAATGAAAAAACAATTACTGTGCTGAAATCAGTATAAAAATACCTTTAAATTGAGGTATCACTCACCCCATCTTCCCTATTCAAAAATTGGGGGTGGGGGTTGTAGCAGCAAGGGTTGAAGCGCTATGCGTCCGTAACCTACATCTTAAGTTGTCCCCCTCGAAACAGAAATCGACCTGTCCGAGCATTTCTATTGAAAAACTTTATTTCGTCTGTAATCTCGTCTGTTTCGTTTTCAAATGGCCACCCTGTATATCAGAGAGACAAATCGGCCCCGTTCTCCAGAAACGTCTAATAGGCCGTCGAACTTGAAACACCCTGTGTTTGTTATTGCATCATTAAATAGCTTATTCGATGACAATTTCAGCAATATGCCATAATTTTGGTATAAACTCAACGGTTCATGAGTTAATAAGTTTCTTATGAAAAAAATGGTTGCGACGAGGACTCACTTTTTTTTTAATATTCTGCAGAAAAATTTGTTTTCGAAAAAACGTTTTTCATTTTCGATTGTGCCAATACAAAGTATTATACAACTGTTTGAGGTTTATACCAATAACGTACAGGGTGTTTATAAGAAGATGATGCATTTGGACAACTCGATTTCAACAAAACTCGAGATTTTCAAATTACAACCTATATTTTTCATTCTTTCAGTCAATTCTATGTATAAAAAGAGAGGAGTTACTTAAGCAACCCTTATACCTAGTTTTCCAATAACGTCTAATAGACCATCGCTGTAAATTACCCTGTATGAATATTTTCCAACAGCATGAATAGTAAAGTGTAATAGACAGGATCATAAATACTCGAGATAAATTAAACCATCAGCAACATTGTAATCAAACAGTAGTTGAAAATATTATTGGTTATCTACATATACCTTTCACATTATCTTTGGGTTGTGTTTCCCTAAAATTAATGCAAATAAACTCGATTTATCTTAATAGAATGTACACAATATAAATTGAGAGGGTATATTAGCTACTGTACACAGATATTCAGAAAATCCCAACAAAAAGGTGTGTATAAACAATATGGATATGGATATGCGGAACAAAAGTGCAAAATTCAAACCGAAAAGTTCAATATTCCTTAGCACTGGCGAAAAACGCAAGATTCTGAGAAAATGTTCAGATCTTCAGCCGTCGTTCTATGCTTAAATTGAAGCTAATTATATTCGCTATAGTAATTATTTCCATAACTTTATCTGTAAAATAAGTTTTTTTTTCGATTTCGGGATCGAAAATTAACCAAATTTGAAAATTTTTCTTTTCTGGAAAAATTCAAAAATTTTGGAGGGCTTTATTATTTGGTAACTTCTACACCAACATGAACTTCTTCTGGTCTTAATTTTCAGCAAACTTCTTCAAAAAAGTAAATAAATATTTTATATAGAAATACGTGGTTCACGAGATAAAGTGGAAAATTCTGAAAAATTGAAAAAAAAATGCGGTGGATAGGCACTACTCATAGTGGTCCTTACAACATATCAAAATAATTATCCATATTTATTTACCGTCAGAGTCATCGTTAGGGCGCTAAAAATACAGGGGCGGCATTTCAAGCTTGATTAAAAAAAAATCCATGTGTATAAATTCAAATTACCGAATGGGAATGTAGGTACCTAATTCAGTCAGAAACAATAACATAAAAAAAAACCATCAAAGGTGCTGCATTATGAATTATACTCATAAATATGTCAGATGACGAGAAATACCCTTATAGTTCTTTTTTACGAGTTATTGACGCTAATACTCATGCACTCATCAGTCCTCTCGGTATTATCTTTGCTAAACTTTGACGTCTTTTATCTATTTGGTTTTGGGGCGGCTTCTTGATTTTTCAGAAATAATTTTTTTTTTTCAATTATCCAATCGGAATGTTGATTCCTCAGAAGAATATAAATTATTGGAGAAAAGATTCCATTTCACCATTTCCCTCTTATCATTCTGAAGAAATATAAGAAGTGTTTTCATTTCGTACCATCCTATAATATTTTTTAATCGTTTGTAAATTCCAAGTAAGTGTTACCATATTCTTACTTTTTCAATTTACCTTTGGATTCGAGCACATCAATTTTTTTTTAGAAGGAATTTTTTCAGCATTGGGTAATATCTACGGTAAAAGTCACGTAGAATAGATGGCATTTTCAAAGAGATTCATGTTATACCAAACTCTCCAACAAATAATTTTGAGAATAATGGCGAAAAAAGAATTATAAGTTTTTTGTTCTTTCAATATTTCAGAGGGGCAGCAAAAATTTAGGAGAGCCTGGGCCACCCTGAAAACCCATAACCCCCCTTCAAGCGACGCCACTGTAGCTTAAATCCAAAATAGCCACGATTCTACCACCCAATAAACATAGTTTGTCGATTTATGCTATCTTATCTATTAAAAAAAAATTACATAAAAGCCATCAATTTCTAAGGATTTCTAATTATTCGAATTGAACTGAAAAGTAAAAGAAGTTGGTTGTAATTGGTCATAATACTCATAATTAACATATACTAATGTTCCAATAAGATGATTTCACTGAGAAATGATTTTTCTATTGAAAATTGCAATACATTAGAAAGGCCAAAATTGGATAAATTGTATTAATTCTGTCCGAATGAAAATTATCATTTTTGAATTTTTCGCGCGGTAGAAATGAATTGACAACATGTCAAATCAAAGCTTCCACAACAGCTGATTTTCTGTGGTTCAGCTGTCTCTTATAAGCGAAAAGAAATTTAATAATTTTCAAATACAATACTTCAGTCGAAAAAATTTTTCACTGAGGAAACTATTTTTAAGCTAAACCCGTTCGTAAGTTCAACCGAAGTTCCAAAATTTGGAACTTGTAAAATTACGTTGCTATGGTTAGAGTGCCTTCTTTGGCCATTATATAATATTTTTTAGTGCTAAATTGTGAAAATGTTGCGTTCTACCGTAAGCAAGGTCCTAAATGGATCGAAGTTAAGCCCAAAATATATCACATTTACATGTAGAAGCAATTCTGATGTCGCCAAAAAGCCAGAAAAAGTCGAGGTCTTCATTGATGATCAGTCTGTCTTAGTCGATCCTGGAACTACCGTTTTGCAAGCAGCAGCTCAGATTGGTGTGGAAATACCACGATTTTGTTATCATGAACGTCTAGCAGTTGCAGGCAACTGTCGAATGTGCTTGGTGGAAGTTGAAAAGTCTCCTAAACCCGTTGCAGCTTGTGCTATGCCAGTAATGAAAGGTAACTGGTAAATACCAAATTTTTCTTGATTTCTACAAGTGTTATTTCAGGATGGCGTATTAAAACTAACTCTGAAATGACTAAAAAAGCTCGGGAAGGTGTTATGGAATTCCTGTTGGTCAATCATCCATTAGATTGCCCTATTTGCGATCAAGGTGGAGAATGTGATCTGCAAGATCAATCAATGGCATTTGGTTCAGACAGATCCCGTTTTACTGATATCCACTTTTCTGGAAAGAGAGCTGTAGAAGATAAAGATCTAGGACCCTTGATAAAAACAGTGATGACAAGATGTATACACTGCACTAGATGCATCAGATTTGCTTCTGAAGTTGCTGGAGTTGACGATTTAGGTAAAAAAATATTTCTCCAGTTGAAGAATTGTAGAATCACCAAGTTTCTTATTTAGGAACTACTGGTCGTGGTTCAGATATGCAAATTGGAACATATGTGGAAAAGTTATTCATGTCAGAATTGTCAGGAAATGTGATTGATTTGTGTCCTGTTGGAGCCCTAACTAGCAAACCATATAGTTTCACAGCTAGACCTTGGGAAATAAGAAAAATTGATTCTATAGATGTTTCTGACGCTGTAGGTTCTAATATTGTAGTTTCTACTAGAACCAACGAGGTATTAAGAATTCTACCTAGATTAAACGAAGAAATTAATGAAGAATGGTGAGTTAGATCATGAAGACATTCTAAAATTTGATTGATCACATTTAAGGTTAGCAGATAAACCAAGGTTTTCTTATGATGGCCTGAAAAGGCAAAGACTTGTCACTCCTATGTTGAAGGATAACAATAATCATTTGACACCAGTTGATTGGGAAATCGCCCTCCTTACTGTTGGAAAAGTTTTGCAACAAGCAGGTAAGAAAAATTGTTTCATTCACTTCTCTATATCATTCTTGATCTCTTATACGAAGAAATAATTTAAAAAAAAAACTATATTTATATTATTAGGGCCAAACATAGCAGCCATTGCTGGTGGAATGGCAGATGCTGAAACTTTAGTGGCTGTCAAAGACCTGTTGAACCGTTTAGATTCCGAGTTAACATGCACCGAACATATTTTCCCCATGGATGGCTCTGGAACCGACCTGAGGTCATCTTATTTGCTTAACAATAGAATACAGAATGCAGAAGAAGCAGATGCTATCCTTCTTATTGGAACGAATCCAAGGTTTGAGGCTCCACTTTTGAATACTCGTATATTGAAAAGTTACCGTTATAACGAGGCTGAGGTGGCCGTTATTGGCCCGAAAGTAGATCTACCCTATGACTACCATCACTTAGGTAATAGTACGAAGACTATAAAGGATGTGGCTAATGGAACAAGTCCGTTCTGTAAGATTCTTAAGGGTGCTAAGAAACCGCTAATAATTGTTGGTGCTGATCTTTTGAAAGGATCTGATGGCGCTGCTATTCTTTCTACGGTACAGTCCATCTCCGCTCAGTTGCCGAACAAACCAGAAGGATGGAAAACCTTGAATATCTTGCACAAAGTGGCTAGCCAGGTGATTAAACAATCTAATATTTCTTTTTTATGAGTTAAACTTAGTCTTCTTTATTTTATTGCTTTGTTGAAATTATGTTTCAAACTTTTTCTTTCTTTTTCTATTGTGTGGTGTGTTTTGACTATCAAGTATTGTATCGAGTGTCCCAAATTTGTTGTCTAGTGAGGGGATCGCAGAACACCTTAGAGCTAGCAAAAAATGAATGGCACATTTTCGGACTCGATTTTTGAGTGAATTAATATGGTGAAAACCGCAACTTCATAAGTTCAACTGTTTTCGAACTATAAGGAAAATGACAATAAAAAATAAATTATTAAACCAGTGGATTCGACTGAAAAAAGTGCCTGAAGGATGTTTTTGTTTCATGTTGATAGCACCAATAATAAAGAAGTTATGAGAACATTTCACGTCACACCATTTTCTTTTATAGCTTGAAAATAATTGAATTTATGAGGTTGCGGTTTTCACCGAATTAATTCTCTCAAAAATCAAGCCCAAAAACGTTCCATTCATTTTTTTCCATCTCAAGGGATTCTGAGATCCATTCACTAGACAACGAGTTTGGGACACTCAATACCTAGCTTCCACTTCAGTAAGGCAAACTAGACCAACTTTAACCCCACTAAATCAAGCTCAATCTCATTTGGCACTATTGAGCTATCCATTGAGAATCTATTGTCTTACTAGTTAGCGTTAATGTTTCTTTGAAACTAAAACATAAAAAAATCACTCATGTTCATGAAATGAATAGGTGAAGTAGTTAAATACATTCACAACTTAAAATATGAAAAAACTACATTTTCTCTTGATTATCTTCAGGTTGCTGCTTTAGATATTGGCTACACTCCAGGTGTAGACAAGATTCGTGAGGCAAAGCCAAAAGTTTTATTCCTGATTGGAGCTGATGAAGGAGTGATAAATAAGGAAGATTTACCACAAGACTGTTTCATAATATACCAAGGTACAATCACCAAAACTGTAGTAGGGTATTTGATAGTATAAAAAATCTTTTCTTTGATTTATACCTTGTAGGACAAAATCGTGTGGAATATCTCTGATTCACAAAGATTTCATGGTTATATTTCATTATTATATGTTGGTACTTGGAACTCTCCTCTCACAGATTTATCTGTCAAATTTGTGATACAGAAAACAGTTCTGCCAACCATTATTTTTCAATGCAAAAATCACTAAATGATATTTATAGAAATATTTCATTTATTTCAATAAAGATCCAGTGAATTAGAGAAAATAGTGTATAATACCCGTACATAAGGCTGATTCTAATAATGGTTCATTCAAAATAATGGGTTCATTAATTATGTCAAAATCATTGTTATAAAAGTAAACGATTGAATCAATAATGCAAACAAATGTTTCTTGACTTAGTCTCACTAACGTTGCGTTTTAGGAGCCTCTTTGAATTAAATATTTTAATTTGATATTTTTTTGAAAAATGTTTATGTACAGGGTGGGCAAATTAGCGAGGTAAGCGGCTATATCTCTGGATCCACTCATCGTAGAGACTTGCGGTAAAAATTTTTACCACTAAAGTGTACAAGAAAACACACTGGAAATTGTTTTGAAGTTCATACCTCTACCGCTAGGGGGCGTAATAGCTATTTTCGAGTAGAAAAATTAATTTTACTCGAAAATGTTTCATATAAAGTTGAAGAAAAAATATCATCACTGTAATCCTTGTAAAATTCTCTATCTTTTTGAATTGTCACTTTCGATTTTACGACATCAAATAAGGGTATGTGAAAGGGAGAAATCTGACTGACTGATATTTTTTCTTCAACTCCATATGAAACATTTTCGAGTAAAATTCATGTTCCTACTCGACGATAGCTATAACGCCCCCTAGCGGTAGAGGTATGAACTCCAAAACAATTTCCAGTGTGTTTTCTTGTACACTTTAGTGGTAAAAATGTTTACCGCAAGTCTCTACGATGGGTGGATCCTGAGATATAGCCACTTACCTCGCTTATTTGCCCACCCTGTACATTGAGAATCTCCACCTTTTATATGCTCAATAAATGTCACTGAATAATTTGAAAAATGTTCTACTAGCCTTATGCAGAAAACGCATAATAAACAATAATTTATAGGTCATCATGGAGATCGGGGCGCAAGTATAGCTGATGCCATTTTACCTGGAGCAGCATATACTGAGAAACAAGCCACTTATGTCAACACCGAAGGCAGAGCTCAACAAACATTACCTGCTGTCAGTGCACCTGGCCAAGCAAAAGAAGATTGGAAAATTATTAGAGCTTTGTCCGAAATAATTGGCATAAAATTGCCCTATGACGATTTGAACGAAATTAGAAGTAGACTGAATGAGGTAGCACCTCATTTGATCAGATATGGAGACGTTGAAAATGCTAATTACTTCAAGCAAGCTGCTCAACTTTTGCAGGTAAACATTCTCTTCATTAAAATACCTTCATCATCAAAATAAAGGGTTTTCTCATTAGAGGTTTCTTTTTGATATTAAAAAAAAAATTGTATAATTCAAGAGAAATCAATGGATGTTGATTCTAACAAATGGCCGCTACGGTTGCAGCACCATATCCTTTTCTTAAAATTTTCCATGACCAATTCGCACATTAGCAAGCTAGCAGCTTTATATAATAATAATAATAATAATATGGTTTATTCTGTAAGCTACAGGGTATAAACATATAATCACAGAGGCGTGAGCCTGTACGTGACTTCTAAATAAACAAAATATAATACGGTAGCCAGTATTATATTCCACAAATCAAAATCAATTTCCAACAACAGATCTGAACTAAAAGATATAAAAATCAACAAAAACTTGAGAGTACATCATCCACAGTAATGATCACTGATGAGTGCACTTCACTTATTCCATCTTTAAGGTCTTGAATCGATTGTGGAGCATTGGCATATTTTCGTGGCCTCCAAAGAAAAAAGTCCAAAAGTATTTAATCACAAGATTTCGGTCGCCAATCATTGTGATCACCTCAAGAAATAACACAACCAGAATTGTTTCATTGTTAACTTGTCCCAACAGCTCAAATTTTCCCTGTTGAGAAGGTGCTTCACGGCTACCCAAAAGTGTTTTAGTTTTGCGAACTGTTACTGCAAAGTTTTCACCATTTTTGTATTAAATTTTAACAACTTCAATGCGTTGTTGAAGCGTGTATCGTTCCATATTTAGTAATGGCGTAGTTTTTTACTTGTCAAATGTCAAAAGATGACAGCTTCAAGAGTGACAGACACCTAACAGGTGTTTTTTTTTTTCGAGGTATATAACTTTAAGTTGGCATTACTGTTCAAGATGGCGACCGATTCAACAGCTGTCAAGTGATTTATTCTCAGTTTGGTTTGGCAATTCATCATGAATAGACTCACGCCTGAACAACGCTTGCAAATAGTGCAATTTTATCTCGAAAATAATGGTTCTGTGCGGAAAACGTATCGCGCACTACGTCCATTTTATCTTGTTTAGCGATGAAGCGCACTTCTGGTTGAATGGCTACGTCAACAAAAAAAAATGCCGCATTTGGAGTGAAGCTAATCCTCAAGTGTATGTCGAAACACCGTTACATCCAGAAAAACTGACTGTTTGGTGCGCTTTATGGGCTGGTGGAATCATACTTCTTCAAAAACAATGATGGCCAGAACGTTACAGTCAATGGTGATCGGTATAGAGCCATGATTACTAACTTTTTCATTCCTGAATTGAACAACCATGATGTCCAGGAGCTGTGGTTCCAACAAGACGGCGCAACATGTCACACAGCTCGTGCCACAATCGATTTATTGAAAGACACGTTTGATGACCGCCTAATTTCACGTTTTGGACCTGTGAATTGGCCTCCAAGATCTTGTGATTTAACACCGCTAGACTACTTTCTGTGGGGCTATGTAACGTCATTGGTCTATGTGGATAAGCCACAAACCCTTGACCACTTGGAAGACAACATTCGCCGTGTTATTGCCGATATACGACCACAAATGTTGGAAAAAGTCTTCAAAAATTGGACGTCCAGATTGGACTACATCCGAGCCAGCCGTGGTGGTCATATGCCAGAAATCATATTTAAAATGTAATGCCACAAGATAATCTTGCGGATAAATAAAATTCATGTCAATAGAATAATCCATCGTTGTTTTATTGCAATTTAAAGTTCTATAGCTCTAAAAAAACACCCTTTAGATAGCAAGTTATTCAAAATTAAACCTCTTATTGAAAAACTTTATGTTTATTTAGCTACAGAAGTTTGAATAATGGATCTTTAAAAATTTTTTTCAGGATAAACAGTTAGTTGGGGATGGCCCAATCGATGTAAAGATCAAGGAACTGAAGGATTATTATATGACAGACTCCATAAGTAGGGCTTCAACTACAATGGCGAAATGTGTACAAGCTGTTATGAAACAAAAAGAATCAAAATATTGAAATTAGGAATATATTTTAGGAAAAAGTACACAATTGTATATTATTTTATTAATTATAAGATCAAAAGTGTTGGAGGTTAAATCAAATAGAACAAAATAATTTCAAGTTCTTATTATTACTGAAAAAGTTACAGTCATCATAAAAGTGAATAAAACATGCCTTCAAGTGATAAACAATTTCTTCGATTTAAATATACTCCTCTCAAAAGATAAAAAGTATTTCTCAATTGATAACACTGAAAATCAACATAATTTTTTGAATCGATAATACCAAAAATAAGTTGATAAAGGTTTTTAAAATTTGAGATTAAGATTTCCTAAGGAAGACTACATATAAACAAATATGTATGTTTTTAAGTTCTCGGAGACAGAACCCTGAATAATACATAAAACCACTGAATTTCATAAATATAACAGCGTTGTTACCTATACAGTTTTAAATTATCACAATAAAAACAGATTATCACATCGATGCCCAGGTTATCTACCAGACTAGACTAATCGTCGATTCTTTCACATTAAAATACTGATTTGGATTTATTTCGAACATAATAACTTTCAAAATAAAGCTAGATCATTAACGTTCAAGAATGAATTTAATAAAAGAGCTAAACTATGTACAGAATTAAAAAATACCAAACTTTTACGGATGTTACAATAAGACTTATTGTGAGCAATTGTCATCCCTTTACGAATTCGACAAATTTGGGAATTATTAATTTTCAAGCAGAGAAAAAATTCCGAGTCATTCAAAAAATGAAATTATTGATAAATTTGCCTTGAAATATCCGTAGTTTTCACCACATGAAATTTGAACTTGGTATACGTTACGCAGATCCTCCGGTCATTTATGGCACAGCTATTACCCCTACTCCAACTCCCCCTTCGTGGGCAATCATTTCAGGAGCGAAACTCCAAGTATCAGTCTTTGGATCGTAAACTTCCACGCTAATAAGATTGGATATACCGTCATACCCACCAACAGCCCATAATTTACATGCGTTAGCTGCTAGAGCTACTCTACTTCTTTGATATTTCATTGAGGCAATGAAAGTCCATCTAAAATAATTTACATTAAAATTTAGTATTCGAATTACTTTTTGCCACTTACTTGTTAGTTCCTGGATCGTATCGTTCCACTGTCCTCAAAAATGAACTTCCATCGTAGCCCCCACAGGCGTAAATTTTACCGCCCATAACAGCAACCCCCAAACGACACCTGAAATAATGAATAAAAAATTGGTGAGTAGCACTCAGGAGCTTTGGAAGCTATACAGGGTAATTCAAGGCGATGGCCTATTAGACGTTTAAGAAAAACTAATCTTGATTTTATTATTATTATTATTATAAAAAGATACTGAGATGAGACCATATGGCCTATAAATCTCATACAAAAAATAAAAAAAAACACTTTAGGAGATAAATGTAACAAACAAAAAAAACATTCTAAGCAAAAATGAAGTCTAGTCTGTTTTTGAACGAATTCACACTCTCCGGTAAAGAATTCCACCTACCGAATACCCGATTCGGCAGGAATCTCTCGCACGTGTACGAAACACCTCGTGATATAACTTATACCGGTGGCCCCGGAGATGATTTTCGTTCATCATAAAGATGTCAGCGAGATCACCACCAATAAAATTGTTTAAGATGCGATAAGTCACAATCAAGTCACCCCGGACACGACGGTCATGAAAACTACTCAACCGGAACATCTGCAGTCTTTTAGGGATGTGTCGTGATGTTAGATAGTAAAAGAAACTGGGCTCTGTAATTGCACTCTCTTAGATGCACCAATTATTATTTCTTGAAAATGTTATGGAATTTTTTTAACTATATATATATAACCCAACTTTGTAAAGTTGATCAAAATGAATATTTTTCGGGAACAAAATATATTAATTAGGGTTAATATCAGTTTAAGGGATTTCAGATCTTTTGTGTTTATTTGGTTGGAATAGATACAGGTAATGATCATTAGGTAGTTTTCGTTAAAATTAATAATTCAAGACCTCGTGAATTTAGTGTTCTGTACAATGTACATTCATGCTTTACTTCTACTTCTTCATTAGTCATTTAAATATTCCAAAATCATCAATTTGAACGGGGAATATATATTTGATTTTGAAATTTTTTCGAAAGGTCCATAATCATCTAATGAACCAGATATCAATTTATTATATTCTGCCATTTCAGTAACTTATAACTTTATGATAATGGATAATCTCCTTTATGTTTATGATTATGTCTCAAAAAAATCATTATCTCAAATTCACGATCCGATTAAAAACATCCGACTAACAAATACAAAGCTGATATTAACTTAACATTCTTTAAAAAGAAAAAAACAAAGAACGAAAGAACTAGATCTACGGATCTTTGAATCATGCGCAAATCCTACATGATTCGATGTGAGCTAGTGAGGTGAAAAGAACCATTGGGTCAATTGAACGGGTCTTTTGAACCGGGTCGTCTCAGCCATGGATCTGGTTCGACCCGGTTCGTCGAAATTGAACGAACCACACATCCCTACAGTCTCTCCTCGTAAGATGGTCGAACTCGCCCAAAAGGAATCCTGGTTGCAGAGCACTGTATTCTCTCCAAACGTTGTTGATCACAAATCAGGTGAGGAGACCACGTGGGGCCGGCGTGATAGAGAATTGGTCGGATGTAGGTTATATAAAGCTGCCGGCAGTGACAATCGAACATCTTGGAAACATACGCCGTATCAGGTACAACATCTTACTGGCTCTAGAGACTAAATTACCCACATGGGCAGACCAGGAGAGATCCTCTGTAATGATGACACCAAGGTCATTATGCTGCCTGCATGACTCCAGAACACGGCCATCAAAAAAGTATTGATGCCTCGGGTTGTATCTACCAAAATGAAGGACCTTGCATTTATCCACGTTTAGAGGGAGGAGCCATTGGTGACACCACCCATCCAACCGCACCAGGTCACCTCGAAGGACATCAGAAAAGCGCGCATCATAAAATAATTCGATATCGTCTGCGTATTGAGAACAGAAAGCCGAAAGTAAGTGTGGGAGATCTGAAACGTGAATCAGAAAAAGATGCGGCCCAAACCAGATCCCTGAGGGACTCCACTAATTACCGCCCTTACATCCGAAAAAGAATCACCCACTCTAACCGAAAAATACCTGCCAGGGATGAACGAACGGAGCCAAAATGTGTGTGCTGAAAATATTCATGTTGGGGTTTTGAAACGTTCAACAGACTGAACAATTGTCAATATTCTATGAATTTTCGCTACACTACAGCCTTCGCTGGTAGCGAATTTATCTTACGCTACTTTTTGGTAACATGTTGAGTAACTGACATTAGTGACAGTGATTTTGGTAAATTTAAATTTCAAATATAGCAATAATGCTACCGATTTTTTGCTGAAAGCGCCCAATGATCTTTCACCCTTAAATTTTTTCAGATCTCTACAACTTATGGATAAGCCGGAAACAGACTATTACTTTCTTATTTCAAATGGCACACCCAGCGTAGTATTGCATCATTAGATAGCTTATTTGATGACAATTTCAGCGATATGTCGTAACTTGGGTAAAAGCTCAACGGTATAATTTGAATATCTTGAGATTTGAGTTGTCCAAGTTTATGATCTTGTCATGAATATCCTGTACATTTTTGGTCTAAACCGCAGTCTTATAATTCTACGTATTTGCAGAATCGAAAATTTAAAAGGTTTTTTCGAAGAGAACTTTTACTGCAGGTATATTAAAAAAAATGTGATTCCTTTTCGCCAACCTGTTTTTTACCCAAGTTGGCAGATTGCTGAAATTGTCATCAAATAAGCTATCTGATGTTGCAATAATATATATATACAGGGTGTCCCAAACTCGATGGCCTATTAGACGTTTCTGGAAAACTATTCATAATTTTGAGCTGAAAATTTGCGTATTGGGGTTTGAGACAATGATCTTTCTCCCTAAAATATTTTCAGATCTCTACAACTTCCGGTTATACCGGAAACAGACTACTACTTCCTTATTTCAAATGGCACACCGAGTATATTATTGCATCATTAAATAGCTTCTTTGATGGCAATTTTGGCAATATGCCATACCTTGGGTAAAAATTCAACGGTTCATGAGTTATTGGGATTCTTATGACAAAAAAGGTGGCGATGAGGACTCACATTTTTTTAAATATTTCAGCAGAAAAAGCCTTTTTCGACAAAAATTTGTTTTGTTTCAATTACGCAAATACGAAGTATTATAAGACTGTTTTCGGCTTGGACCAAAAATGTACAGGGTGTTTATAAGAGGATCATGAACTTAGTTATAGGGTTTGCTGAAGTAACCCTCACTATTTTTGTACGTAGAATCGAATGAAATAATAAAAAATATAGGTTCTAATTTGAAAATCTTGAGTTTTGATGAATTTGAGTTGTCCAAGTTCATGATCCTCTTATAAACACCCTGTACATTTTTGGTCCAAGCCGAAAACAGTCTTATAATTTTTTTTTTCGAAAAAGGCTTTTCGCTGAAATATTCAAAAAAATGTGAGTCCTCATCGCCACCTTTTTATTCATAAGAATCCCAAGAACTCATGAACCGTTGAATTTTTACCCAAGGTATGGCAAATTGACGAAATTGCCATCAAAAAAGCTATCTAATGATGCAATAATATACTGGGTGTGCCATTTGAAATAAGGAAGTTGTAGTCTGTTTCCAGTATAACCGGAAGATGTAGAGATCTGAAAATATTTTAGGGAGAAAGAGCATTGCCTCAAACCACAATATGCAAATTTTCAGCTCAAAATTATGATTACTTTTCCAGAAACGTCTAATAGGCCATCGAGTTTGGGACACCCTGTATATCTGAAATAAGAAAGTAGCAGTACAGATCTGAAAATATTTTGGGGAGAAAGGTCATTCTCTTAAACATCAATATGCAAATTTTCGAAACAAAATTATGATTAGTTTTTCATAAACGAATTCTCCCTGTATTTGAAGACCAAATGAAAGAAAATGAAAAGAAATAAATTTCTTCAACATGGGACAAAAAACTGAGAAATTTTCCTGGATATTCTAAAGACTAATCAAAATTATAATATTTAAAGTAATAACAAGAAATCAGGATTATATCATTTAACCTGTGGTTCCTTCTGATATATATGTATTTGCTGGCCAAACATGAAGATCAATAAACTCAAATAGTTTATCATATCTGAAGAACTATATAATGTAGCTCACCTTTTTTTGAGCATTGAAGCAACTTCAGTCCAAGTATTATTGTTTGGGTCAAACCTTTCCACAGAATCAAATATCGATAGCCCATCATGGCCTCCTAAAGCATAGATATAGCCCTGGCATGCAATAACAGCACTTGCACTTCTTGATTTATTCATTGGGGTCAAGGAACACCAAGTGTTGGTACTTGGATGATACATCTCAACAGAACTCAAAGAAGTGACACCGTCATATCCTCCACAGACATATATTAAATCTCCCAAAGCGGCTGCAGCTAAAGCACTAAAAAATGTATTACATATGTGTTACATAAACTCAGAAAACACATTCATGGTTTTAACCTTCAAAGCTGAGTTAGCGATAGACTGGTTTCATTAATTTTAGCCTTCAACTGATTGGTCAGTGTGATGTTCATCAGAGCAGCATAATGCTATTATCACACTTGTGACAACAAATGATATAAAACAAAATTATTTTCCACAAATTTGTGAGAATTAATTACGTTTTATCAAATTAAATAATGAAGTTTTCTTCCCATTGGTGGCAAAAAACTAGATATCTCATAATGAATAAATTATTATTATATCTCATACATTTTTTTTACCATTCCTGTTGTGTCGCATCAGCGCATACAATATCAATGCTAATGGCTTTTTATTTATTCTATTTTTCATTTATTTATTTCTCACTCCTAATCAGCATTCGATGAAGTATCCCCTGTTTTCATTTGGTTGTCACCAATGTTGGGCTGTGTGTAGGATGCATAGAATACCTGGTGTGTTTACTGATTCGATTTTGTTTCAGACTTTTTGAGAGACCCAACTGTTGCTTTGGTGTTCTGCTTCACCAGAGTTCTGTAAGGGGGCGCTCTTAAAAAATTTTCGAATTTCCGCTTTCTGCCAGGTGCCGTTTGAAAAGGAAATACTGATTTTAGACACTGCAAACATTCACAATAAATTACAATTCAGTTCATATCGAATTTTTACTCAAATGAATGGAATATAATGACAGACCATAGAATATAAAATATTATTGTTCTATACTCAAAGTTCACGACAAGAGCGTAGAAATGGGGGGATACTGGAGGTAATTACACGGTGTTCCTAAATTGGAGATACAAATGAAAATGACAGATTTCCGGATCATTTTAAGGAAAAAAGTCCTATAATATGAGTCCCCAAACATTTTGTTTTGAGATACATGTGTTAAAGTTCAAGTTTTTTTCTCGTATAACCTTCCCTTCACAAGATATTTAATTTGAATTGGCCATAGATATTCCAGTTTAAAGTTTTCACCATGTGATATGCTAATTTTGAATGCAAATCTACAGGGTGATATTTTTCTGGAAGAATGCCTGCTTCCTTCCTCCAAAACCATATTTTGGTGAATGGCTGTTAGTTTAGAAAAATTATAGAAAAAAACTCTGGTCCAGTACTACACTTTTTGGTTTGTTATAGCTTTGTCATATCTGCTATTGATTTAGAGAAAAAATCTCCAGTAATCCTCAGGAAAATCCAAATTATTATAAGGATCCAGCTAGTAAGCTCTAATGAATGCATTAATTATAAGTTTTGGTATTTATTTACCCAATCTGTAGCGAAGATTAATAAATATTTGATAAACTGATATAAGCATCACAAAAAGTACGACACACTAGAAACAACCTGTATATTGAAAGCAAAGCGTTTGTGTGCTCATATTCATGAATCTTTTTTTTCTCAAAATTATCCAAGTAATTTCTCATTTTCCTTTGTAACTCTTATTTGAGAACAACCAGTATAAGGTAAGAACAACCGAATTAGTAATAAAAAAAATTATTTCGAGTAATTTGGTTCAAACTTCGTTATCAAACTTCTTTTTTAAACATTACAGATATGAGTAAAAGTTGTCGTCAAAAATTTTTTTTTCGATTATCCCCCCCCCCAAGAAAAAAAAAAGATCTACGCCCTTGGTTCACGAGAGCCGAGAGAAATGTCAAATATAATCCCTCGAAAAGTCGAAATCAAGCAGGTATAAATCTGAAAATCTCCTGTTTTGTCTGAAAGTTTTACAGGTATAAGTAGACACACCAGATTTTCTATGCATCTCAGCTGTGTGTGAGATGTCTAAAACATTGGGCCAGCTCACTTACTCTTGAAAAACCTTAAGATTAAGACTTTTGAAGGGAGCAGCATCCTTGGATTTTATGGCTATTGGCCCCTTTTTACTTGATTTCTTCATCGTTTATTATGGCGCTCTCGTCGTTTCTTTGTCAAAGTTGTTCTGTGGTTAGATCAAAAGTTGATCAACTTTTGACAGAACAAATGAAAATTTTGAAATGATGCTGTTGATTGGTCAATTCTTTGTATAGCACCACCTTAAGGAAGAAAAGGGACCCATGCCAAGCGAGTCCCCAGAATTATCTTTAACAAAATCTAATCAGTGAACTCACCAGTATTTTAGACATCTTATCTATGTGGAACTGATCAGCTCCAAAAGAAGAGAAACTAGTGACTAGTTTCTCTACTAGTCTATCGCTACTCACCTTCGATGGCATCACATTTCCCTGTGCTTAACCTAGATTCTGCTAGTTTGATCTTCTTATTCATCATTACCGTTGCTTTATTGTTAAAGTGTGATCCTTCATTGTTGTATGATTTATATACAGATAGATACAAAATAATTATTAATAATTTACCTCCTTTTGCACTGCATCGGTGCCACTATGGACCACTCCTTCTTTACAGCATCATACATTTCTACACTGGAAAGTCTGTCTTTACCATTATAACCTCCAAATGCGTAGAGACAACACTTCAATACTGCAACCCCCAATCTTGACCTGAGCATTGTCATTGAAGGTGCCAATTGCCATTGGTTGGTATTTGGATCAAAAAATTCAACATCATTCAAAGAATCTCCTAAAAATGTAGTTTAAAATAACAGGCAACAATTTATCATTTCAAACATTACCATGTCGATTGAGTCCACCAACAACAAAAATGTAACCAACAATATCAGAAACTCTTGGTTTAGTTCTAAAACTTTGCATAAGTGATCTCCTTTCCGGTATTAAATGGAATGTTCTGGCTTCGTCCATAAGATCCCTTCAATTAGAAATATGTATTTATAATTTTTTTCTCTAATTATTCAACTTACCGGCATTGAAAAGAAAATCTAATAAGTTCTTCTGATGCAACCCTGTCAGTTAAATAAAGAGGTGAAAGGAGAGGTAAACGTACTAGTGCCAATAATTCTGGTAAAAACTCTTTTCTATTATCTCTATATTTTACCCAACGCATACAAGCCTCGAAAACTTGTTCTTCACTGAAATGTTCCAATATAATTATGAACCATTCAATATGATTTTAAAATAGAGGGTGTTTTTTAGAGGTTTTCAGTTTTTGAATTGGCAACTGTTTCTAGTGATAGTTAATTTAACAGTTGCCTCATGATTTGTAGTCAGTACATTTTGCCAATTCACCATGAAAAGTCTTACTTACATCGATCAATGCTTGCAAATTGTGCAAATTTATTATGAAAGTCATAGTATGGATCCTAGCGAGTTATTCTGAAAACCATGGAACATTTACGAGCTATGGACACTCTAGTGGATAATGAGCATTCACAAGGGTGTCATTCAGTGCACACTATTCAAATTCTCTAAAAAACACCCTTTATATTTAATATATACCTTTCAACTCTAAGATCATTTTTCTTCAGCAACTTCTTCACTTCTGCAACTGGTAAATTCAAAAATTCTTCATTTTGTGATACTTCATGAAAATATGTTTCAACATATTTATCAACAGATTCAGCTAATGAATTACATCCTAAGGAATCAGCAAAATCCCTGAATCCCAATGCATTCTGAGGATGTAACCTAAATATAAAGACACATCCATCAAATTTACAGTCATAATTGATAAAATTCTTGTTGTAATGTAATTGACTGTTGACTCACTCACCTTTGAAGCAAGTAATTTGCACATGCATCTCTTACTTTAGTTAACTGAAGAAAAGAAGCACCTATCATAATACTCTGCACATTAGTTGGATCTAAAATAACTTTTCCAGAATATGCAAAATTTATGAGGGCTTCTAATGCTATAGGATCAATACATTGCATCTCAATCTCCCTGCTTCTGGATTCAATCATATCATTTGTGAACATAGCATGAAAATATGGAATTGTTGATGCAAGGACAATTCGATGGGCACTAAAAGATTGTCCCTCCACCTGAAATGTTTTTAAGTAGAGATAAATCGAGATTATAATTCCAATACCGTACCTTCAAGACGACATCACACAAACGTCCCTGTCTTCTTATCTCCTCCATGCAGGGAAAAGCAGAAGGAAATAAATCGTTTTGTTGAAAAACCAAATTTTGATTATTCATGGAAATGATGTATCTTGGAATGTCTGGTCCCTCTTCACAATCCATCATTTTTTCCCCAGAAAAACGTTTTCAATGTATTGAAACTATATCCTGTTACTAAATAAAATATATTATTTAATTTGTATTGTTTTAATAAACAAACATATCATTGTCCACTGTGGCCTCTGGCCAACTGTCAGTTGACTCTCATCAACGCCAAATCTAATAAAACCACAGATTATATAAGATTTTTTTATCTGTGGAGAACTCTGTTGAGTTCACTGATGAACAAAAACCATTGATTTTCTATAATATTTTTGTCTTTTCCAACTAAAAGATGATCTAAAATGATATAATATAAAAATGTATATCGGTAAACATGTCGATATAAACTTGAAGACTCACGGCCGGATTGTTCAAAAGAATTGAAAAATTCCAGGCTTTTTAGCCATGAGATCATCATGAACCAATAATAATCATTTTACTTCTCTTTAAATCGACACGTCAGTAAAAAATCAGACCCCTTTACGGTAAATGAGTTCATTATCCCTTTCAAGATGAGTACCTCTATTGTACTACGAATCGTCTTTGTCCGAGGTTTATTATTTTCATTTATGTATCCGCTTTCTCGGAATCGGCTACCGTTTTTTTTTGGTTTTTTTGTATCATTCTCGTCACAAAATTTCAATATGTAATTATCGAAAAATTGTCTGAGCTGTGTTGTACAATTTATTGTGTTTCATTCAAATTGCAATTTTTTTGTGGAGGCATCAGTTTTGAATTGACTATATCTACAGGTGTCCCTAAATTGGAAGTACAAATGAAAATGACAGATTTGTCGGATCCTTTCAAGAAAAAAGTCCTATATATGTCCTTTGTTTTTGAGATACATCAGGTGTTAATGTTCAAGTTTTTCTCTCATAGCATCTCCCCTTCACAAAGATATTTAACTTGAATTGGCATAGATATTCCAATTTAAAGTTTTCATCATGTCATATGCTAATTTTGAATGCAAATTTACAGGGTGATATTTTTTCTGGAAGGGTGTCCGCTTCTTTCCTCCAGAATTATTTCTTTGTGAACCACGTACTCTCTAGTTGTTTAGAAAAATTTAAAAAGAAACTCTGATTCAGTACTATACTTTTAGCTTTGTTTTTGGGCCATTTTATTTTTAAAATTATCCAAGAAGAATTTTCATTAAGATAAGAACAATCGAATTGATAATAAAAAATAATTATTTCGAGTAATGGTTCAAACTTCGTTATCAAACCTCTTTTTCTCACATTATAGATATGAGTAAACAATGTTGTCAAAAAATGTATTTTCGATTACCCCCCCAAGAAAAAAAAGATCTACGCCCTTGTTTTTAGGTCGTAGACTCGATGCTAGATTTCCCGATATGTTTGGCGGTTCTCTCCTGAATCCTGATGCGGTATTTATACCCTCTCCACAGGAGGAGGCATATTTTTTTATTCGTAATAAGATTTGATTTTGGTTGTTTTCATCTGCTATAATTTTCGAACATACAATGAAACGGTGTAGGAATAGAATCTCAAAATTTGTTTTGTAAGCAGTAAAAGGATTGTTTTAACAGTCTGGCAACGATATTTTGCAAAATTTAGGGGCGGCATTTCAAATCAAAATCAAATCAACAAAACTCCATATGGTTCCGAATGAGAATGTAATTTAGTCAGAAACAACAGGAAGGAATACAGACAAATTTAAATTAAAAGCATTCTTTCTGTTTGATGAACTTTCTCGATTTTGTTTCCGGTTTTGGTGCGTTTAAGGAATAATTTTTATTTTAAATTCTCCAATCAGAATGTTGATTCCTCAGAGGAATGATTTTGACCCTATTTTCTTCATTCGACGATACATTTTCTTATAAAAACAATTTTCATGAACAAAGAATAATATGTAATAATGACTGCTTCTCTTAATTATTATCTTAGCCCGATCCTGACTATAACAATAATAATCCATTTCAAATAAATATCGCAATGATAACCTCAATAATTGGAATTTACAACTAGAGTAGAATACTAAAACTTTCCAAAAGTTTTGTTCTTTTGTAGTTCAATATGAATCGGCTAAATTTTTTCTTCAAGAATTCAACCAAACAGGTAATTGACGGAATTTATTGAATTCCTTTTATCCACTTTCATTTTGGATTCTGAGTACATAGGTATTTATTGTTTCCATGTTGGATACCTATATTTTCAAATAGTTACCTGTCCTGCAAGAAGTAATATTTATTTCGTAGATCATTTTCAAAAATTCCAGTTTCTCTACTTCAACAAATAAACCCCTTCTAGTAGAATTCAATGATGGTGTGAAGACTATCACTCTATCTCAACAGAAAACTCGGTGAGGAATATTTTTTTACTAACAAAATGATCGTTGAATGTTTTTTTTTAGAAATGCTCTTTCCATAAATATGATGAACAATCTCATTGATACTATAACAGAAGATAAGGACAATCCTGACTTGAGAGTTATCGTGATAGGATCTGAAGGAAAAGTTTTTTCAGCAGGTCACAATCTCAAAGAACTGGTAACATTTTTCTGGTCACATTGAAATGAAATGTTGAATGTCTCCTTTTTAGTCGAGTGAAAATGAAATTGATACTCATAAAAAAGTATTCAATTTGGCTTTCGAACTCATGAATGCTATCATAGATTCTCCAGTTCCAGTCATAGCTAAGGTTAATGGGGTAGCAGCTGCGGCAGGATGTCAACTTGTTGCTCAATGTGATATATCCATTTGTTCTAAAGAAAGTTCGTTTTTAACTCCTGGGTAAATCAAGATAATGAAGTTTCTTCTTCGAAGACATAGTTTTATTTGATTCTAGAGTGAATTTTGGAATCTTTTGTTCAACTCCCGGTGTAGCATTATCCAGAACATTACACAAAAGTACAGCATTGAAAATGCTTCTAACTGGAAGATCAATATCAGCTGAAGAAGCAAAAACTGCTGGCCTAATCACTGAAATTTGCAACGAGGATGACCTGAATAAGACGGTGGCTTCTTATTGTGAAGATATAAAAAATAAGAGTAGGGAAGTTATAGCACTGGGAAAAAGATTTTATTACAAACAGGTTCGAAAATTCTGTCTTTTCTTGTTTCTATGAGTAACATACTTCTTCATCAGCTCAATTTAGGTGTAAAAGAAGCGTATAAGACTGGAGGAGATATAATGGTGGAAAATTTACAACTGAAAGATGGCAAAGAGGGCGTGCACAGTTTTATTGAGAAAAGGAAAGCAAGATGGACTCATGGCACCAATTAAACATCCAAATGGGTAAAATTATTTTTTGATTAAAAATATTTTGGGATACGATTTCTTTAATTTTTTCATTACCCAACATTTTTCAAGAAATTTTCAAATCCCCACTCTCCTAAGCCTCTGTGAGACGTCTCAAAAGCTCAGAGCTTGTGAGAGTCAGGAGAAATGGTTATATTTCATGTAGGCTTCGTTACTATGTGCCATCGTCACTTCAGGTGCACTACTGTTAATATTTTACCCAACAGTGAATCGTTTGATGGTCCCCTGTAACCAAAAAATTTCTTTTCCCGTTTGAGGCTACAACTCCTGACCTTCGACTTTGAGTAAGTGGTCTTATCCACTGGACAACTGCCCGTAATAATCAGAATAATTATGTATACTGAAAAGTGTTTCATTTTTTTTTTACTTATACCATTATGAGAAGTGGAAGTGTAGCACTAAAAGTATGACGCCCATACTTTGCTTGAACATACAGGACAGTTGAGAATAGGCTATAATAAAGTCAAAACAAAGTCAAATATAGATTTTAAAACAATTTTATTGAAATAAAGAAAACAAATTGTTATTCAAATAAACAAAAATAAAATCAATTTCATTCTACACCCTACATATTTTAAATTCGAATATAAGAGTACCAACAGTCTATGCAAGAATATTGGGTATCAACTGAATCCACTTCTTTCTTATACACAATTTCTTTACCTGCAATTTCCTACATGTTCAAAATTTTCAACTGTGTTGAAGTTGTAGTCGGTACCGGTTCCAGCTCTGTACCACATCAATTTAAAATATAGATACACCTTCCTTAAGTATGGACAAGGAACTATACATTTATATAAATATACGACGTTCAAACACTTGACAATATTAACAGTGTGAATAAATGTTATCTTGAACTCAATTCTAAAAAAGTTCAAAATGAAGATTCTCCCCCTTCTTTTTCAAATACACAATGTAACGATATTCAATACACTAAATATGAACATTTGATAACAATAAAACGATGGCCATTATTTTAATCATAGTGAAATACTGATCTACTTGTAATCATATAGTGAAATGGAATGTTTTTGACTTGCTATTGATAAAGTAACAAACATGATATTACCCTATTCTGAAACCATTGCTCTAGATGTTCCAACCTAAAAAATAATAAAATTAAAAACTTCAGAAAAAAGGTGCAAATCACTGAAATTTTTTTCCTGACACTTTCTTTCAAGGATCTAATCATTCAGACACATTTTAAATTAATTAAATATACCTTATTGACTTCTTGAGCAATTCCTTCAGCGCAAGTTTCTGCTTCTCTTGCTTGCTCCAGATTATTTTCATTTATGGCTGTTGCCTCTTCTCTTTGTTCTACAACAGTATCCATCGGTGGTGTAAGGATGTAATGATTATTTATAGTTTCCTGCAGTATCTGGAATTCATTTAGAAAATCACAGTGGTTTTATGTAGTCTTTCAGTTGTTATTATTTGGTAAGAGATCGTAATTGGAACAAGTTTTTTTTTGAGCGTCCATTTGTCTCTATAATTTCGTCACAATGTCTGTAGTTTTAAAATTTTTAGCAAATTAATACGCCAATTTCGCCCTTGCAGACCGCTTATACCTTTGAATAGTTGTGGTCTCCAAGGGTGCATGAATAAACGAGCACCCAGAATCTCATAACTTCATGCCAATGTCGATATGAGAGGTTAAGATTACTGCAATATTGAACTCCCATTCAAAGTCAGATACTGAAGCTGATTAATAAAATGATTAAAAATTTAAACATCGATTATTTTCTGATTTTTTCAGAGAAATCAGAAAGTAATCAATGTTTAGGCAAATGGAGCAACTGGCCATTAGAATAGTTGTTTACAATAAAAGTGCTGAAGGCATTGATATTCTTCCACAAGTTCAAATGAATAAACCTTTTGTAAGAACATTATGCATTATTTACTTCACTGAATTTTTATTGAAACTAATGGAATATTGCCATAAATATTGTTTAGTGATTTTTGCTTTGAAAAATCGTGGTTGGCAGAACTGTTTTCTGTGTTACAAATTTAATAGATAATATCTAAATCCGTGACGGGGGAGTTCTGAGTACTAACATATAGCGTATAGTTCGTCTATCTCCTTGGTTACTTGGACATGGGCACTTTTATTCTTATGGAGGTCGGTAACCACTCCCACTCTTCTTGTCATTTTAATTTTCAGATAATTTTTATGAACATTTTCCATGGTAACCGACACTCCAGACTTTCATTTTAAGAGTCCGTTCACGCGGCGCAAATTCAGGCGTTTTCTTAACTAATTCGGTCGTGATTTTCTCAGGAACGGTAAACGCTATCGAGATGATTCAAAACAATATTGGAAGGTCTTAATCCCTTGTATGTTCGTTAGGTAATAATTTCACTTTAAGTTGCAAATTAATTGTTTTATTGAAGTAGAAAGTACGATTTTCAATACCAATTTTGAATGATTTATTGTCGCTTCAGTTGACCTAAATTCGAAAATCTAATACAAATTGGTCATAGCCTATTTCTTCTTCTTTGCAATGATACCAATTAGAAATATATTACATCATAGTTACTCAAAATTCTCTGAGACGTTGTAAATCTGTTTCGAGTGCCAGAATTGTGAACTAAAAATCGTTGCTCCTCCCTGAGGGGCGTGGCTTGTAGCTATCAGGACCGTCTCTTAGGAAATATATTCTTGAAAACCTGAATTATTTGTTACGGACAAAAAAAAATATTTGGTCGCTTAAACCTGCAAGTTCCTATTCCAGCATTGATTATCTTTAAAGCCATATGTCTGATTTTCATGTTACTTTCTCGAATGAAAAAATGTATTCCTCATGGAAGGTTTCGGATTGGATGCAATAGTCAATTAATTATTTCGGACCGAAGGTTCGTAAGTTTGAGAAAAAGTAGATATCTGTTATTGAAAAAATCGATTCGGATGTAATGATGGCTGGCAAATTACCTTGTTTTTAACATATTTCATATAATACAAAATTTGGGTAGTTCAGAACCTATCTAAGATTCGGTATTGTGCTACTGCTTGAGAATAATACTTTAAAAGTTAACAAGAAGTGATTTCGTGTAAATTTATTAGAGTTATTTCAAGATTTCATTGTCACATCAGATAAACATCAGTTGTAAATAAAGGTTATTCGGTACTCTTTTGTGTACCGTATTATTTCATTGCTGGACAATTTGACAGTTTCTAGGTAGGTTCAGCATTGCATAGGTACCTGAAAGAAGGCATTTAGGAGTAAAAATTTAAAATGGTCTATTTTTGTACCTATTCGTATATTTCTACTTACTCATTGATTTTATGTAGAAATGAAGAATATACCCGACATTGAAATAACCATTTTCAAACTGAAATTCCTAGAATGGTATTCTCAATTTCGGGTTGAGGTATTACTAGAAGTTTTCATATCTATTTGTCCTGTGCAGTTCTCCTTATAATTTTGTTTATGTGTATTGAATTGAACCTTTTATGCAGGGAAATATCTTTGGATACATTCCGAATTGTTTGTATTCAGCAATTTCTCTAAAAGAACATTCAAGTCACTCCGTTATTTTTGAATAAAATTGATCTAATATGCGTTTGGTGAAGGAAATAAAAATAGGTTTTCAGTCGAAATTAGTTTTCGTACGCATTATGTGTAGAATTTCGAAATGGTATGAATGTCCCTTGTTTTTCATTTTCACTGTATAAAGAAAAAAAGACAATTTTTTACAATGATTTCAAAATAGAAGAGTACACAATGAAGTATGTAACAACAACAGTGCATACACGCTATGAAAATTGAAATTCATCTTCGACAGCCATAGAAGCTGAAGGATTTAGTTCCAGTTTACCTATGTACAAATTTGAAATTGATACAGCAAAAAGATTGCCGATGGGGACAGTAGTTGTTACAAAAAAAAAATTCTTGATACTACTCTTGTTATAAGAAGCTCAATTTTTCTGTGTTCATCAACAGTTGAAACCATAGAAATATTGAGACTCTTAGATGGTACAAAACCTTATTATTTTATGGAAAAAAGTATTTGACCATTTTCCATTATTTATATTGATACGATACCATACGATGTTATATATTTTTGAAATCAGGAAAGATTGAGCTTTCAAAAAATAGCATAGAAATCTAGTGTTCCCATTTGAAAAAACATAACTTTGGGTCATAGCTTCATAATTAAAAACCCTTTTGAAAAGACGAGCAGGCCACTGGATTTTACGTAAAGAAGTGCCTCTATGTTGTTTTTATTTCAGAGCTCTATCATCAGTATTCGCGGAGATATCAATGGTTTCCGATATCGCCATTTTTCAAATTTTCACCTATAACTCGAAAACAAAAAAAGTTAGCCAAAAATGAATACCTACTACTCTTGTCAGTTTCCCAGAAAAAGAGAACTAGAATGGGGTATCAGATTTTGTCTTTATCCTCTGGTTCAAAAGTTGAAGTGCTAGAACATCGAAATTTGCCCACCTTGTATAGTTCAGAAAATAGAATGTCATTTACTGAGGTACTACTGTAACGAATTACGAGAACTCTCGAAAGCACGTAGTGTTCTAGGGCCGGTGAAGAATGTGATAAACTACAGTTCTCTGCAGGGTCAGATAATTATTGAGAAAATTGTGAAAAACCATACATAGATGAGGGAACATTCCAATAATATAGGGCTGAATTCTTGAGGGGTTTAATCAAAGCAGAAGAAGCTTATAATGAAATTTAGCTGAAAACACAGCTTCAAACTGATTCTGCTGATTGGCATCAGTAGAGGAGGAAATTGTTGACGGCTTCAATATATGTAAAATGCCTCCTATGACAAGTTGTTACTCAACAGTTGAAAGCATTTTACAAAAACATTTTTCTGCAAAAGCTATAGATTCGGGAAAAATAATGAAGATCGTGCGAAGCGTCTATTAGAGAACGAATTGTGCTCGAAGATCACAAACAGTGGAATTTTTATTAATAAAAAATGGCCTTTTCTAGGTGCCTCTTCAGATGGCGTTGTTGAAAAAAATAATCATTCAATTGAAATCAAATGCCTCTTTTCAGCAAGAAATAATATGATGAAGGACGCTATTGAAAGGAAACAAATCACATATTTGGAAAAAATGATGATTAGAAATATCGATTAAAACAAAGTCATAATTATTATTTTCAAGTTCAGGGACAATTAAATATAGCTGAAAGAGAAAAATGCCTTTGTCGTATGGACTTTGAAGGACTTTTTATTTATCGAAGTCAACATCGATGAAGAGTTTTTAGAAAAAAAATTCTATTAAAAATCCCCAATTCAAACTAGATCTTCAGGATAAGCAAAATTGAAGAAAAAAAAGGCAATTTGAAATATATCATTATGAACCAAGCTGATTTTTTTTATTATTATAACAAAGTACTATTCCTCAAAACTGTAGATATTTATGAAATGAGTTCATCAACATTCTCAATGAAATTTTGGATTAGATATTTCAAAATTCACGCCATTTAATTCATAAGGATTTTTACAATTCAAGAAATGAGGATAATGGTATATCAAAGCGTATTTGGATTCTCAATTCGATATCAAGTAATTATGGAAAGTAGAGAGACTTTCTCGAAACCTAAAAAAGAGTTCGTATTTCTCAACTCTTAGCTCTTATTATAAAGAAACCGTCTTTACAACCATAATCATAGGTGACCTTTTGACAATCATTTCATTTCATCAAAATGTCAAAAATGCGGCCGCAAATTCCGACACGCACTAGTAGAACACGAGAAAGAAACGAGATCATCCCAATGCGTTACAAATTCATTCTCTCTGGGCTGAGGGGCTAATACGTTCACGATATATTCACCACAATAGTCAACGCCCACCCGCTCTAGCCCCTGCACGTCGCGACCCCTCTGCTACCCAAGCAGTGTGGTGTAAACAGACTCTTAATTATAAAACAAATACCCTTCATGGCAATTAAGATTTTTTGTGTACAAATTACAAGAGGGTAACCATCAATAACCTCCAAACTTGTCAAGGCAAAAATTTGTTTACCAATGACAAGTGACAAGCAATGACAATACGCTCTATTAGTGTGACGTCACACACCGCCATTTTTGGTTCTCCTGTCAATGTTCGGAATCCAAACAAATAAATTGTCATTCAAATTAGTACGGTGTCGTTGAAGGAATTGGCTTCTTTTCATAAATAACGATTTCAGTATTAATTGATACACAGAAGGAAGGAGGTTAATACCAGTAAGTTTGAATCCTGTATCATTCCCCAGATTGTGTATAAAGCCGTGTTTATTAGCTGAACTTCAAGTTCGAACTTACTGGCATTAATCTCGTTCCTTCTGTCTATCAATTAATAGTAAAATCGTTCCTTAAATAATCTTATTTATCAAAATAAGCCAATTTTTTCAACGACAACGTACTAATTTGAATGACAATGTGTTTGTTTGGATTCCGAACACTGACAGGAGAACTAAAATGGCGGTGTGTGACGTCATCACTAATAGAGCGTATTGTGTATATACGAAGCAGGTTACCTGAAATACTCGAAACAGCTACTAACCGCTCTGAAATTCTTGACGATATGTACGAAAAATTATACAGATTATTTAGAAGTGGGAAACTTTTGTGTAATAACTCAGATGTTAGGTTTTAGGTATTTTGCAAAAGCATTAATTTTTTAGAGGCCCAACACAACCTGAGAATAGTTTGATCGGATTAAACAATGTTCACGCACACTATTCTCACTAAACTGTCGTGTTTGTAGTAACTTCAAAATGTATTTGGAAATTTGCAGAAAAGTTGAGAAAATAAATTTCTTACAGCAAGCTCTTGGTGCTAAATCTGAATAATTTATTCGGAATCCGATTCTAAGATAAGAGGGGATAACAGTTTGATTGCATATTTCATATTGCATGTATAAAAGGTTTGAAGAAAATTTTCCAAAAATTCAAGCTCATATTACACCAAAGCAGTTGAGATAACATGAAATCAAGAAAATGATTTTTTTGTTAAATTTATTATATGTTTTGTTATAGTATTTATTATTTTGTGTAATTATAGTCAGAAATAAATAAAAACAATAGTTATTCATTTTTTCTAGATTTACATTTAAATATTCTTGAAACTTTTTTGTATGACACTGGTCCTTTATCAATTCCTTCAATTAGGTTTTCAATTCACTTGCCTGCTATCAACGTCTATCTACCTTTAAGCCTATTCATAGGCAACATATAATGGAAACAGTCTAAATAATCAGCAAGTATGTATACTATCGTAAAATTTAAGTATTTACAGATAGTTGGCAGATAAAGCAGTTGAAAGAGAATAGGATAATTACTACCCCCACCTCCCTCCCAACTTTGTGGAAGACATATTTCAAATTGGAGAATGTGCTTAGTTGCATATATATCCGTTAGGAACCCAATCAAATGATCGTCTGATGGAAAACTCGTTACATTTTATAGCAAAAAATTTTTAAATTACCTCCATTGTAGCAGGGTATGGTGGTGGTTGATCCCCCATTACATCCTGGTATGAAGGTGGAGGAGTCTGTTTAGCCAAACGTCCGCACATTGCTTCTTGTCCACACAAAATGCTGCTGTAGTCAGGATCTGATATCTGACCATCTGTTGCATCAAAAGCTATGAAATGAATGGTGCTTCTGATATTTTGTTGTTTCAAGGATAAGAACTTGTAACAACGCCACACTATCGAGATGCAACATGCCTGTAAGAGAGAAAAAAATTGATGCAATATTGATCCTGACAAATTGGATCCTCACCTTCCACGCCATAGCAATCAAAAATGTAGACAAAACAACTATCGATAACATATTAGGACTCAAAGACAACAATAGCTTTTTGGACGGTAAGTTATGCCAATGCTCCTCCACCAAACGATGTATGGACCTCAGGTAACAAAAATAACCTGTGGCCGTTAAACTGAAAAGGGAAGTAATGAAATAATCATATTACAAAGTGATTTTTCAACTTACGCTGTGACAGCGAAATCGAAGAGTTGTAAGCAGAAGAATGGAAGCAGATGATGAGCCTTCCCCTTTATCGTTCCATAGAGCATGCATAATGTGATAGCCAGAGTACAAATAGTTACTAGGGCCCCTGAATCCATATCCGCTAATCATAGAAACACACCCAATTAGCCCAACTTTTGACTTTTAGAAAATTAAATATTTAGGAAAGATGCATTCTTTGAGTCAACTTACTTAAATAAAGACAAATAACTCACATGAATAGATCGTCCTGCCATCTTGGGTTGTTGGTAAATAGTAAGGATACTCATCAGCCTCAACTTTACTCAAAGGAGTGGGCAAAATATGACCTTGCTGAAAATCTTCACGATTGTATCTCTGTTCAATCAAGTTGTGATTTCTCATAAGCAGAGCCAGAACTACTAGGGCCAATAAGTGGAGAGACTTGAACAAAAAATTGAACAATAACAATAGGAAGTCAAATGAAATATTCAGTCTCAACAAAAATTTCAACTAACCAGATGCCATATTCCCAGAATTATTGTTGCTGTACGAACATGGATACACCCAAAACAACTCCACTCACTATTTCTACGGGACCCCAACTTTCCTAATCTCATGGCTAACATCTGAAATATGTAATCGGAATCAAGCAAACTAATATGGATAATATTAGATTGGAATGTTGGATTTCAGGGTCGTATATCACAAAACATATTGAAGCTATGATGATATCATGAAGTCTTATTTTCAGGATAACTTTTGGTAGTTTTGATAAATAATTCGTTACCTAGAAGTATTAATTATTTTTTCAAACTGCAATATCTACAATTCAGTTTAATCTGGCACTAATCCTATTATGATTTCTCAAAACAAAACTCCCAATTAGACGGCCCACAATCATAAATGTCAATAAGTCGTATTGACTGACATTCATGTCAAACGTAACGATAGAGGTACGATCAGTAATAAAAACCAGGCAAAACAGCGTTCAGATTTTTTCCAAATGTATCAAGACAAAAATGTTTTCCATTCGAGTGAAATGGCTAAATAAAGAATAATGCATCAAAGGAAAAATTGATATTTTTATACTTCAAATAGAAAATCGATTCGTAAAAATGTTCATTTAGAACTTTGATACAATAAATGATTATTGCATTAAACATTAATTGAAATTATCTGATTATTTCATCTTTCATGCATTGAATTTTACAAATTGAGTAAAAATTGAGTCTGATTTATCTAGGTGCAAAGTTTAAATTCCAACTCACTAGATGTGCGTAAATAAACAATTTTTAAAATTTCATTTTAATCTTGCTATTGAATTGGCGAATTCGTATTCGAGATCTCCCAAACTAATAAAATTAAGACTAATATTTCAAAATCTATTTGTAAATTCTCGCGCTCTTGTTATAGAAGCGAAAACGCCGACGGATATCGTAGCGTAATCGAATACGTAGATGGTCCGTGGTCCGATCATCTCACTGATGGTAGTTTCAATTTTCCTGGTTGATTGTATCACGAGAAAACAAAGCAACTGATAGCCATTTCCAAAGCACTTCAACCTTTTTTACTGATTCATTTTTTCTGCAACCATGGCGTACTGTAGGGGAGTTTTGCATCGCCAAGTAAGTGAAAATTATATTTACTTTTATTTCATTGAAATTAAAGCACTGCCGCTTAAGAAACAGTTATTTAGGGATTTATTCTTCAATGTAACATCGTGTTCTGGATAAGTCTTCCTCGTTAATAAATTATTCTAGGTTTTGTGTCTTTTTGATTCCAGGGAAGCAGAGTGGCTTCATCCTTTTTACAAGATATACAAACAAGATGTTTCAACGTTTCACCTTTATCCTCTGCCGCTGTGAAGACAGCTATGAGCAAATTCGATAAGGATCCTTTACCATATGAAAAACTAACAAATAATTTGGAAATCATCAAGAAAAGGCTGAATAGACCTTTAACTCTTTCAGAAAAAGTATTGTATTCTCACATAGATGATCCCCAAAATCAGGTAAATCCTCTAAAAATACTGAAAATTATTTTTTCTTATAAGTTTTTTTATAAAATAGAACTATGATTACATAATCAAAATAAGGTTAGGTAAAGGACATTCAATTAACCTTGGATTGTTTTCTTTGAATCTATTTTTTGAATAGAAAAAAATTCCTTATGAAATATCCAAATTTAAATATTGTTATTTGCCTTTTATAAGAATGTTTATTTTGAAAACTGTATAATGGAAGTTATTGCATTTTATCAGTTGATAAAATTAATGTTATGTCTGAATTTTGAGGATGTTATTTGTTATCTTAATCTGCATTGATTGTTATATTTGTGTATATTTTATCTTCATAAACAAGTCATATAAATAACCTCAATATTCACCATGAATTTTCTGCAGTAAGTCACAAAAAATTTTTGTTGTACCATGAATCTTAATTATTGGATATTTTCATATTCTTATAGGAAGTCGAAAGGGGTACCTCCTATCTTCGCCTTAGGCCCGATAGAGTTGCTATGCAAGATGCTACAGCACAAATGGCGATGTTGCAATTCATTTCTAGTGGACTTCCTAGAGTGGCTGTACCTAGTACAATCCACTGTGATCATTTGATTGAAGCACAAGTTGGAGGCGTAAAAGATCTTGCAAGGGCTAAAGATTTGAATATGGAAGTATATCAATTTTTGAGTTCAGCAGGAAACAAGTATGGTGTTGGTTTCTGGAAACCAGGATCAGGTACAGATTTTTCTTTAGTAATCATCTTCAATTCTAATTTCAATATTTACAATTTACAGTTTTGCAAGGAATTTGGTCAGTGAGTTATCCTGATGATATTTGTGATTCAATGTAAATTTAATTTAAATTTGATTTTTAATTGACAAAATTTCATGACATAAAATTGTATTGGAAAAATATTGATCAATGAAACACAAAACCCATCTTTGAAAAATTCATTGGAAGTTATTAAGTTTATGAACACTTTTAATTTAATAAGATGTTCAAATTACCTACCATTCTGAACAGTAATAGTGTCATGAAAATAGTGTCAGAAAATGCCCTTCACATTCCACTTCCAATGAGTTTTTTATTAAGAAAAGTATGCTAGACAGAATTTTTTTAGCTTATTCTTAGATAGAATCCCAAGAAATTCAAAATTTGTATCACTTGACCACTATTGTCATTTGAGACACTTCATTAGATTGCCATACCGCTCAAGGAATAAACGTACACACACGAATTTGCAATAAATACCCTCATTCATATCAAAATTGGCGTACCTCGCTTTTTTCCAGAAAAACTCATATTTATGAAAGTATTCTGTTGGCTTGGTGTATATGGGCCACCCGGTATAATAATGAGTATGAATTTAGAACAATATTGCATGTCAGACATGCCTTGAAAAAAAATAATGATGTAATACTTCAAACACATTGTAATCCATCACTTTTTGTAACAATTATCTCCATGAGGAAACAAAAAAAGGGTAAAAAAAAGAGTGTATGCTTAAAAAGTTGTGCTATGGTATACAACAGGTAAAAGTCCTTGGTCCAATTATGAACTTATTACCAAGCTCTTCTGAACATTTAATTCACAATAATTCCCAATATGTATGGTATCTATGTATAGTAAAGTAAGTACAGGATGCGCCAAATTGGACACTTTTTCTATTTCTATACTAGGTAAACGAAACTTATTGGCAAAAACCGCTATGAAATTTTTTTTTCAAATGGGACACTCAGAATATTTCTACACATTTCGATAAAGCTTGAAATTGCCCATCCAAAAATATAGCATGCTTGATATTTTTTTAAGTCATGTTCGAAGACCCAACAGGTGGCCGCCTAGGTCGCCTGATCTAACGTCTATGGACTTTCACCTTTGGGGAAGATTCCCCATAGACATTAAGTCAGTCGACCTAGCTGGCCACCTGTTGGGACTTTGAACATTACTTCAAAAAAATATGCTGTATTTCTGGATTGGTAATGGAATTGCACTTTTCGCATATGAAATTCTGGATTATATCGCTAATTCTTCCTAGATGGCAATGATAAATGTTAAAATGAGATTTGTTGTTCTCCTACCAAACTTTTTACTATAAACAGACTAAATGGCACTTACCAATTTAAATTTACCACTTAACGTACCAACTTAATAGAACAATTTTGACAGTCCCTTCAAAAATGGAGTATTTCAATGATCAATTCCTTATATTAAGTTGTTTGAATGTATTTATGAGGAAATTATTTCTATTCAAAAATCTTTCTTCCAATAATTGTGATAATTTCACCAAGACCTCAGAATTGATTGTGGGGAAATAAGTCATAATAAATGATCATTACTGATATTGTTACTTAAATTTCAGGTATTATCCATCAGATCATCCTGGAGAATTACGCTTTTCCTGGTCTGGTCATGATCGGTACAGACTCGCACACTCCCAACGGTGGAGGTCTTGGTGGCCTTTGCATTGGTGTAGGTGGCGCTGATGCTGTTGATGTCATGGCCAACATACCATGGGAATTGAAATGCCCTAAAGTTATTGGTGTTAAATTGACTGGTAAGTTTGGGTTTGAAACTACGATAAAAAGGACCTTCACACATTTCTTGACTTTTAGGAAAATTATCTGGTTGGACATCACCTAAAGATATTATTCTTAAAGTTGCTGACATTTTAACCGTAAAGGGAGGTACTGGTGCTATTGTAGAATATACAGGTCCAGGTTGCGAGTCAATTTCTTGTACGGGAATGGCAACTATTTGTAATATGGGTGCTGAGATTGGAGCCACAACATCAATATTCCCTTATAATAAGAGAATGAGGGATTACTTGAAAGCTACTAAGAGGGAAGGAATTGCCAATGAAGCTGACAAGTTTGGAAAGGTAACAGAAATAATCAATAATTTCCTACTCAAGATCAATATCTTTTATGTATTTGTCATCTTCTGCTCACATTTTGTATGTTTGGACATAAAGTGGAATTGAACATTCTGTGTTGAACCAATTGAAACTATTTTCTATTCAGATCATTGTGTAGAGCTGTTCAATCTTATTAGCATGTCCCATATGGTCACTTGTGTTTCATCAAGAATCTCTATTACTCACAACAACCTTTCTTTAATATTCGTCTTTGGACGCCAGAAGTGAAATTAAATAATTTCAATACGTTCTTGAAGCGTGTATCCTTTCATTTTTATTAATGGCGTAGTAGTTACTTGTCAAATGATGATAGCTCTAAAAGTGACAGCTACCCAGATAGCAGGCTATTCAAAATGAAACTTCTTATTGGATAACGCATTATGATAAGTAGCCATTATAATCCCTCTATAGGGATTTCCAAAGTTGTTATGACGAAATGTCTACTTTTCCTCAGGTTCCACTTTGGTGCTCCAAATCTGAGTATTGTTCAAAAATTTTGACAGTGTTTGTAAATTGTTGGAACATGTGTAAGATTATTTTGAAAAACTAATGGGGAGAACTGATGTCAACATTGAGATGCATAGAAAACCTGGTGTGTCTACTTATACCTTAAAACTTTCAGACAAAACAGGAGATTTTTCAGATTTATACCTACTTGATTTCGAGGGATCGCGGGCTTTTCAGATGGCGCATACATCGTTTACATTTGACATTTCTCTCAATTCTCGACTCTCGTGAACCAAGGGGGTAGATCTTTTTTTTTCTTGGGGGGGGGATAATCGAAAAAAAAATTTTTGACGACAACTTTTACTCATATATGTAATGTTAAAAAAAGAAGTTGGATAACGAAGTTTGAACCAAATTACTCAAAATAATTTTTTTTATTACTAATTCGGTTGTTCTTACTTTATCCTGGGTGTTCTCAAATTAGAGTTACGAAGGAAAATGAGAAATTACTTGGATAATTTTGAGAAAAAAAAATTCATGAATATGAGCACACAAACGCTTTGCTTTCAATATACAGGTTGTTTCTAGTGTGTCATAATTTTTGTGATGCTTGTATCAGTTTATCAAATATTCATTAATCTTCGCAACAGATTGGGTAAATAAATACCAAAACTTATAATGAACGCATTCATGAGAGCTTACTAGCTGGATCTTTATAATAATTTGGATTTTCCTGAGGATTACTAGAGATTTTTTCTCGAAATCGATAGCAAATACGACAAAACTATAACAAACCAAAAAGTGTAGTACTGGACCAGAGTTTTTTTTCTAAATTTTTCTAAACTAACAGTCATTCACCAAAATCTAGTTTTGGAGGAAGGAAACAGGCATCCTTCCAGAAAAAATATCACCCTGTAGATTTGCATTCAAAATTAGCATATCGCATGGTGTAACCTTTAAACTGGAATATCTATGGCCAATTTAAATTAAATATCTTGTGAAGGGAAGGTTATACGAGAAAAAAACGTAAACTTTAACACATGTATCTCAAAACAAAATGTTTGGGGACTCATATTATAGGACTTTTTTTCTTAAAATGATCCGGAAATCTGTCATTTTCATTTGTATCTCTAATTTAGGAACACCGTGTAATTACCCCCAGTATCCCTCCATTTCTACGCTCTTGTCGTGAACTTTGAGTGTAGAACAAGAATATTTTATATTCTATGGTCTGTTATTATATTCCATTCATTTGATTAAAAATTCGATATGAACTGAATTGTAATTTATTGTGAATTTTTGCAGTGTCTAAAATCAGTATTTCCTTTTTAAACGGCACCTGGCAGATAGCGGAAATTCGAAAATTTTTGAAGAGCGACCCCTTACAGACTCAAAAAGTCTGAAACAAAATCGAATCAGTAAACACACCAAGTATTCTATGCATCTTAGTCAACATATATTTTGACATTGACTACCTCGGTAGTACAGTGGACTGAGAAGTTGGCTGTGGTGCCGAAGGTACCGGGTTCGAATCCTGGCTAGGTCATGGATGTTGTGTATGTCTGGTGGAGGTTTATGAGTTTGATATAGTAAATATGAAATGTTCGCTGTGTAGATGGCCTTAGTAGCCAAGCACATATAAAGGAAAAAAAAAAATATTTTGACATTGATTGGCACGTTACATAACCTCTGAAAAATTACCTACCTATTGTAAAGTCTAATGCATCTTGGTCCAATGCCTTACCTCCTCTATAGATGTCAATTATGCCAACTTAGAACAAAATTAATTTCAAGAATCCTTTTGAGTGAATTTTTTTCATATCGCCAGTACATTCTCGAAAGAATATTTCACCTCAACTTAAACTTCATCAATACCAATTTTCTAGGTACTTCTTAACCCAGATGACGGTTGCAAATACGATCATGTTATCGAAATTAATCTTGATACCTTAGAACCACATGTTAACGGTCCCTTCACACCTGATTTGGCTAGCCCAATCAGTAAACTAGGAGAAAACGCCAAAAAGAATGGATGGCCAGTTGAAATTAAGAACGGCCTGATAGGATCCTGTACAAACAGTTCATACGAAGATATGGGCAGGTGTGCCTCTATTGTTAAAGAAGCCATGAGCCACGGAGTCAAATCTAAAATTCCATTTTACGTGACCCCTGGATCGGAACAGATCAGGGCCACCATTGAAAGAGATGGCATCGCTGAGACTTTGAGGGCTTTTGGAGGCACTGTATGTAGAGAAAAATATGTAATGTTTAAATTATTCGTTGAAATCTGACCTTACTGTATAGGTTCTCGCCAATGCATGTGGTCCATGTATCGGCCAGTGGGATAGGAAAGACGTGAAGAAGGGAGAAAAGAATACTATTGTGACTTCGTACAACAGAAATTTCACCGGAAGAAATGACGCCAACCCTGCCACCCATTGTTTCGTTACATCCCCCGAAATGGTTACAGCCCTCAGCATCTCTGGAAGGTTGGACTTCAATCCGCTCAAAGATGAAATTAAAGGTAGATTTTTTGTGCTCGTCTCGATTTCAAATTGTTTATTTATTTGTTTTTCAAGGAACTGACGGTAAATCCTTCAAATTGAGCAGTCCGTTCGCAGATGAACTTCCAACCAGAGGTTTCGACCCAGGTCAAGATACTTACGAAGCACCCCAAGCCGATGGAAGCTCGGTTAAAGTTAACGTAGATGTAAAATCTCAACGTTTGCAACTTTTGGAACCTTTCGATAAGTGGGATGGTAAAGATTTGGAAGATATGGTTGTTTTGATTAAGGTTAAAGGAAAATGCACGACTGATCATATTTCGGCTGCTGGACCTTGGTTGAAATACAGAGGACATTTAGACAATATCTCCAACAACATGTTTATAGGGTGAGTATTGAATCTTATAAAATCGTGCAATAAGAATTTTTAATTATGCGCTTGAGAGTTTATTTTGGACAAATTGAGGGTGGTTGGCCTAGTAGTTAACAAGAAATTGCTAACGAATCGAAAAGCGACTGTTATAGGTATATCGGACAGGCAGACATCTAGGTTGAGAATTAACCACAGGAAATCCTGCTATCATCGAGGATGAGTATAGCTCCTTGTGGTTAACTCTTAACCTAGATGTTCGATGTACTTATCCTTGTAACTTCAATTATCTAAAAACGGCAGAAATTTTATTTCTTTCTTTGGAATTTAGAAAAAAAATAAGAATGAAGTCATCATTCTAATTCTGATCAATTTTTTTCCATCAAAACAGAAGATAAAAGACTAGTTAATAGTAGGCTGTACAATTTTTTTAGATATTTTTGTAACATTGAATTTCTCCAATGGTATCTGAGTATCAGAGATCACCAATTTTCTCTTCTTCTATGAATTTGCATACCTTTAATACGCTCTATTAGTGTGACGTCACACACCGCCATTTTTGGTTCTCCTGTCAGTGTTTGGAATCCCAACAATTAAATTGTCATTCAAATTAGGACGGTGTCGTTGAAGAAATTGGCTTATTTTCATAAATAAGAGTATTTGAGGAACGATTTCAATATTAATTGATAGACAGAAGGATTGAGGTTAATACCATTAAGTTTGAATCCTGTATCATTCCCCAGATTTTGTAAAAAGCTGTGTATGTTAGTTGAACTTCAAGTTCGAACTTACTGGCATTAATCTCGTGCCTTCTGTCTATCAATTAATAGTAGAATCGTTCCTTAAATAATCTTATTTATCAAAATAAGCCAATTTCTTCAAGGACAACGTACTAATTTGAATGACAATTTGTTTGTTTGGATTCCGAACACTGACAGGAGAACCAAAAATGGCGGTGTGTGACGTCATCACTAATAGAGCGTATTGCTCTTAAAAACGTTTTATCAGAAAATTTTGAATGTTTTAAACAACCCTCAGGAATAGCATGCCCCATTTTTAAAATGTGTTCTGATACTATGGGTATGGTCCGTATTTCGCAGAGAATTTCAGAGCGGTTTCCAGTAGTTTTCTATATTACAGGTAACCTGCAATACGGATCGCTTGACACTTGTCATTGGTCAATAAAATTTTTCTTTGACAGAATTTTGGGGGTTATAAATGGTTAATCTCTTTTAATTTGTAAATCACTAAAAGTTCTTAATGACTCTGAAGGGTAGTTGTTTGATAACTAAAATAATAAAGTATTTGAGTGTTAGATATCATGGAAAAAGTCCATAAACAATAATCTGAAAATTAAAATGACAACTGCCAAGACGAGGGGGCGTGGTTACCTAACCTAACCAAAATGAAAGTACGGTTGCTCTGGTGACAGATACTGAAGAAATAGTCACCGCTTTTTGAGGAATTCGATATATGTATAAGGACCACCAACTTACTAACCATAGTAACCAAGGTGATATACGGACCTTACCCTTTATTGGCATAGTTGTTACCTCCATATTGATATTGCCGTAACTCTCAACAACTGGCTTGTAATTATATATATTTTGTGCGATCACCTCATGAATATTGTTTTATTTAGGGCAACAAACGCAGAAAATGGAGAGATGAATAATATTAAGAACCAGTTATCAGGCGAATGGGGAACTGTACCAGACGTAGCTCGTTTCTATAAATCCAAAGGAGTTAAATGGGTGGCAGTTGGAGATGAAAATTACGGTGAAGGAAGTTCCAGGGAACACGCTGCCTTAGAACCAAGGCACTTGGGTGGAAGAGCTATCATTACCAAATCCTTTGCTCGTATCCACGAAACTAACTTGAAGAAACAAGGTCTTCTGCCATTAACCTTCGCTAATCCTAGCGACTATGACAAGATACAGCCAACGTAAGTAAAACAAAATGTAAATCCTATTGTACCTGGGTCAAAGTATAAGAAAAATGGTGGTGTTAATCATTTCTGAATCCACCAGATTTACAACTCCAATCAGTTGATTAAAGTTATAGTGGAACCCATCATTAAAATGATTAACTTTTAATATGAAATTGAAAGTGCATTTAAAAACATGTCGATAGCTGTTATATTCAGGAAAAAAGTTACTAACTAAAATTCAAAATACAATGTAAGAAGGTATACTAGACTAGCTCCACTATTGGATCTCTTATAATCTTCTATACATCCTATTTCATTTGAATATTTCAGAAGTTTGAACTCTCAGAAACAACTTGTACCTTTTTTGAAATTTTTAAAATTCAGTCTGCCAATGAAGATTTCTTGCTATGATTATTCCTTTTGTGACTCATTTTTTCCTTTTGGTTGTGAGAATCGTACGCGAAATTTGATTTATATAAAGGGAGGTCCATTCTAAAAGATCCACTGAAATTACTCTTTTGTAAGAGCCTGGATGTAAACATTTTTCAAAAGAAAGTTTCTTAGTCTAGTGGGGAGCATCAAATGCAGAAATTCAACGTTATCTTGAAATTTGATTTCAAGGTCATTTCATGGTCAAGTAGTTTCTTTTGAAGCATCAAATGCAGTAATTCAACTTTATCTTGGAATTTGATTTCAAGGTCATTTCAGGGTCAAGTAGATTCTTTTAAAAGGAAATATACATTTTTCTTTGAAGAATATTGATTCATAAAAAAACTCGGAATATTTTGTCTCATTCGTTTTTGCAATAAAGTGAATCATTGTGGGATATAAAGTGTTTTATGCTTAGATGGTTTTTATGAAAATCTTCTACACACTAACTTGTGAGAATATTTGAAGAAGTGAGTATTCATGAAGGGACTAATAACAAACCAAAGTAGTTTTTTTTTCACCTAATTTAATGTTCATACGTTTCCTTCAGACAATTGATAAGGAGAAATGAATGAATAACAAAAAATAATAATAATAAACGCAATTTATTGACCCAAGGGCCAAATGGCCATCGACAGTATTAGTCCTACAGCCAGGTAAATTTACAATAACTGAAATATAAGATTAAACAAGGTTTGTAGATAAATAGTTTGGAGATTTAACATTTGGACGAAAAGCAAAAAAAAAAAAAAACATTATATTATAGTGGTGAATCAACTAGATTTTGAAGTAGTGATCATTGATTGGCATCTTCAGTGGGCAGGACTGTCTCTGAACTCCTCAAGATGTTCTCTGATGGTTTTTATAAAAAATAATACTAAAAAAAACTCTGCAATTACGTACAATCTAAAATTCACAATTATGTACCAATGGATCTGTTTGCAGTGGTAAAAATTTCAAAATTCGGCATGTAGTGAGATTTTATTATCAAGGTGTCAATTCATATGAACGGTTGGAAAAATCACAGAAAAAAAACTAGATTTTATTTCTGAATATGGTGATACGGAATACAAAACCAAATGATTCTATGAGAAATAACTATGAAGTACTGTACCCATTACCATCTTGAGCATGAAACACCCAATATCTCCAGAGAAATACATTTTATTTTAAAAAAAAGGAGGAGACAAATTCTTTTTAGTTTTCCATTCTGCAAATGTATATTCTACTTGGTTCTGTAATGACCTTGTAATTAAACTCCAAGGTCACATTATTCAATGTGGATATTCGTCCATCTAAAGACTATGAGACAATCATTTGAAATATTTTTGATCCAATCTTTTCCCAAGGAGTTATTTCAGTGGATCTTTTAAAATAGGTCGCCCAGTATATTTAATCACTATCTAAACAATCAAAGTAAAGGAATACATGAATCAAAGAAAAAAATCTACATTGGCAGGCTACAATTTGAAACTGGGGCTGAAGGTTTGTTAAAACTTTTAAAATATACTAATAAAAGGTTTTTGGGTACAACGGAAAGTATATAAATGTTGGGAAGAAAAGCTGCTCAATTTGGATTAATTCACTACGCTAATCGAAGGAGGATGAATAAGACATCAAGTAGTGGAGTAGTTTAATATGCTTTTTTACTGTTTCTTTAGATGCTAACCGTATTGTTGAAATGTTGCTAAACATATGTAAACTTCAGATGGTTTAGAGTGTAGTTACTTCAACTTAAAAAAAAATCAATTAACTTTTACCAAATTTCAACATTTTGTAATTGAAGCATGTTTCATTAAATATTATCACGTTCAAATAAGGTTCATTTGAGCTGAATAAAAGGTTTCTTTCAAAACAACTAGACGTAGATTGAATTAATCGAATGCAATACTTTCTTTTTTCAGGGATAAAATCACCTTGAAAAATCTCTCCAGTTTAGCTCCAGGCAAACAAGTAGAATGTGAAGTGAAACACAAGGATGGATCAGTAGATAAAATAATGTTAAACCATAGTATGAACGATCTGCAAATTGGCTGGTTCAAGGCGGGAAGTGCATTAAATAGAATGAAGGAACTTGCAGCTTGAAGTTTTTAACATAGGTTTTGACGATAATTATTACATGGACATACCAAATAGAAGTAATCTATTAGTTGCTGATGTGTCATTTATACACTGAATTTTTAAACATGTATGATATATTAAGTTATCATTTTTGTGATAATACCCCAAAAGAAATAAAAGAATAAAACAAAAATTTTTAATTGTCTCTCTATTTCAATATCATTACAGTACTAAAAACAGTGGTGTAATGAACTCATTACAGCATTGCTTTCAGTTAAATTTTTCGTTTTGTGTTTATCTAACCTGGCTTCCGATCCTATCAAATTTCAAGACACTTCAATTGTCAATATAATATAATTTGGATGTAGTGAAATGATAAGCAACATTATTCGCAATTTCTCTCAATCCTGGTGGTGTTTGATCGATTTCTTCAGACATAATTCACTAATTAAATGCGTAATTATAAATTATTTCAAAATTCGAAACGTACGATTCAAATCATATTACATAGTCTGTCAATTCTCGTAATAGTCACACCAACTGCCAAGATACAATACAAAAGTCACTAGGATGTATAATCTGAATTTTTTATTGAAATTCAACACTATTTCACAAAACTTGACTGAAATAAAGAAAATATTGTCTAATACTCGTTGAAGAAGGCAATTCCAACACTAATGCGTTCGAAAACTCGCTCGTTTTCGCATTCGTGTTGGAATAGGAGCCCTTTCTACTACTTGTTTTAGAAAATACTATGATCGTTGAAGTACCTTCCCCACATTTAGTTAGAGAAATGGTTTTCCATGTATCTGGCTGAATTTTTGATATGTTGTAGTTCTTGATGAGCTGGTGAAAAAGGACTATATTCTGTTGAATTCTTCCAATTTTTGAAATATTAACTTTAAATGTTGTGTTTTTTTTTTCAAGGGATGAATTTCATAAGAAAAATTGCAAAATAAAACAAAAATAATTTATTTATGTTTGTCTTTCCATCATTGACTCAGTGATGAAAATTGTTGCGAAAAATTTTTTACAATTTATTTAGTACTTAAAATAAGATCAGAATTGGTTGGATTCATATGACCAATTTACATAACTAGATATAATAATATCACTCATGAATTAACCTTTCTGTCGTAATTACACAATCAAATAACAAGATTAAGCGTAAACACTGGAAGTTCTAGTTTCCACTTATGCCAAAAAAACTGAAATTTGTGTAGTAAATCGGTTTATTGAATGATATTTTTCAAATTTGGATCAACACCTCAATCTCATTGATTTTATTACATATTTTTCCTCAGTATAAAAAACAAAGAAACCATTTTCTAATATTATTTCAATCTCTAATGAATGTGCTATTAAGGATGAAATCAGATGAGATTACATTTAAAGAATATTTTCAAAGATTTATAAAATATGTCACATTGAGAACACTATTTGATATCATATAATTTTTCAGTTTTTTGAGCTACACCTATATGAAAAATATCTTTAATATTCCCAAAATGAAAGATTTGATAAAAATGAGAATCTTCTACTTATTTTTCAATTGTTCAGATTAATTTTCCCAATCTTCAAACAATAATTTCATAAATATATAAGTTTTTCACTCAACAAATTATTTACACTCCTTTCCTCCATTTTTCTGCAGTAACAAATTCCGTCATGGGCTTACCGCTGATACCACAAGTACCAATTCCAACCCTACCGTTAACTGATTCTGGGGAAGCAAATATGCTTTTTCCTTTGAGACCAGAAATTTTTTTATTCTTACCAGCTTTAGAAGTGAATGCCAACCATTTTTGCTTTTCACTTTCACGTTCTTCCTCCAGTTCCTTGAATCTTTGTTGTTTCTTCATCTTCTTTTTCTTCAAGTACTCCTTATTATTCATTTTGGCCCTCTTCAGTTTTTCAGATTCACTTAACACTCGTTTTTGCCCTGTGAATTCTTTAAGTTCAGCTAAGGTTGTGACTCCACGATTTTTAAACGCTTCAAAAGTTACATTTACCTGTCCATCCGGATTAATCGCATCGATTCTACCTTCATAATACTGTCCATTATCGCTCCATTTGGCCATGCATATATCACCTATTCTCCAAATTTTCTTTGCCTTATTTCTTGCAACAAATTCCTCAACTGCCATCAAAGACTTAGTAATTTCATCATCTTCAGCTACTCCTACAGGCTGCGTATATTCTGGTTGATTAGCAGCTTCTTCAGCTTTATTTTTGAGATCCAAGGTGAGTTCTATAACTTCTTCCAGATCAACTTTTAGTTTCTGCAACTCCTTATTATCAGGATCAGTCAATAAAGCAGCTTCTACTTGTTGCAATTGTAACTTGTAATTTTGCAATTCGTCCCCCATGATGGTTTAAAAAATGGAACATGCAAGAGATAATTAAACAAAATAATGTTTCTCTATTGTATTACACACAATAACTTATTATTTTTATAAACTATAGCTTTCTGTTGAAAACGTTGACTGATGTTGACATCTTTATCAATACACCACAGAGTACCATTACCGTAAAGTAAAGAAACTTATTCTTCTTCTTTTCTTTCCCAACCAACACTGTTTCCAATGTGCCAGGCTAACCATAGAATATAAAATACCTCAAAAAGGTTTATCATAAAGAGACATCTGTGATTATGACATAGAAAATGAACTTCACCTCATTTGTTCTTTCTTTTCTTTCGTTTAACCATCAAACCACTAAAAAAATATATTCAGGCACTTATTTCATATAAAAATTGCTGGCTGTTGAAAATATACAATAAGTACTATTAACGCATTTATATGTAATTGTTGAAAGTCAACTATATTCTTGAATTAGATAATAATAGTTGAAGATAAAATATCCTAATAGTCAATGTAACCCGTTATTAATTTGAATTTATGCATAATCAAATGGATCTGCAGTATGACTGTAGGTAATTATAAGGTACTTCAACATATACATTGTTCATTTTGAGGAGAATCTTCAATTGTATTCTCTAGGACAATGTCTCGAAAGTGTTGCAAATCTTTCTCGCTAGGTATATCTGGCAAAGTTTCAGCAATTCGTCTAAACAAGTATCGGACGTTGTAACCATTTTTCGCACTTGTCTCCATAAAAAGCACTCCTAAACGATGAGCTTCTAGTTTTCCATCATCATGTGTGACTTGTCGTAAATCGTGTAAATCAACTTTATTCCCCACAAGGACAATGATAACATTATCACCTCTCTCCATTTGCACATCTTTTATCCATTTGGTGGTTTGTTCGAAGGATATTTGGTTGGTAACATCGTAAACAATGACAGCTACGTTCGAATCCCTGAAATTCGACCTCTAAAAAATGTAAAAAAATATTACCGACTATTTACCGAATATATGAGGGTATTAAAGAACGAAATCTTTCTTGTCCTGCAGTATCCCACAACTGTAATCTGACGGTTTTATCTTGAACATAAACAGTTTTTGACAAGAAATCGATTCCAACCGTGGCTTGGTAACTGTTATCGAAACTATCGTACATAAATCTGGTAATAAGAGAAGTTTTTCCAACACTTTGTTCTCCGAGCAGAACCAATTTATACTTCTGCACAGTTTTCGAATGTTTATTTTGGAGGAGGCATGACGATGATGTATTATTCATACTTCCAAATGTCAGATTGAAAATTTAACTAGAAGAATTACAGATTTCTAACCCATAAATCCAAATAACTGTTTTCTATATACATTTTATGTACTAGAAAAATACTAACACTAATGCTAAGATGACAATAAATCTTGAGTTAAAACGTCGACTAGGTAAAAACTCAATTGACAAGAGTGTCGGTTACAAGACCTTTCCTAGAAAAAACATAACGAATCCTATTTCTCTACGTTTTAAGGAACTCTCCTGAGTTATCCATAAAGCAGAGAAAATCGTTTTATTAGTATTTTGAGTCTATGGGCTTAATTGAAACTTCTTTTATGGTTCAATAAATTTAACCTCAAAGAAAACCTATATCAGTATAGAAATATTTGAAAACTGTTCCAGCGGTAGTACTGCAGGGAATTTAGCAAAGAATAGTAGTCTGTGAATTTAGCGTCTTTGCCGGTCTTGTGAATTGAAACCACGTGGGCTTTCTTCCATTCCTTAGGTCATGTTGCCGTTTTCACTTCGCTTGACATTAAAGTGTTCTGGATTTTCTGAACAGTTGCAAAATCAAAAGCTTCCGTCGCTTCCTTTTTCAAGTCTGTCCTCACTTTGTGGTTGACGTTCTCGATATGGTCCGCATATAAATATATGCGTTAAATGTCAAGTATTGTAGATATCATATACATAATATATAAGAAATACTGTAAATTTAACTGTGCAAAACCCACGCGCAACTTTAGTTTTAGTGGGATTTCAATGTTTATTTACATCTCAACTATTCTTTTGTTATCTATGTAAAACATTTTTTTGGTGAATAAACTTATTATTATTATTGTTATAATTGGGGCTACATTGGCGGTCAAGTTTATCTGCGTAAGTTTTAGCCTTTTTTTCTGGACTGAATACCATTCCTTGTAGACCGTGAATCGGTGGAGTTATGGTTTCCTATCTGATCGCAGTGCTTTGGCTGTTCCCCAAACAATGTTATCTTCGTTGGAAAGGGAGATTAGTTTCTCTTCCCAGAAATCTTTACCGACCTTTTTGAAAACCTCATTTTGGCTCTATAGCGTTGAGTTGTTCAAACACTCGACGTTCTTTAGGGCTGAGCGTGTTCTAAGCTCCACGCCTCGCTCTGTGCTTCTCCCTGATAAGCTCCTTGGGACATCAATCGATTTTTTCTTTATAGGGAAAGAAGAAACTCGCGTTGAAGCGTTCAATGACGTTTTGATCTTCTTCGTTAACGAGTCGACAGCTGAGATTAGTACTTTGAGGTCAGATATAAACTTAATCGCACCCATATTTGGCATCATTTGTTTCTTGAAAACCTGCAAATGGGGCCATGAATTTTTTTTCGGTGGACCCTCTTCGAATTCGTCCCCTAGATAAACCAAATGAGGATTGTGATTGTAATTAAGCTAAGATGGGGCTGTAATCCGATGGACTAGTGGAATATTCTTCAACATTGCAATGTCCAATACATCTGGACTGGATGTCCTATCGGCCCGTAGGGAGTTGGCTCACAAAAATTTCTTGGCTGTTGTCCGCAAGATTGTTCAGGAATCTGCCACTTGGGTTGATGATTCTGCTATGCCATACTGTATTCTCAGCATTCAGATCTCCGGCTATCATGGTGTGCTCTGGTACCCATAGTACCAGTAAATCAAAATCTAGATCATACACCATTACGAAATGAAAAACGGAGCTGAATAAGTGTCTGAAAGTTAGCCGAAGCGTTCGAGATAATGGCTGTTTATGTATGCGCCCAGGAATGTTTCAAAATGAACCTCGAGGGGGCGCATATCTACACCACCACGGACAGCCAAAACCACGCTGAGATCCCTGGAATCGTGTTGTCAGGGGTCTTTGCTGACTTGGGAGTGCCGTAACACCATAAAGCAACTGGCCAGAGGAAATAAGGTGACTCTACTATGGGTATCAGGCCACTGTGGAGTTGAAGGAAATGAAAGAGCGGATGAACTTGCAAAAAGTGCATCAAGGTTAAGACCTGCTGGACCTGAGCCTTTCTGTGGGATAGGAAAAAAACAATATAAAGCTGCGGTCCAGCTATGGGAGTTGAACAGTAGGACAATCCACTGGACTAACACTCCTAGACTTGTTCAGACAAAGAAATTCGTGAAGATTTCACCAACTACGCCAAAAAGCTCCTGAAGCTGTCGCGAGCCGAGCTTTGGGTGATGGTGGGACTGCTGACGGGGCACTGTCGGTACAAACATCATTTGTACCGTATGGGAAAGTTAGCAGACGAGATTTGCAGGCTCTGTGGATCGGAAGCAGAAACAGCCGAACACTTGATATGCAAGTGTCCGGAGCTGGCTGGCCTAAGAACCATTCACATGGGTAAGCCGGTCCTGGATACCAGAAGAGGCACAGATTACGGATATCCGTAATCTGTGAGAAGAGGTAACGGTCAAGGCCCCTAAGGAGGTTGTCAATTTTATTAACGTCGTTGACGGCCTCCCTGGGTTTCTATTAATGAGTAGGGTAGTGAACAAAAGATCTGCGTGGTAGCAGTTCCCGGAAGGCTTACCGAACCAAAACGACCCCAGTTCGAATAATAATAGCCGAAGCGTTCTCAAGCCAATACTTACTGGTATTAACCTCATTCCTTCTGTCTATCAATTAATACTGAAATCGTTCCTCAAATACTCTTATTTATAAAAAAAGCCTATTTTTTCAACGACACCGTACTAATTTGAATGACAATTTATTTGTTTGGATTCCGAACACTGACAGGAGAACCAAAAATGGCGGTGTGTGACGTCACACTAATAAAGCGTGTTTGATGGGGTTACAGTTTGCTGATCGCCTTTCCATATTTCATCTGTGGTTTTTAAAAAAAAATAAAATTATTACGCTCCGCTTGTCAAAACATTCCCTGCAATAAAAATTTCCAAACCGCCTTTACTATAAACCCCCTGTATAATAAATAACACATAGCAGTCCAATCAATATAATATAAAGAAAATTCCATCATTATGTATTTCACAAAGATGAAAAACAACACTACCTTCGCTTTCGAATTATTTAGAAGTCGATGTTTACACATTCAATAACCAGTTATTGTTGAATGCCAAATATTTTCAGGAGAACTCATAAGTTTGTAATCCCAATTATTTTTTAAGCAATACTGAAACCTTACATGCCATACCGCCCTTTGTATCTTGTGGTGTGATAGGTAATCATTGTTTGATCGTATGTAAGTGTCACGTGGAAGTTGGATTTTTTAAATTTTTATGTATATGTATTTGTTTTGCTGTTTTATTTTATTCAAAAATCTTGGAAAAACTTGATGTAATATTATAGACACCTATATATATTAAAACATTTCATAATATTCTTCATTCTCTAGAATTTGTTTTTTTTACACGCGATTGCAAAATTAATTTTCATCATCAGAAGAAGAAAGTAATTTGAATCTGTATTATCATCGGAGCAGGTGATGTTTTTTTTTGGGGGTGTGGTTATGAGGGCTGTCATGGCCCCAATGGCGGATCCAGGATTTCTTCAAAGGGGGCGCATTGTACCGAATCCACATGAAAGTTGTGCTGAAGAAATTGTTCAAAATATTGAAGAGTATTTTATTTGGGTATTAGTGTTTTTGGTAGTTGTTGTGCCTAGGTATCAGTGGCGACGCTAGGGGGGCCCGCCCCCTTGAAATTTTTACTATAATATTTTTCAAGCTCATTCAAATGGTTTTGAATATATTTGTTTTGGATTCATCATATATGATTGCCGTGTCATCGGCAAATATTTTCAGTTTTGTTTGACTGTTTTTCGGAATGTTGTTGGTGTAGTAGTTAAAAAGAGTAGGGATAATAAGCCTCTCTGAGGACTCCTGCGGAAATTGTGTTTTTTTTGAGAAAGAGATTTTGGTTGGGGGGAGTGGCATTATTATTGTTCTCCCTGTATACTAATGAATAATTTTCTACTGTTTTTTCACACTTCTTATAACTTCGGAGATATGCCAACAGCAGGCTTTCAAAACCTCATACTGTATATGTGTGTGTATGAAAGTTTATAAAAAATACAGTCATGTACTTTTAGGAATGGAGCAGTATTCAATCTATTTGTTTTGAAAAGAAATAATGTTTGTATAATCCTATTGGTATTCGATTTATATTAATTATTCAATCATGTTAAAATTTTTCATATTTTTAGAAAAAAAAAACAATAAATCAAAATATTAATGGGGAACTTTCGGACTAAACAAATAGCTGTTGATTATAGAGATACAGTAAAGATAGTACGAGATTACCTAGAGCGTCATTGTTAAAAGTTTTAGTGACGCTGTGACAGTTTCATTGCATTTATAATTTCCTTGAGTACGAAAGTTTACCTTAATGGAGATTCAAAGCATTTAGAATCTTTATTCAGTCTTTTGAATTGAATCTATGAATTTTTATGTATTCAAAGTTGACTTCTATATCCAGTTCCTCATTGGAACACATTCCAGTACATATCTTTAATTCATATTGCTATACATCCAACAGTAGAAAATTTCAACACAATAATTATGGTCCATTATATCATTATGATAACATCAACAAATATTATTAATTGCATTCAACACTTATTTTTATCATTTTCTTATATTAACTAGATAAAACTATTATCTTAAGTTTGTTACACCAGACTTTATGCTCGTTTGCAGCTTGATTATCGATACCTTCAAAGGTAGCTTGAGAAATCATCAATAACCAGCATACAACACTTGGATTCGAAGGTAAAGTGCACTTATTATCAGAGAATATCAAAATGTTTATTGAACTTATAATAATCCATGTATAACAAATGATTTATATAATACAATATCATGTTTGGCTGTACAATTCGAAGTATCAATAATTATCTCTTACAAGTATTCACCATGATAAATTCAATTGATTGCATCATGAATCATCGAATGATGTTGCTCATTACAGATTCGACAGGTCAGAACACAAGTACAAGATTCTATGTCATGGCGGGCAAAACAATTCAAGCATAACTCTTTGTCTAATACAATGTTATATCTCATTTCAGGAGACATATTTCGAAACTCGTGACAGTATAAGATGAAATGATCTTCACAACAGCAGTCACATGGATATTTGGGATATTTCATTTTTTTGTGAGGAATAGGATCATCTAATTTTCGTTTAAAAGGTTTTCTTGTTGAAGATGTTTCTGAGAAAAGACTAGGATGATATTGAAACTCAAGGGATTTTGCTCTACATGTCAAGAAATTGAAGAGTTGTTCAAGAGTAGGATATTCGGAAGAATGTTCTAGGGTTCGTTCCCATTCTGCTCTAGTTACATGATCTAAATTGGTAGAGATATAATGTACTAGAATGCAATTCCAGTTGTTATGTGACTGACCTAGAGCATTAAGAGAATCAAGAGATTCGTTTACTGTAGCAACTAGATCAAACAAAGAGGAAGCATCGTTTTCAGGTATAGGTTTTAGAGAGAAGAGTTTGTCAAGCTCAGCATTTATGAGCAGATACCTGTTTTCACGATGGGTTGTGTCAAATGAATCATCCTGATCTGCGTTGGTATAATCCCAGCTTCTAGAGTTGTTCTCTACAACAATAAGTTTATCTTGTCTTGCAAATTCAATAATAAGAAGGCAGCAACCGGAATATATGTTTTCACCATCCAAAGCTTCTTTAGCTCTTATAGCAGATTCTATATCATTGAATTCAACCAAGGCTTTGAGATCATTTTTCTCAAAAATTACAATCCGTAGTACTTTCCCACTTGGTTTACATATGGCATATAGTGCATCTACAGTAATTTCATACACAGGATTCACTATAGTGAACAAAAGAATGTGATTTGGACGATTTGGTATATCATTTTCTTCTGTATTGTAGAGTCCATAATTTTCTCGGTGCATATAAGTATTAGGATTCATCCTCTGAGGATTCATCCATTTCCTTTGATCAGAAAAGTTTCTAAATAATGCCATTATGAATAGCAATTTGAAACTACGTAGAATAATAATGATGATAACCTAAAATAGCTTTCCAATTTTCCCGGCAAATCAATCATAGAATCTCATTATAAACGGATAAACAACAAACCTGTATAACACTAGTGTCAGAATGAATTATAATCACAGATAACAGAGTAGAAATTATAATTTTGCAAGTAGCGTAACAAAATGAAATTAGATGTATCCACAGATAACAGTGTAGAATGGATGTATCAAAGATTTTTTTTTCTTCTTCTTTCATCTTTTACAATGTGCTTCGCAGAACACCTGTTCACACAGTAAATATTTCGCGAAATAAATACGTCTGTAATTCTTTATGTTTATTTTAAATTAACATTATTATTATATTATTAAAAAACATTTTTGACGGTTTTCGACTCACTTTTAATTGGCCATATTCACCGTCGCCATATTGTTGTGCGACAATACCAACCACCCAGTGTTCCCAACGAAGAAATATTGAGTTTACTAGAAAAATACTCATAATTTATGCGCCTTTGGGGACCACATATATACCGTTATATAGCCTCCAAGAGAGTTGGCGCATAAATGAACGGACGCTCAAACTTTTAGGTCATATTTGACTTCTCAACAATATGTACTATAAGATATGTATTTTATTTTTCCGAGATTGTCAGTTAAAGTTTTTAAAGCGATTAAGTTCAATGATAACGAAACTTACTATTTTTAGGACATGTAGGTTGATTTCAATCATAATTTCTATCAACGAATAAATTCACTTGAGTAAATGGAGACTTATTCATATTTATGTTCATCATCATAATATATTTTTTCGATAATGGCAGTTTAATTAACAGTTCGAAAAGGAACAAAATTCATCAAGATTATTTGAACATAATCATAAGACTTAAAAAAATAAATACAACTATAATTTAAATTTAAAAATCAGCCTATATATAAGTATACAGTTTCATGCATTGTCATTCCACTTGATTTTGCTATAAGTCCATATCGAACTGATCTTCTTCTTCGTGCTTCGAGTCTTCCTTTTTGATTGGATTGCTTTTGATTGTCTTCTTTTTATTTGGACTGCTATTTTTTTTCTCATAGGGCGCTCCTTTTACTAAGGAACTAGGGATATCGTAGTTTGGGGGAGTTTTTGAGATCGGTGAATTCCTGAGATTCATCAAGACGGACTTCTCATATACAATTCTCGTTCCTGAAACATAAACATAGATTAGAATCTGTAAAAATTGGAGAAGAAATGTTGATTTGATAAAATATCCGCAGATTCTGTGGAAAATAAAAAGTGCTTCTATTTATTTTTCTCTATTTCAGTATCGAATGAGTTCATTACAGTTCTGAAAAAATGCTATAATGAACTCATTACAGCATCGTTTTCAGTTATATTTTTCGTTTTGTGGTTGTCTACATTGATTTCCGACCGTATCAGATTTCAAGACACGCCAATTGTCAATATAATATAATTTGGATATAGTGAAATTATTTGCAACATTATTCGCAATTTCTCTTGATTCTGGTGGTGTTATATCGATTTCGTCAGACATAATTCACGAATTTAATGCGTAATTAAAAATTATTTCAAAATTCGAAACATACGATTCAAATTCAAATTCCGTAACCTGTCAATTTTCGTAACAGTCACACCAACTGTCGAAATACAATACTAAAGTTACTAGGATGTTCAATCTGAATATTTCATTGAATTTCGACAATATTTCATAAAACTTGACTGTAATAGTGAAAATATCGTCTAATACTCGTAGCAGAAGGTAATTCCTGCCCATTCTGCAACTTGTTTTAGAATATACACTTTTGTACACCATTAACCTATAAGATACAGGTGTTTCTAATATGGAGGTAAAAACGAAAATTACAGTTTCCTCGGATCATTTGGAAAAAGATCCCATAAGTATAGGCTCACAAATGTTCTTTTTTCGAGATACAGGGTGTTAAAGTTTCATTTTTTCTAATAGCACCATCCATAAACAAGATATTCAACTTAAATTTGGCATAGATATATTCCAATTTAATGTTTTCATCATGTGATGCTAATTTTGAATGCAAATAATCTACAGGGTGATATATCTTCTGGAACAGTGCCCGCTTTGGTGTCTTTTAGTTTTGTAGTATCTGCTGCTGCTACCAATTTCGAGAAAAAAATTCAAACAGCTCTCTATAGTAATTCTCAGGAAAATCCAAATTATTTATAAAGATCCAGTTAGTAAGATGTGATGAAAAAATTTATTATAAGTTTTATTACTTATTTACCCAATCTGTAGCGGAGATTGATGATGTGGGTATAATCATCACAAAAAAGTAGGACTACAAGAAAAACCCTATACAGGGTGGCCACTTTTTCAATGGGATTGTATTGGTAACTTTTAAACCATAAGAGTTAGAAGGTCGGTCAAATGGAGAAAAAGTTGCATGCATAGAAGCTTTATCAAGCAGTTCAAACAAATCGAAATTATCAGGGCCGGTTATTGAGATATCATAAGAAAAGTAAATTCTGTCATTTTGATTTTTCTTTTTTCCCACTTTATTTAAAATATTATCGAAAAATGTTACAGGAATTTTCTATTCGACAGTAAATTGTTATCAATTTGACGTAATCAGATTTCGTGTCCAACGTTTCGTGCTCTCTGGGCCACCCTCAACTTCATTTTTTTCAATACGGACCTGTATATTTTATGACACTTTTCGAAATAACTTTTAACGCTGAATTCAACGATATATCATACGATGTCATTCAAAGTTGATTTTCTGGTGATTTTGACCCTTATCCAAATTTCTTTTGGTCGGATCTGTATTACATTTCGGTACCTTCAGTTTAATTAACAACATGCAATACATTTCGATGAGAAAATCAACTTACTCATCTTGAACTAAATGGAACATATCAGAATCAAATCAAGAAACAAGTAATAATTATTTACGTATTTCAATTCATAATAATTAAACGAATTATCATTTAATGAAAAAAAAATCGAATGATTATTCCAAAGTAAATGAAAATAAATGAATTAAGTGTTCGAAACCTAAAATGTCCACCATTTTGTAAAATGCACTTAACGGTTCTGGAACCCATACTTCTTATACATTTGCTTATTTCGTCTTCTTGAATACCTTCCAATACATTCTCAATCTTCTCGCGAGAAATCACTATTGTTGGATTTGTCATTTGTTCCATTGAAACAAATTACAGAATCTAACTTTATTTTGATATCATTACGATATAAGTTTTGCAAGGCTTGGTATTCAAATTTAAAATCATTGTATTCGCGTCTCTTGACTATTTTATTAACAGCAGTTTTTGATAAATTGCATTCACTACAGATCCGACCCAAAGAAAATTGGATAAGGGTCAAAATCACCTGAAAATCAACTTTGAATGACATTGTATGATATATCGTTAAATTCAGCGTTAAAAGTTATTTCGAAAAGTGTCATGAAATATACAGGTCCGTATTGAAAAAAATGAAGTTGAGGGTGGCCCAGAGAGCACGAAACGTTGGACACGAAATCTGATTACGTCAAATTGAGAACAATTTACTGTCGAATAGAAAATTCCTGTAACATTTTTTGATAATATTTGAAATAAAGTGGGAAAAAAATAAAAATCAAAATGACAGAATTTACTTTTCTTATGATATCTCAATAACCGGCCCTGATAATCTCGATTTGTTTGAACTGCTTGATAAAGCTTCTATGCATGCAACTTTTTTTCCATTTGACCGACCTTCTAACTCTTATGGTTTTAAAGTTACCAATACAATCCCATTGAAAAAGTGGCCTCCCTGTATATCTCGAAAACAAGAGGTTTGCGAGCCTTTGTTTATAGGACCTTTTTTCCTTGAAATTATCCAAGGAATCTCTCATTTTCCTTCGTACCTCCAAATGAGGAACACCCTGTATAGGTGGCGACAAGATGTTTCATTACAAGAAAAATCTTTGTGTATAATTATACACAAAGATAAATTCTAAATACCTTAAGGTATTTAGAATTTATTAAAAGAGAGAGGGAAAATGTTCTGTTTTGACTAACAAATATCAAGCATGAGATTTATTAAGATGATATTTTGATAGGAAATCTACTCTACAAACTTATTACTATCTTTGGAATTTCGAATATCAATAAAAGACATATTCGTTCAATATTACAATGTCCAGTGATCTGAGAAAATTTCATCTATGTAGAGGAAGAGTCAGTTTCAACAGCCGGGACATTTTTCATGTAGGTGTGAATTATTGCAAGCAAAAATTGATTAAACAAGCCAATATTAATAGAGGATAATTGAGAATATCGATTACGTAATATCCGAAGATAAAAAACTGCGCAGTTACGACATATGACCCTCCAAATTAACATTTTTATCGTTCACATGGTTTGATAAGGCATATCAGGGAAATAATCGCACAAAGGAGCTGCTATATGTTAATAAGATGGAAGGAAAGCAGGAAAACAAATTAGCTGTGCCAATTCCTCGATTTTGCATAAACAAATCGAACTTCCGCTAATAATAAAAGCCGGTATGATCATCTCTCAATTTAGGTTTTTCACGGTGAAAGCGGCAACGTCGAATTCCTCATTATGTATTTGTTTGTCTGGAGCCGTGAAGGTCAACTGGGCACAATAATAAATTCTACACGTGTGATCATAATACGGACGCACTTACATGCTGTTTGGTGAACCTAACGCGAAAATTCATAATTTGAAACGATTTCAAATATTGGTTAGAATATTGAGCGGCAATATTCAAACTTAATCTCCTATTTTGTTTGTGAATAAACTTTTTTTGTTTTATTAGGTAAATTTTATTCAAGGATTTCAAATATCTTGAAAAATGCGATTTAACTCTGTTGCGATATTTGAATAAGCGAGATGACAGCTGATCTAATCGAATGTTTATTTACATTGGGTTAGAATGTCGATCTATAAAAACTACTTGAATTAGGTACTCAATATGAAATTTGACTCAGATGCGAAAATAAAAGAGACCTTGGATTATTGAATTTTATCTAGACCTATCAATGAGAAGTTTTTACTAACTGCGCGATAGGTACTTTTAAAAGTTTTAAAGGCACTATATCAGATTATTCAGATTTAGTATCGACGTACCAGTAAGCATCGTTATTGCATCATTTCAATGTATTGTGAATATTTGGGAAATTGATATTCGCGCAATTCCTCCATTTTTGGTTATTATTTCTAATAATAAATTATTAAAATATAAAAAAATATTAATCTCCACTGAAAATTTTACAAATTAAATTTTTGAATTTGTTGATTCCAGACATCGATTAAAAAAAATCTGTTCGTCCGCCGTCTAGAGATTCTCTCGGAAACTATAAGTGCAATTTGCATGAAATTTGTGATTAAAGACGGTTGCTATATCGCATTGATCCTCCTAGCTCAAAAACACGATTCATGAATTTGGGAGGGAAACAATTAGGGAAACAAAATTTAAAAATACGTATTTCATATATTCAATAATGATCATGCAATTGGAAATATATGGTTTTCAATTTGTTCTTGACCGTCTGCAGAGGTTTGTTTATTAGTGAAAATAATGTTATTATGGTTGCAAAACTATAATCATGAGAGATAAAGATGAGGCGTGTACCTAATGCCTCATATTTTGATGATGAATTTGATATCCAATCTTGCAATTTTTTTACCGATAATAGCTTGAAATAAATCGAAATCAATGAAGGATCAACAGAATTCGAAATGGATCAAATTTCACAGAAGATTGTAAATAAAATGTGAAAGATTTTCTGTATTTTTTTGATTTATTATTGTTATTATAATTTATAATGATATATAATAATATGTTCCATTGTTAAAAGGAGATATACAGGGTGGCCATTTGAAAACGAAACAGACGAGATTACAGACGAAATAAAGTTTTTCGATAGAAATGCTCGGACAGGTCGATTTCTGTTTCGAGGGGGACAACTTAAGATGTAGGTTACGGACGCATAGCGCTTCAACCCTTGCTGCTACAACCCCCACCCCCAATTTTTGAATAGGGAAGATGGGGTGAGTGATACCTCAATTTAAAGGTATTTTTATACTGATTTCAGCACAGTAATTGTTTTTTCATTTTATGCATTAGTTCTCGAAATATTCATGCGTTAGTTAGTTAGGAAGGAAGCCACAGTCATGGTTGTTTTGAAGCTCAAAATGTCGATTACTACAAGTGCCATGAAAACACCACTTCATTTTCAAATACTTAGTTAAGAATATTTCGAGAACTAATGCATAAAATGAAAAAACATTTACTGTGCTGAAATCAGTGTAAAAATAGCTTTCAAATGAGGTATCACTCACCCCATCTTCCCTATTCAAAATTTGGGGGTGAGGGTTGTAGTAGCAAGGGTTGAAGCGCTATGCGTCCGTAACCTACATCTTAAGTTGTCCCCCTCGAAACAGAAATCGACCTGTCCGAGCATTTCTATCGAAAAACTTTATTTCGTCTGTAATCTCGTCTGTTTCGTTTTCAAATGGCCACCCTGTATTTTGTTGTATTTGGAAGTGAATGATACAGGGGTGTTTCTAAATAGGACGGAGGAAAATGAGAAATTCCTCGGATTATTTAAAGAAAAAAAGTGCAATAAACATGGGCGCGCAAACGCTTTATTTTTGAGATACAGGGCGCTTCTTGTAATCCTATTTTTTTGAGATGATTATTATACCAGTTAATCGAATCTTTATTAATTTTTGGCAACAGATTGGTTAAATAAAAGTATCAAAATTTATGATTAATTTATTCATCACAGCGAACCAACTGGATCTTTATAATAATTTGGATTACTAGAGAATTGTTTGAAATTTTTTTTCACGAAATCGGTAAAACATCAGATACGACAAAACTACAAGAAACCAAAAAGTGTAATACTGGACCAAAGTTTCTTTTTACAATTTTCTAAACTATACCAGTGGTTCACCAAAAAAAAAAAACCTGGAGGAAAGAGCGGACACTGTTCCAGAAAAAAAATATCACCCTGTAGATGTGCATTCAAAATAAGCATATCACATGATGAAAACTTCGAATTGAAATATCTATGCCAAATTTAAGTTAAATCTCGAGTGAAGGAAAGATATTATGAGAAAAAACTTGAAAAAAATTAAACTTTAACACCCTGTATCTCGAAAACAAAGCGTTTGTGAGCCTATGTTCATCTATAGGACTTTTTTCCTTTTAAAACGATCCAGGGTATCTGTCATTTTGGTTTATACCTACTTCCAATTTAGGAACACCCTGTATGTTGTTCAATTTGTTCTTGGCCGTTTCCAGAGGTTTGTTTATTATTGAAAATAATTAAATTATGATTGCGAAACTACTATCATCATGAGAGATAAAGATGCGGTTTAATATCTATTTGATGATGAATTTGATATCCAATCTTTAAATATTTTAATACCGATTGTAGCTTGAAATATAAATAGAAATCAATAAAGAATCGACAGCATTCAAACTGGATCAAATTTCACAAAAGAATGTAAATAAAATGTAAAATCTCTGTAATTCTAATGATTTTCTGTGTATGATTTGGGCAATCATAGAATTTATTAGATGACAATATTTCACTGTTAGAATGGATATACATGGAGATACATATTCGTTTTATTTGAAAGTGAATGATATAAATATGCCTTTAGGTACAGGTTGAAAGTAGATAGAAGCAAACTTAATAAACTTTGAAACTTTCGCGCAAAAACAAAATAGTTATTATTAGAATTAATTTGAAAACCATAGAATTTACGGCCGCGATATATTCTCGTATGAATTTGATTGTACGCTCTAAATGTAAATACCTAACCACACATTATCACATTTTAATATTTTCATTTGATGTTTTACTCACCTCCAGGGGTTGTTGAATAAATGGTACCTCCTGGAGTAGACGAATAATAACTGGGCAGCTCTGACGGATCGTTAATGAACACTTTCCTTGTGGGAATAGCTTGACTGGCAGTAGCCTTTCTGGCCATTGGTGAAGCGGACATATCGAGAAATGCAAAAATCGTATAACGAATTGAAATTCTGTTCGGCTTATATCTGAATAGAACTCAATCTGAATCAACAGCTTTAACCGCACGCTTATATACGATAAATTAATGGCTCGCGGAAACTGCGTTTGAATTTTCTGCACATAATGTGGCCGGGAGATGTTGCCAGATTTGCTTGGATTTCTCTCGTATCACTCATCTCTATCGACTGAACTAAAATATTTCTGTTCTCGTTTTTAAATTGCTTCATAGTAGATTCTACCTCTAGACACACGATATAATATGCAAAATTATCACATATCAAATAAATTTTGAGTGAAACCCGCCTGTTAAAAGCACTGTAAAAGTTTTGAACATGAGGTGAAAAATGTGCTTTTGCTATTTTGAATTTTTAAAAACAGGGTGCTCCTAATTTGGAGGTTCAAAGAAAAATGAGAGATTCCTTGGATAATTTTAAGGGAAAAAAGTGCTGTAAACATCCTGTACATGCTTTCTTTTTGAGATACAGGGTGTTTTTTACAGTACTATTTCTTTGTGATGGTTATATATACCAGTTTATCGAATCTTTATTAATCTTCACTACTGATTGGGTAAATTAGTACCAAAACTGACAACATCTAGTAATTTGTCATTTACGTTTGTACCTCCAATTTAGGAACGCCTGGTTTTGATCAATTTATTAGCGGCGCATGGTTATAAAAACGATGGCAACGCCTTGTTATTCATCATTTAGCTCCACGTGGGGCTTTCACTTGTTCAAAACATTACTCACATCTCACGCCACCAAACAAAAATTGCAAAAAATAAACGTTGTTTACAATTTTGAGAACAATGATGTAATATTCATTGAAAAAATGCTATTTCAAGCACATTCATAAATTGTTGTTTGTTCCATATGAATGATAGGTTTTAAAAAAGTTTGTATAACTTATTTTTGTCGGACATGAAGTTATCTATTCAATTCGAAATTTTTACCCACAACAATTCAAATATGTTGTCAACCATAACTAACTACCAGGAAAATATTTTGTGGAAAAACCCGAAAGGAGAGAACTTTCAAAGCAAAAAGGATAGTTCCAAATCTAATTAGATTGGAACGAGAGTTTGAACTCCGTTTAGGGAACCACTCTAAGCAATACAATGACAACTATATCCGGAAACACAATTATAATCCAAGATCTGTATGGAATGTTGTCAAAAGTAATACCAATCTGTTGAAGAAAAAAATTACATGTAAAAATAATATCCCCGCCAATAAATTCAACCAATTTTTCATTGATGCACCCAAAGAGATCATCACGAATATACCACCATCTAGAAAGTCATCAGCGGAATTCATGAATAATTACTGTAGTTCAATAGGGTCCAAATTACATGATATACGGTTTAAGTTCTCCCTTGTATCTGAGGCTTTGGTTAGAGATATCATTTCAAAACTAAATAATAAGAGTAGTCGAGACTATTATGGATTCAATACCAAAATACTGAAGAGTCTTGTGAATGAATTAATTGGTCCACTTACCAAATTGATCAATTTATGCTTGAAAAATAACATCTTCCCGAAAATACTTAAGGTAGCAAGAGTTGTTCCTGTTCATAAAAAGGGTTCAGTGCAGTTGGTCAACAACTATAGACCAATATCGATTGTACCATTATTCTCGAAAGTCTTGGAAAAGGTTATGCAGCTGCAGTTAACCTCATATTTTGAGAACAATTGCCTCTTTAATAGCTCCCAATTCGGTTTCAGAGGCGGCCTCTCTACAACTGCTGCCATAACAGAGCTTATGAAAATAATTAATGAAGGTTATAGTGATGGTTTATACGTGGGTGGACTTTTCTGTGACTTGAGCAAGGCTTTTGATTGCGTGTCTACAGAGCATCTTATTTATAAATTACAGAGGTATCGGTTCGATCAGGGTGCAATTGACCTTTTGGGCTCCTATCTGTCTGATAGGGTGCAGTGTGTTGATCTCGGGGGAGATATTTCTGACTTGTCGAGTGTTGATTGTGGTGTGCCACAGGGATCGGTTCTCGGACCGCTTCTTTTTCTCATCTACGTCAATGATCTTGTAAGTTGTGACCCCGATGCGGACTTTGTTCTTTTTGCTGATGACACAACTGTGCTCAAAAAGGCTCAGTCTAGAGTGCTTATACTTCAGATTTTGAGAGAGTTGTCTTCTGTTGTTTCGGAATGGTTCAATAGCAACCAGCTCAGCTTGAATGAAACGAAGACAGTGTATATGTATTTTTCAATGAGAGATCTAGAAGGAATGAATTCACTTGAGCCAATCAAATTTTTAGGTGTACATATGGAGGGTAATTTGTCATGGAATGCTCACATCGATAAGGTCTGTAACTCTATTACGTCAGGTGTTTTTGCATTACGATCATTAACTGAGGTTGTATCGGATTCTGTATTATTGTCTGTGTATCGTGGATTCATAGAATCTAGAATAACATATGGTATTTTGTGCTGGGGTCATGATGCAGGTGTGAAACGACTCTTTGGATTGCAAAGAAAGGCTGTCAGAGTTTTGGGTAGACTTAATTATAGAGATGAATGCAAACATGTGTTTCAAGTTAAAAAAATACTTACTGTCCCGTGTCTGTTCATTTTTCAATGTTTGTTGTTTGTAAAGTCGCATATAGAGGAATATAGAACACACCAGGATATTCATGCACATAACACACGCAGAAGAGATCTAATTTATCCTGATTTCCATAGAATCAATAGGATAAAATGCGGTGTAACTTACTATGGGCCTAAGCTTTTCAACAGCCTGCCACCCACGGTGAGGGCGATGCCTAATAAACAATTCAAGCTTTGTTTGAAGGAATATTTGCTGAGTAAATGTTTCTTTTCTTTAGATGAATATTATTTGAATGATTTTCAGGATTTTTCATAAGTATATAAGTATAAATATTTTTCCTTTTGTAATTGACGTATGTAAGCATTGTTAAAAATGTAATAGCATGAATAAAATATTGTTATTGTTATTGTTTATGCTTCTCGACACCTGCGAAAAATATTTAGGCCTTAATGAGAAAAATTCGACTGGGGGTTTGGTAATACAGGCGTTAGAAATTTCTGATAACTTCCACAACTGCAGTTACAATCGAAATGAAATTTTGCACGCAGATATGAAATAACAATTTCTAGCCTCGTGCAACTGCAAAATCTCATGTTAATTGCGTTACCAGAACCATAGAAAATTCATGAAGAATACCGAAAAAAATTGCCCAATATTGTTGGTTCTGCACCAATTTGACCTGATGGTAATTCAAATTCAGGATTTAGTTTAATATTAACCAATAATCCAGAATAGCACAGACTAATCTGGTACCTAGTATAGGTAATTATTTGCCAATAACTAAATTTTTTATTTATAATTTAATCGATGATAATTCATCATATTCATCAGGATTCCACTTTTGGTCATTGAAATCTAGTATAGAAGATCAATTTATCTGGTTCCAGTTTAATATTGTTCCAGTAGTTCTCAGTAGACCTATTCGATCACATTTGGGTAGTCCTTTCTCTCAAAAATGAAAAGGGTTATGTTTACTATTTTTAAATTCTAAATATTACCTTGATGAGAGAAACGAAAAAGTTCTTCTTATAAGAAACAAAGTATAGTTGCTGAGTGAATGTCAATTTAATTAAATCACTATTCAATTCATATTCTAGAAGAATATATCATTATTGACATTAAAATTCGAACAGTTATCAAGCTTCTGAAATGTCTGATGAAACTCAACATGATGATATGTTATTTCATATGCTCCAGGAATGTAAAACACTTCCAGTATTTATGGACCATATATTTGGTTTTCTGAAGAGGAGGTACTTGGTACAAAATCCGTATTTTTGTACCTAACCTTATATGTTGTTTTAGATCGGATTTTTATGTGGTTTCAACAAGCCCTGGATCTCCAGTAGGACTACCTGCAGGATTCGCTGAAAAGTTAGTAAAGAACAGTTTTCATAAATTCGCAAATTCCTGTAATAATACTCCCAACACACAATCCATTGTTAAGGAGCATATTGTGAGAAAAAATGATATTTCTAGACATTCAGATAATTTATTTGATCCATCCAAAAGTTACAATGGGGCCAGTTTCGAAAATTATTGTTGGTCTCAATTATATAATGAAGTTGATGTTTTTCTGAAACTTCCAGAAAATGTGAAGGGTCGTGATTTAATAGTGCAAGCAACCTCGAAAAGTATTCATGTGAAACTGAAAGATGGGACAATACTTATAAATGGTGACCTTTGTCAAACATGTAAATTGGATCCAATCTGGTCAGTAGATAATAATGAATTACAAATACACTTTGAAAAAGTTAAAGAAATTTGGTGGAATTGCTTTCTGACATCAGAACCTAAATTGGACATATCTAAGATCGATTGTACTAAGCCATTAGAAGATTTACCTGAAGATGCCCAAGCAAAAATACATGAATTGCAATGGAATCAAGAACAAAAACGCTTGGGACTTCCAACTTCTGATGAAATTAAAAACCTTGATATTTTGAGAAAAGCATGGGATGCTGAAGGGTCTCCATTCTCTGGACCTTTTGACCCTTCTGCAGTTTCATTTTAGTTGTTTTTTTTTTCATTATCTTATTGGGTTATGAAAGATTTATTGTAATTTTATTTTTACAATTATTTTAATTTTTAAATTAACAGGTTTCAAATGAATACACAGATCCAATTGAGTGTTTTATATTTTTGTACAAAAAATTATAATAAATTGTAAGCCACTTCCATAATTTATGAATAACAAATGAAAATTTAAGTATAATAGATAAGAATTGCCAAAATTTGCAAAAAAGCTTAACTTTTTCAAACATTTGTTGAGGGATAAAACATCACAGTTTGATAGGCTGGATTTTTCCTAAGTTTGGTAATATAATAAATAAATTTTGCAATACAATAAATAAATTAGTATAAATATCACATAGACATTTGATTTTTCAAATATGAAACAAAAATCAACAATACAGATCAAAACAAATATACAGATATTAACCAATACAATGAATGAGGTATTGACATTCTCGAAATTACTTCACTATCACTATTAACATAGGGATGTGAATTTTCCAATATTATTGCTTACTACCTTCTTTAAAGTTTCTTGGAAAGAATCTAGGGCACTAGTTAACGACAACTTTAAACCTTTACTAACAGGTAATAAAGGAAATTCAGGAAATGGAGGACCATCATCAATGCAGTATTTTTGTAACCTCTGACATAATTGATTGCCTTTAAGAGCAAAATGACTATAAACTATCTGTTTGAAGACTTCAGGTGGGGAGAGTAACATTTCTGTCATAGATTGTACTAATTTTAATATCACCAATTCATTGTAAGTCCTGGAATTTTCATAACCTTGCTGAGTAGATACCTGTTTTTCATAGCCTGCCTCGTTATAGTATGGTTCAGGTACTAATATAAGACCTGAAAAATATCTTGAAGTGAAATTTGTATAATGGTGAAACAGTGAATTTGGTTCTGATCATATGAAAATTGAAACACCTTCGTTTTTCAATTCAATCTGGGTGTTAACAAAGGGAGCCCTTTTGGCTTGTTCTGGTACATAATGTAATGCTGAGCAAAGACAAGATAAGATATTAATCTTTTTGAAAAACTAAAAACATTTTATCTCCTTTGTTTCTTCCATAAAATGAATTTCTGTGAAGATAAAAAGTGTTTCATGATTAAGATGGCCATGCTTAAGAACTTCAATGCTATTTCTCATAGAATCATTTGTTTTTCTAATCCATATGAACAGATTCAATAATAAAACTAGTTTGTTTTCTCTGATCATGGGAAAACTTTTGAATATTTAATTAGGTGACATGTGCTATTAGTTCAATTTTTGTTTGCATGTTTTAATCAAAAAAATGATTTTGATTTATTATTTCTCTCCTTGAGTACTCACTTCTTCAAATATGCTCAATACTGTTTATTTTATTGCAAAAACAAAGGAGACAATATGTTTCTAGTTATTTCTTACTTAGAATGAGATTCTACAAAGAAAAATTTATATTCCCTATTAAGAGTACTTGACCACAAATGACCTTGAAATTAAACTCCAAGGTCTATATTCGATGTCTCCCTGAAAACTAAGAAACTTTAATTCGAAACATTTTTGAACCAGGCTTTTCCCAAAGAGTTAATTCATTGGATTTTTTAAAATGGGCCATCCTTTATTGTTTCATATGTCAAATTGTTAAAAGCAAAGTCTTTTGGAAAGAAAAAGTTGAATAAACATCGAATATTACCTTATAACGAGGTAGAAGTTGAATGAATATAGTGGAAAACAATGTCAGTAGAGCTAGAAGATATACGAAAGTATACAGAGTGGCCACTTTTCTAATGGAATTGTATTGGTAACTTTAAAACCATAAGAGTTAGAAGGTCGGTCAAATGGAGAAAAAGTTGCATGCATAGAAGCATTATCAAGCAGTTCAAACAAATCGAGATTATCAAGGCCGGTTATTGAGATATCATAAGAAAAGTTAATTTTGATTTTTCTTTTTTTCCCAATTCATTTCAAATATTATCAAAAAATGTTATAGGAATTTTTTATTCGACAGTAAATTATCCTCGATTTGACGTAATCAGATTTCGTATCCAACATTTCGTACTACCTGGGCCACCCTCTACCTCATTTTTTTCAATACGGACCTGGATATTTAATGACACTTTTCGAACTAACTTTTAAAGCTGAATTCAACGATATATAATACAATGTCATTCAAAGTAGATTTTCAGGTGATTTTGACTGTTATCCAAAGTTACTGGTGTGTATGTAAGAAAAAACAAGTCTATCAACGATATCAATGTTCTGAACCAAATTCAATTGAACCCAGAAAAAAAATCGAGAACTGTGGCCAGTGAATGGAATTCATCAAAAACTGCTATTAATAAAATAGTCGAGAGACGCGAATACAATGATTTTGAATTTGAATACCAAGCCTTGCAAAAATTATATCGTAATGATCTCAAGATGAAGTTCGATTCAGTAATTTGTTTCAACGGAACAATAGTGATTCCTCGCGAGAAGATTTAGAATGTATTGGAAGGTATTCAAGGAGACGAAACAAGCAAATGTAAAAGAAGTATGGGTTTCAGAACCTTGAAGTGCATTTTACAAAATGGTGGACATTTCGAACACTTACTTCATTCATTTTCATTTACTTTCGAATAATCATTTGATTTTTCTTTCATTAAATGATACTTTCGTTAAATTATAATGAATTGAAATATGTAAATAATTATTACTGGTTTCTTGCTTTGATTCTGATATGTTCCATTTAGTTCAAGATGGGTAAGTTGATTTTCTTATCGAAATGTATTGCATGTTGTTAATTAAACTAAAGGTACCTAAATGTAATACAGATCCGACCCAAAGAAACTTGGATAAGGGTCAAAATCACCTGGAAATCAACTTTGAACGACATTGTATGATATATCTTTGAATTCAGCGTTAAAAGTTATTTCGAAAAGTGTCATAAAATATGCAGGTCCGTATTGAAAAAAATTAGGGTGAGGGTGGCCCAGAGATTACGAAACGTTGGATACGAAATCTGATTACGTCAAATAGAGGATAATTTACTGTCGAATAAAAAGTTCCTATAACATTTTTTGATAATATTTGAAAAGAAAAATCAAAATGACATAATTTACTTTTCTTATGATATCTCAATATCCGGCCTTGATAATCTCGATCTGTTTGAACTGCATGCTTCTATGCATGCAACTTTTTCTCCATTTGACCGACCTTCTAACTCTTATGGTTTTAAAGTTACCAATACAATCCCATTAAAAAAGTGGCCACTCTGTATATAATTTTCAAAAGAAATTTGATAAATTCTACAACAATTTACTGTATATTAAAATTTTTAGATTATAATTGATGTGATTAATAATAATAATGTTATTTACAACATTGTTCTTATTGACTTCCTACTTTGAAAATCAGTTCCTCAATTGCTATAGTTAATAATTCAAATAATGAAAAATCAATTTGTTTACCTTGGATTGAAACAATGAGCTGCAACAAGGTGCTACTAGGTCCCCAAACTTCTGTCCCCTTTCCCATCCAAGTACCAAGTAGAGAGACACATACTTTTCCTTCGACATATAAATTGGGATTCAAACGTTCCGACGAGTAACTGACATAATGTACCAAAGGAGGTGACCTAGGATAATCCTGACTGAACTGCATATCGAACATGAATAGGCCATCTTCGTAAGGTGTCTTAGTGGGACCTTCAATCATAACAGACAGAAGATCTATACGGTTACCAAACGACCTCACCCAAACACCAGGTGGCAGTGATTCTGATAAGAGGAAATACTCTTTCTGAACCGCTTTCAGGAATCTAGAAAAAAATGTAGTCATTCTTCCTTCCATCAAGCAGATCAATTTATTTTAAGAGTATTGATTTGCTCTAGATAGATTTTGTCAATATTGTTGAGTATAGAATTCGGGGTAAAATGTCGGTACTACATATAAGTTCTTCTAGGATTCACTTTCAAAATCTCATTCAAAAAGTGAGTTTAAAGCATATGGAACGAATTTGGGTTCATTTATACCTTGCAATCTGAAAATTCAATAAAAAACAAGGTGCTCCATAATAAAAAAACATATTTGGTCATTCACACTTTTTTGGTACACCCTGTGTATTTCCAAACAATTTGAGAATGTAGCTCTGATGGAACCTAATGATACTGTGTAAAGAAAAATTCGAGAGGGATATACTGCACACTCTATTCGAGAAACTTGCCTAAAGTTTCCCAAATTGTTGATATGTTATAGTCCAGGTCATACCAAGCAAAAAGTTCAATAGGCACAAGTTTTTCTATAGGTTCTGAAAACTCTAATTTGTATTGTTGAACAATACAAAATGTTATCTTATAATCATATCACTATTCTGAGTAATCAAGATGTGAACAGCCATTAATATGAGATACTATTAAAAACATAGTCCTTTGGTGTTGTTACATTTGGTCAATTTTACAGTGCATTTCAGCTACTACTAATAATAATAATAATAATAAAATCAATGAATGAAACAAAACCGACGAATAAACCATCAAAAAATGGAGGAAGACTTAACAACTGCGTTCATTAGGAGAATCAACAAAATTTTGAAAACAAACCTCAACAGCAAGAACATGACGAGAGCTATCAATACATATGCATGTTCAATTCTAATATACCCTTTCGGTATAATTCCATGGAGCAAAACAGATATAGAAAATCTGCAACGCAAAATGAGAACCTTGATGACAACAGCACACAAGCACCATCCGAAAAGTAGCATTGAGAGGACGACACTGCCGAGGAATAAAGGAGGCAGAGGTCTGCTAGACATCATGGAACTTGCCCATGGTCAAATTGAATGCCTACGAACATACTTCAAAGACAAATCAGGCACATCAGAGATCTACAAAGTACTGTGTGAAGCAGACGAATCAACACCTTTACAACTGCACAAGGAGCAATTGTCATACAACCACCAGACAATCAAAGAAAAACTGCAAAGATGGAGAGAGAAGCTCCTGCAAGGAAGACATTTCAACGAGGTGAACCTGGATCATGTCGACATTGAAGCGTCGAATTATTGGCTCACATCAGGTGCAATGTACCCAGAAACGGAAGGATTTCTTTCAGCCATCCAAGATCAAGTGATCTCAACAAAAAATTACTGCAAGCATATCATAAAGGATCGAACTATTACTGAAGATCGATTCCGTTATGGGTGTCCAACGAATGAGACAATCCAACATATCACGGGAGGATGTCTAATGTTTGCAGGAAATGTATATAAAGAGAGGTATGAGAAAAGATAAGAAATATTACAAATCTTACTATGAAAGTCCTTGACAAAATTTTTTACATCTATTATTGTCAGGGATTTTTACAGTATGAATCTTTAAATGGATGGATTTTTCAATATGAAATATTTCAAATATAACTAACGCTTTCTTTTGAAAGGAACACTCCACATATTTTTTCGAATGTGATGTAGAATGGGGTTCATAAACATTTTTTGATTGTAGATCGCTAAGGCGAATTGTAACCATTTTCGAATATTAGAACTTTAAAAATTGTAAGTAGCTGGAACACACTGTATAATTGATAAAATGTAAAAACACCAAAGGACAATGCTCTTTATAATATCTCATATTAAATACTGCTCACATCTTGATTACTAGGAATAGTGATCATTATCCAGGATAACCTTTCATATATTATTCATTATATTATTATTATTATTATATTGTTTAACAATGAGAATTTTCAGGGTGTCAAGACTAGCCTTTAGAAAAAATTGCCTATTGAACTTTTTGTTTGGAATGAATTGAACTATAACATATCAAAAATTCAGGCAATTTGACAGGGGACCACTTTCTTTAATAAAGTGTGCAGTATCCGTTCAGCGCTTAAGAGGGAATACCATCACGTGACAGCTCAGTTCAAAACGAAATTCAAGATATTTCTTCTTACAAATCAATCATTTTTATGAGGTTTTTACATAATTTCCTACTGCAATAATCTACATGGAAGAAAGCAAATATTTTTAATTTACGAATGAAAAAAAAAGCAACTTTTCGTTTTTCGCAAAAAAAATTGATGATATGTACTTTGTAAAGAGTACTGATATACTATAAAAATATTCCTGAAAAAAACCTACCAAAACTCATTACAAAAGAGGTAAAAGTATAATTTCGCGAAAGTCGTCGTACAGTGCTGCCCTCTACTTATTTGTTTCGAAAAAAAAAAAAAAAGAATATGAAGTGAATATACAACTTCATACACCGTACAAAGTTTGGTCATCTTAGGAGCACCAGAGGGGAAATGAATAGGTACCAAAGTTTGACTGATACGCGAAAAACCACGTGGTGGTAATCCCTCTTAACCATAATACGCTCTATTAGTGATGACGTCACACACCGCCATTTTAGTACTCCTGTCAGTGCTCGGAATCCAAACAAACAAATTGTCATTCAAATTAGTACGTTGTCGCTGAAGAAATTGGCTTATTTTGATAAATAAGATTATTTAAGGAACGATTTTACTATAAATTGATAGACAGAAGGCACGAGATTAATGCCAGTAAGTTCGAACTTGAAGTTCAACTAATAAACACGGCTTTTTACAAAATCTGGGGAATGATACAGGATTTAAACTTACTGGTATTAACCTCGTTCCTTCTGTTTATCAATTAATACTGAAATCGTTCCTCAAATACTCTCATTTATGAAAATAAGCCAATTCCTTCAACGACACCGTACTAATTTGAATGAGAATTTATTTGTTTGGATTTCTAACACTGACAGGAGAAACCAAAAATGTCGGTGTGACGTCACACAAATAGAGCGTATAGAGCGTCGCGTTGATGTTGGAAGTGGAACACCCTGTATATAAATTTCAGTGCGATTAATTAGGTCTTACGTCTAAAGGAATCGAGTAATAATAAATTATTCTTATACAATGCATGCTCGGATCATCAACCTTACAACTTTCACAAACCTTTGTTGATCATTTCGCTCCAATTTACTGCTGTAGAAATGATGAGTAACAGGTGCATCCTCCAAGGCATAGTATGCTTCATTATTGAAATGCGTGGTGGACGACATCAACTTAGGTGGACTCAAGGACGAAGAGGAATCTTCCGGTGTCACTGGCATACTGGGCAATGGTGTTCTAGTAATGGGCTCAACTTTATCCTCGGAGGCTTGGGTAATTATTGTCAAAGCTTGTTCTCCCCCGATTTTACTAATGATTTCAGCATAAGCCAGGTCCATTCTCAGTTTAAGCATGGAGAGAAGTTCTATACATAGATTGTTGTGGGCAATTTGAGATTCATCTGGTTCTGGATTGCCGTCTGCAAATAAATAAAGGGTGTTTTTTTTAGAGCTATAGAACTTTAAATTCCAATAAAACAACGATGGATTATTCGATTGACATGAATTTTATTTATCCGCAAGATAATCTTGTGGCATTATATTTTAGATATGATTTCTGGCATATGACCGCCACGGCTGGCTCGGATGTAGTCCAATCTGGACGTCCAATTTTCGATGACTTTTTCCAACATTTTTTGGACGTATATCGGCAATAACACGGCGAATGTTGTCTTCCAAATGGTCAAGGGTTTGAGGCTTATCCGCATAGACCAATGACTTTACATAGCCCCACAGAAAGTAGTCTAGGGGTGTTAAATCACAAGATCTTGGAGGCCAATTCACAGGTCCAAAACGTGAAATTAGGCGGTCACCAAACGTGTCTTTCAATAAATCGATTGTGGCACGAGCTGTGTGACATGTTGCGCCGTCTTGTTGGAACCACAGCTCCTGGACATCATGGTTGTTCAATTCAGGAATGAAAAAGTTAGTAATCATGGCTCTTTACCGATCACCATTGACTGTAACGTTCTGGCCATCATCGTTTTTGAAGAAGTACGGACGAATGATTCCACCAGCCCATAAAGCGCACCAAACAGTCAGTATTTCTGGATGTAACGGTGTTTCGACATATACTTGAGGATTAGCTTCACTCCAAATGCGGCAGTTTTGTAAGTTGACGTAGCCATTCAACCAGAAGTGCCATTCATCGCTAAACAAAATAAAATGGACGTAGTGCGCGATACATATTCCGCACAGAACCATTATTTTCGAAATAAAATTGCACTATTTGCAAGCGTTGTTCAGGCGTGAGTCCATTCATGATGAATTGCCAAACCAAACAGAATAAATCACTTGACACTTGACAGCTGTTAAATCGGTCGCCATCTTGAACAGTAATGCCAACTTAAAGTTATATACCTCGAAAAAAAAAACACCCTATATAAATAGATTGCATTGCATGGAAGAATTTTTGGAATAATTGCTCTTGCTCTTGATGGTACTGATGAATGTTTGAATCGAATACAATCTTATATAACCTTCTTACACTTACCAGTTGCTAATTTTTTCTCTTCCATTTGAGTGTTAACTTTAATCTCGAGTTTTAAAACTTTTTGGATGTTTTCTTTTTCCTGCGCTTTGATTTTTGTCATTGATGGATACAAGTTATCATTAACAAAGAGTCTTCCTCTGAATTCAACACCAGCAAGTTTTGCCTTCTCCTTAGCATGAGTTAAAAGGACCTAAAAAGAAAAGTTGAAACAACAGAGAACTCTTGTCAACTTCAAATTCATACCTGGAAATGTTTGCTTTTTAAGCTGAAAAAAGATGTTCCTAACAGTTTATCTAAGTAGCTGGAGTTATCATATACTATTAGGAGGTCTTTGAGATACTAAAAAAAAATTATTGATTTTTATCCCTTTCTTCAATATGGAAAGTTAAACATTTACCATCAAATTTTCTTGTATAATGTGTTTCTTGAATGCCTCTTTGAAATATTTGATTCTATTTCTTATGAAATCTAATCTAGCCGCCATATTTTGCAGTGTGGTTTCATCAGTTATGTCCCCCCCAGTGAATGATTCTATACTTTCAGTCTCCCAAGACAACTGTCCCTTACTATCTGTATCTTCTTCGTCTGACAGCTCGTATTCGGACGTTTCAGGAATGATCACAATATCATGAGGACCGCAGTTTTCTTCTGTACCATCAATCCATTTCACAATTATATAACCCTGAAATAAATCTTTAAGATAAATATTGGTTTATCGTCTGTATATATTAATATATTAAATTAAATAATTCGTTGCTCTAGCCACGATAGCTCAGTGGCTAGAGCAACGAACTAGTGATTCGGAGGTTACGGGTTCGAGTCCCGTTCGGGGAAGTACTTTTTCCAGAATTGAAGAATTGTCTAAATGCCGTTAGATTAGTTTAATATAAATCTTTAAGTATTTAATTGTTTTTGTCTTTACTCGACGAAAGTTCATTTTGAAATTATGAATAAAAACAATATTTTACTTTCGCTATTTTTCCTTCTACGACAATTGTTTTGTCATACTACGATTTCTTCAGGTGAGTATTACTGAATACTGATTTTACAAATTTTTGGACATCTCTATGAATACTAAAAATGTGTACAGAAATGTAGTAAAAGAGATAGACTTGGGAATTTTTGGGATTCTTGAAAAATGTTCAGTAGATTGATTCAATTCTATTTGTTCATTCAATAAAATTTGTTTTTCATGATATCTATTAATTTCTGAAGTTTTTTATAGGTTGGGTCTGAAGTTTTTATTTTCAATGTGCAAAATTTCTAAATAACGATCAAAATTATATGCTGTACCTAATAACTGTTCTGTTTATGTGGAGTTTCTTTTTTTCAATAATGTATAATTTTTCATTTTTCTTGTCTGGAATGATCTTCCTGTTTATTCAACATATACATATGGGCAAGTACTAGAGGTAAGGTTTTATACTCTGATTCTTGTTACTAAGTGTTCTGTTTTTATCATTTTTAATTAATTTTCTTGTAAAATTATCTGTTTTGTTCATATTTAGATATCTAGCAACTTTCTTTTGTATATGTTGTTGATAACTAAAGATGAATCAAAATTATAATATTTAATTTAAAACAGGAAAATTAAAAAAAAAATAAATAAAGACAAAACATCTAATAACAATAAATACGGAGTATATATACTAACCAGTGGTGCTTGCTCATAAGTATATGTTAGCCAAACAGGAAGATCATTTCAGACAAGAATTAACCCATTAAAGCCCATAATTCCCCAATGGAAAGTTTTCTCTGAAATTTGGTATGATGAATCAATAAGACTTAAAAAATTATATTTTCTCATAAAGATAATGAACTAACATGCAGGAGAGTAGCTTTGGAGTGGCAACTTTAGTTGCCACTGGGATGATTCATATACACATTAGTCCAAGTCCAATAAAACTAGGATATCATGAATATTTCTGTATTGTTATTCAGCAGTTTAGTATTTCATATTATATTTTATTGAAAAATTTTATTTTGCGTTATGAAAACCTTGAAACACTCATCAAGGTGGACAGGAACCTCGCATTTTTTGCATGATTATATTGTACGCCTGCCACATATTTTACAACGGCGGTATTTAGAACAGTGTACCAGTTCCACCAAGTCCTCTGGAACTAAGTTCTTCCTACAAACCGACTAACGTGAATAGATTGTCGAAGTAGAGTCGAATAACCTTTGATTTAATGTGTTCAACAACTCCAATGACTACATCGTCTCCTTGGCCAAGACATGATGTACCTAGAAAGATCCGCAGCTACCCACAACTTGAAGCCGAATTTGATTGGTTCACCACGAATTGTTCAATATTCGCATTCAGGTCCAGGAATACTTGAAGATAACTCATTGATCATCGGCTTCCAAGTACGAGTTGGCGACAGCTTGCGTTTGGTGCTTTGAACTCCCTTCTGCGAAGAAGTCCTAGGTGTATGGCCCTTATCGTGGTTAACCTGATTGCTGAGATCATCATTGGATTATAAACCCCGCATTTCCACCAGAGAGCGCAATAGCGGGCAGGATGGTGTTCAATATCTCCAACTACCTCTTCATCTGACAAATCAGACTCCTTATCTGTATCTGCACCAGGAAGCTCAACTGGAGGACATATGGCATGGCTATAGCAGTAGGTGATATCCTCATCGTTCTCGAAAAGATCAAGTAATTCGTTAAGAAGTAACCCAGTACACACGGGTATACCTGTCGTAATATTTTCGTGAGAAATGTAAATATTTCCGAAATTGATGTCATATATTCCCCTTGGCAACTTTAGTCGCCATCAAAGTTTGCACGTATGCCAAAAACAAAACACTGCACGAAACTATTGTTGTGTTGTTGAAATATGTTGCTCTATTCATATTGAACGAAACTGATACGAAAATACGAACATAAATGCATGAATCAATTAGAATAATCACAATCGCCCATCGACTGCCATTATGGTGAATGAAATACGTGAATAACCCTGAATAAAACCTTATATGCAAACTCAATGTATGACAATATCTGATTGACTGCTGTGCTATATGAGGCAGTATATATCATATTTTCAAAATTGGCTAATGGAACCTGTACTACTACGCGCATGCGCATTGTATGGAGCTGAATGTGCTGTGGTCACTTAAGTTGCCACAGGGCTGTAATGGGTTAAGGAACACGAAAAATATTACATCCTTAAAAAAATCTCACATATGCAACTAATAATGGAAAAAATTGAAAAATAAAAAATGTTACATAGATGCATACTCGCAATTGTTAGAAATGAGACCACTTCAAAATAGTTTTATGTTGAAATGAGTATTTCAGCAAGAATTTAATTTTTAAGTTTTGAAAATAATGAATTAATATTTGATTTTCATACTTACTTTAGGACTACTATCAATAACTTTGCCCATTTTATATTCCTGAATGGGCTTTGCTCGAACAACCATGCCTGGTCTAAACAGAAACTTGCTGTGTTTCTTTAAATCATATACACTCATTTCACTAGATGGAAGTTCCGTTGGTGTTTTATCAATTTCATTATATTCAAACCATTTAACCTAAAAAAGAGGTGTCAGAATAGTTATTTATAATACAAGTGCAGAAGGCATTGATATTCTTCCACGAGTTCAAAATTCAAAAACGAGCCACGAAGTGGCGAGTTTTGGAATGAACGAGTGGTAGAATGAGCCTTCTGTACGAGTATTATACATTATTTTCTCTAATTCATTGCATTTTCATTGAAATTAATGAAATATTTCCATAAATATAATTTAGTGATTTTTGCATTGAAAAATGTTGGTTGGCAGAACTGATTTCTTTGAGGCAATTTGATGAATTGACAAATAAAGCCGTAGCGGAAAGTTCGGAGTGCCAACATAGAATAATAAAATATAACCATTAAAACTGTGCGTTTCTGATATATTCTCGCACGATTTTGTTCTACAAGATGTGGAAGAATGAACGGAATAACCACAGAATTAGAGAAAAATAGGATAGGTATTTTTTCTTATTCTGTGGAAAATTATGTCATTTTGTTATAGTTTGTAAAACAAAATCGTGTGGGAATATTTCAGTTTCACTAGATTTCATGGTTATATATATATATACTCAGTCGAGGAGTTCAGGGTTTATTGTTCTAAATAAGTCTTCTCATTATTATTGTATTCTTTTTTCTTGTGACTTGTTTCATTTTTATTTGTGTAATATTTCAATATTTTGTACGAATAATCATTGAAATTAATAAACTTATTCTTATTCTTATTTCATTATTATAGGTTGGTACTCGGAATTCTCCTGTCACGGATTCATCTATTATCTGTCACATTTATGATACAGGAAACAGTTCTGCCAGAAAACATTTTCAACTGCAAAAATCACTAAATAATACTTTTGGAAATATTTCATTAATTTCAATAAAAATTAGTGAATTAGAAAAAGTAATGTATAGTACTCATATAGAAGGCTTATTCTAGCACTCGTTCATTCAAAAACTTGCTGAATATTGAACTTGTGGAAGAATATCCATGCCTTCTGCATTGTTTTACAATAGTTATTTATAATACAAGTGGATGAGACATCAATATACTTCCACGAGTTCAAATTCTTGAATGAACAAGTGTTAGAATGAGCCTTCTGTACGAGTATGAGAAAATAATGAATACAATTTCCTCAAATTCATTGCATTTTTAAAGAAATGATTGAAATATTTCCATGAATATCGTTCAGTAATTTTTGTATTGGAAAATGTTGGTTGACAACTGTTTTCTGTATCTCAAATTTGACAGATAATAGATCAATCCATGACTGTGGAGTACACATTTCTCATCGAAATGTATTGCATGTTGTTAATTAAACTAAAGGTACCTGAATGTAATACAGATCCGACACAAAGAAATTTGGATAAGGGTCAAAATCACCTGAAAATCAACTTTGAATGACAGTGTATGATATATCGTTGAATTCAGTATTGAAAGTTATTTCGAAAAGTGTCATAAAATATACAGGTCCGTATTGAAAAAAATGAGGTAGAGGGTGGCCCAGAGAGCACGAAAGGTTGGATACGAAATCTGATTACGTCAAATTGAGAACAATTTACTGTCGAATAGAAAATTCCTGTAACATTTTTTGATAATATTTGAAATAAAGTGGGAAAAAAAGAAAAATCAAAATGACAGAATTTACTTTTCTTATGATATCTCAATAACCGGCCCTGATAATTTCGATTTGTTTGAACTGCTGGATAATGCTTCTATGCATGCAACTTTTTCTCTATTTGACCGAGCTTCTAACTCTTTTGGTTTAAAAGTTACCAATACAATCCCATTGGAAAGTGGCCACCCTGTATATTGAAAGAACTATACAATTATGCAAATTAAAAATTTAATTTAATGGAATTTTAGTAAAAGAACTAAAAATTAGAGCATTTTCTTCATATTAAAATAATAACAAGAGTTGACTAGAGTAAACTCACCATTGCAATTCTTTCGGCATAATTTGCATATTGAACCACACCATATTTGTTTTTAGGGAATGCTTCTTTTTCATTATAAGTTACCCATTCTCCAGGGACAAATTCATGATCATCTAAGGATAAAGAATAGTAGAGTTGAGTCGATGGAATGTTTGCTTCTTCAGTACCATCTTGCCATACTACAGTTGCCTTTGCATCCATTGTTATTACCTGTTAAAAATTTAATAGTGCGGGAAACAAATTTTCTGATTTGAAGGTAGGGTAAATGCACTGGTTCTTGATCAGTTAACAGAAACATCGATTTCGAGCACGATTTTTTCACACATAAACTTATCAAATTTTAATGGTGTTGGTGTTCATCGATTCTTTGGCGAGTTTTAAATGATTTGTCATATAATTTTAAGCGTTCTTTCTGCATTTAACCTTTGAAATGTGAAAACATATTGAAAATCTCAATAACCTTCGGTTCTCGACCACGCCGCAGAGTTCTCGACCATTTTTGTGTTAGTTTTCGACCACTAATAATAGTGGCCGCTTCACTTTAATATTTTATAAAAAACTTTAGAGCGAGATGAGTGATTAGTACTTACTTTCGTACCGTACCATCGACATCACTACCTATCACTCAGATGGGTTTCAAATGAGGTAATCAAGTAAGAAACACTCGGAACGTAAAAAAAAATTATTTTGCAAAAGTTTCCACTTTCTATAAATATTTCAAAATAGCAACTCATAGAACATTATTTGGTTATTTTGCTCTTAATATCTATTTAGAAACTAATGAGTAAATAAAATATAAAACACCGACCACCAGTGGTCGAGAATTAAGTACAATCAAATTGGTTCTCAACCGCGAATAAATAAAGGGTAAAAATAAGTGTTTCGACGTTAATTCGGTGGTCGCAAACTAATATTTAGACAGTAGATATATAAATGAATCAGGGTATCGAAAAAAAAACGAAAATGATCCAACAGAAATATATCGGTTGAAATAAACAATTATTGAAGTAAGATATTGGTTCTCGACCACTTTGGTCGAGAAATAAAAGATACAAATTTTCCAATACCAGTTCGCGACCGTCAAATATTGAACAAAAAAATATACATTTATTTGCTTCTTGATTGAAATACACACAAAAATATATCTTATAGTTGATATGGAACAAAATATACACACATAATTCATTTAAAATAAGAAATAATTACTATTTTCTGGTCATATATAACAAAGCACTTTTCTAAGAGAGGACGAGAAAGAACCCTTTTCTATGATAGACGATTATAAACTAATTTTTAGCGCGAAAACTTTGACCTATACCACTACTATGCAAACTATCTTGGAATGGTAGAATAGTCGAGAACACGTACCGCGAAAATATTTTGCACTATATGATATAATTTTATTATTATTTTATCTCAAATCACGGAATGGTCGAGAGCCAGTGCCGGTCGGCTAACCAGTGCATTTACCCTATTTCACCATTTCCATTGTAATCTATAGGTGGATGGTTTACTTACTTATTGTTATTATTATCACTATATTATAAACCAACATATATCATACCTCAACAGCTACAGTGTTTCCTGGTAATAATTCTTCTGGTCTAGGAGGATAATGCTTCTTTTTCAACTTTTCATTCAATAATGTCTTTGAGGATAATGCACTTGCAGGTTCAGATTCTTCATCCTCATCGGTGCACCATTCTTCCTCTAAATCACTGTTATCTGAAGTTACTGAGTTCTGATGTATACAAGTATGCATTTTCGAAACGCCAGTGGCACTGAAATAAAATAAATTGATTTTTTTTCAAATTGGAGAAAAGCAAAAACAAAAGAATAATATGTCAAATGCAGCAAGGATTATAAATGAGACAAATTGAATAATTTGTATTGGATCAACGCCAACCAAAAATTTCGAATTTTGGTAATAGATTACCTTTTGTTGTCAGAATTTAGTTTAACCTTAGGAATTTCATGTTTATAAAGAGTAGTTTGTTTTTGTATCCAATTTTTTTTCTTCATCAATACATCAGAAGAGCTGATTTTTAAAAGCTTCCGAGAGTCAAAATGATCATAACCATGTTCCAGAACTTTTAAGCTAAAATACAAAATTTTATTAATAAGCTTGACACTGGTCAACATTTTATACTGACTCTTTCAGTTCTTCATCTTTAAGCTCAGACATAGTATTTTCCCCATCGCACCCACTAAACCATGAAACCTCCACAATGCAGTCTTTCACAGTTTGAACAGTAAATCTTTGACGACTTTGCATATTTCTCTTCATTGCTTTTGACTTCTTAATCCAGAGGGGTTGTTCCAAGTTACTGGGTACAACTACCTGGATGCAAATTAGTTTTAAATTTATAATGAAGAGTAAAATATAACTTACCAATTCTTGTCCAGGGTGGCAGACTTCAAATGACCCTCTATTCTTCTTAACAAGCCAAAAATCTTCAAGATCGTTGTTTATACTGGTAAGAATTTGTACAATAGAGCCACATTTTGAAATCATTGTTATCTCTTGATCAACTCCCTGAAAAATAGTTTTTGAAATATGATGACAAGAAGAACCTTGATTGTAGCTACCTCAACTCGACCGAACTTGGATTTCAGACATACTGCATCGTCCACTTCAAAGGGCCTAATATTCTGAAGTCTGTTGCATGAGACATGTTCAATTATTTTATCTGTGCCTACGATTTGTACAGTGAACGTTTTCTTAGTACTTTTACAATAGCCTCTTTGTGTCTCTTTCTCATGTACAAGTCTTCTTACAACTTCACCAGGAAGAATATTCCTAGATACAAGTTTCACTTTATTCTGCCTCCAAACTTGTTCATGGGGAGCGTTGTGCCACAATACTCGTATTTGGCCTTTTTCTAATGGACTATCAGATATATCTGAAGATGCTTCATAATTATAACTATCCGCTACTACTCCAAAAACAATTTTTTTTTTTTTATCAAAACGGTATACAACATCGTTTGTGTAGAATTCCTTTACGTTTTCAGCATCTTTTGACATCATTTATGTGTTATTTAAAATTATCAGAATTTGATCTTTATTAATTTTTGAATTGAATGCACTGCGAGTTTTGAAACGAATCTAATGAAAATCTCTCACAAAAAATGAATGATTTTTTTGACATATCCCTTTTTTTGGCAACAGACATTGGCGCATTCGCAGTTTTCACACTAAAGATTATTCTACCAACAGTCGTAGTTCAAATACTTCAAATCGATTTCTACTCTGTTATCTGTGAAATCGATATAATCCTGAAAGTCACTGAAAAATTGTCTGTTGAAATTTCAAATTTGACGACAAGAGCCATTACTACTCTGGTATCTACATCTACCAACATTTGATTGTGGAGATATATGGGTGATAGCTAAGGAGACAACAATGTTGTCTCTGATAGCTATCTCAACTCTACCGAATTTCGATTTCAGACATACTGCAACTGCATCATCTTATTTAAAAAGCCTACTATAAATACTGAAATCCATTGTAAGAGGCATGTTCGATTATTTTATCTGTGCCTACAATTTGTAAAGTGAACGTTTTCTAAGTACTTTTATAATATCCTCTTTGTGTTACTGTACCATGCTCAAGTATATTTCTTGATATTTTTCTGGTTCTAAAGTTGATCATTGAGAAGCATTGTGTCACAATACTCGAATTTTTCCAATGGACTGTTTGCACATATAAATAGGTAATGGATTAAGTATTAATTTTTTTGTATTATTTTAATTTGCATGGTTTTTGCTAATGACATTATACCTCTTTGTTTCTTTTGTTGCCTACCTCTTAGGCGCCAATTATCCTTAAGGAACTTGATATTACTTCAATATATACTAACTGACAAAGAAACTGCAACACCCAGAAGGAGCTGTTTAAATTTAATTTTTTTTTTAGTAAAACATAGATAGTAAAGCAAGGAGTAAATGATTGAATTTGGAGAAAAAAATCGTGAAGGTTTTTTCATGTGAACAATTTTTGTTTCTTCAATATTGCAGTCGTTTTTTGCAATTTTTTCAAATTTGACAACAAACCAGCTGTTCGAGGACATCCAGAGAGAGATTGTAACAAGGGCGTAGATCTTTTTTTCTTGGAAGGGGAAATCGAAAAAATTTTTTTTAAGACAACGTTTACTCATATCTGTAATATGAGAAAGAAAGGTTTGATAACGAAGTTTGAACCAAAAATTACTCGAAATAATAGCATTTTTTGATTCGATTGATCATACCATTCGATTGTTCCTAAATTGGAGGTACGAAGAAAAATGAAGAATTCCTTGAATACTTTTAAGAATAGAATGTTCTATACATGGGCCCGCAAGTGCTCTGTTTTCGAGATACAGGGTGTTTCTTGTAGTTCTACTATAACTTGTAGTTCTTTTGTGATCGATTTATAACGGGTGTTTTTTTTCGAGGTATATAACTTTAAGTTGGCATTACTGTTCAAGATGGCGACCGATTTAACAGCTGTCAAGTGATTTATTCTCAGTTTGTTTTGGCAATTCATCATGAATAGACTCACGCCTGAACAACGCTTGCAAGTAGTGCAATTTTATTTCGACAATAATGGTTCTGTGCGGAATACGTATCGCGCACTACGTCCATTTTATCGTCGACAAAATCGTCCATCAGAGCAGTTAATTCGATTATCCATGGAACGTTTTCGCACCACGTTTACTCTTATTGATAACTCGCATCCCCAGAGACGCCGTACGGTGCGTACAGAAGAAGCTATTGATGCTGTAGAATGTAGAGCGTAGCATTGAGGAAGACCCGAATGAGTCTATCCGCCATCGAGCACAGGAATTGGATCTGTGTCCATTCACTTTATGGAAGATTTTGCGGAAGGATCTTGGTTTGCGTGCTTACAAAATCCAACTCATGCAAGAATTGAAGCCAAACGATGATCAAGCAAGGCGTAGATTCGTCGAATGGGCCCAAAATGAGATTGCCGTTGTTCCCGATTTTCATAAGCGAATTTTGTTTAGCGATGAAGCGCACTTCTGGTTGAATGGCTACGTCAAAAACAAAACTGCCGCATTTGGAGTGAAGCTAATCCTCAAGTGTATGTCGAAACACCGTTACATCCAGAAAAAACTGACTGTTTGGTGTGCTTTATGGGCTGGTGGAATCATTGGTCCGTACTTCTTCAAAAACGATGATGGCCAGAACGTTACAGTCAATGGTGATCGGTAAAGAGCCATGATTACTAACTTTTTCATTCCTGAATTGAACAACCATGATGCCCAGGAGCTGTGGTTCCAACAAGATGGTGCAACATGTCACACAACATGTCGATTTATTGAAATACACCTTTGGTGACCGCCTAATTTCACGTTTTGGACCTGTGAATTGGTCTCCAAGATCTTATGATTTAACACCGCTAGACTACTTTCTGTGGGGCTATGTAAAGTCATTGGTCTATGCGGATAAGCCACAAACCCTTGACCATTTGGAAGACAACATTCGCCGTGTTATTGCCGATATACGGCCACAAATGTTGAAAAAAGTCATCGAAAATTGGACGTCCAGATTGGACTACATCCGAGCCAGCCGTGGAGGTCATATGCCAGAAATCATATTTAAAATGTAATGCCACAAGATTAACTTGCGGATAAATGAAATTCATGTCAATCGAATAATCCATCGTTGTTTTATTGCAATTTAAAGTTCTATAGCTTTAAAAAAACACCATTCATCTCGAAAACAAATCGTTACCGGACCCATGTTATAGGACTTTATTTTTTTAAATAATCCGAGGAATCTGTCATTTTCGTTTGTACCTCCAATTTAGGAACACCCAGTATAGTCAATTCAAAACTGATGTCTCTACAAATAAATTGCAATTTGAATGAAACACATTGAATTGTAAAACACAGCACAGACAATTTTTCGATGCGAATAACTCAGTTCAGTTCTTTGATAACTGCAGTATTAATATTTTGTGAGGAAAATGATACAAAATAATGAAAACAACGGTAAGTGTATAGCCGTGAAGAGAAAAGTAAAAAGTGTATTGGTTCATTTTATGGAAGAATTTTTGTTCTTCGTCTTAGAGTTAGAGAGAATGCTGAAATTTTATATTTTGGAAATATTTCTACGGCCTTGCATTTGTGGGGTTATAATTTACATAGGTATTGGACTCTTTGATGTTATCGTTTACTCTGAACTTATTCGTATGATTCTCCATACATACCGAAGTTTTTTCTTGGAAATAAAAAAAAAACTAGAGGTTTTTTTCATACCCTCTCAAGAACATACAAAATGTATCCAGGTTATTCTATAATGAAATGAACAAAGACCAAATAAATAAGTAAATATATTATACATATGTTGAAAACATAGAAAATCACCCCACATCTACTACTACTTATACATCCTCATGGTTTCCTATAACTTTTATGGGGAGGGTTTAAAAAAAATTTCAACGCTCCCTTTATGACATCTTCAGGGGTGGTCAGTCTACTTGCGTACTTCAAATTGAGCAATATTTCTCCGAAGAATGAATGGCAAGCCGACTTTGTCTCCATATGACATCCATTCTCAGCTAAAGTAACGATGCCACCAGGTATCATTTGAAAATTGGAATATCCGAGGTAGAGCAACGAATCTACATAAGTGTTGGAATCGTCGTTGTCTTTTTCTTGCATCTCCTTTTTGGCCTCTTTCAAAGCGGTGCCATTCACAAGTTTGGTCCTGACACGGTCAGTGGTAACCAGGAAATTCTCCGTGGTGGGGGAATAGACCTCGGACATGTTCTTGGTCCGCACCAAATCGAAGGAGAGGCCGCCATACTGCCACAACTGCAGCACCCTGATGGCGAATATCTTAGTTTCGTCGTTCAAATGGTGCCATGTCAAAAATAAGGGTGATTTCTCAAACACTCCTTCGAAGGTGAAGGTCTCGACGAAAATCGAAGGGTACCTAAGAAGCAGCGCCGCTATGTTGGTCACCCTGGTCGGTCTAACGGTGGTCGACCTGCTCTTCATCGGCCTTCGTATCGATCGTTTCAGGAACGTGTTGATGAAGTCTCTTGGGTCAAAAAATGGCCAGCCGAAAAGAGAATCGCTGGTCAAGTCACTAGCCATGTCATCCTTACCAAAGAGGCTGCTGGTCTTGTCCAGCGGGTCGTCGAGGAGCCTCAGCAGCTTCCTGCTCGACGCTGTGACCACGGTAGATGGGGGGACTGGGCTAGGTCTCTCGATCTTGGTGGTGGCCTCCACCTCCTCGAACACGGTCGGGAACGTCTGTCTCTTGATCATTATCAGATGGATCCTATGGTTGGGGAAGACCTGGATGATCTTCTCCACCATGTCCAGCTGCTGTTGGTTCCACGGATCAGATCCGTGCACCAGGTGGATGGTGCTGTTGTCTAACATTGGGTTGTCGCCGATGATACATCTTGGTATGCGGTGGAACTTGTACGTGGATAGTGCGGTCATGAGTAAGACGAACATCGACAGGATGGCCAGGATGAATACCAGAGATGAAACCCAGCAGGTACTGAGGTATCCTTAAAGAAGAAATATCATTGGTTTGAATGGAGATTATTTGTTGAGTAGGGCTCTTTCTTGACTTGTTGGTGCAGTATGGGTGTGCGGTATACATCACAACGACAAGTCAGGAAAGAGCTTAAAGAGTGAAGTTTGCACGTTTTAGGAAGAATTTGAGGTTTTCAAGTACTGACTGTAGGTAATATTCCAGGGTGGTACCGATGTAATTGTTGTCTTGAAATTGATGATGGACTGTGTGTTAGATAGTTTATTGGGTGGTTTCCATCATCAAGATGATGGGGCCTTCACATATTAAGGCCTTCACATTGAAATAATTCGCATGAACATATATTTTTGCTTTATAAGAATTATTTCAAAAGACTCATTGAATCTCGAGCCCGCAGCTAAAGATATTGCAGGTCACAAAGTTCAGTTATTATTTTGAATGGCCCGCTGTCTGGGCAGCTGTCACTTCTGAGGCTGTTATATTTTGACATTTAGCAGGTAAAAACTACGCCATTGCTAAAAATGGAACGATACACGCTTCAACAACGCATTGAAATTGTTAGAATTCACTAAAAAAATGGTGACGATTGTGGAGTCACAGTTCGCAAAAATGAATCACTTCTGGATCATCGTGAAACAGCTTCTACTTTAGATAAGTACGAAAATGAGGCTGGTGAAACTGGTACGGTGAATGGATTGCGTAATAGAGCTATGATTAATGATTTTTTATGGTTGGAATTGAAAGATATTGATGTGGATGACGTTTATTTTTAACAAGACGGACTGAAGCCTGTTGATAATGTGGCATGAATGCCACTACCGAATCTTGACTACCGAAATCTTGTGATTTAACACCTTGAGGCTCTTTTCATATCTTTCTATATATTCTACGTGAAATATAAAGTCTCTGTCAATGCCCCACAATCGATTCAAGAACTTAAATATGGAATTCGTGAAGTTATCGAGGACATACAGCCGCAAATGTGCGAATTGGTGATGGAAAATTTAATGAAAAGGATATAATGCTTCAAGCGTTGCCGTGGCGGTCATTTGGCTGATATCATTGAAAAGAACATTCATTGATTCACTTCAGTAATCTAAATAGTGCATTTTTACTTGGAAACAGCTTTCTCTGGAGACGTGGAACTGGGCTACATACAGGGTGTATCGGTTTCAATCATTAAAAATTTAATGAGATAGTCTCTTTGTTGTTCTGATTCGGAAAAATGTATATTATATACCTCTATCTCGATCCTTAAGAGAGATACAGGGTGTTTGAAGTTCACGAGAAAAAATCATTTGCATGCAATAGCTTCCATAAAAAAGTTTGGATTCGAACGGAATTTTGCATGCCTACCCTACTCTCTAAGGGCCATTTAAAAAAAAAATTAAAAATTTCTGTTTCATTGATAATTAGATTTTTTAAAAGGCGTGCTGACTAGAAATTGGCTACAAATAAAATAGGAAATTTATTGAAAATCAAAAGGTAGAGAAAAATAGATATGATATCACAGCATATGTTCAAAATGCAGACCGTCAGCCACGACGCATTTCGGACAACGGCGAACTAATGAATTAACTGCATCTTTCATCATTTCCTGATTTTGTCTCATCTCAACGTGGACATCTTTTTTTCGCAGGATCAGCTTGTCACGGGTTGTCACGGGACTACTATAAACTTTCTTTTTGATGTAACAAACAGTCAAATCGATTGTTTCGAGATATCTCTCCGAGATATTACCGAATTCAGTTCGTGGCTGACTAAATTATGAATGTGTAGCCAATTTCGAGTTATTACGTCTTTCGAAAAAAATAATAATCTCTGGATCTGGAATTTCAAATTTTGTTCTGTAAAAGCAAATTTTACTCCAAATTGAACAAGCAGTTCGATATTGCTTCATTCATTCCTTCAAAAAAACAGCAATATACTTTTCTCTCCGAAATAAATAATTGAGATGTGACCGAATTGCACGCCACTGGTGTTCCCCCAAAATCGAAAATATCTTTATAAAATGGACCTCAGGGAGTAGAGTAGGCATGCAAAATTTCGTTTGAATCCAAGCTTTTTTATGGAAGATATTGCATAAAAATTTTTTCCTCTAATTCTGTGGTTATTCCGTTCATTCTTCCACATCTTGTAGAACAAAATCGTGCGAGAATATATCAGAAACGCACAGTTTTCATGGTTATATTTTATTATTATTTGTTGGTACTCCGAACTTTCCGTCACGGCTTTATCTGTCAATTCATCAATTTGCCTTAAAGAAATCAGTTCTGCCATCCAACATTTCTCAATGCAAAAATCACTAAATGATATTTATGGAAATATTTCATTCATTTCAATTAAAATGCAATGAATTAGAGAAAATAATGTATAATACTCGTACAGAAGGCTCATTCTACCACTCGTTCATTCCAAAACTCGCCACTTCGTGGCTCGTTTTTGAATTTTGAACTCGTGGAAGAATATCAATGCCTTCTGCACTTGTATTATAAATAACTATTCTCTTTTTTTTCTCTCTTATGGATCGTGATAGAGGAATATAATATACATTTTTTCGAATCTGGACAACGAGGAGAATATCCCATTACCTAAATTTTTAACGATTAAAACTGATACACCCTGTGTAGCTAATGCAAGAGAAGGTCGGTATCTAGCGGGATATGTACGTTGAAATCGAACCATAACAGTCTAAGCTGTCCGAAGTCATTTGAGAAGAACGTTTGGTCGCTTAATTTCCAGTACCTACCATAATATATCCGAGGCTTGCTAGAGCCAATTAGCGATCCAGGAGACCATTGAATACCCAGGTTACTTCCCAGACACTTAGCCGCTCGTTTTTAGTGTGCACAGGAACACAGAGACTGACTGTTGGGTCAGTGGCGAAATGTTCTTCTTTCGAACGAAACCAGAATTGGTTGAGTTAGTAATAATCGGCGACACAGAGTTTGGAGAGGTTCAGCAAGTCGTTTTATATAAAGGAGGATCAGTAAAGTTTTGAGAAGGCATCGAGGTCATCGTACGTAGCTTATTACCATTCTAGACACTATGACAGGGGAAAGATCTGTTCGAAACATTATTGAACCCATTATTTATTCTCTCCCACATTAAATTGGAGCAAGTTCAACATTTATGGATGACAATGCTAGGCTACGTACGAAAAGAGTACAAAATACACTAGATATAGCGAATATTCATAGATTACCGTGGCCAGCAAATTCGCCAGACATGAATCCCATTTAGCACATGTAGCACATTTTGTTAAACGAGCAATCTCAATCAGAATTAATCCCCCGAGTAACCTCCAGGAACTCATACTCGAGAACTAAGAAGAATGGAACAAAATCCCAATGGATACCATAAACTCTCTTATTTTTTCCATACACAGAAGCGTAAACACTTTACTACAGAACAGAGGAGGAGAGACCGAATATTAATGCATTTTTATTTCGCTCGAAAGTGGATTTCAGTTTCTGCTAATCATTGTATTATGCATTATTTTTCGTTTGAAATATTTTTCTTGTTCAGTTAAGATTAAATTCATCCATTATATAAACTAATTATATGTTCTTTGTAATACACTTCTCGACTTATAATAATAGTGTCTTATTTCGACAAGCATAAGGGGATCCAAGAATTTTGGCGATGTGAGTACTTATTTACGTAACAGGTAGGATATAGATATTATTAACGCATTAAATTTTAAACGATGCGGCTGTTTAATGACATGGGTGCGTTAATAATACAGTATGGAATTCAAAAACTCAGAGTGTGATTCACCTTGGCAACGGGCATAAGTGGAATAATTGTCACTAAATTTTTTATGTTAAGCTTTGTTAGAGTTTTATCTGAAAATTGTTTATTTCGAATTCAAACGATGATCTGCCATCCGATATGGAGAATGAAGCTAGAAACGAAGAGTTCAATGTTATTTGGGGTATGCCGGAGAGATTATATAATAAATAACAAGGCGTATTTGATCGGACGAAGAATGGTACACTGCAAAAAGTAATGAATTAGGAAAATGCAAAAAAAAAGTAAACTTTGGACCGTAGCGGGACATTTTATATAGTTGGTTTCGATCAATTTGTATCAACTCTGTAAGCGTAATTACAGCAACCCCTAAAATGTTAAATGGGAAAGAGGAGGGGTCGAGTGACACCTTGTTTTCATTCGATAATTCGATTCCCTTTTCAAAAATGAGAAACACGCGACCTTTTTTGTTAATGGGTACTTCCCAAAAAATAAAAAAAGTATAGAACAGTAACAGATCATTTCCAAGAGAAATGGATTGGACGAAGAGGGTCGATCGAATGACCACCTCGCTCTCCAGACTTTACCTATAAAATAATAGACAACATTTCGAAAATCTTTAATAGTGCAAATTTCTCATTATTTTCATATTTCATTGCAACTCTTGTTATCGTAACTAGTGTATTTTTTGTGTTTGGAAGCACCTCAGAGTAATAAACCTAGGCAGAGGGATGTGGCATGTGTCATTTTCAGTAGCAAGTTTTGTCCTCAACATGAACTATCAAATTTGACATGAAGCGCGCGGAAATGAAAACATATCGATGATACGATATTTCTCTCAATTCTCGAGTTTCTCCACAAAAAACACACTTCTTATGTCCCACAGTGAATCAACGTTTCATATCAACTCAAAATATATTGAAATAAATACCTAAATATATCAGAAATTCAGAAAACAAACTTCAAGCGCGCCAAACGACATAAAACAGCCGATGACACTAGGGGAGCAAAAGTTGTCAATCCTTGGATTTCAGCAGGTAGATACAGAAAAGAATAAATATTCTGCTCATTATATATTCGACAATTAGGAATAATATCGGATTCCAAATATCAAATTTGCATATTTAATCGGGAATCACTCAAATAAACATATTTAATTCAATATAATATACATTCATAACGATATAGCAAAATTGTGGATTCGAAAATATATCACAATCCGACAACGTAATCTAACCATGCTGGGGAGATATAAAAATTGCGTATAATCTCCCTATCTTTGTTTATTACTTTATGGTAAGCACTAACAAAAAACTTGAAGTGTCTGACCTTCGTTGAAAAAGAAATCGAATTACCTTTAAAACAAGGCGTTTTAAGATTTTACGCTCACAGGCTTGATACAATTGATGAATTCTCGAGGCCCTTAATATTTTGACCCCCATGCAAAATCAGAAAAAGTATTGTTTTCCTATTTGAAAGCATTTTGATTTCTTCTTTTTGAACTAGGATAACTAGATGGCAGATGAAACTGAGTATAACGACAAAGAAAATTCCGACAATCCGTTACCTTTTTGATAGGATAATAAAAGAAGCAATGAATCATATTGTAAAGTTCTCAGAATATTCGAGTTGTGAATGATAGCGATATTTGTGATAACCCAGTGACAAAAAAACATTCTCAGAGGACTGTTTATGTCTAAAATTTTTTATTATACTTCATTCGCAAAGTGAACAGTGAAAATTTCCTATTTCAAATCAAAGAATCAAATTAAATTCACATTGAAATTCAACGATATTGAAAATACGTAATATTGTGATGATATTCGGAACTAGGTAATGTCTCGGGTAAAGTTAATCAATAATATTTGTCTCTTTTCATTCAATATTTATTAAATTTCAATTCACCATGAGTAAAGAGGAAAAGATAGGTAGGTACCTAATAATGCTCAATAAGTTGCAGTGTTTCACAACATAGATTTAACTTAAAAACAATTGCCAAGTTTTGTTAAATTGCAAAATACTCACCTGGCCATTGTTCCAGTATATTAGAAGCTCCCACTGTAATCCCAGATCTTCTGTCGAAAAATTTTTTATTGTTTTTGGATCCTCCATCATCTTTGTCTACAATTAAATATAGCAGTGGATATTTTTCGTCGCTTTTCGTATTAGAATTCATTTTCTTCGAAGAATCATCACTTTCTAAAACAGATTATGCTAAGGGTGTTTCTGTTCTCCAAGAAGTCGGCTTTGTCTCACTGGCTGCGTGAAATATTTTCGAAAAAATATGAAGAATTAGATTGACATTTCAGTGATATCGATGAAAATGACATTTCGAGGAGACAAAAGGGAGAGCCCACTGTATATTTCAAATTAATAGTTGGGAAAATATAGTCGAAGCAGTGGACAGTCGACATAAAGATGGAAATTATCTATAAACACATGGATGATTTATGATCCATTACAAATTGTAGATCATATGATAATATGGTAGGTAGGCCGAAAACATTTGTGTTACTATTTAGTATTTAGCAAGTCACGAAGTCTGTATTCTTCGAAGTTTAAGATGGTAATGTACTCTAATGAAATTAATCGAAAAAATCTAAAAACTTGAAATTTTCAGGATAGGATCTCATATGCCGCAGTTGAGTCCATTAAGAGGGGTCTACACCATTTCAGCGATCAGTACAAAAATTTGAGTACGCTTTATTTTCCGCTAGAGACCATCGATTTATAAAGGGTGTTTTTTTTAGAGCTATAGAACTTTAAATTGTAATAAAACAACGATGGATTATTCGATTGACATGAATTTTATTTATCCGCAAGATAATCTCGTGGCATTACATTTTAAATATGATTTCTGGCATATGACCGTCACGGCTGGCTCGGATGTAGTCCAATCTGGACGTCCAATTTTCGATGACTTTTTCCAACATTTGTGGCCGTATATCGGCAATAATACGGCGAATGTTGTCTTCCAAATGGTCAAGGGTTTATGGCTCATCCGCATAGACCAATGACTTTACATAGCCCCACAGAAAGTAGTCTAGCGGTGTTAAATCACAAGATCTTGGAGGCCAATTCACAGGTCCAAAACGTGAAATTAGGCGGTCACCAAACGTGTCTTTCAATAAATCGATTGTGGCACGAGCTGTGTAACATGTTGCGCCGTCTTGTTGGAACCACAGCTCCTGGAAATCATGGTTGTTCAATTCTGGAATGAAAAAGTTAGTAATCATGGCTCTATACCGATCACCATTGACTGTAATGTTCTGGCCATCATCAAGTACGGACCAATGATTCCACCAGCCCATAAAGCGCACCAAACAGTCAGTTTTTCTGGATGTAACGGTGTTTAGACATACACTTGAGGATAAGCTTCATTCCAAATGTGGAAGTTTTGTTTGTTGACGTAGTCATTCAACCAGAAGTGCGCCTCATCGCTAATGGACGTAGTGCGCGATACGTATTCCGCACAGAACCATTATTTTCGAAATAAAATTGCACTATTTGCAAGCGTTGTTCAGGCGTGAGTCTCTTCATGATGAATTGCCAAACCAAACTGAGAATAAATCACTTGACAGCTGTTAAATCGGTGCCATCTTGAACAGTAATGCCAACTTAAAGTTATATACCTCGAAAATAAACACCCGTTATAAGGTTTGTAATATTATTCATTTTAAAGGGTTCGTCACTTATTTAGTAATTATTTGAAATGGAAAACAAAAAGAATTAAATGGATTTTTTATCGAAAGAAAAATAAATGCATGAATTATCTTTCCGAACAAACATTTATTTTTTCATGAATTTTCACATAAAAATATTATACAAAAGACTTTAACGAAGGTTGAAATGCGGTTCTTCTAAAATAAAAAAGAAAGACGAAAAAACGTATTTTGAATTCTTGCATGTGGTAGAAAAGGACAGTAAATTATAGAAACGTTTGATATTGCTTCACTCATCATGAAAAGTGGTGGGATCTCAAAAACGCTGAGGAGAGAGGACTAGTTGAACTTTGGCAGGTCACGAGAATGCCACTTGGTATAAACCCCTCTTAGTTCGATTTTATTCCTTATAATCTCGAAAATTCGAAATTCTCGAAAGAATTTCAAGCTTATATTGAAAAACTTCAGGAAAAAATAGCGACAGAAATATTTCCTAAACAACATATCCGACTAAGTTGAAATTTAATTTGTGCCTATAAAATCACTCGAATGTTCATGTCGAATTTTAGGAGGATCTTATCATTACAAATCCTCCTTTAGTTAATCTAACCGACAACCGTTATATCGTAATAAAAATGAATCACATCACATTTATCAGGGAATGCAAGGGGTTTTATGAATTTTACTAATTTCTTTATGTTGTTATAACCACTCTGTAAATTTTTTGACGCGCTTCCTTCTTATTGAATGCTCAAACTGATAACTCAATAACCACTGGAAAAATTTAGGTACAGGTTAACAAAACATCACGAAACGATTGTATCCTCAAAACAACAATCTACATAGATATTTGATCTATTCATCCCATTTCGCATTGAACTATCAATGTGTCCTTCAGCAACTTCTACTTCGAATAATTAAAATATGCCACAAATAACTATTTTGAGAAAGAATCTTTTCTCTTTCCTTCTCCAAAATGAGTATTTTATGTATCCTTTGATTTCTGAGGTAGTAAATTTTCGGTCAGAGCCCCCGCAAGGATCATCAACGCCCGCGTGCCGAAAATATTTTGGCGCCCCTTAAAGGGGGGAAGTGGAGGCAAACGTCGCAAGATAATCGGAAAAAAAATTTCGGTTTTTGTTAGGAATTTAGTGTAGAAGGGTTAAAAAAAATTATCAGCAACCTTTATTGAATGCCTTAAGAACTTTATTTATATTAATATTGTAATGAAACTACAGAGGTTTCAAAACCTGAGCTTTATTCTTCTTTAAATTATTCATAAATATATAAACCAAACAATAAACAAATAACAAATAAAATATTCTATTATAGGATCAAATTAAATGGATGTTTTTCTAGATTTGGCTGCTGCGAATTCTTTTATAATATCATCAAAATCAATTTTATCGAGTATCCCTTGCTCTATAGCTAAGATGGCCAAACCAGATAATCAGTGGCGACGCCAGCTTTCGAAAACAGGGGTGGCCAAGAGGGCGCCAGATTTTTTTTGGGCGGGCCAAAGTAAAGCGAAACTAATTCTGCTAATTTTTTAGCCTTAGTATGTCACATTTTAGGCTGGGCCAGCAGAATTTTAGGGGGGGGGGGGGCGGTCCCCCGATCTGAAGCACATACCCTGTTCTTGTTATAATAATTAATTTTTGGCAAAGGTGAAATATAATTTTTTTAGAATGTCAAACGGCTACAAACATTAAATAAATAATACAGATCCAGGGTGCATGTTAAAAAAAAAATTAAGTTTAATATGATGGTGGATCCAGGTTACAAATTCAAAATATCAAAGCCGATTCGATTTTTTCACGATTACAAACAATACTTCCCTATTTGAGGGAAATAAAAATAATATTATGGTATACCTATGTACAGGGTGTCCCATAAGTGGCACGTCACAGTGACACCGGAGGTAGGTCAGCTAAAGAGGGACCTAACCAGCCTAACATGACCCCAGTAAAAGTTGCATGGTTTTCGAGTTATTACCAAATTACGTTTTTTAGTGAATTTTCACCTTTTTTAACATTGTCAGGGTCAGAATTCTGCTGGAAAGCTCTCGAAGCTTATTTTTTTTGTTGTAATGGAATCTTAAATAGTTATTTAAGATGACATGAGTATGATTCTGTCAAAAAGTTATGTGGATTTCCGTAAATTAATGGATAAATCTTGATTTCAATTGCTAGCAAAACGAGAACTTCGACTTTGGACACCTGCTGTGAAAAAAAAATCCTTGAAACAAAACGAGCAAGTAACATCAAAAAATTGGGCATTTTAGACAGATTTAGAAATGGTACAATACACGAATCTTATGCCCATAAAACTAGGTATTTTCATAATTTTACCGATGCCCTACTTAACTAAGTTGAAACTAGGAACCTCGCTATCAGGTAATTTTGCCGCTTGCTATGACATTACATTTGATACCGGGCTTTGTTATTATTTGTTAAAGTCACAATAGGGAAACAGATGGATTAGGGGAAGCGAAAAAGGAATATTATAGAAAAAAAAGGTAAATTAATTAAAAACAGACTTAACTTTCGATTATTTATTTAATGCTTAAATCTAACTTACAGTAAATGTTCAAACTGTTTCCCTCGGACTCTAATGCATAAATGACACCGTTTTATAAAATTACGATTCAATTTTAGTTGTTTATAATACAAGTGCAGAAGGCATTGATATTCTTCCACGGGTTCAAAATTCAAAAACGAGCCACGAAGTGGCGAGTTTTGGAATGAACGAGTGGTAGAATGAGCCTTCTGTACGAGTATTATACATTATTTTCTCTAATTCATTGCATTTTCATTGAAATTAATGAGATATTTCCATAAATATAATTTAGTGATTTTTGCATTGAGAAATGTTGGTTGGCAGAACTGATTTCTTTGAGGCAATTTGATGAATTGACAGATAAAGCCGTAGCGGAAAGTTCGGAGTGCCAACATAGAAACTAATTTCCGATATGGTCCGGGCTGCGTCGAATAAGAAGCGAGGAAGAATTGCGTGAACGCGTATTCGACGCAGCCCGGACCATAAGTTAAGTCTGTTTTTAATTAATTTACCTTTTTTTTCAATAATGTTCCTTTTTCGCTTCCCCTAATCCATCTTTTTCCCTATTGTGACTTTAACAAATAATAACAAAGCCCGGTATCAAATGTAATGTCATAGCAAGCGGCAAAATTACCTGATAGCGGGGTTCCTAGTTTCAACTTAGTTAAGTAGGGCATCGGTAAAATGATGAAAATACCTAGTTTTATGGGCATAAGATTCGTGTATTGTACCATTTCTAAATCTGTCTAAAATGACCAATTTTTTGATGTTACTTGCTCGTTTTGTTTCAAGGATTTTTTTCTCTCGTTTTGCTAGCAATTGAAATCAAGATTTATCCATTAATTTACGGAAATCCTCATAACTTTTAGACAGAATCATACTCATGTCATCTCAAATAACTATTTAAGATTCCATTACAACAAAAAAAATAAGCTTCGAGAGCTTTCCAGCAGAATTCTGACCCTGACAATGTTAAAAAAGGTGAAAATTCACTGAAAAACGTAATTTGGTAATAACTCGAAAACCATGCAACTTTTACTGGGGTCATGTTAGGCTGGTTAGGTCCCTCTTTAGCTGACCTACCTCCGGTGTCACTGTGACGTGCCACTTATGAGACACCCTGTATAGGTATGGGCTAATTTAGGAAGTTGCACCATTTGAAGCAGAAAAAATAAAATAACGAATTTTATAGACCTAATGAAATGAATAATGATAATGCTGTATGTGGATATGTACTTACCATCACAACAAAAAACAGTGAAACAAACCACAATTACACAAAATACAAATCTTTTTCAATTTTAAATTATCTGAGTATTTTAATTTTTTGCGTCTTGACCCTTAAACGTTTCGAAATGAAATAAATATTATTTGGATTACGACGCCTTCTGGTGTTAAAGCGTAGCTTGCAGATTTTGGTAGTTTCAGAAATTCTCCGTAACCTGTAGTATTTTTCTACACATGGATACGTAAGCAATTTTCAGTAATTCCCCTGACTAAAAGCTATCGTTTCGGACGTTTCGGTATTGATGATTGTTTATGTTTACCATATGCGTGTGCTTGTGATAATCGAAGAAATGGTGCCCGCCGTCCGGTGCAAGTGGTCCATAAAGAAATCCTGTACCGACAAAGAGATGATTATTTATGATTTATTCACTCGAAAAGAATCGTATAATTGCAATCTGCGGCCGAGGCTATTTTATACGGATTGCGACGTTCGGGAACTTGCATAAATTGAAAAAAAGTTGTTTGGATGTGTAATAGATGTCTTTGCACGTTGAAAATTGTTGAAAAAATTGAAAAATAAACTTTTCCTACAACTGCTATGAAAAGTAGCGTATTCTCCACAGCCTACTCAATTCCAAAACTATGTATTGCTCATACTGTGGGAATAGTTATTTATAATACAAGTGCAGAAGGCATTGATATTCTTCCACGAGTTCAAAATTCAAAAACGAGCCACGAAGTGGCGAGTTTTGGAATGAACGAGTGGTAGAATGAGCCTTCTGTACGAGTATTATACATTATTTTCTCTAATTCATTGCATTTTCATTGAAATTAATGAAATATTTCCATAAATATATTTTAGTGATTTTTGCATTGAAAAATGTTGGTTGGCAGAACTGATTTCTGATGAATTGACAGATAAAGCCGTGGCGAAAAGTTCGAAGTACCAACATAGAATAATAAAATATTACCCACGGGCGTAGCCAGGTTTCAGTTTCGGGGGGGTTTACATATTATAAAAAAATCTTATGTTTTTCTTTTTAAATGTATCAACTTTAACAGAGCCAACCCATTCAGTCTATTTTCACTAGTTTTATTTTTCAAGTATGTTTTGAGAAAAAAAGCATTTTCAAAATCACTTTTTGAAATTTAGTTTATTTCTTTACATCGATTCCTATAAATATGTTTAGGAAAAAAATACCGTCGTTGTATTTATACAACAGAGTACTCAAATTCAAATTTATGAGTAGAAAGTTTATATGCAAAAAACCGGTAAAAAATGATAGTTATCACCTTTTTTGCATTTTTTTCAATGTTTTATCATGAAATTTTGGTGGCAAACTTCAGATTCGAATTTTGTACCCCAGAAACAGAGAAAATAAATCGAAGAAATTAAAACTACCCCATCAACTGAGTTTTAGCAGAGATAGATATAATACGCCAATTTTGAACTATCGTTTGAGCCAGGTTTTTCGGACGAAAAACTTTATGGAAGAAAATAACAGAAGATTAAATTTTTTTTGTATTTTTTTGAATGTTCCGTCACAGAATTTTGGTGCCAAACCTCAAATTCGGATTCAGAACCCAAAAAAATAGAGGGTGTTTTTTTTAGAGCTATAGAACTTTAAATTGCAATAAAACAACGATAGATTGATATGAATTTTATTTATCCGCAAGATAATCTTGTGGCATTACATTTTGAATATGATTTCTGGCATATGACCGACAAGGCTGGCTCGGATGTAGTCCAATCTGGACGTCTTCGATGACTTTTCCAACATTTGTGGCCGTATATCGGCAATAACACGACGAATGTTGTCTTCCAAATGTTCAAGGGTTTGTGGCTTATCCGCATAGACCAATGACTTTACATTGCCCCACAGAAAGTAGTCTAGCGGTGTTAAATCACAAGATCTTGGAGGCCAATTGGTCCAAAACGTGAAATTAGGCGGTCACCAAACGTGTCTTCAAATAAATCGATTGTGGCACGAGCTGTGTGACATGTTGCGCCGTCTTGTTGGAACTACAGCTCCTGGACATCATGGTTGTTCAATTCAGGAATGAAAAAGTTAGTAATAATGGCTCTATACCGATCACCATTGACTGTAACGTTCTGGCCATCATCGTTTTTGAAGAAGTACGGACCAATGATTCCACCAGCCCATAAAGCGCACCAAACAGTCAGTTTTTCTGGATGTAACGGTGTTTCGACATACACTTGAGGATTAGCTTCACTCCAAATGCGGCAGTTCTGTTTGTTGACGAAGCCATTCAACAAGAAGTGCGCTTCATCGCTAAACAAAATAAAATGGACGTAGTGCGCGATACGTATTCCGCACAGAACCATTATTTTCGAAATGAAATTGCACTATTTTCAAGCGTCGTTCAGGCGTGATTCTATTCATGATGAATTGCCAAACCGAACTGAGAATAAATCACTTGACAGCTGTTAAATCGGTCGCCATCTTGAACAGTAATGCCAACTTAAAGTTATATACCTCGAAAAAAAAACACCCGTTACATACGATCGAAAAAATCAAACTAAACCATAATTTTCCTTTGAGGGGCACATGTGAGCACAAATTGATTAGATTACGTAGAGGTAATTCAATTCAAATTTCACATTACAAATTAATTGAACTGAGAGTGATAATTTCATTCACTTTTTACAAATTCCATTAAAGAATATTTTCGAGATTTTGAGAAAAAAAAGTTTTTTTGACATCTCTAACATTTCGGGGGGGGTTTGAACCCCCAAAACCCCCCCCCCTGGCTACGCCCGTGATATTACCATAAAAACTGTGCGTTTCTGATATATTCTCGCACGATTTCGTTCTACAAGATGAGGAAGAATGAACGGAATAACCACAGAATTAGAGAAATATTATTCCCCACGGCACTTTGCCAACACCTCGCTTGGTAGACCAATGAAATTGGGCATTTGAGTCGTTTCTATAGAAACGCAATAAATTAGCACATACTGTCAACGAAGGTCATTTTGATTTGAATCAAGTCCATTACTTGAATTATTGATTTTTGTGTAGTTGTAGGAAAAGTATAGTGTGCAACTTGTGGAGAAAGTCCTTTTCTCGCTCGTGTGTTTGCGGCACTCGCCTTTCAGGCTCGTGCCACAAACTTCCACACTCGCGAGAAAAGTATGACTTTCCCCACTTGTTGCACAATATACTATTTTCAAAAACCTTTGGTCCTTCGGTTTTTCATGCGGTCTATAAGAGATTTCGGCGCCCTTTAGAGTGGCGCCCGCGTGCGGTGCACGCGTTGCACGCGCGGTTGCGGGGGGCCCTGCTTTCGGTTTTTGTATGAGCTGATTTAATAATTTTAGGTGGAGTATTTAAAACTTCCAGATCTGATTCGTTAAATGCATCCATTTTTGTTTGTTTCAACCATAGAGTAATTAACATATTATATAAATTACTCTGACGTTTCAACGCTGAATTTTGAATCCTGTAAGATGTCTAAAAACATGGTGAATGCACTCGTCAAATTTTGAATGCAATGACATTCGACCAAATTGAAAATATTAGTTTTAGTTCGTGGCGGCGCCGCAATGTCATACTTGCCATTTCGATCTTTTTTCCGTTGTTTTTGATTGGATACATTAATTAAAACCCGATACTGACCAATCCAAAGCGATGTGTAACCGAGTATGATCGTGCAAAGTCGTGAAACAAAACACGAACCGTTTACTGATATGAATTCAAATATTTGTAATAGAGAGAGAGTTTATTGAATTACTTGTATTGGAGGGTTTTTGGAGAGACCTAATGACTCCAAAATGAATGAATTTATTCAAATGACATTTTTTAAGAGGGACAAGTCGGAAATGGTGAAATGGAATCGTTTCTCGTATATTTTGCATCCCATTCTGGAGAATCAATATTCTGATCGGAGAATTCAAAAGAAAATTAATCCTGAAGCCACTCCAAGTGGCAATAAAATTTGGCAACATTTAGCAAAGCGAACGCCGAGAAGTCTGATGAGTGCATGTGTTTTTTTAGCGTCAATATTTTGTAAACAGCACTATGAGGGGATTACTGGATATTTATGAATATATAATGCGTAATGCGGTACATTTGATGGTTTTTGATGTTAATTAAATTTGATGATATTCCTTCCTTTTGTTGCTGACCGAATTGAATAGCATTCGGTACTTTCTTAACATGTGATTTTTGATGATCAAGCTTGAAATGCCGCCCTTGAATTTTGCGGCCTATAGATGACCGCCTAATGTGCCTCTATACCCTAGGGACGGCCCTGTTCATTCTGGAAGAATGCAATTTCACAATATTCCTCGGCGTAAGTGTGTTATTCAAGATGTTTCCCTATGAGAAATGTTATTTTAAAGAAATGCCATTCTCAAACTTCGACACTCTGTATCTCCAAAAATAGTCATATAGGATTGAGTTGAACCAATAGACTTTTTTGTTCTACAACATACGAAAAATTCAAAAAATTAACCGGTGACAATTTTTCCATTAGGCTGCTGCCCGGTACTTTCGTTCGTTTTTTCATCATGTAAGTTTCAGTTTATTTTCTCGAAAAAATTCTTATCTGTGGTAACAATGTTTTCACACCATAATTTAGGTCTAATAAATCAGCAAAACAAATTGGTGTAGTCATTCAAAAAAAAATTATTACGTAACTAAAGGTGATAAATTAAAAACCAATTTTGAATCATCCGATCGTTTTGCTGAAAAACATTCAATAATTAATGCAGTTATGAATTTTTTCCTTTATCCACATACTGTTGATTTATTTAGATAAATGGGTGTTTTTTTTCGAGGTATATAACTTTAAGGTGGCATTACTATTCAAGATGGTGACCGATTTAACAGCTGTCAAGTAATTTATCTCAGTTTGGTTTGGCAATTCATCATGAATAGACTCACGCCTGAATAACGCTTGCAAATAGTGCAATTTTTTTCGAAAATAATGGTTCTGTGCGGAATACGTATCGCGCACTACGTCCATTTTAGTTTGTTTAGCGATGAAACGCACTTCTGGTTGTGGCTGTGGTTCCAACAAGACAGCGCAACATGTCACACAGATCGTGCCACAATCGATTTATTGAAAGACACGTTTGGTGACCGCCTAATTTCACGTTTTGGACCTGTTCATTGGCCTCCAAGATCTTGTGATTTGACACCGCTAGACTACTTTCTGTGGGGCTATGTAAAGTCATTGGTCTATGCGGATAAGCCACAAACCCTTGACCATTTGGAAGACAACATTCGCCGTGTTATTGCCGATATACGGCCACAAATGTTGGAAAAAGTCATCGAAAATTGGACGTCCAGATTGGACTACATCCGAGACAGCCGTGGCGGTCATATGCCAGAAATCATATTTATCTACTCCCATTGAATTATAAACTCATTATTCAACTGCTTTTGAGCAATTAATAGTATCTATTAACAAACAGCGTGATTTATAATAACTCACTACTATAACTCACTATTATAAATCGGAAAATATGGATCTGTGCTTCTATACTTCTCTGCTTCTATTCGATTGGCCGAAAGGGAACATTCCATTATTGTTATTGAGGGGAGGAATGTCCGAGGGAATGTCACTTTTGACGTTTTCAAATTAAGTTGATATCTAATTATTGTGAATGTTTTGCTGAAAACGATTAAGTCAGATAGTGAAGATGAAATATTATAAAGGTATACATTTCCAAAAGACAAACAGCTGATGTTACCATACAGAATTAACTGCCCGAAAAAATATAAAGGAGTTTGAAAAAATTTTCAAGATTGGTGTAGCAGTAAGATCATTAAGTCATCGTTTACAGGGAATATTTTTTGGTATATTTTAATGCATTTTTATAGGCATTTCTTAAGATTTTTCAATAAATTTCTATGTCTGTACTCTGTACTGGATTCGAGCTAGCCGAAGCTAGTTCGATTGTGATTGGTAGCACTTTATTCTGAGTCTGAATTTTTTTCTTAGTATTTATTGATATAGACGATATAGTCGTAGATAAAGTATAGTATTCAAATTGCGGTAATGGTCATAACTCACTTGATGAATTACAGCACTCACCTGCGGCTCGTGCTGCAAAAATCATCTGCGTGAGTTATGACCTACATTACCGATCGTTGAATAATATACTATTAAAATGTAATGCCACAAGATTATCTTGCTGATACATAAAATTCATGTCAATCGAATAATCCATCGTTGTTTAATTGCAATTTGAAGTTCTATAGTTTCAAAAAAAAACACCCTTCACAACATATGAAAAATTCAAAAAATTATTCGGTGATAATTTTTCCATTAGGCTGCTGCCTGGTACTCTCGTTTGTTTGGTGGGTTTAATAGGATTCTCTTTCATGAAACTTTCCATTTATTTTCTCGAAAAAATTCTTATCTGTGGTAACAATGTTTTCACACCATAATTTAGATCTAATAAATTAGCGAAACAAATTGGGGTAGTCATTTAAAAAAAAATTACGTAACTCTGTAAAGATGAATGACGTCATGAGTTAAATTTTGATGTCATATGGTGATAAATTAAAAACCAATTTAGACTCATCCGATCGTTTTGCTGAAAAACATTCAATAATTAATGCAGTTATGAATTTTTTCTTTTATCCACATACTGTTAATTTATATAATACTATCGCTTCTTGCAGATATTCAAGTGTACTATTAGTATTATTTATGAATGGACTATAGGACATCTTTCTCCTGAATGTAATTAAAGTAAATAAATTAAAAAAGTAAAAACCTAATATCAAAGGATTCAACTAAGTTGAAATTTTGCGTATAGACGTAAAATAACATTTACAAGTTAGATAAAAAATTTCGAATCTATTGCAACAGGACGAGAGAAAATATAAACAAAAAATTTAAAATACCTTCTATTTCCTTATCAACAGATTTGAATGAAATTTAGTTTGTATAAGTAGGCATCTATGTAAATAACCACTAACATGTTTATAAAAAATTTTAGGACCACACCGTTATAAAAAACACTTGCTTTAGATTTTTTTTAATTTATATGTTGACTTACTTATTTGACTTCTTTACAACATTGTTTCATCAAAATTTCCATATCCACAGTTATCACCATACTTTAATATTCGGAAAACACCATTCAGCACACTGCGGATCTATACCTGCTTAAAGATTGCTCATAATATTACGAACTGCTCGTGTTTTGTAGAATATTGTTTGTCTTCAATTCATGTACATGCCGTAAAGCAAAATAATGAACGAACCCACACAATATGCAAGCTCCGAGAATCAGTTCAATAAGTGTAATTGGTCACACAACGGTGATTGAAATAAAATCCATTCTTATATATGTTTAGAATTTTATTATAAAATTCTGGTACAAACTGACTTAACCTTAAACAACGCTACTAAATTATTATCAATAGGATTTCATACATTCACAGACGGCAGTATTCGGAAAATAAATAAAAGATTAAGAATAAATTACCCAAAACCATATTCCCAGCGATCGGGTGAGCATTTTCGAAAATAATAAATAGTGTTAGTCGAAAATCTTACCCGAAATACGTAAATTTTAAGTGAACTAAGATAGGTTAGTTCAGAAAAAATTTTTATTCGCTCGCATGTACGAAATTAAAGTCGCGAAAATGAAGCAACGTACAAATAAATATACAAAGAGACGGAAATTTTGAAAAAAAAATTCTTGTAACTTCGTCATTTGTAAATTGTAAATATAAATATCACGTTTGAAGAAACTTCACTAGAATTTAGTGCTCTCTAGAAATTATCGAGTTCAAAACATCACTAGAACCCCTTATTTTTTCCATTGGAGCCACCAGGGTCCCTTCCTTCTTCTGTATGAAACGTTGGAGTATTCTATGGGTACTTCCCATCTGGTCTCCAAGAAGTTGATGCCGGAGCAGTGAGGCTGTCTTGAGAATCTCTCACATCTTCTGCTGATGTTCCAGAAGGCGAAACCTGGAGGACATTGGTACATATAACCCTCCATTTTTTGAGTTCTTCCGCTTGATCTTTGGCACTTCACGAAGCTTGTGGTACAATCAGCTGATTCGATCTCATGGTAACCTTCGGTGGGACAGATAGGTCCACGGCGATGGACTGGAACCTGAAAAAATTGATTATTTGTGAATTGTTAAAGGGGAGGTAGAATATTTAGTATCAAGGGTAAGCAGTGACAACAATTTTGTCTGCATCATTTGGTAGCCTTAAGAGGGAATACGACAACGTGGCTGCTCAGTTCAAAACAAGATATTTCTTCCTAAAAATCACCAACTTTTATGGGATTTCGACTTAATTTCCTTAAACAATAATCTTCATTGTAGAAAGAGAATATTTTTAATTTGATAATGAAACAAATTTTTTTTGGTAACTTTTCGTTTGTCTCAAAAGAATTGATGATATTGTACAGGGTGGGCAAATAAGGGAGGTAAGCGGCTATATCTCAGGATTCACTCATCGTAGAGACTTGCGGTAAAAAATTTCACCACTAAAGTGTACGTACAAGAAAACACATTGGAAATTGTTTTGAAGTTCATACCTCTATCGCTAGGGGGCGTAATAGTTACCGTTGAGTAGAAAAATGAATTTTACTCGAAAATGTTTCATATGAAGTTGAAGAAAAAATATCAGCACTGTAATCCTTGGAAAATTCTCTATCTTTTTGAATTGTCACTTTCGATTTTACGACATCAAATAAGGGTAGGTGAAAGGGAGAAATCTAACTGATTGAAATGCCTGTACCCAGTTTGGCTCAACATTTTTCAGCAAATTAGATCTCGTCTGAAAGATAATATCTTGTTGAATGAGGACAAAATATACTCATGATAAATTTGTTTTTGCTGCTTTCGATAGGGGGCTCTAAGTCAGAAGTTCATTGTTTTGCTCATTTTACTCCGAAATTTCAAATGTAATGATAGGATTTTCTTAACAGAAACAGAAGTTCCATCAAATTTGCATGAAAAAGCCTGAAGGTCGCAAAGCGATAGTTTCAGGCGTTCTGAAATTATGGCCGGAAGAAGATATTCTTCAACTGATGCACTGCGAAAAACCAAATTGTGTCTTTAAGTTCTGACAGAAACAGAAATCCCATCAAATTTGTATAAAAAAACCAAAAGGTCGCAAAGCGATAGCTTCAGGCGTTCTGGAGTTATGGCCGAAAAAAGATATTCTTCAACTGATGCACTGAAAAACTAATTGTGTCTTCTTTCGGCCATACCTCCAGAACGCCTGAAGCTATCGCTTTGCGACCTTTTGGTTTTTTATACAAATTTGATGGGATTTCTTTTTCTACATTTTTTACCGCAAGTCTCTACGGTGAGTGGATCCTGAGATATTGCCGCTTACCTCGCTTATTTGCCCACCATGTATGTAGCACTGATATATTTTTGAAATATTAATAAAAATCTACAAAAATCATCACAAAAGAGGTAGAACTTATTTGCTAATAAGATTTGGATATGCCTTTTGCTCATATGGGACCCGCAAAAATGCAAAAAACATAAATAAATAATCATTAATCCAATAAGAGCTTTCATTTTGAATAGCCTGATATCTAGGCAGCTGTCTCTTATGAAGAATTCATCTTTTGACATGCTATAACTGAAAACTAAGCCATTACTGAAAATGGAATGATATACGCTTCAACAACGAATTGAAATGGTTAAAATTCAATACGAAAAGTTGAAAATTTTGCAGTGACAGTTCGTAAAACTAAAGCACTTCTGAGTTGTTGTTAAGCACCTTCTCGGCCGGCAATTGTGAAGCTGGGGGAAAAATTTGAGCTGTTGAGACAAGTTAGTGATGCGAAGAATCGAAATCGTGTGCGTCGCTCAAGAACAACCCCGTAGTGTTGAACGAAAACCTAGGTTTGTCGATTTCTCGTCCATCTTGGGTATTAGGTATTCAACAAACGACATAAGGAGCGATTTTATCTAATGTCCATTTTTGAGCTTTTTGGCTAAGGACTTTTCTGATCAGTTCATCAAGAACTACAACATATCAAAAATTCAGCCAAATTCACGGAAAGCCATTTCCCATACTAAACGTGCGGGGTCCTTTAGTGATTGGCAAAACTTTGAGTTGAAGAGAAATTTATCTGATAAAAGAAAAGCTCGAGTGTTTTTTGGCAAGATGAATTAACGACAGAATATATGGATGAACAACAACAATAATTATATCAACAAAATTAAATAATTACCACACACATAACAATTTAGAGTAATAATTGGTATGAAATGGTGAAATTACTTTCTAACAAAAAGGAAAAAACATTAAAACACTAACGTGAAGTCAAGAGTTTAGTCCAATTGTTCAAATTCGTATTCATGTGAATTTTTCAAGAAATTTCGCATAAGGTTACTTTAACAGTGTTCTGAACAGCATTTAGTCATGTATAGCTTCTGACTTCAGGTTAATGCATTTCTCATTTAATTTAATTCATTTTAAGAAACTTACTGTTGGTAAAGCATTGTGGGACGTCTTCGCATAAAGTGATTTTCCTGCGAAAGTCCCTTGACATCTTGAAGTTTCCTTCTCTGGAAGGCACTGTACTTTTTCTGCATCGTAAATAGTGCCATTAGGACAACTCAAGACGAGAACTTTGAAATCATGACTGTTCTCACTGTTGGTACATTGATAGAAAAGATTGCAGTATTTCGGATGTCTTCTAAACCCTGTCGGACATACTAAAGCCACTTGATGACCTTCGAGATCACTCACTGGGCAGTTCGTGGAATAGTTACCACTGGAGGTTGTTGTTGAGGCAACTTCTGTAGGCAATGAATCAGTTGAACCATAACTTGATGAAGATTCTGTCATCGAGTCAGTTGATGATGTGGTTGATTCGCTTCCTAGATTGGTTGTTGAAGCAGTATTTTCATTTCCAAGAGTTGTTGATGAATAGGAATTTGAATTAGTTGTAGTATAATACGAATTAGTTGTAGAATCTGATATCATCGGTGTAGTGCTTCCAGGTGAAGAGGTTGTTGTTCCAGTACTTTCAGTTCCAAGAGTTGTAGATGTGGTTGAATAGACGGGAGTTGTAGAATCTGTTTTATCAGATTCAGTCATTCCAGATGTTGGATAAGATGTTGATGCTATATTTTCTAACGTAGATGATGAGGATACGTCTGTGGTACTAGTAGTTTGTGGTGTTGAGTATTCACTAGTTTGTGAAAAATTTTCCGTAGTGTATTCCCCAGAAGCGGTAGTGCTTATTATTTCTCCAATTGTAGTATCAGTGTTGTCAACACTAGTAGATATCGAGCTTATTGTAGAAGTGACTTCCCCATTTGTTGTAGCTGAACTTCCTGTTGATGTCTGGAACCAAATTGAATGGACTAGTTTAGTGATGTTGATAATACTATATTTGACACGATAGAATTAAAATATAGAGCAAAACTGATAAATCAGTGAAAAAATTTTGAAAATCCAGCAATAAATGACTGAGAAATAGATTATTTAAATTTACGTATTTTAGCGCGGAACGTCTTTGGTCTGTGACGTCACGGCTTTTGCCTGTGATCGCTACACCATAAATTACGTTTAAATACTTAGCCGCGCCAAGGCTCTCGCGCCGTTTGTAGTTGTACAGTGTAGTTTTAACTCGAGTTTTGTTTTTATGCCACCATAGTGGAAGAAGGCTTCGTGAAAGGACAAAGTGACAATTTGCCTAAAATAGATATATTCGCTGTGATGGAGTTTTTTTCTTCAAATCCATCTTATGTCAGTGCAGAAATAAAAGGAGTTAAACTTTTCAAGTAAGTATCTACTTTTGAGTTTGCTTCATCATGGTTCAACTTATAACGATGATTTATTTAAAAAACGTTTCATAAACAGTTTGTAGTTGAGTACTGGTTGTTGAAGTCTATCAATGGCAAAACATATTTATGTGAGGAGTAAAAAGTAAAAAGAGAAAAAAGTAATTTATATGTATGTATATAGTAAGTTATTTCAGCCATCGTGTAACGAACAAAACACGACACGAACGGCACAAGTGATTGTACACCAATGAATTCGTAAGCACTCTGCGAATACCAGTCGTCTAGTGTGTGACGTCACGACACTTACACGTACTATGAAATTATTCTTCCAAGCGCAACTTCAAAGTCCCATAACTTTTTCATTTCTAAAGATATTTCAATGACTCTTCCACATTTTTGTTTCATTTTACTTAAATTTTTAGAATTAATCCTTAACAAAAAAATGAAAACTAGTCCATTGAAGAACTATAAAGTGAAATTGAAAGTGTTCAACTTACCGATTGAGGAACTGAGGAAGTTCCAGCTCCATCAGGAATGTTTCCGCATTTGCCAGATACAGCAGATGGGTAATTGCAAGTTAAGCTGTCTTGATCCCAAACTGTACCTTTACCACAGGAAAATTCATACCTAGTGAATCCCCTGTTGTTTTCCTTACTAACACATCTATAAAATTTGGAACAGTTCATGGAATCTCCCATGAAACCTTCTTGAGTACATGTGGGAGCTTTATTCGAAGATGATGTTGAAGAATCTTGCTTTGTCGTTGTACTTGATTGGAAAGATTCTGTCGTGGTCATAGCTTGCGAACTTGTTGTGGATTCATTTCCTGACGAAGTGGTTTCTTGGTTAGAAGTTGTCGTTTGACTTGTGCTTGAATCAACGGAACTTAAGCTAGTCGTCTGAGGATTTTCAGTAGATTCGATTTCCGAGGAGCTAGAAGTTGATTGTGTTATTTGACTTGATGTAGTTGATTCTGTTGGAGTATATGTAGTTGATTCCATTCCTGAAGAAGTTGATGGTACGGAAGTAGATTCTTGCTGATTTGAATCTGTTGGAGTAGTTGTAGTTGATTCCATTCCTGAAGAAGTTGATGTTACGGAAGTAGATTCTTGCTGATTTGGATCTGTTGGAGTAGTTGTAGTTGATTCCATTCCTGAAGAAGTTGATGGTCCGGAAGTTGTTTCTTGTTGAGGTGATTCAGTTGGAGTATCTGGCTCAATTGGAACCTCAGATGAACTTTGGTTTTTACATTCTTCACGATTGGCTGCATAAGGGTAATTGCATGTTGCCAATTCTATATCCCACACTGTTCCAGTACCACAAGCAAACTCGTATCTTGTAAATTTACCATCACCCTTCTCCACACATCTGTAGAACTTCTTGCAGTCCTTGGGGTCGCCCAAAAAACCATTTTGTTTACATTCTGTTCCTTTTGAGCTGTTTATTTGATTATTACCACTTTGATTGTTGGTATTGTTTTGACTGTTGGTAGAATTCTGGTTATTAAGATCAGTGTTTGATTGGTTCTGCATGTTGTTGTTTTGATTGTTTGGCTGGTTTTCGCTACTAGATGAATCTTGACCGTTGTTTTGGTTTTGACTATTGGACTGGTTCTGTCCATCAGATTGATTCTGCTCATTCGCTTGATTTTGACCATTAGATTGGTTCTGTTCGTTAGATTGATTTTGACCATTAGATTGATTATGAGTATTGGACTGGTTTTGATTGTTCGATTGATTTTGACCATCATTCATTTCTTGGTTAGAGGAATCGCCATTGCTGCTTTGATTCTGATTATTAGAACCTCCATTGATGTTATTCATATTTTGGTTATTGGGACCTTTGTCATCCGAATTTGGATTTAACGTTCCATTTGACGGGTTCTATAAATGTGTTATTTGAAAATTCTAGTGAGTTAAATTCTCTATTCAGGAAACTTAATCTTCATTATAAGAAATTCCTTATCAGTAGGCGGAACTCGTACAAATGTTTTACCGATTAATCGTAGTAGTTTTCACAATAATAAACTTAAAGCTAAACATAACTGCAAAAATTTCAAAGAAATTGGTACTCACTTGACAATTGTTCGTTTCGAGAAACTCTTTCATGAAAGAATACGCTTATTTTTCGTTTTCGTTCTAAAAATGCTAGAAACCTATTGGCGAATTTTTTAAAATGATGTGGTGATGTGATTGAAATTAAAGAATTCTACTCGAAAGCTAAGTACAGCATTTATTTCCAGCTTTGGCTACTTTGCGGAAGGTAGGGATTGAATAACTAATGTTCTAATGTTCTTATTTTGAAAGGGATGTTAGGGTTTATTATACATATTTTTGGATGAAAGCTGTATACAATTCTACCTACTGAAAAGGAAATTATTTTGAGGTTGGGAATGAAGCTTTTACTTTAACTAAAGAGGGAATGATATGGCATTAATTTACAAAAATATAAAAGCAGTAAATGATGTTATATTGTTTATGCAAGTACTGCCGTTATATTCGATTTATACAAAGTAATACTTTACCTGATTGTTAGTTTGGTTAGAATTATTATTCTGGCTATCACTACTTTGATTATTTCCACATTTGCCAGAAATACTGGCAGGATGATTGCAAACTAGCTGGGTTGGATCCCATACAGTCCCTGGTCCACATGTGAATTGATACTGGGTTAGCTTGCCATTATCTCCCAAAGCACATCTGTAAAATTTGGTACAATCGTTGGGGTCTTCGAGGAATCCTTCTTTGGTACAATTTCCCTTTCCACCAGATATTGGTTGTTGACTTGGATTTTGTTGGTTACCACTTTGATTCCATTGGTTATTGCCTTGGTTTTGTTGATTATTTTGATTTTGTTGGTTGCTACCTTGGTTCCATTGATTGTTACTCTGATTTTGTTGGTTCTGTTGATTTCCTTGGTTTTGTTGATTATTTTGATTCTGTTGATTGCTTCCTCCTTGGCCCCATTGATTATTGTTTTGATTTTGTTGATTATTTTGACTGTTGTTGCCTTGATTCCACTGATTGTTGTTTTGACCTTGTTGATTTTGTTGATTGCTTCCTTGGTTATTACTTTGATTTTGTTGGTTATTTTGATTCTGTTGATTATTTTGGTTTTGTTGTCCACCTTGACCTGAATTATTGTTCATTTGCTGATTTCCACTTTCACTTTTACATTTTCCTTCTACTGCCCAAGCGTGATTACAAGAAACTTGTGATTGATCCCATACAGTGCCTGGACCACAGGTATATTGATATTTTTGCAGGCGTCCATTGCCTCCTTTCACACATCTGTAGAACTTAGAGCAGTCTTTCTGATCACCTACAAAACCTTCTTTGGAACAGTTTTCTCCATCAAGTTGACCTTGTTGTATTTGTGTTTTGTTGCCAGAGCTTCCTTGATTTTGGTTGTTGGAACTGCTACTTCCCCCTTGGTTATTGTTCTGATTCTGGTTATTGTTGGAATTTCCACCGCTTCCCCCTTGGTTGTTGTTCTGATTCTGGTTATTGTTGGAATTACCACCGCTTCCTGCTTGGTTATTGTTTTGATTCTGGTTATTGTTGGAATTTCCACCATTTCCCCCTTGGTTATTGTTTTGATTCTGGTTATTGTTGGAATTTCCACCATTTCCCCCTTGGTTATTGTTTTGATTCTGGTTATTGTTGGAATTTCCACCATTTCCCCATTGATTGTTGTTCTGATTCTGATTATTGTTGTTACTTGAATTGCCTCCATTTCCTGATTGGTTATTGTTTTGATTCTGGCTACTGGAACCACTTCCTCCTTGTTGATTCTGATTATTAATTACTGTTATCTGAGTATTGTTGTTGTTACTTCCTCCTTGATTAACACCTGCATTCTGGTTATTGGAACTACCTCCACCATTCGATTGATTATTTTGGTTCTGATTACTAGTGGAACTACTTCCTCCACTTTGGTTGTTGGAACTTCCACTACCCCATTGATTATTATTTTGGTTCTGATTATTGGAGTTATTGCTACCTCCTTGGTTGTTTCCTTGATTTTGATTGTTATTATTACCATTATTCCATTGGTTGTTGCTTTGATTTCCTCCCTGGTTATTGTTCTGATTCTGATTGTTGGAATTGTTGTTTCCGCCTTGATTATTTCCTTGGTTCTGATTATTTGAGGTAGTCGCTCCTCCTTGACTATTGGTGTTAGATCCACATTTTCCGCTAACAGCCCAAGCATGATTACAGGCCATTTTGTCTTGATCCCAGACAGTATTCGGAGCACATGTATACTGATACTTGATTAATTTACCATTTTGTCCGGGAACACATCTATAAAATTTAGAACAGTCTTTATCGTCTCCAACAAAACCTTCCTTCGTACATTCAGAACCATTCAATTGTCCTGGTTGAGCTATATTTGTACCGTTTTGTTTCGATCCATTATTATTTTGGTTATTACCATTCTGGTTCTGATTACTTATTCCACCTTGGTTATTGCTATTCTGATTACTTGAACCTCCTTGGTTGCTAGATCCCCCTTGATTCTGGTTACTTCCACCTCCTTGATTATTGCTGTTTTGGTTGTTGGATCCGCCTTGATTGCTGGATCCTCCTTGATTTTGGTTGCTCCCACCTCCTTGGTTATTGCTGTTTTGGTTGTTAGATCCACCTTGATTGCTGGATCCTCCTTGATTTTGATTACCCCATACTCCTTGATTATTGCCGTTTTGGTTGTTGGATCCACCTTGATTGCTGGATCCTCCTTGATTTTGGTTGCTCCCACCTCCTTGGTTATTGCTGTTTTGGTTGTTAGACCCACCTTGATTGCTGGATCCTCCTTGATTTTGATTACCCCATACTCCTTGATTATTGCCGTTTTGGTTGTTGGATCCACCTTGATTGCTGGATCCTCCTTGATTTTGGTTGCTCCCACCTCCTTGGTTATTGCTGTTTTGGTTGTTAGATCCACCTTGATTGCTGGATCCTCCTTGATTTTGATTACTCCATCCACCTTGATTATTGCTGTTCTGATTACTTGAACCTCCTTGGTTGCTGGATCCTCCTTGATTTTGATTGCTCCATCCTCCTTGATTATTGTTATTTTGGTTGCTGGAACTACCTTGGTTGCTTGATCCACCCTGGTTGTTTGATCCTCCTTGATTTTGGTTATTCCACCCCCCTTGGTTATTGTTGTTCTGGTTACTGGAACCTCCTTGGTTGCTGGATCCTCCTTGATTTTGGTTATTCCAACCTCCTTGATTATTGCTGTTTTGGTTAGTGGAACCACCTTGATTGCTGGATCCTCCTTGATTTTGATTACTCCATCCGCCTTGATTATTATTGTTTTGGTTGTTAGATCCACCTTGATTGCCGGATCCTCCTTGATTTTGATTACTCCATCCTCCTTGATTATTATTGTTTTGGTTGTTAGATCCACCTTGATTGCCGGATCCTCCTTGATTTTGATTATTCCATCCTCCTTGATTATTATTATTTTGGTTATTAGTTCCAGTACTGTTTGACCCACCTTGGTTGTTCTGATTGTTAGGTCCTTTGTTTTCGGCATTTTTGCATTTGCCTTCCACGGCCCATGCATGATTGCAAGCCAGTAATTTCTGATCCCAGACTGTGTTTGCCTCGCATGTAAATTGGTATTTTATAAAACGTCCATTTCCATTAGCTACGCATCTATAAAATTTGGCACAATCATTTTCATCCCCCACAAATCCTTCTCTTGAACATTCTGAACCTGTAAGTTGTCCCTGTCCACTTGACTGATTTGTGTTATTACTATTATTATTAGAAGAACCCTGGTTGGCACCCTGATTTTGGTTACTTGATCCACCTTGATTGCTAGATCCACCTTGGTTATTTTGATTGCTTGAACCTCCTTGGTTATTTTGGTTACTTGATCCTCCTTGATTGGAACCACTTTGATTATTTTGATTACTTGATCCTCCTTGATTTGATCCACCTTGGTTATTTTGATTACTTGATCCTCCTTGATTGTTTTGATTACTTGATCCACCTTGATTATTTTGGTTACTCGATCCTCCTTGATTTGAACCACTTTGGTTATTTTGATTACTTGATCCTCCTTGATTTGATCCGCCTTGGTTATTTTGATTACTTGATCCTCCTTGATTGTTTTGGTTACCTGATCCACCTTGGTTATTTTGGTTACTTGATCCTCCTTGATTTGATCCACCTTGGTTATTTTGATTACTTGATCCTCCTTGATTGTTTTGGTTACCTGATCCACCTTGATTATTTTGGTTACTTGATCCTCCTTGATTTGAACCACCTTGGTTATTTTGATTACTCGATCCTCCTTGATTGGAACCACCTTGGTTATTTTGATTACCTGATCCTCCTTGGTTATTTTGGTTCTGTGAACTTGATCCTCCTTGATAGTTTTGATTATTGGTTCCACTCTGATTATTTTGATTATTTGATGAGCTTCCTTGATTATTGGAATTTATTTGTTCGTTTTTGCACCTGCCTTCTACAGCCCAAGCATGATTACAGGACATTTTCTCCTGATCCCAAACAGTATTTGATCCACAAGTGTATTGGTACTTCGTGAAACTTCCTTTACCATTATCTACGCATCTATAAAACTTGGAACAATCGGCATCATCTCCAACAAATCCTTCTTTTACGCAGTTCGATCCAACAATTTGTCCTTGACTTGTTTGATTCTTCGAACCACTTTGATTGTTATTGTTTTGGTTATTGGAACTTCCTTGATTACCTGTTCCTCCTTGATTATTGTTCTGGTTTTGGTTGCTCCATCCACCTTGGTTGTTGTTGTTTTGGTTCTGATTGCTAGAACTGCCTTGATTACTGGATCCTCCTTGGTTGACGTTTTGATTTTGGTTGCTCGATCCTCCCTGGTTGTTGTTGTTTTGGTTCTGATTGCTTGAAGTTCCTTGATTATTGGACCCACCTTGGTTGCTGTTTTGGTTTTGGTTGTTCGATCCGCCTTGGCTGTTGTTATTTTGATTCTGATTACTAGAACTACCTTGGTTTCCTGATCCTGCTTGATTGTTGTTTTGGTTTTGGTTGCTCCATCCGCCTTGGTTGTTATTGTTTTGATTCTGATTACTCGAACCACCTTGATTTCCTGATCCACCTTGATTTTGATTACTCCATCCTCCTTGGTTATTGTTGTTTTGGTTGTTGGATCCACTTTGATTTCCGGATCCTCCTTGATTTTGATTACTCCATCCTCCTTGATTATTATTGTTTTGGTTGTTAGATCCACCTTGATTGCCGGATCCTCCTTGATTTTGATTACTCCATGATCCTTGGTTGTTGTTGTTTTGATTGCTTGAACTACCTTGATTGCTTGACCCTCCTTGATTTTGATTACTCCATCCACCTTGATTATTGCTGTTTTGATTGCTTGAACCTCCTTGGTTGCTGGATCCTCCTTGATTTTGATTACTCCATGATCCTTGGTTATTGTTGTTCTGGTTGCTTGAACTACCTTGATTGCTGGATCCTCCTTGATTTTGATTACTCCAACCTCCTTGATTATTGTTGTTCTGGTTGCTTGAACTACCTTGGTTTCCAGATCCTCCTTGATTTTGATTACTCCATCCTCCTTGATTGTTGCTGTTTTGGTTGTTGGATCCACCTTGATTGCCGGATCCTCCTTGATTTTGGTTGCTCCATCCACCTTGGTTATTGTTGTTTTGGTTTTGATTGCTTGAACTTCCCTGGCTATTGGATCCCTGGTTCTGATTACCAGAACTACTCTGGTTATTTGATTGCCCTTGATTGTTATTGTTTTGATTTTGACTGCCTTGTTGATTATTTTGTTCTTGTTTGCATTTTCCTTCAACTGCCCATGCATGATTACAAGATCCAAGACTTTGATCCCACACGGTACCAGGTCCACAAGTATAGGTGTACTGAAGTAGAGCTCCTTTACCATTATCTACACATCTATAAAATTTGGAACAATTCTTTTCATCGCCAACAAAACCTTCTTTGGCGCAGTTCTTTCCATTGAGTTGACCTTGCTGGTATTCATTGTTTGAGCTATTCGAAGATCCTCCCTGGATTTGGTTCTGGTTATTGGAGCTGCTGCCAGAATTATGGCTCTGGTTTTGATTGATAGCTCCTTGTTGGTAATTTCCTTGGTTTTGATTATTAGATGTGCTACTTCCGCTTGACCATTGATTATTATTTTGATTTTGGTTGCTACTTGAACTACCTCCTTGGTTATTCCACTGATTATTGTTTTGATTTTGATTGTTCATATTGCTTCCGTTACTCCATTGATTGTTATTTTGGTTTTGGTTGTTACTTGAACTACCTCCTTGGTTATTCCACTGATTGTTGTTTTGATTCTGATTATTCATATTATTTCCATTGCTCCATTGATTGTTATTTTGATTTTGGTTGTTTGAACTTCCTTGATTTTGACTATTTGATCCTCCCCATTGATTACCACTAGAACTACTCCCTTGGTTGTTCCATTGACCATTGTTTTGATTCTGACCATTCGAATTGTCGCCCTCTATTTCATTTCCATAACATTCTTGCCTACTTGTTGCTTGTGGGTAGTTACAAACATTAAGGTCTGGATCAAAAATGGTACCGGCACCACATTCAAATTTGATCGCTTTGATATTGTTCTTTGCATCTGAGACACATCTGTAGAAAGTTCGGCAGTCTTGTGGATCTATTTGAAATCCTTCGCTTTTACATTTGATGTTGGAGCTGTATTCCATTACTTCTAGCTGTCTGGCATTTTCGAGTAGGTCGAGAAATTCTGAAAAAAGAATTGAACAAATCATAGATTTTAATCATAATAATCATTTAATTTCAAAGTAATTGTGAATGGACTAGTTTAGTGATGTTGATAATACTATATTTGACACGATAGAATTAAAATATAGAGCAAAACTGATAAATCAGTGAAATTATTTTGAAAATCCATCAATAAATGACTGAGAAATAGATTATTTAAATTTACGTATTTTAGCGCGGAACGTCTTTGGTCTGTGACGTCACGGCACTTGCCTGTGATCGCTACACCATAAATTACGTTTAAATACTTAGCCGCGCCAAGGCTCTCGCGCCGTTTGTAGTTATACAGTGTAGTTTTAACTCGAGTTTTGTTTTTATGTCACCATAATGGAAGAAGGCTTCGTGAAAGGACAAAGTGACAATTTGCCTAAAATAGATATATTCGCAGTGATGGAGTTTTTTTCTTCAAATCCATTTTATGTCAATGCTGATATAAAAGGAGTTAAACTTTTCAAGTAAGTATCTACTTTTGAGTTTGCTTCATCATGGTTCAACTTATAACGATGATTTATTTAAAAAACGTTTCATAAACAGTTTGTAGTTGAGTACTGGTTGTTGAAGTCTATCAATGGCAAAACATATTTATGTGAGCCGTAAAAAGTAAAAAGAGAAAAAAGTAATTTATATGTATGTATATAGTAAGTTATTTCAGCCATCGTGTAACGAACAAAACACGACACGAACGGCACAAGTGATTGTACACCAATGAATTCGTAAGCACTCTGCGAATACCAGTCGTCTAGTGTGTGACGTCACGACACTTACACGTACTATGAAATTATTCTTCCAAGCGCAACTTCAAAGTCCCATAACTTTTTCATTTCTAGAGATATTTCAATGATTCTTCCACATTTTTGTTTCATTTTACTTAAATTTTTAGAATTAATCCTTAACAAAAAAATGAAAACTAGTCCATTGAGGTTATTCTTCAACTGCATCAGTAGAATGTAATATTATTGTTGGGTGGTCTTATTTCTATGTGTAAGTCATCAGGATCGAATGAAACCAGTAGGATTCGTAGTTTATGAGGAATTAACAACGTGAAATGTTGTTCCTTTTTTGTTGAAGAATACTCTCATGATAATTCCCAATAAAAGCATAAGACCGTAGACTGATCCTTTAGTCTGGATGTATACAAGTCATGCTGGGATTCACAATAAAAAAAAGACAACTTCGAATGCAGCTAATGTTTGAAATAATTCATTACTGTTGAGGCGTAAGTTCGAATAAACAAACAAAGGATAAATCAACCGGTTCAAAATGGTATATTACTCATTCTTCAGTAGATACAAACTGGACGATGTATCTAAATTGAATTCAAACGTTTTAGAATGAAATTATGAACCTTCTTCCAGGAGAACTAGAGCTTTAATCTTTTTCTGCTTTTGTATTGAATTTATTACCTTCTGAAGAATATTGAATGTGAAATTAATGAGGAATGTGAATAGTTTCAGCATGTATTTATTGGTTGATGTAGAATTAATGGTAGCTAAGATATACGGGGTGTTCCACCCTTTAAGCGCTGAAAATTTCGTTTTTTTTCGACACAGTATCATTAGGCTCCATTAGAGATACATTCTGAAAATTTTTTGAAACTACACAGAGTGTACCAGTGTAAACTACCAAACATATGTTTTTTTTTTAACACCGTATTTTTTGTTGAATTTTCAGATTACATCTATCTCTATTTGAAATAAACGAACCCAAGTTTGTTGGACGTTTCATATGCTTAAAACTGAGCGTTTTTGGGATATTTCAATTTATCATAAATGGAAGGAAGGGTCCTTGGAAAAATCTTATAACTTAGAAATGAATGAATCAAGGTAAGAACAGACTTTTTTTGAACACCCACTAGAGTTCTCAATGAGATGATTCCTTGATAACTTATTCAAACGTTAATATCGGGCATATTCCAAATGGCACACCCTCTATTTAAAGTTTTTATTGAAAAGCAAGTACTTTTTATTTTCTTAAATTTTCTACTAAATGAGAAAATAAAATACGGGGTTTGTCATTTGGAATATGCACAATATTAATGAATGAAGAAACGAGCGCTCAAAAGCTTCCACCAAGTCAGTTTTCTTCTTGATTTATTGATAAACACTTGAAAAATTTTGTTTTATGTATCCATTAAAACATTTTGATGATTTTCCAAATTATTTTTTAGTTCTAGTTGATACTTATAACTTCAAAAACCTTGTGTTTGTATTGTTCATATAAATAATATATCTCCTAGTTTGAAATGATGCGTTGTTCGAACAAAATCTGCAGAACACTTGAGAGTTTTTTGTGGAGTTCTTCGAGTGTCTTGTTCGAATTCCTGCATATTGATATACCTGTGTATAACTCAACGTCAAGCTGACATCTATATAGGAGAAATCTTATGTGTACTCGCTGTATCTTTAGAATTACAGATTTTCATATTTGTAATTCAGAAATTCTTCAGATGAAATGTATTTCTTTATGAATTTATTGTCATCCTCGAATAGCTATGGAAACTGAAACTTAAGTTCGTATTTGGTGTTATTTTCAATCAGAAAATTTTGTTTGAATTCTATATGGTTTTGACAAAGAGGTGAAATTGTTATTCTAAACATACATATACCTAGTGATTTTTCAATTTGAAACAGTGAGAAATCTCGAAAAAGAAACATCTTACGGAAAAATGTTTCGAATGAAGGATTGATGGTTTTGAGAGGTAAGTCCACTTATGTCAGAATCTCTTCCTTTTAATTCCCTCTTGTTGGGGGGTACGGGGGTTAACTTTGAAATTTCAAATTGAAACCCTTGTTTTTTATTGCAGATTCGTATTCTCTGGCAAAAAATACACAATTTATGTACGAACATTTTTTCACGACTCGTCCCAGATGGCTCTGTAATCGAGTTAGAAAAGAGGGGTCTATACCGTGTTTCAATGATGAGTTCAAAAATTGGTACGCTTTATTTTACGCTAGAGACCATCGATTTATATGAGGTCTTCATTATTATTCATTTCAAAGAGTTCTGACAGAAACAGAAATCCCATCAAATTTGTATGAAAAAACCTGCAGGTCACAAAGCGATAGATTCAGGCGTTCTGGAGTTATGGCCGAAAGAAGACACAATATAGATTTTCAGTGCATCAGTTGGAGAATATCTTTTTTCGGCCATAACTCCAGAACGCCTGAAGCTATCGCTTTGCGACCTGCAGGTTTTTTCATACACATTTGATGGGATTTCTGTTTCTGTCAGAACTTGAAGACACAATTTGGTTTTCCGCAGTGCATCAGTTGAAGAATATATTCTTTCGACCATAACTTCAGAACGCCTGAAACTATCGCTTTGCGACCTGCAGGTTTTTTCATGCAAATTTGATGGAATTTCTGTTTCTGTTGAGAAAATTCTATCATTACATTTTAAATTTCGGAGTAAAATGAACAAAACAATGAACTTCTGACTTAGCGCCCCCTATAGAAGGCAGCAAAATCAAATTTATCATGAATATATTTTGTCCTCAATCAACAGAATATTATCTTTCAGACGAGATCTAATTTGCTCAAAAATGTTGAGCCAAACTGAAGTTACAGGCATTTCAATCAGACAGATTTCTCCCTTTCCCCTACCCTTATTTGATGTAAAATTGAAAGTGACAATTTAAAAAGATAGAGAATTTTCCAAGGATTACAGTGATGATATTTTTTCTTCAACTTCATATGAAACATTTTCGAGTAAAATTCATTTTTCTACTCGACGATAGCTATTACGCCCCCTAGCGGTGCAGGTATGAACTTCAAAACAATTTACAGTGTGTTTTCTTGTACACTTTAGTGGTAAAAATTTTTACCGCAAGTCTCTACGATTAGTGGATCCTGAGATATAGCCGCTTACCTCGATTATTTGCCCACCCTGTACATCTGAATGCAAAATTTCATTTCGATGGAATTGGTAGATTTGAAATCAATAAAAACACAAAATTTCACGGAACTCCTAGTCGGATTTTGCCGGTTTTTAATGAACTTGACCGCTGCATTCGAGATTTGAACCTACCTCGAAAATTTAAAGTGTCTAGGTCTTTTCGTTCGAGAGTTATCGTATTCACGGAAAGACAGAATTTAATTTGGGGATGATTTCGTCATCAGTGAGTCGAACCTTATTGGTTGAGACCATCGTTGGCTCACAATTCGAAAATTAATGACATATTGATGAAATGATATAACGTTCATGGAACGAGCTTTAAAAGTAACGGGTGTTTTTTTCGAGGTATATAACTTTAAGTTGGCATTACTGTTCAAGATGGCGACCGATTTAACAGTTGTCAAGTGATTTATTCTCAGTTTGGTTTGGCAATGCATCACGAATAGACTAACGCCTGAAGAACGCTTGCAAATAGTGCAATTTTATTTCGAAAATAATGGTTCTGTGCGGAATACGTATCGCGCACTACGTCCATTTTATTATGTTTAGCGATGAAGCGCACTTCTGGTTGAATGGCTACGTCAACAAACAAAACTGCCGCATTTGGAGTGAATCTAATCCTCAAGTGTATGTCGAAACACCGTTACATCCAGAAAAACTGACTGTTTGGTGCGCTTTATGGGCTGGTGGAATCATTGGTCTCTACTTCTTCAAAAACGATGATGGCCAGAACGTTACTGTCAATGGTGATCGGTATAGAGCCATGATTACTAACTTTTTCATTCCTGAATTGAACAAGTATGATGCCCAGGAGCTGTGGTTCCAACAAGACGGCGCAACATGTCACGCAGCTCCTGCCACAATCGATTTATTGAAAGACACGTTTGGTGATTCCAAGATCTTGTGATTTAACCTCGCTAGACAACTTTCTGTGGGGCTATGTAAAGTCATTGGTCTATGCGGATAAGCCATAAACCCTTGACCATTTGGAAGACAACATTCGCCGTGTTATTGCCGATATACGTCCACAAATGTTGGAAAAAGCCATCGAAAATTGGAGGTCCAGATTGGACTACATCCGAGCCAGCCGTGGTGGTCCTATGCCAGAAATCATTATTAAAATGTAATGCCACAAGATTATCTTGCGGATAAATAAAATTCATGTCAATCGAATAATCCATCGTTGTTTTATTGCAATTTAAAGTTCTATAGCTCTAAAAAAAACACCCTTTATATCGAATAATGTTTTTATTGAATCTAACAGTGTTGACTTTATTTCAAATTGGAATTCTAAAGCACTAATTGGATCACCCTTTGCTACACTTTCGAATTTTTCAACGAAATAAAAAAAATTATCGATTTCTTGACATAGCAGGTAAAAACTGGCCAGTTCGCGTTTTTACCTGTAGGTAAACTGGTAAAATGCAATCGATCAGATATAATCCAGACAACCTTTACGTGCTGCTCTTATTTAGCCAGCTTCTATTATTTTAATTGCACGATTCTCTTTTCAATGTTGAAAACTGCAGAAGAAATACACACGCAATACATCCAACGCAATTATTATGTAGTATTCTGAATACTCGATTGAATATTGATGAGTCAGTCGATTCCATGCGAGAAATAATTAGATAACTGTCTGCACAAGTTCATGAGCTTTTGATTTATTATTTCCAATAATAAATCTAGAATAGTTAGAGAAAAAATTGTGAATTGAATATTAATCAGTAGAGTCTATGTTTTAAATATAAAGATTGCATCTAGTTATTCTAATTTATTACCAATATATTTGTTATTGTTAGAACGAGGTTGGTATAGATTTTTTGCAACAAATTAGTGTATTGTTTGATCACGAGGAAAAGTGTGACTGTTGTGGCCAGATTGTGTATTGTGTCCTGGACGTGAGCATACAAAAAAGTAAAGGGTTTTTTTCGTCGGACGTAATGAGTTGGTGAAACAAAAATAGAATATGTATATGTATATCTAAATAAGAAGGCTTGAAAAAGGGCACTGCCCGAAACGTTGCCTATCAAATGCCAGTTCATATCATAAACAATCATTATATTCAGTAACAACCCTGAAATCAAATTTTCTTATTTTTGGCTCTCATTTTTGTGATATTGAATATATTATTATGAAGACATCGGTAAGTCTTGTTGACGTTAGCACTCAATAATCTCTGGGCTCCTTAGTACCATGCTTCAAAAGATGCTTGTCAATATTTTGGAATATACAGGAACATACAAGTCGTGATCGAGATATAGAAGGTTAAGTGACGCTACATTTGTTGTAGATTGAGAAAAGGATGAAAACGAGTTTCGTGTATTGATGAAAAACTGATTCTTGATAGCAAAAAATACTGTGCAAGCAACGCAATGGTAATTGATAAGTGTTATTTAGACTCTTCTTCATCGAGAACACTGGGTAAAAATTGCTCTAGGGGAAGAAATTTGGCTCATGAAGGGTGTTTTTTTTAGAGCTATAGAACTTTTAATTGCAATAAAATAACGACGGATTATTCGATTGACATGAATTTTATTTATCCGCAAAATAACCTTGTGGCATTACATTTTAAATATGATTTTTGGCATATGACCGCCACGGCTGGCTCGGATGTAGTCCAATCTGGACGTCCAATTTTCGACTACTTTTTCCAACATTTGTGGCCGTATATCGGCAATATAACACGGCGAATGTTGTCTTCCAAATGGTCAAGGGTTTGTGACTTATCCGCATAGACCAATGACTTTACATAGCCCCACAGAAAGTAGTCTAGCGGTGTTAAATCACAAGATCTTGGAGGCCAATTCACAGGCCCAAAACGTGAAATTAGGCGGTCACCAAACGTGTCTTCTAATAAATCGATTGTGGCACGAGCTGTGTGACATGTTGCGCCGTCTTGTTGGAACCACAGCTCCTGGACATCATGGTTGTTCAATTCAGGAATGAAAAAGTTAGTAATCATGGCTCTATACCGATCACCATTGATTGTAACGTTCTGGCCATCATCGTTTTTGAAGAAGTACGGACCAATGATTCCACCAGCCCATAAAGCGCACCAAACAGTCAGTTTTTCTGTATGTAACGGTGTTTCGATATACACTTGAGGATAAGCTTCACTCCAATTACGGCAGTTTTGTTTGTTGATGTAGCCATTCAACCAGAAGTGCGCTTCATCGCTGAACAAAATAAAATGGACGTAGTGCGCGATACGTATTCCGTACAGAACCATTATTTTCGAAATAAAATTGCACTATTTGCAAACGTTGTTCAGGCGTGAGTCTATTCATGATGAATTGCCAAACCAAACTGAGAATAAATCACTTGACAGCTGTTAAATCGGTCGACATCTTGAACAGTAATGCCAACTTAAAGTTATATACCTCGAAAAAAAGCACCCGTTATAAGAAATGAATGCCGAGATTGAAGCCTATTTCGAAATTAAAGATAAAATTTTCTAGAGAAAAGGTCTTAGCGGAGCGTTGGAGTACTTGTTTAACATTTTATTTCTTAAATTTAAGAACATAATCTTCATCACTTCAAAAAAAATTGTACATCTCTAAAATATTCTGTCTGATTCTGATTTATTATTTCTGTTATTTTATTTTCATCTTGAAGTATCGGAGAATGCTTTAAGGCTACTATGGTGACGAATTGTAAAGAAACAATTTGTTTTTACTAGTAAGGCCCAGTAATTATTGAGTGAAGTGTCAGTCACATGTTCAAGTGTTAGCAACAGTATTGAAAAAAGGCCTCTATGAAATCGAACATTAATCTTTTAAACTACTTTTGCAAGTTTGAGCTCTACCCAAATGATATTCAATTAATAATTCAAACGAAGATGGCGATGTTTCCTTACCTGTACCAATAACAAGCGAAAAGGACGCTGTTAACGCCAAAAAGGCGCCCAAAAGCTTCATTTCAAGTCGTGTATCCAGTTAGTTCACCAGTTCTGGTTCATCTGCAAAAGGAAGATCGAGTTAGCAAATTACAAAAATCACATACCACAACCGAACATATAATTAGAGGGGACACCATGTAATAATTATATCCAAAAGTGGGCAGTCCAGATTTAAAATCCTGTTAATTGATTCTATGGGCATGACCAAATCTCGTACATAAATTGGTGGCTACCTTCTCTTGGTTCATCGACATCCAAAGTATCCAGATAAATAACTCTGCCATTTGTTAAATAGTTATATCGCATTTTCGTATATGTTTTGCACCGCTGAGAATTCGAAATTCTTGCTCAGAGAGATGCGTTCGAAAAACCAGAACTTGTAACGTGTATAACAGCTCGAGTTATCCACTTATTTATGATCTAGAAACACATGCTAGGTACCATAATTGTGAGATCGTAATTTTATCGTTGCAAAGTGGCTTGTTGCTGGAGAAAAACAGATTCGAAGGTATTGTTCTACGCCTTTGAGAAATATGTTTCTTTTTCTATGGCGAAGATGACGTTCGAGTCGAACAGGTTTCGATTGTATAGAATTAGGACTTAAACAGGGTTACTGAATGGTTATTGTCTCCATAATTTTCAACTTTACAAGAAGATCGGAAATAGTTGGTGGTGAAGGTCAAAGTAGGTACTATAGAATGACCAGCGGGAGCTATAATCTCTTTTCGCTGATATGGTTTTGTAATTTAGTTGTCTGAGAACTAATGCGAAAGTTGAGGGAGAAAAGCATTAGGAAGAAATTCGCTAGAAATTGATTCTCTTAGCTGAAGAAAACGATCCATGAATTCTTTTTAGAAATAGAAGAAAATAATTGATCATAGAAAAAAGTTTATAGTAGAAATAATAGTTTTTTAGCTTCATGAGAGTTTTCGAAGGTAGGTGTCTATGGTTTGATAGTTGAGAATGCCATACTATGTTGACATTTCTGTTCAGTCAGGTTTGACAATTCATCATCGTTTAAACCCAAAACAACGTTTTCAAATTGTGGGATTTTATAAAAGTTAAATGAGTCTACTTGCTAAAAGTAATTCAAAATAAATATAAAAAAAATTGACAACATTGAGTACTCTTTTTCACAATGATATATCTTTATGGTTTATTTTTGTCTTGGAATACAATTCATTATAGTTTTTTTCAATCATCTTTTGGTTAGTTACTAATTTTGTCATTTTTAGAATTAGAACTGTATCCCCAGATAAAAATAAACCAAATATATCACAAAGTTATATTACTGTGAATAAAAAGGACACCATGTTGTCAATTTTTTGATATTTATTATGCAAACCCCCAATTGATTAGTCAGAATTTCCCTCGACACGAATCTTCCTCCAGATATAAGGGTCCAAAGCTTGTACTCCAAATATAATTTTTCGATAACCCTCAGTGAATGGTGTCGTTGTACTAGCCCCCAAAGGGCCTGTTCAGACAATGTATCTTTTTTAAAAGCTCTCGACAGACAATTTCAATTCCTGCCATTTAATCGTTGTCATCTTGGGATGAAGAAGCCTATGACTCATTAATTCCAAGCATCGGGTTAGTGTTATATTAGGCCAATTGAAAAGTCCACGGTCTGATGCACATATGGCGGTGCCAGTATTAAATCTATATGATTTTTAGTTATTACCAACCTTCAAATGATACGTGTCAAAATTTGACAGCAGTCCGACCATTAGTTTGTGAGATATTTCGTTGTGAGTGTAGCTACTTTAGTTATTTGGAAAAAGATGAAAATAAAGAATTTCGTGTGCTAATAAAATATTGCTTTTTGAAGGGAAAAATACAGTTGAAGCAAAATTTTGGTTTGATGAAGAGTTTCTGGGGTCTGCACCAGGAAAATCAATCATCATTGATTGGTATGCTAAGTTTAAACGTGGTGAAATGAGCACCGAAGACGACGAACGCGATGGACGCCCAAAAGAGGCTTTCACCGACGAAAAAAATCAAAAAAAATTCACAAAATAATTTTGAATGACCGTAAAGTGAAGTTGATCGAGAAAGCAGACATTGTAAAGATATCATCTGAACGTGTACATCATATCATTCACGAATATTTGTACATGAGAAAGCTGTGTGCAAAATGGGTGCCCCGCGAGCTCACAATCCATCAAAAGCAACAACGTGTTATTGATTAAAAGCAGTGTTTGACGCTGTTTAATTGTAATAAACCTGAATTTTTGCGTCGATATGTGACAATGGATGAAACATGGCTCCATTATTTCACTCCGGAGTTCAATCGACAGTCAGCTGAATGGACTGCACCCAAGAACCTAATCCAAAGAGAGGAAAAACACAACAGTCAGCTGGCAAGGTTATGGCATCAGTATTCTGGTATGCGCAAGGTATAATATTCATTGATTACCTCCAAAGGGGCCAGACCATCAAAAGCGATTATTATATATCGTTATTGGATCGTTTAAAAAATGAAATCGTTGAAAAAACGGCCCCATTTGAAGAAAAAAAATGCTGTTTCATTAAGACAATGGAGTGTCACAAATCATTGAAAACAATGGCAAAATTGCATGAATTGGGCTTCGAATTGCTTCTGCATCCACCGTACTCGCCAGATCTGGTCCCCAGCGACTTTTTCCTGTTCTCAGACCTCAAAAGAATGCTTGCTGGAAAGAAATTTAGCGCAAATGAAGAAGTAATCGTCGAAACTGAGGTATATTTTGAAGCGAAATACAAATCGTATTAGAAAAATGGTATCGAACAGTTGGAAGATCGCTATAATCGCTGTATCGCCCTGGAAGGCAACTATGTTGAATAATAGAATCGAATTTAGCCAAAAAAAAGTGTTTAACTATGGTAGACCGGGGACTTTTCGATTGACCTGTTAAGGTAGTTTGTTTAAGAGGGTTGTCCCCTGTTTTAACAAAAAAGTCCGTCCATAGAGTGCTGACAACATCGGTGTAGGAAGATATACAAAAAATATAAAACAAATTGGTATCCGGAAGTCAACAAGTTTTTTCGATGATTCACAATCAAGATAGGCATAAATCTTCAAGTGACCGTAGCAGATCCTTATTTTCCGCCTTCATACCCACTCATGTCCAAAACCAATTTTTCAAAATTCAATTAGACCATCGGACAGACCGAGAAAAAGGGGTTAAGGACCCGCTTGGAGCCCACCTCTGGTCCCCAGCTGAAATAAATGATCCTGTCAACTGCGTGTACGAATCGATGCGGCGTTGGTTTAATTTGCGTGGAGGAACGAAGATAAGATATGTACATCGGGAAAGAAGAAGAAAAAAAAAGAATAAGAAGAAAAAAAAGAAGAGTGGATCCGTGTACCGAATCGAGTGGAAAAAATGTATGCGTTTCAACTCTCGGATTTTAATTAGCTGCAATACCAGGAACATGTCCACTTGGCATTCTTGGGCTCCATTAGGAGTTGTTTCTCTGCCTATGGGTTTTTTTTAATGGACGCATCGTAGGGTGTTTGCAGTTTTCAATAAAATTTAACGGTCTGTAATTCCCCGGCTATGTGGAGTGTGTTGGTGTTGTTCTTGGGGAAATATTATTTTATTATTATTTTCAGTTGATGACAGGGACGTCTATCACTAAGTTTTTTCAGCCGGTAAGCAGCATAGAGTATTTCATGTAATCATGGTGAGAATTCTATAATTCCCTGTACTTGATGAGTCATAAAAATGTAATCGCAGTACCTGACAGTCACAATCAAATAATTCAGTTTCAGTTTATTTTTGGGTTCACCATATATTCTAAACTGAAATTAACAAGTTAATTCGTCGGTAGATAAGAGTTTCAGTTCTTTCAAATTTGGCTCTATTAGTTTTGAGAGTTTGAGTTGAGAGGTTGATTTTCCTTATAACATTTCGATTACTATAGGTATTTCATGTATAACGGGTGTTTTTTTTTCGAGGTATATAACTTTAAGTTGGCATTACTGTTCAAGATGGCGACCCTTTTAACAGCTGTCAAGTGATTTATTCTCAGTTTGGTTTGGCAACTCATTATGAATAGACTCACGCCTGAATAACGCTTGCAAATAGTGCAATTTTATGTCGAAAATAATGGTTCTGTGCGGAATACGTACCGCGCACTACGTCCATTTTATTTTGTTTAGCGATGAAGCGCACTTCTGGTTGAATGACTACGTCAACAACCAAAACTGCCGCATTTGGAGTGAAGCTTATCCTCAAGTGTATGTCGAAACACCGTTACATCCAGAAAAACTGAATGTTTGGTGCGCTTTATGGGCTGGTGGAATCATTGGTCCGTACTTTTTCAAAAACGATGATGACCAGAAGGTTACAGTCAATGGTGATCGGTATAGAGCCATGATTACTAACTTTTTCATTCCTGAATTAAACAACCATGATGTCCAGGAGCTGTGGTTCCAACAAGACGGCGCAACATGTCACACAGCTCGTGCCACAATCGATTTATTGAAAGACACGTTTGGTGACCGCCTAATTTCACGTTTCGGACCTGTGAATTGGCCTCCAAGATCTTGTGATTCAACACCGCTAGACTACTTTCTGTGGTGCTATGTAAAGTCATTGGTCTATGCGGATAAGCCACAAACCCTTGACCATTTGGAAGACATCATTCGCCGTGTTATTGCAGATATACGGTCACAAATGTTGGAAAGAGTCATCGAAAATTGGACGTCCAGATTGGACTACATCCGAGCCAGCCGTGGCGGTCATATGCCAGAAATCATATTTAAAATGTTATGCCACTGGGTTATCTTGCAGATAAATAAAATTAATTGCAATCGAATAATCCATCGTTGTGCAATTCAAAGTTCATAACTCTTAAAAAAACACTCTTTATAAAGATTCAAGTCTTAACATCGAAACGAAAACAACGAAAACAATCGCAATTCTGCAAGAAAAGATTCCTTGTCGTGTTATTTTCCGAAAAGGTGATCACAAATGGTCACCGAGATTTTGTAATTTAACACGTTTAGACTTTTTTCTTTGAGGTCACCTGAAAGATTAGGTCTACAATCAATTCAAGACAGTAAAGATGGAATTCTTGAATTCATCGAGGATATACGACAAATGTGCAAATTGGTCATGGAAAATTTCATGAAAATGATATGGTGCTGCAACCGTAACCGTGGTGGCCATTTGTCTGAAATGGTTTTCCGTCTTTAATGGCTTAGCTCTTCACGAGGAAATAAACATGTATTGTTTGAAAAACATACTCGTTTTTTTCAAATCAAAATGAAACGTATCATTGGAAAACCCATTTTGTTATGAAAAAGTCGGTTATTAATTTAGATGTCAGTGAAAAACTTAATAACCTAGTGGGCCAGGAAACTGGATCTTGCAGAAATTATATTGTGTTATTAGCAGCAATAGTATCGCACTTTGGGTGGCGAGACAAAATAAGTGCTCTCCTCCGAATAAAACTTTTTTCATTAAAGAGTATTAAAATGACAGGATTTAGAGAATAGATTCAAAAAACATTATGGTGCTGCTAAGTTGATCAGAAAATGTGGAAAGAATTTATATGGATAGTGCAAAAACATAAACATTGTAACAATTTTTTTTTTAATTTTATGACTGAGTAAGTGGGCATTTGAAGAAATTTTATTCTTTCCAGAATAAAAATCAGTGGAGACAAAATTTCCATATAGTTCTTTCGAATATTACAGTCGTTGACATATCAATCTTCCTCAAAAACTTACATAGTTCTCGAAAACCCGGAAAGACGCCTAATAAAAATTCAAATCGTATACCTATAAAGAAATGATTCATAAATTGCACATTATCAATTAATATTCCCGGTAAAATTTAATAACAATGGTAAACAACCGTATAGGTACAGCAACATTTATCTTACATCTACCCACATAATAATCCTTATTGTCTCAAATATAGCCATTGAATTTGCGAAAAATGCAGAGGCACCTTAAATAACTCGGCCATGATGTGATGGTGTACAGTTAGACACGGGGTGTGGTCGCAATTGGTCCATTTCCCATAAAATTCGCATATCTGAATTATTCAATATAAACGGTGCGCGCAAACAACCAACCAATGCCGATCTCTATCACGTTGATTTTGTATGCCGAAAACGTTTAGTGGGTTAGCATAAATTTGTTGTTTACAAGGATCTTCCTGATCAAATTGTACAGTTACGGTCGGACAGGTGTAACACTGGGTAATAAGCGTTTAGCGAAGGCCAAATTTGGTACTCGCATAACTTAGATTCCAAGTAGGTTTGGTACTCTTAGGCGCGTTTTGATTATTGAAAAATATCTATCTAAACATTTTATGCAATGATTTCTAAAATCTACTGAAGAAAATATTGATTTTCCAATTCCTGATCCCGCAAATGCTGGATTTTCCATGCGGGATCTGCGGGATTCAATATTAAAACTGCATATTAGACAATAAAAGCGCGAAAGTTTTTTGAAACGCCCCAGAAAGCAATAAACCACTCATAAATTACGCCTTTATTCGAGGGCGGCAAATTAGCCCAGTTTGTGGCCGCCTTTTCATATTTCTAAAAAAATATAGCCTTGATTCTTAAAAACAATATCAGGTTAGTCCGCTCTGCAGCGTTTATCAATATTCCCTGCAATAAAAATCTCCAAAGCGTCTGTACTAAGCCGCTTGTTCAATAAATAACACATGGCATCCCAACCAATATAAACAGCATTGCCTATTACCCTAATTGAAAGAGGGATGAATGTACTTCACAAAGACGAAAAACAACACTGTCTTTGCTTCGAATTTTATGGAAGTTGTTTACACATTCAATATACGGAAAATTCCTACAATTTTGCATTCAGAACTAGTATCTGTAAAATGCCAAATGTTTTCAGCGGAACACATGCTTTTAATCCCAATTACTTTTCGAAGCTTTGCATGCCCTCCCGATCTTTGTATCTTGTGTCAGATTTTTCGAATTTTTTCGCGGCAAAATTTTTCAGATTTTGCCATGAAATGAATACTTTTGTACTATCGTATGTTTTTAGTAGCATAATACCTTCTTATGAGCATGTTTAATAGGTAGAGTACAAAAAGTATACCTATATGTTGTTAACAATCCCGCATTCTCGCGGATCCGCGGGTTTGACAATTTTAATCCCGCGGATTTGTGGGATTGATATTTCGGTGCGGGATTAGATTCCCTGAATGCAACCCACAGGGTGATATTTATTCTGGAAAAGTGCCCGCTTCTTTCTTCCAGAACTTTTTTTTGGTGTACCACTGGTAGTTTAAAAAAATGTAGAACGAAACTTTGGTAGAGAACTACACTTTTTAGTATTTTGTACTTTTGTCTGCTAGCGATTTCGAGAACAAAATTTGAAACAATTTTCTAGTAATCCTCATGGAAAATTCAAATTATTATAAAGATCCAGTTAGTAAGCTGTGGTGAATGAATTAATTATGAGTTTTGATACTTATTTGTTATTATTGGTATAAAATCATTGCAAGAAAGTAGGACTACAAGAAAACGAAGGGTTGACGGGCCTATGTTTATATGACTTTTTTTTCTTAAAATTATCCAAAGGATTTCTCATTTTTCTTTCTACCTCCAATTTAGGAATTCCCTGTATATTCTTGAAATTAGAAAACGTTCAGAGGAATAACTTTCTATTATAGCTATAGAATAATTGACATACTGATCATACCAGTTCCTACAATCATCAGATTCTTCGGACTATTCCAGTTGATTGTTTAATACTGGCAAAATACCATAGCAACGGATAATTTTCTAGCGGCAGAACTTGAAACATTACAAGTATTACTTGCAACATTTATATGGGTATTTTCAAATTGCTTCAGTCTTTTCATTATTTCTCACCTCTTGTTCAGATCGGCAAAACCTACATGATGATTTTGCAGCGGAAAATCTTCTACAAATCTCATGATATTTCATTATAATGAAATTAATTTATTCTCCTAGTTTTCAACTTTTCTAATAATTTCGCTATGGACATTTGTTTTGATAAAATCACTCGTCTGAACGGTTTTGAATTTCACAAAAAATTTCATTGGCCAAATTGTCGAAGCAACATACTATCATATCAATCGAAGATTTGGAGCCAACATTTTCTCTATTGTGATATGATAAACTAAAATTTCACTTCGATTATATTGTTATGAGTGGTTTTCCAAAAATATTTCATTTTCAATAGCCAGCTATCTGGACTGCACTTTTGAAGCTTCCATCTTATCGATGCGATGTTATTGAAACCTACTACATATTCTACTACCTATAGTACGTAGAGATAGTTTTATTTTATTATTTAAATTATTAATGAAATAATAATGAAATACTAACATGAACAGAAAGATACATAAGATTTATCTGTAAATTAGGTTCGAGTAACATCAAAAACATTAATGTCAGTAGGACAGCACCTATTACATGAATAAACAGAAACATATCGGGCTCAAAACATACAGTCACTACGTTTTTTTAACAATAAGCAGATTATCGTATTCTTTAATTCAAACAGTGAAATTCATTAAACAATTACTGAACCTACTAGCAGACGCCTTTGACCTGGCTTTTGCCAGAACCTTTAACATTATTAATCAATTATAGTGGCACTACTTTATCTGTAATTCATATCCTCAGTATGTATAAATAAGTCCATTCATTAATTGACGCTCGTTCAACCTGTAATTTCTCATACCTCTGTCCGTTCACTACATATAAAACTTGTTCTGTGCAGTTGCCAATAGGTGTAAATTACCAGCGTTATCATAAAATATCAATTTTATTGGATCTCGCTTCGATGCAACCCAGAATAGACTATTTAAAGCTGCGAGATTAATTGAAAAATCTAACTAAGTATACGTGAACACGCAAGGTTGAAATGAAATGAATTTTACATTTCATTTTCGTTTTATTTGACGGTTTTCGTTTTGCACTTTTTGTAACTACAAATGAGAATTTTGTTCAGTGCATCTAAAAAATTATAGTAGTAATGTATATGGATCGAAGACAATACCTACTAATAAATATTGAGATTAAGATTTGTATTAAATTGAATTATTCGTATTTGGGTATTCGTATGTCCTATAGGGTTATTCATTAAACTTTGAGGTTCGATAAGAGAGAGCGTTGCTACACTAGTCTAAATTTTTTTGTTACGTGAGTTGATTTTATTTTTGGAAGGTTTAAAAGCAAGGGAAAATAAACGGAAATTGAAAGTGTGTAAGGACTCTTCTCCTTCCACGGCTGGCTCGGATGTAGTCCAATTTTCGATGACTTTTTCCAACATTTGTGGCCGTATATCGGCAATAACACGGCGAATGTTGTCTTCCAAATGGTCAAGGGTTTGTGGCTTATCCGCATAGACCAATGACTTTACATAGCCTCACAGAAAGTAGTCTAGCGGTGTTAAATCACAAGATCTTGGAGGCCAATTCACAGGTCCAAAACGTGAAATTAGGCGGTCGCCAAACGTGTCTTTCAATAAATCGATTGTGGCACGAGCTGTGTGACATGTTGCGCCGTCTTGTTGGTGTAATATATGGGAAATAGGAAAAACCTTCCAAATTAAATCGAACCAAGTTCTACGCAGTGTGAGAAGTTCGAATTGTCGATAATTCATAATTAGATCCTTCAGCACTTTCTTTGTTCTGTATCTCAAGTATATTGATCATTAATGCCACATAAATTGAGTGGTCAACACGGTTTTTAAATTTGTCTTTCAAGGTTCAATACGCAGTTATGATGATCTAATATATTTGAACGGAATAATTCTTTGGAAAAATATTTGGTAAATAACATGAAATTGCTTTTAATTCCCTCAACTAAGCCCCTCTGTAAGAGATCAATTGGGAAAATGGATTAGAAAAATTAGGCAGTATCGATCGGGGACTCAGGGAAGTCAATAGTAACGGGGATAGTACGTCGGTCGCGAAACCGGAATTAGAGCAAAGCAATTTTTTTTTGAAGATTAGAGTCCTATTTTTATGGTTGAGTTAAATAAAAAGGAAAATTTAGTAGATGAGTGAGTTCAAGGAACTTCAAGTATTTAAGAAAGAAGAAATTGTTTTACTCTAAGAAAGGACGAGCTAGGTCATTCTCAGAAGTAGAAAAACAGGGGTCTTTGATAAAGTTTCAATTTTGTTTTGTTATAAAGATAGATTAGCTTTGAGTGCGTGATTCGGGGGTGAAGTGAATAAAAAAAAGAATTACACGTCTCGTGAGAAAAGTTGAAAAGGAGTTTATTGAAACTAGGTATACCAACCTAGCCCCGTGGGATAAGGGCAAGTAACAGTTTAACGATCTTTTGGGTTTCTTTTTATTTTTGTCTTGTTGAGTAGTCCTGATTCTCCCAAATTCAATGTTCAATGAATAAGTAGTGGATCATTTGAGATATATTTTTCTGTATTGAAAGTTTTGGCCGTTGAGTCAAATAGTACAAATTTTTGAATATTGTAACTTTGGTTTTTGCTTTATTATATTTAATTTTGAAGAATCAATTGAGTTTGATTAACCTGGAAATATAATCCTGTCCCCAAGAAAGAAAAATCAACAAAAAGACCTGTCCCTAGTGCGACGGGCCGAACCCACAATAACATCATATCTTTTTTATTTTTAGTCAGTGGAAAGCCGCTCTTCCATTGACATATATACCCCCAAAGGAGGGGTTTATTACATTGAAACCACAGCTCCTGGACATCATGGTTGTTCAATTCAGGTATGAAAAAGTTAGTAATCATGGCTCTATACCGATCACCATTGACTGTAACGATCTGGCCATCATCGTTTTTGAAGAAGTACGGATCAATGATCCCACCAGCCCATAAAGAGCACTAAATAGTCAGTTATGTAATGGTGTTTCGACATACACTTGAGGATTAGCTTCACTCCAAATGCGGCAGTTTTGTTTGTTGACTTAGCCATTCAACCAGAAGTGCGCTTCATCGCTAAACAAAATAAAATGGACGTAGTGCGCGATACGTATTCCGCACAGAACCATTATTTTCGAAATAAAATTGCACTATTTGTAAGCGTTGTTCAGGCGTGAGTCTATTCATGATGAATTGCCAAACCAAACTGAGAATAAATAACTTGACAGCTGTTAAATCGGTCGCCATCTTGAACAGTAATGCCAACTTAAAGTTATATATCTCGAAAAAAACCATCCGTTATTAAGTACTGATATTGACAGTTCTCGTAGGCAGTAATTCTTTCGAGTTATTAGAGATGCAACCGATCTCCACATAATTTACTCGAGTTCCGGCTGAAATTCAACAAGCGTGGACTAATCGCGTGCACTAAACGTTGATGTTATCTCTGCAATTTTTAATTAGTCAGTGTCGAATTGCAGCGCGGTCGTATGCACCTTCTTGAGATTCAAGTCTCACATAAGGGACCCGAGTCGCGTGCATTGGCCACATTGGCACGTTCTAACTTTTAGTTAATGAGTGTTGCACATGTGTCACCACGGGTCGAGTATAAATAAATAATCATACTTTGAATACGAGATTGCGTGTTTTCGTCACATCTGCATTGTCCTATACTCGTTTCTGTGATTTATTTGGATGTTCTTGATGAAATGGGATTCTTTTTTTGAGAAAAAATTGCATTGGGACATACTATAAGGTTAGTTTAATATTTGAATTCATTAAATAAAAAAAAATTGAACAAGTGTTTGATTATATTAACTGACGAAGAAATTGCAAAACTCGAGAGGGGCTGTTTGAATTCAGCATTTTTTTTTTGGTAAAACATAGCAAGTAGAAAATGATTGAAATTTCAAGGAAAAAGCAAAGGGTTTGCAAATTTTTTTTAATAAATTTGTTAATAATATGCTTGTCCACCACGATTAATCTATACACTTCCCAACAATGATCGGCATTGATGCGATAAGATGGTCTATTTCTTCTTGAGGGATACTATCTCAAGCTAACTGTACTTCATGTCTCAGAGCCGCCAAAATCCGTAGGGGCTGAGGTGAATTTCCAAACCTTCAACCTATTTTGTCCCAAACATGCTCTATGGGCGAAAGATCGTGGGATCTGGGCGGCCATGGCAAAAGATTCACATGGGTCGTTTCGAAAAAGTTTAAACTAACTCTGGCAACATGAGGACGGGCATTATTTTGCTGAAATATTGGATTCTCAAGCCGGTTAAGGTAAGGGAGAACATATGGCTCCACTATTTCTTGAAGGTAACGCAGCGCACTCATGTTTCCTCGAATAAAGGCTTAAGGTGACATATTTGCATGTGCAACAGCACACCATACCATAACGTCCATAACATCTACTGTCTGGTGTCCATGACGCTGAACATCAAACTGAGGTTCACGTCTTTCTCCCCGACCTCGTCTAACCCTTCTTCGGCCATCATGTGCACCCAAGGGGAATCGAGATTCATCATTCCAATGTTGACGTTCTCTGTACCACTGTAATCGTTGTCGGCGATGCTCAACCGTCAGAGGTAACACAAGATGGGGTCGATAATGCTGCAGTACAAAATACTTTATCTGGCGGTAAACCATTCGGATTGTTACAGAATGGACTTGTTCTCCTAATCACTCATCAGCCAAAGATCGAGTTGTTGCAAATCGGTCTCTAATGGCCATAAGTCTTAGACGTTGATCTTGAACTTCATTTGTGCCCTTTCGACGTCCGGTGGCTGCTCTTTTTCGATTTTGGGTATTATCAAACCACGCTTGACAACATCTCATAATAGTAGGATTTCTGTTCGTACAGTTAGCGATTTCTCGATATGACATCCCCGTCTCCCGTAGACCAATAATTCACTTAGCTGGCAATAAATTCCGCGTACACGTGCTCTAGGCATTTTAACAACAACTAAACATGGACTCTGGATGTCCTCGAACAGCTGGTTTGTTGTCAAATTGGAAAAACTCGCAAAAAACGACTGCAATATGAAGTTACAAAAATTGTTTACATGAAAAAACCTTAACTAATTTTTTCTCCAAATTCAATCATTTACTCCTTGCTATACTATCTATGTTAACCAAAAAAAAAATTAAAATTCAAACAGCTCCTTCTGGGTGTTGCAGTTTCTTTTTCAGTTAGTATATATTTAACTCCCCAAGAGAGAACCTTTTTTTGAGATTTTTCAAATTTACAAATTCAAATTTCAAAATTGAACTTATTTAAAAAATTTAAGGAGCCAATATTGACTGACTTTCGCCGACAATGTGAATTGAGCTGCCAAAATTTCCATACTATCTAGATCTACCTATTCACGTCAAGACAACTCGCGCAGCAAACGACTAAGTTCACGCTGCCAGTTACATATAAACAAGGGAGCTGCAAAGAATGGGCTTAAATGTTAATCCCAGTTGTTCTAGGTAATAAAATACGATTCAACATCTACCAGTAGAACGCCTTATCAAAACCCGAGCCAAACAAATCTAGAATAATTGTGATAAAATCTTCATCCGAAGCTACATATCTAATTATTGCACACTCCACGTCCAATTGATGGCTTTACACCTCGTAAAATTCCCTATTAAACGAAATCCCAAAGTAGCAAATAGCTGTTTAAAGATCGAACCACAGATGTGTCGTAATCACTGAAGGCGTCGTTAAATTTGTAGGTCGCGTTATGTCAACGGCATTGAACTTGAAGCCGAATGACTTGACACATCGTTCTCACATAATCCTGCACCAGCTGGTGAAAGATAATATTCAAGGATTTATCTACTACCGTCTACCGTGCCAACTTATGAATGGAATACCGGCCGTGGTCGGCAGTTAATCTATATGTATGCGCCGAGTCAACATCCAACCAAGATGATCGAAATCGAAAGTTCTAATAGATTCTTCACGGCTGCGGATTCAGATAGTGAAACTGCTATTTTCTCGTCACTGTCACTACAATTAAGTTGTCACTGCATTGTTATTTCGTCGCGGAGTTGCGATCTTATAACGGGTGTTTTTTTTCGAGGTGTATAACTTTAAGTTGGCATTACTGTTCAAGATGGCTATCGATTTAATAGCTGTCAAGTGATTTTTTCTCAGTTTGGTTTGGCAATTCATCATGAATAGACTCACGCCTGAACAACGCTTGCAAATAGTGCAATTTCATTTCGAAAATAATGGTTCTGTGCGAAATACGTATCTCGCACTACGTCCATTTTATTTTGTTTAGCGATGAAGCGCACTTCTGGTTGAATGGCTACGTCGACAAACAAAACTTCCGCATTTCGAGTGAAGCTAATCCTCAAGTGTATGTCGAAACACCGTTACATCCAGAAAAACTGACTGTTTGGTGCGCTTTATGGGCTGGTGGAATCATTGGTCCGTACTTCTTCAAAAACTATGATGGCCAGAACGTTACAGTCAATGGTGATCGGTATAGAGACATGATTACTAACTTTTTCATTCTTGAATTGAACAACCATGATGTCCAGGAGCTGTGGTTCCAACAAGACGGCGCAAGATGTCACACAGCTCGTGCCACAAACGATTTATTAAAAGACACGTTTGGTGACCGTCTAATTTCACGTTTTGGACCTGAGAATTGGCCTCCAATATCTTGTGATTTAACACCGCTAGACTACTTTCTGTGGGGCTATGTAAAGTCATTGGTCTATGTGGATAAGCCACAAACCCTTGACCATTTGAAAGACAACATTCGCCGTGTTATTGCCGATATACGGCCACAAATGTTGGAAAAATTCATCGAAAATTGGACGTCCAGATTGGATTACATCCGAGCCAGCCGTGGCGGTCATATGCCAGAAATCATATTAAAAATGTAATGCCACAAGATTATCTTGCGGCTGAATAAAATTCATGTCAATCGAATAATCCATCGTTGTTTTATTGCAATTTAAAGTTCTATGGCTCTAAAAAAAACACCCTTTACCTTAATTTTATACGTTGAGGTTGGCGTTACAGTCTTTTTTGTTGTTACCGAAATAACGATATCGTTGTCTTCAAAAGGAAGATGAATAAATTTATGTTTTTACGTTTCATTCTTTGGATAACGATGCGGTCGTTCGATTTAATGAACTGGACTGTTCATTTCTATCGGAAAAGATGTATAGAATCCGAAACTTTCATTACGCCAACATGGATGTTGGAGTTGCGAATTTATGGGTCCAGTTTAATTTTAATATGGTTGATAGAAAAACACGGCGAATTTTAGACAATGATTTATTATTTATTGATTTATTTATTCATCCAACCAAGATGATCGAAATCGAAAGTATCTAATAGATTCTTCACGGCTGCGGATTCAGATAGTAAAACTGCTATTTTCTCGTTACTGTAACTACAATTAAGTTGTCACTGCATTGTTATTTCGTCGCGCAGTTGCGATCTTACCTTAATTTTATACGGTGAGGTTGGCGTTACAGTTTTTTTTGTTGTTGCCGAAATAACGATATCGTTGTCTTCAAAAGGAAGAGGAATAAATTTATGTTTTTACGTTTCATTCTTTGGATAACGATGCGGTCGTTCGATTTAATGAACTGGACTGTTCATTTTTATCGGAAAAGATGTATAGGATTGGAAACGTTCATTACGCCAACATGAATGCTGAAGTTGCGAATTTATGGGTCCAGTTCAATTTTAATTTGGTTGATAAAAAAATATGGCGAATTTTAGACAATGATTTATTATTTATTAATTTATTTATTCATCCAACCGAACCAAGATGATCGAAATCGAAAGTTCTAATAGATTCTTCACGGCTGCGGATTCAGATAGTGAAACTGCTATTTTCTCGTCACTGTAACTACAATTAAGTTGTCACTGCATTGTTATTTCGTCGCGCAGTTGCAATCTTACATTAATTTTATACGGTGAGGTTGACGTTACAGTTTTTTTATTTTGTTGCCGAAATAACGATATCGTTGTCTTCAAAAGGAAGAGGAATAAATTTATGTTTTTACGTTTCATTCTTTGGATAACGATGCGGTCGTTCGATTTAATGAACTGGACTGTTCATTTTTATCGGAAAAGACGTATGGGTTCGGAAACTGATACGTTTATTACGCCAACTTGGATGTTGAGGTTGCGAATTTATGGGTCCAGTTTAATTTTAATTTGGTTGATAGAAAAACACGGCGAATTTTAGACAATGATTTATTATTTTCTGTGTGATATCGATGGATATTGAAACTGAGGTGAAATAGTTTATTCTGATATACGTGTTAAAGTACTACCGCAGTAGTAAGCGAAACGTCAGGTGAAAAATCGACTAGACCACGTCTAAAAAGCCCGGTATTTTCCAATTCTATTGATTATCAATACGGTAGCAAAACGGATATTTGTATTAAATTTCATGTGAGATAGTTTCCGCAACAATGGTTGAATGAAGGATTTGGTTCATTCGATTTCTGGGTTCAACTAATTCCGAGGGAAAAGTATACCTTAACAATTTTTTCTTTCTAAAATAATGAAGGGTTTTTTATAAGAGGTTTCCTTTTGAATAGCCCTTCATCTGGGTAGCTGCCACATTTGAAACTTTCATCTTTTGACGTTCCACAATTGGAAACTACTAAAAAAATAATGATGCACACTTCAACCATGCACTGAAATTGCTAAAATTCACTACAAAAATAGTGAATATTTTGCAGTAACAATTTGTAAAACTAAAACACTTTCGAGTCGTCGTGAAGCACCTTCTGACATGATAGTGAAGCTGGTGAAAAAGTTTGAGCTGTTGGGCAGGTTAGTGATGTGAAAAATTTAAATTGTGTGCGTCCCCCAAGAACAACAGAGAATACTGCTGCTTTAGCTCGAAGTGTTGACGAAAACCCTAGTTCGTGTCGATTTCTCGTCGATCTTAAAAAGTAGTCATTCTATAAACGACATTTTATCGTATTTTACATAGAGACTTAGGTCTCAAGGCTTTAAAAGTTCTATTACCACAAGAACTCAACCCATTCGATCACCAGTAACGTTGTATCCTTGCTGGTAGGGTTCTTAAAATGCATCAAAATGATCCGGATTTTTTTCACCGGATTATCTTAAACAGACAAATGTAAAATTTCAAATGAGTTTCTACAACAATTGTGTACAGGGTCTTCCTACATTGGAGGTACAAATGAAAATGACAGATTCTTCGGATTATTTCTAGAAAAATAGTTCTTTAAAAACATGGCTTTGTTTTTAAATTACTAGGCATTAAAGTTCGATTTGATTTCTTTTCCTCCACAAGATATTTGGTATAGGTATTTCAATTTGAAGTTTTTATCATGTGATATGTTAATTTTGGATGCAAATCTTCAGGGTGATATTTTTTCTGGAACAATTCCCGTTTCTTTCCTCCAGAAATTTTTCATGCTGGACCACTTGTAGATTAGAAAAATGTATAAAGAAACTTAGGTCCAGCTCTATACTTTTGTCATACACAGTTTTGTCGTTTCTGCTACAGATTTCGAGAAAAAATTCAAACGATCCTCTAGTATTCCTCAGGAAAATCTAAATTATTATAAAGATCCAGTTAGAAAGCTACGGTCAATAAATTCATGATAAGTTTTGGTATCTACTTATTTACCCAATATATGTATAGTGAAGATTAATAAAGATTCGATAAACTGGTATATTCATCACAAAAAGGTAGGATTATGTTTACAGGATTTTTTTCCTTGTAATTATCCAATGAATCTCTCATTTTCCTTTGTACTTCCAATTTAGGAACACTATATATCGACTATGAATATCGCAAAGTCCTTAACTTTATTTTAATCGAAAATAAACACTTTGCCAAATATTCAATCACGAATATTTGTTAAGACTCAGGATGAAATACTAGAAATTATAAATAGGGACTAATTTACTTATGAAGAATAAAGTCATCCAACGAAAACACAAACCGTAGATGGTTCAAGGCATATAATTCAAATACTAATTCGAAACATGACGTGAGACCTAAGTGTTCAAAATAGATGGAATCATCTGCACATTACGCAAATTTTAATGTCTTCTTGCCCTATCATTAACTCTCTTGAGAACAATCAATAAATATGAGGAAGAGTGTAATTAGGATATTTTTTTTGTACTTCCAATTCATGATATTTCACTTTGAGCCACGGTTGAGTAAGTCATCCTCTTGAACAGGAGATTTTAAATGGAATTCTAGGAAGACGATAACATCGATCAATATTAATTTCAGTCAGTGAACAATGTTATTTTTTCATGCTTCGTACTCGATAAATATAGATTTCAAAACGCCGTGAGAACCTTCGATACGAATTCTCATTTTTTTTTTATACTATATCAGCCTTTTCGATTCGCAACATGCAAATCAGCTTTCAATGAGGAAGAAGTCCATGATTGTTACAGTACAAAGGGTATTTTTTTTTTGACAAAGTGTGAATAATTGTGAATTGTCTTTGTTGGGATATACGACAAAGAAAGGAGCAACAAATTAGGTTCTATATACCATTCAACTTTTCAAGGATATATTTTGATTTTTTTGAAGAATAAGTCCATTGAGTCCGTTCTCTCATTAACAATCGTATATGATGGAAAAAATGAAAGAAATAGAAATTTTTTTGATAAGTTTTAAAATTCGAAAAAAAGCACCGACTTACATTAGGAGCATTTAAGCGCTCGTCATTCAAGCGTGGTTTAAGAGGGGTTCTCCAATAGAAATGAGTCAATTCAGAATGGTTATAATGGCAATACTGTGTTTTATTTTTGACATTTATTTTATCAATAGAATAGGTGAAGGTATCAGTCACAAGGAACTATTTATGTATAATTTATTCAGCAGCAACGTTTCGGGAAATTTATTCCCTTCCTCAGGCTTGTGAATAAGAAGAAACGTTGCTGCTGAATAAATTATACATAAATAGTTCCTTGTGACTGATACCTTCACCTATTCTTTTGATATTAGGAACGATAAGTGCTTTTATTTATTTTATCATTTGTGTTGAGTACTTTTTTCCATTTAAGTATGGAAAAATATATATACAAATCTTTCTCTAGAAATATTTGAAATTGTTGAATTATTTTATCGAAATCTGGGCCCATTTGTGAGTATGTATACTGAGATAAATTTAAAAAGAATTTATGGACGACATTATTTAGCGAAAAGTGAGTCGATTGAACTTAGAAGATTAAACTTCAGCTAACTAAAATACTTCATCAATTATCAATTTATCAATTTGTAAATGTTGAAAAAATCTAACTGTGATAAATCTGGAGACCTTGGTGGCCACCGAATATTAATTATCTGAAGTTCACAGATTATTATAGACAGGCATTTGGTTGATTTACCGTGAGAAACTGATATTTTTGATGATTTTTATAGTTTGCTAGGAAATTTATATATCATGTTATATATTTTTGAAAAGAAAAAATTGAGCGATTTTATTTGTTATGGAAATTGTTATGGTTAAAATGTAATGCCACAAGATTATCTTGCGGATGAATAAAATTCATGTCAATCGAATAATCCATCGTTGTTTAATTGCAATTTAAAGTTCTATAGCTCTAAAAAAACCTTTATTAGGTATTGACTGATTTTATTTTCAATCATTAAATGAAATAAAAATCCATTAATGAATCCCAAAAAACGCTGAATTTTTCAATATCAGTACGGAATCTCTTATTGGAAAATGATTTATCAGCTTTCTATTTACTCCAGTGTCCTGTTCTGCCAAAATACCAAACTTTATCTCTCCGAAATCGATAAATATTCCACAGCAAGATAAATATCAGCTATCCTAATGGAAATCATCAACTATCGACGTATAATAATATCATCGCCAATACAAATTCCCCGAAGTGTTAAAAATAAAATTGATTCAGATCGAACCATTAGCATAGAATTATAATAAACATGGAAGATTGCTTAGGTGCGCCTATCTTTGACCGTTGTTTGTGCAGATCTGAACTCCTCCAGTCCTCTGACCAGTCCCACTCTGAATCACCGAATACAAGTTCTTATACATTTTGTCCAACAATAAAAAAAAAATAAAGTCATCAGTGTTGAAGACCAGTGTCGTTATAACGGGAGTAAAGAAATAGGTGGATAACCCTGACTTTGAACGGTTCATTTTCACGGAGGCATTTAATTTTGTTGACTGACACTTCGGTTCTACGGATTTTGGGGAAAAATGAATAAAAAAACTGGATTTTTGGCACAGTTAGGTTTTATCGCTGTTCTGTACGGGGCTTATCGAATTTTCTGCATTTTTTGTATTTACAGGAGCGTTCTTGTTTGTTGTTTTGTAGCGTATAGGTGATTTACATTAATTTTATGGCGTGTAAATGTTGGATTAGGTAATATTTTGTTAACTATTATTTTTGTGATGAGCTGACCGATGATAGAAGTTCGTATGCATTTAATGTGCTTGATATACACATAATGAAGTTGAAGAACCTACGAACTGGTTAATTACGCTAATATAAAAAAAAAACATTAACGGAATATGAAATTTTTAAATCATGACAAGAAATCTGATTTGAATGTTACCTAAGTCTTAAAAATTTAACAGCCCATCTTTCAGACAAGATAAGAAAGCATTTGTAATTCTCTGACTTCTTTTAACACTATTTCGATTGTCTCAACCAAACAGACAAATTTTTTTCGAGCAGATTATTTACTCTACGATATCAAGCAAAAATCAAGGAACTAAATGAAGAAAAAAAATTCTCGAAAAAAATGTTAACAATTTCCATATCTTTGTGCGATCTTCAGAGCATATTATCCATTATTTTGAAATAATCTCGAACATTGTGGTTCGAAGAATACTAAGAGAAATATTACTATTCCTACGATTGTGCACAAATTTAGGTTCACTTTTCTGCATACCGTGCGGACAAACTCATTGATGTCCATCTGAGTTAAGTCAAGCTTTATCATACCAAGTAATAGTTATTTATAATACAAGTGCAGAAGGCATTGATATTCTTCCACGAGTTCAAAATTCAAAAACAAGCCACGAAGTGGCGAGTTTTGGAATGAACGAATGGTAGAATGAGCCTTCTGTACGAGTATTATACATTATTTTCTCTAATTCATTGCATTTTCATTGAAATTAATGAAATATTTCCATAAATATAATTTAGTGATTTTTGCATTGAAAAATGTTGGTTGGCAGAACTGATTTCTTTAAGGCAATTTGATGAATTGACAGATAAAGCCGTAGCGGAATGTTCGGAGTGCCAACATAGAATAATAAAATATAACCATGAAAACTGTGCGTTTCTGATATATTCTCGCACGATTTTGTTCTACAAGATGTGGAAGAATGAACGGAATAACCACAGAATTAGAGAATAGTATTTTCTCTAATTCTGTGGTTATTCCGTTCATTCTTCCACATCTTGTAGAACAAAATTTGCGAGAATATGTCAGAAACGCACAGGCTTTATCTGTCAATTCATCAATTCGCCTCAACGAAATCAGTTCTGCCAACCAACATTTTTCAATGCAAAAATCACTCAATGATATTTATGGAAATATTTCATTAATTTCAATAAGAATGAAATGAATTAGAGAAAATAATGTATAATACTCGTACAGAAGGCTCATTCTACCACTCGTTCATTCCAAAACTCGCCACTTCGTGGCTCGTTTTTGAATTTTGAACTCGTGGAAGAATATCAATGCCTTCTGCACTTGTATTATAAATAACTATTCTAAAACAAGTTGTAGAATTGGCTCCCATTCCAACACGAATGCGAAAATCGAAAACGAGCGTTGAAGGAGCGAGTTTTCGAGCGTATGAGTGTTGGAATTTCCTTCTGCAACGAGTATTAGACGATATTTTCTCTATTTCAGTCGAGTTTTGTGAAATATTGTCGAAATTCAATGAAAAATTCAGATTATACATCCTAGTGACTTTTGTATTGTATCTTGGCAGTTGGTGTGACTGTTAAGAAAATTGACAGATTACGGAATTTGTATTTGAATCGTACGTTTCGAATTTTGAAATAATTTATAATTAAATTCGTAAATTTTGTCTGATGAAATCGATTTAGCACCACCAGAATTAAGAGAAATTGCGAATAATGTTGCAAATCGATTCACTATGTCCAAATCATATTATATTGACAATTGACGTGTGTTCAAATTTGAAAGTCAGTGTAGACAACCACAAAACGAAAATATATCTGAAAACAAGGCTATAATGAGTTCATTACATTATTGTTTTTAGTGTTGTAATAAACTCATTACGATACTGAAATAGAGAAACTACCATTCGGAATTAATTCAATTTACAAGCACCATGAACTGAATGAACCTTTTTCAAGCCGTATTATCGAATGCTCTTCTATGTAGTCAGACTTCATCAAGCCTTAGGTACTTTAAACTAACCAATAAATGAATTACCGAATCACTAATCAATTTGCAAAATATCAGTATTTGTTCTTTTGTTATAAATAACACTCCACTCAATAAGTCCCATACCTAACCACTATACAAACATTTCTTCTACGCTCCTCTAATTTTTCAATACATTTTCTGCAGACAGATAAGTCTTTGTTTTTGAAAAGGCTACAATCTCAGCAATCACTTCTACGTTAGAGCCAAATTTCTTTCCCTAAGCATTCTTTTGAGGTAAGCAAAAGGTCGGTAATCACTGGGGGTCAGCTCTAGATATTGAGCTGGATAGTCAAGAAGTTAAAATCGATTTATGACCAATAGCATTGTCTTGTTGAAAGACATTTTTTTTGCATTTGAGGACTTTTTTTCTTAATTTCTGCACTTAATCAACTTTATATAATATTCACTGTTGATCGTTTCATTTTTGTCAAGATAGTCAATGAACAATATACCATGCATGTCCCAAAATACGGCTACCATAACCTTTCCAGCTGATGTTTGACAATTTTGTTGTTTTGGACAGTGGTTTTCACTCAGCTGACGCTGTCTTCAACTAAAAAGTATAGTGATAAATCCATGTTTCATCCACTGTCATATATCGACGCCAAAAATCCTTTTTATTCCATTCAAACACCTCCAAATAGAGTTCAGAATCGATGATGCATTGTTGCTCTCGATCAGCAGTGGATGGTGATGCAAAATAGTGAATGCCTTCTGATATCTTCAACTGCACTGTTATCTTAGGTAACTTCAATTTACGATCGCCAAAAACCATTTCTTGGACTTTTTTTTTATGTTTTCATCTACCGAATTCGAGCGACTAGAATATTCTTCGACCAAATTTAAGGTCAGTCTGAATAACACTTAAGTATCGAAACACTGCATTGCTTGCACAGTATTTTCTCACATAAAAAACTGCGTGTTATCATTCAACGAAACTCGTTTATATCTATTTTTCAAACATCAAATGTAGAACTCAATCTTCATCCAGATCCAACGTTCCATAATTTGGACAAGGATCTTATTGAGTGACCTGCTATTATGTACAAATAATAATTTCATTTTTATTTATGTGGTATTGGAAAATAAGGGGGTAGGTAATTCATCGACAATTTCAAAATATCATTATTCTGAAAAATTCGTATTGAAATGAAAACTAGAAACAAAACCATAGGAATTGAAATGCAGCGTGTTTCCTGGTCTAACTATCACCATAATCTACAACATTGTTCAAATGTACAATAATTTGCATTTGAGCAGTATTCGATACATGTCAGTAGTCAGTAATAGATTCCTTGATCTCGATTTCAAACAAAGAACTTTATTTCGCGTATTCAAGATTTTTTCACCAATTCAGTTTGAAAGATGCGATGGAACAATATTCGAGTTGAAAACTATTTGAATATGTACTGTAACTGATTCAGCCGGTCATAACGAAAATGATAAGATTGAAAAAGTTTTACTTAAATATCATCAATGATTGCACTGTAAGGAAATCTATGTCAAGAATGAATGGTGAACCATAAAGAAGTCCTATGTGTTCATCATTTGACCATCTGGTGGTGATAAATTTGATGATAAATGAATTATCAATTATTATTGAATGTATACAAATTGATAGTATAGTGCTAGACATAATTGATTTTATTATTGATTTATCTTCTCATGTTCAATGAATTTATATGAGTCAGCTGATATCATGCCATTTTGAGGTTTGAAGGACGATTTTATTTTTCAAAGAAAACAATAGGTAGAAGGATCCATCGAACCTAGGTAGAGCATTTCCTCAATATCAACATTATACATATTTCATTTATCCAATGGGGATGGAGAATTAAATTTTCTTGACAGTTTTTCTTATATTATCTTGATTGAAGAAGTTATAATGTAATACTTTTTCAAGCTATTACTTGAACTATATTAAAGACACACACGAAAATTACAAAAAACGAGAACGACGTGATGACAGGAGCTTGTTTCGCGTTTATGTAATTTTTTCAAATTTCCAATGGACTTTCAAACCGTTATGTACCAATCAATTTATGGACTTAACCTGCTTTACCTTAATTTGGGAGATATTGAAAAAATGAATTTTCTTACTACGCATTTTTTTATTCGTCCTGAGTAATCCTGTCTTGATTTTCAACTGGAGACAACCAAACTTTCTTCCAAACTATCATAATAGATTACGCATTTGAAAAAAATAAACGCATGCATGGAAATTTCCCTTTCACTTTATTCCATTATACATCGTCACTAAATAGTGGAAGTTATTTATAATACAAGTGCAGAAGGTATTGATGAGTTCAAAATTAAAAAAAAAGCCACAGAGTGTTAGCATGAACCTTCTGTAGAAGTTATATACAGGGTGTATTTGAATAACACCGAAAAATGTGGGGGTGAGTCTATGATCAAAATTAAGGTGGGTATTTGGTAAAAAATTTTTTGAAAAACTTCCCCCTCCGAAGATTAACAAAAACATTTTCAACAAATATTTTGACTGTATTGTCGATATTCGACAGGTTCACTATTGTTTCATTTGTAAAAGTCTTAGCCTAGTAGAATCATAATTTGGTTGACTCTTGTTAAATGAAATGGTATTTGACATGAGCTTGCATTACATTTATGTTTTTCTCGTAAATGTTCAAGTTTTTGGAAAACTTCTAAAGATAAAAATGTAAATAAATTGAGCTTCCCAGCCATATTTAATGAAAGGAAAATTTTCATCCAAAAAAATTGTAACTCAAATATTTTAATGGTTGACTATTTCAACCCCTTCTAAGCATACTTCAGGGTTGAACAAATTCCGAAATGTGTAGTTTTATTGAAAAATAATATTTACCAAGTTTCGTGTCTTCTGTTCAATAAAACATGAAAACTACAAAAAAAAAACAATTTATTGTTGATCTTCAGAAAGGTATAACTTTTCTGGGGGGAGGTTTTTCGAAAAAGTTTATACCAAATACCTACCTTGATTTTCATCACAGAATCACCTCTCACATTTTTTCGGTGTTATTCAGATACACCCTGTATATTATTTTCCCTAATTCACTGAATTTCTATTGAAATTAATGGAATATTTTCATGAATATCGTTCAGTGATTTTTGCGTTGAAAAATGTAGGTAGGAAAAACTGTTTTCTGTATAACAAATTTGACAGATAAATCCTTGACAGGAGAGTTCCGAGTACCCACATTTAATAATAAAATATGACCATTGAATCTATGTGAAACTGTGATATTATCGCACGATTTTGTTCTACAAGGTATGGCAAAATGAACAGAATTACCTCAGTATTAGAGAAAAGGATTGAATTTGTTTATTTAGGATAAGATTGATTTTTCGTTTAAGAATGCTGATTGTTCAAGAAGAATAATGCATGTTCTTGCCATAAACTAGATACTCTACTTAAGTTTCGTCCTTGAATATTTTCAGATCTGGTTAGGTATCCACGTAAATAACCGGAAAAATCCGAAGAATTATATAAAACAGTCTATTCTCCATTAAATAATTTGATTTTCAAGGCGTTATCAGATCAGAAAAACTTATTTATACAATACATTTAACATTTCTTATTCCTTATGAAATCTTCCTAATTATACGATTCTCATGAAATATATCCCTTTGGAGGAAAATTGGTTTCGGTATTTTGCAACTAATTTGAAATTTGATTTTCCCAATAATTGGACAAACAAAATTAAATATATGTATATTTTCGGAATCATCTAGCTTATTTTGCCAATTCAAAAAAAAAAAAACAGTCTGGTGTTTACGCGGCTCCAACTCTTCATAAGTGACTCGAACCCAATCATTATAGACTATTCTAGGCTCAAAATTCAAATAAATTGTTTTTTTATGATTGTCAACAATGTTTCAAAGTGCTCAAGAAAAAAATCCAGTTGAGTTGAGAATTAAAAATATCGAAAAAACAATCTGTATTGAGTTTTTCAGAATCTCCTTGGAAATTTCGAAAGCATTTTAATTGAAATTTGGTAAAAAATTGTTTAATATTAATCTTCCTATAGCTGAAAAATTCTGCCCATAAAGTTTGAAAGGTTTTCAAATAAAAATTAAATTATTTCCCACGGTTTAAAAATGTTAACTGTGATGAGTTCGACATCGAGTAATGGTACGATGATTTTGAATACAATATTCATCCTTGAAAAGTTTTTTTGGTCCTGATAATTTTGGTTAAATTGAATTTTCTAGCATCATAACATTCATAATCCAATTGATACAGTTAAAATTTGATGAAGATTCAGTTGACGTGAACAATTTTCGATTATATTGAAAATTGTAGTTCATCTTCATTTTTGTATGTAAAGAATTTAAAAATAAATAAGACAATACGTTGGAATCATTATAGATTTTGAATATACCTAATAAGATTCATCCACTTACATTTAATGGAAAATGTATAATATTAATTGCTTAATTTTACCATGAAAGCGGTGAATAATTACTGACTTGGGATGTATAATAGTTGAATGCAAGATTGTAAATACATATTGAACTTGAACCTTGAAGGAGCATTTAAGTTTTTAAATCATAAGAAAATAGATATTACAAATTGATAATCTGAATGTGTCGAAGAAGACAAATTCTTCACGTACCTAAAAGTAGTGGACTTTGAATATAACTGCGATCTTTTTGGCTTTTTTGTGTTCGTGATGTTAGTAACTATTTGTAACACCAAAATTTTCGTTTGTACTCAAGGATACTGGTAAAAACATATCGAATTCTGCTGGGGTGCTAACTTCACGATTTTTTTCGAAAAACAGTTAATAATGATTTCAAAATGAATATTTTTTTAAGAAAAATCGAAAAGTATCGTTAGCACCCTAGCAGAAAACGATATTTTTTAGTAGTATCCTTGAGGTTCAAATGAAAATTTAGGTGTTAAAAATAGTTAGTAACGAATGCAAAAAAATCTTTATTTTCGAAAATGTGGGTGCGTACTTTACAGACACAGTTTTTTTCAACTTTGTACAGAAATTTAAAAAACATTGATTCAGTACATAAACATTCAAATTTCATTCATTCATCCCCATTTCGATTGATAATTCAAATGGAAGCAGAATGTAGACGTTTACCATGTTTGTTTAGTTTATAAATTTGGATGAATGTATCCGATATTAGTAACATTTTATGGGACATATAAAATTTCCTGAGAATTATAATGAAGAACTTTTGTGTTTTTTCTCTGATTTTTGGAAGAGCAAAATTGTTAGAAATATTGATGAGAATATTAATTTTAATAGGGTCCAATAGGGGATGTTCTAATAATTTTTGTTAAATTCACACTTCATCCGGAAGAATCTATAAAAGAAGGTAATAATTTCAACTAAATCTTTATTTATTTATTTTTTTTTTATATTCAAAATCAATTTCAGTTCATTGTATAGAGTGTTCTGATATTCTCATAAAAACTCAATTTTCGTGAAAGTTTGCATATTTCGTTTTTTTTTATTGAAATCAAGGCGAAAATGAAAATATTCTGAAAATGAAGTCCTCCAAACCATACTATAAGTTTTTGCAAACAAAAATTACAAAAAAAAAAATAAAAATCGGAGTACTAAAAAATTTTTTTTTCGTTTCAGGGGAATTACAAAAAAAAAAAACGAAAAATAGTTGAGTACTCACCCCCTAAGTTAAGGCTAAATCTCTTCTCCAACTGTTTCGGATCTGCTAGCAAAATTTTCACACGAAAATTCTCGCTGCAACCACTCTCCCTATTGCTGACTCTTCTCACTGTTACAAGAGCCTACCCTTCGCACTGAAAATTTTTTGGGCACCGTTTAGCTAAATGTCACGACGCTTCTTTTCGCATGACTTGGACGCCCAAAGGTGCTCGCTTTACTTATAATCCCCCACTCTGACCGTGAAACAATTCTTCAGATTCGCGAATTGAAGAGCCACCGAAGATGATACACCGCAATGGATGCATGCGTGTGACGTATTTGCGCCTGAAAATGGTACCATCCAAGACATTTTGTTCAGTTTTGCCGGAGCGGAAGGATCCGGCTGTGTCAATGTCGAGGTACCATCGTTGTCCTTAAAATTTCACCGAAGTACCGGAGTACCACGACTTTTTCATCATGTTTCCTTCAACGTTGTGGTTATTCCGATGTAAAAAAGTTCGTTACGCTAACTTTTCATTATTTAGGTAGTACTTATGTATATACCCAAGTACCACCTTGAGTACTGTAAGTAGTGAAAATCATTAGAAGAAAAAACCACCACTTTTTTATTCTCTCTCGTTGAAGTTCGTATTTTATTGATCAGGTAGTACCCTATGTAAGTACCAGAGTACCATTAGAGGAAATGAACTAGATCGCTTCCCTCAATATCGTTTACTACATCATGATTATTGAAGTACCAAATATTACATAAGTTCGCTTCTTTCAATCGAATATTAGTTATGTACGACTGAATTTCAAATAAAAGAAATTATTATTGAAATATCTCTATGTGAGTACCAGAGTACTATTAGTGGAAATTGACTAGATCCTTCAATATTGTTCTCCATAAAGTGACTATTGAAGGACTAGATGTTCAGTAATTGGCTTCTTGGATATTGAATACCAGGGATTTTTACTGAAATATCTCCAGGAAACTTGGTACTGCTATCGGATAAATATGCATTCAAATATCTAACAAGAGTACTGAGGTACAAATGTTTGTTTAAATTTGATTTTTATTGAGATGTACCTGCAGGGTTCCCTTCAACTTCAGTGAGATATTTCCAGAATACGTTTGCTACCAGATTAATGTTAATTTGGAATACTATGACTTTTCTTTGGGAATATCAAAACTGAATCTTCACCTCACCTAAAGATGTAATGGTATCATTAAACATGAAATAATTGTTCTGAAAATAATTTCTATAAAATAAAAAATTTTGACGAATATTCTATTATCGTTTTGCAAATTTATCTTAACACGAAAAGCCTTCAGATTATGAAGGAAGTGTTTTCCTCTCTTTTTCGAAATAAACTGTAAATTTTTCATTATAATGCATAATTTTGGCCATTTTGAAATTTGTTTTCAAAATGGATTTCAAAATTTGATCTTCTGATTTTCACTTTTCAATCTTCAATTAAATAATCGAATCACATAACGAAATTCGTACTCTTAGCATTTAATGGCGACAAGGATTCACTTCACAAGTTCTGATACCGATTTTCATCAGAGTAATCTTTGGAAAAAAAATTTATATTGACTGAAAGTTCTATAATTTTCGTTTTAAAAACATTGTCTTTTAGTAAGTAAACAATGTTTTTTACAATATCTCCAAAATTTTCCATTAATTATTGTGCAGTTGTTACTGATTTTTTTTAAATCTAGAAATATTCATATCATTATTATTATACTAAGGAAATGAATGTTTTTTTATTCAATTCTCGAAATATGATAAATTGTGCAATAGCCATAGATTTTATAATAACTTTTCTAATCTGTTATGATCAGACGTGGGTATAGGTGCTTCTCTGTTTGATGATGAAAAAGGGGGTGATTCCATGTCCTTGTTTTTTTTTAGCCCTTTTCTGCTTAGTTAAAACCACTTCAATTTTTTTCTTAAAAACCAAAAAACTCACAAAAATGGATTTGAGCTAACATTCTATACGAGCGAGAAGGCATTCAAAAATTATTTTGGTGGTGTTCCTCTATAATTCCAAGTGGTGAAAAATCCACCCCTCAAACTTGTTTTGCTTGCTTTTTTTTTATTTTACAATAAAAAAAAATCTTGAATAGACTGATCCATTTTTAATGAATAAGGTCTTTTGTACTTTTTTGCTAAAATTCACGGTTTTTGAGAAAAAAATTATCAGCAGATAATATGCCTGAGTTTTGTAGGCTGGAATTATTTTTGACTTGAAATTTATCCAATAGACGTATGCCAAAACGATATTTTCATTTAGAACTGAAATAAATATAAAATAAATGTAACAAAAAAAAACAATTTCAACTTTTCACAAAATTAAAACTACTTTTCAGGCGCCATCTTTAGGGGGCTGTAACGCCTGTAATTAAGCAGGGGGAGGCTCAAAAAAAGTTTATAGGAAGAACCTCTATACATCGTGTATTTTGAGAGAAATCAATGAATATTTATTTCATTGTATAAAAGAAGGTAAGTATACCTTTAACGATGGAAAACGATATCAGCCAAATGGCCGCCACGGTTTAGGTTGCATCACCATATCCTTTGAATTTTCCATGATCAATTTGACATTTGCGGCTCGATACCTTTATGAATTTCATCTTTAAGGTTTTGAAGAGATGGTGGAAAATTGGCATATACCTCATCTTTCTCTTATCCTCAAATAATTCATTCTAAAGGTGTTGAATCACAAGATATCAGTGGCCAATTGTGATCACCTCTCCGAGAAATAACATTTTTCACGAGAAATTGCAAGTGTTTTGTTGCTTCTGTGGCAGGTAGAGTGTTCTTGTTGAAAATAAACGTCATCCACATCAATATCTTCCAATTCCGATGTTGTTTGTGGAATGCCTAGTTCCCAAGATCGACGAGGAATCGATAAATCTGGATTTTCGTCAACACTTCGAGCTCCAGCAGCAATGTTCTCAATTGTGCTTGAGTGACGCACACGGTTACGATTCTTCACATCACTTACTTTTCCGCCAGTTCATAATTCCTGACTTGAAGGTGCTTCACTGCAACCCAAAGGTACTTTAGTTTTGTGAAGTGTTTTTGTAGTACTTAAATTCTAATCATTTCAATGGATTTTCGAAGCGTTTATCTTTCCAGAGCTCGATCATCAGTATTAGCGGAGATATAAATGTTTTTCGATATCGCAATTTTTCCAATTTTCGCTTATAACTCGAAAACAAAAGAAGGTGGCCAAAAATGAATACTACCCTTGTTAGTTTCTCAGAAAAAGAGACCGAGAATGGGGTATCAGAATTTGTCTATCTCCTCTGGTTTAAGGGTTGTAGTGCTAAAACATCGAAATTTGCCCACCCTGTACATAATAACTGAGTTTTGAGAATTTATTGATTAAACTGGGCCTCATTGTAATAACTAATTTTTCGATATGTAATAAAATAAGAAGAAAAATCATGAATCAAAATTCATTTATTATATCTTTCTGTTTCATTTTCACTCATAAGAATTGCGATTATACTAGAAAACGATAACGAACGAAGAAAAATAACATGCCTTAACAATATTGGGAACATATAAATTGACTAGGACCCCCTGTCGTGTTGTCCAATGTAAAAACGGTATTGAACTGCCAAATCATAAGCGATAGTAATATTTCACTCCGTCACTTCTGGTTATTCAATACATGAGTAAGGTTACCTTTACGAGAATTGAATTAGATCGTGTCTTTCCAGACAGTTTTGAATCATCATTTTTAAGGGAATTACTGACATATTATTTTGGAATATTTTGACATGAATTTTACTCTTTCTGAAGAATTCAAAAATCGAAAATAATTATAAAAAATAATAATAATTATAACGGGTGGCCCATATGAAACAATATAGCCTGATATTTCGTCCAGTATGAGTTTTTTCCGGAAAATGCCTAAACAGTCTTGTGATTGCGAAGAGCACCAAGATGGTCTGAACGAATTTTGAATGATATTCAATATTTTCTATCGAATTCTGTAAAATTGAATCTTATCAAGAATTCATTTATAAAAAACACTATGTTGTGTGTTCTTCTTTCATGATTTTATGCTGATGTATAATGGCATACAACAAAAGGGAATAATCGAATGCATGTATTAATTATTGAGCACTCGTTGCTTGAGAGAACGCTCTATAATTTCGTCAAAATGCCTGTAATTTTCGGATTTTGACGTCACGAAATGCTGCGAAGTTCCGAACAGCCAATATGTGATACCTACTATTTTTGCATGATCATTATCTCGTTGAAAAATGACATTTTTGTCGCCTGTTGTATTTTTGGTCTGCAATTATAGAATTTTGGTCTCAAACGATCAAATTCGAGTCACTTATAACGAATCCGTTGTCTAAGCCAATTCAAATAAAAATGTCAAATAACAAGTCAATGATTTGTGCGAAATTTCAAGTTGATCACATCATTAGAAAACTTGATTTTACAGATATCAGATATACCTACCTACTACAGAACGAAGTGAGTTGAGATTTACGAAGTAAATACAGAGAGATTCACCGCGATGGCCTATTAGACGTTTATGGAAAACTAATCATAATTTTGTGCCGAAAATTTGCACGTTGAAGTTTGAGACAACAATATTTCTTCCTAAATATTTTCAAACCTTTACAATTTTCGGTGACAACTTGGACAAACTGAAATTCATCAAAACTCAAGTTCAAATTACCCCCTAAATTATTTATTCTTTTAGTCAATTCGACGTATAAATATAGAAGAGTCCAATTTAGTTATCGAAACAGCTAATTTTGGCCTCTTTCTAAGTTTTCGGACGTCACAGACTCCTTCCACTCGGTTAGAAATTGCAGTTTATCAAGTTCATTCTAGATAATTATTAACGTTTTCATTTCAGGTAAAGGGTTTGCATAAGCAACTCCCACTCATTTCAAGCAGATCATGTCATTAGAATCAAAGAAACTTCAACCAGAATATCGAAAAAAAATTACCTTATATAGCCGCAACATATCTTACTGAATTCAAATTTTGCAGTTTAGTATAAAAAATCTTACTTTACTTGTTTTTCGCATCATTAGAACCATGGAAAATTTGAGCAGAACATCCATGGGTCAATTGCGCATTACTTTCAGACATCGCTGGGGTCTCAGGCGCAATTGGTATGTATGGTGCATGAAAAAATGAGCGTTCAACTATATCTTTCAGTACTTTTCTCATTTTTTTATAAATGTTTATCTTTGTCCTAAAGAATTATTTTCGAAGAAATGAAATATGTATGAGATTGTGAAGAGGAGGATTCATTTTGATATTGAAAAAAAACATCTAGAATATTTTAAGAGGAATTCGAATAAATTCATAAATTATATTTTTAAGGTCTTGGATCGATTGTGAAGGAATGGTAAAAAAAAATCTGAAAGTGTTAAATCGGTAGATCTCGCAGGCCAATTGTGATCACCTCTTCGAGAAATAACACGGATGGCAAAGTTTTCTTATAAGTTTGCGAATGTTGCTTGTGTGGCAAGTAGCGCCGTCCACTTCAATATCTTTCAATTTAATGCCCTTTATAGTCTTGTGGAATGCCTAATTTGTAAGATCGATGAGAAATCGGCAAACATGGATATTCGGGCTACATCAGCAATATTCTCAATTGTTCTTGAGCGACGCACGTAGTTTCGATTTTTGATTCGATTCAATACCTTATGCAAAGAGCTCAAATTTTTATGTCAGTTTTACTTTTGTCGGCTGAGAAGGGACTTTACTACGACCCAAAAGTGCTTCAATTTTTCGAACTGTGACTGCAAAATTTTCGCCATTTCGTAGTGAATTTAACAGTTTCAATGCGTTGTTGAAAGTGTTTCGTTCCATTTGAAGTAATGGCGTAGTTTCTTCTTAACAAATGTCAGAGGCTGATAGTTTTAAAAGTTACAGCTGCTCAAATAGCGGACTATTCAAAATGAAACTTCTTATTCGAAAACTTTTTAGAATGTTGACTTAAGGTTTTACTTTGGAAGACTGATTTGAGTAGGTAACCGGTGTCTTTTTCGAGGTATATAAATTTAAGTTGGCATTACTGTTCAAGATGGCGATCGATTTAACAGCTGTCAAGTGATTTACTCTCAGTTTGGTTTGGCAATTCATCGTGAATTGACTCACGCCTGAACAACGCTTGCAAATAGTGCAATTTTATTTCGAAAATAATGGTTCTGTGCGGAATACGTATCTCGCACTACGTCCATTTTATTTTGTTTAGCGATGAAGCGCACTTCTGGTTGAATGGCTACGTCAACAAACAAAACTGCCGCATTTCGAGTGAAGCTAATCCTCAAGTGTATGTCGAAACACCGTTACATCCAGAAAAACTGACTGTTAGGTGCGCTTTATGGGTTGGTGGAATCATTGGTTCGTACTTCTTCAAAAACGATGATGGCCAGAACGTTACAGTCAATGGTGATCGGTATAGAGCCATGATTACTAACTTTGTCATTCCTGAATCGAACAACCATGATGTCCAGGAGCTGTGGTTCCAACAAGACGGCGCAACATGTCACACAGCTCGTGCCACAATCGATTTATTGAAAGACACGTTTGGTGACCGCCTTATTTCACGTTTTGGACCTGTGAATTGGCCTCCAAGATCTTGTGATTTAACACCGCTAGACTACTTTCTGTGGGGCTATGTAAAGTCATTGGTCTATGCGGATAAGCCACAAACCTTTGACCATTTGGAAGACAACATTTGCCGTGTTATTGCCGATATACGTCCACAAATGTTGGAAAAAGTCATCGAAAATTGGACGTCCAGATTGGACTACATCCGAGCCAGACGTGGAGGTCATATGCCAGAAATCATATTTAAAATGTAATGCCACAATATTATTTTGCGAATAAATGAAATTCATGTCAATCGAATAATCCATCGTTGTTTTATTGCAATTTAAAGTTCTATAGCTCTAAAAAAACATCCTTTATATTGAAGCCAAAAGCTAATCAATTTTCGTGAAAAACTAACTAATGTCCAAGAGATAATGATTTCACGTCAGTGCTCCTCTCATTGGTCTAAGTATTCGAAAAAGAAACATTCTTGCAGTATTATCATTAAATTTTTTTCAGTCCTGTCTCGAATATTCATCGAACTACCCAGTACCCACAGTCAAAATTCAGCAGGAGAAAATTTATTAACAAGTATTCGTCGTTTGGCTGAGTCATTCTGTCAGTTAAAGGCACTAATAAACCACCCGTAAAATTCGCAGCATTTTTTTGCTTCGAAACAAGAAGAAACATCCACCATCCTCCATGGGGCATCATTCTCCCCGAAGTAACGTAGGTGAGACGTCGAACTAACATTCTAGGAGGAGTACAGAAACTCAACCACAATGTACAATGGTTCTTTCCGAACCAGTTTTGATTTCTCGTAGGGAGATCCTATCTTTACGCGAAATTCATGTAAATAGAAAGACTTGTAAGCCCCGGCAAGTTCTTCAAACCCATGCCCGCTGTTACACTCGTGCTGTTGCACTGTCTGAATCCGAATAGAGTTATTCAAGTTCGACCTCAAACGCGCCAACGTTTATCGAGAACTCCGCAATCGATCTGATCGCGAAAAAAATCGAAAACTTATTTTTTCATTTCGCCCAGAAACTATCTCGATGGTTGATGATGATGGCACCTATAATTTATAGGAATCGATGAACCTACGAAATTTATGTAAATTAATTCGTGATGTTGAGAATAGGATCATTGATGATCGATTTTACCGGTATAAGAATTTGATAATTAGCGTTCTGCTTAACATGATCCGATGGAGTAATAAATGGCCTGGAGGAAATACTAATCTCCTCTGCTGAGGTTTTGACAGGAAAATGACCGCTGGGGTAAATAACCATCCTTCAACAATAAAAGGAACCGCAAGTCATAACATGTGTCAGTTCACTCAGATTTCGTGATCACTTTTGGGCTGAAAAAAAAATGCATTTCAGATTATTCTGGACAACTTTGTTTTCGTGTCTGCCTGCATATCCGTGAATTCTTGTAAACAGCTTCAGCTCTACAATAGGCTAGAACCCATATCTTGAAATCACTTTCTATTATGTAGGAATAGATATGTTCACTAATTCCTTAAAAACTCTCATCTCAGCAATAAAATCAAGTTTGAAAGCAAATTATGGCACTTTTTAAGTGCTCGTTCTCCGAACCAATCGTTCTATAATTTTTAAGAATAATAAGGTTTATTATACAGTATTAGGGATAATACAGTATTAGGGATAATACATAATATAGATAGAAAAAAATGGAAAAACGAATCAACAAGATGCAGTTCGTACACATGTTGGATTCAAGTTAGTACCGGAAACAAACGGAAAAGAGGAAGTGAACATCCATCAGGAACGCAACATAAGCCTTTACTCGATTTTCTTTTTAAAATAAGCGTACGAAGGAACAAAATCAAAAATCCTGACCTCATTGATTACATGAGTGATTCTGTTGGTGAAAAATCTTTTGAAGATTGGATTTATATGCTTAGGCTTAGGAATGGTCAGCAAACTTTGTAATCGTGATGTTCTACTATGAACACTTTCCCTGAAAAGTAAAGGCTGCATCAGATAGTCAGGAGTATTTGTTTTTAAAATTTCATAGATAAAACATGGCTCATGATAGAGACGACAAACCTGCATATTTACTCAACCCGCTTCCGCAAACTTATGAGATACTACCTGTCCACGTGGAATATATGAATCCCAGACAAGAGTTTTGGAGTGATCGGTATAGAGCCATGATTACTAACTTTTTCATTCCCGAATTGAACAACCATGATATCCAGGAGCTGTGGTTCCAACAAAACGGCGCAACATGTCACACAGCTCATGCCACAATCGTTTTATTGAAAGACACGTTTGGTGACCGCCTAATTACACGTTTTGGACCTGTGAATTGGCCTCCAAGATCTTGTGATTCAACACCGCTAGACTACTTTCTGTGGGGCTATGTAAAGTCATTGGTCTATGCGGATAAGCCACAAACCCTTGACCATTTGGAAGACAACATTCGCCGTGTTATTGCCGATATACGGCCACAAATGTTGAAAAAAGTCATCGAAAATTGGACGTCCAGATGGACTACATCCGGGCCAGCCGTGGCGGTCATATGCCAGAAATCATGCCACAAGATTATCTTGCGGATAAATGAAATTCATGTCAATCGAATAATCCATCGTTGATTTATTGCAATTTAAGGTTCTATAGCTCTAAAAACATGAGAAGTGCATGAATGATGAGAACTAAAAAGGTCAAGTGCTTTTTTATTTTCGAAGATCCGTTTTAATTTGATTTGAAAATTTTTCATATAATGAAATACCAAAGGATAATATGAAATTCGCAGGATATTTTTGCGTCGTATCAATACGCTGACAAGTGAAGCAACAAATCAAGAAGCTGAAATCTCCAGGCCATTATCACGCCTCAAGGCTGTTTCGCTCAAATAGATCATCCGATACGCCCAGTTCCTAATTGTTGCAGCGATGTTTACACCGCCAAAAATTCCGCCTTCTGCATAATTAAAAGTGGAATCAACGAACTCAAGAACGTATGTAAATGAAATTCATAGCGACGTATTATAAGACCGGAAATCTTCCATGATCCGTCCGATTTTTCTTTCATAAATCCAGGGTTGCCGTGTTGGGATATTTTGCTCCAAGTTTGCGAGATTTTTGAAAAATTTGAAGGACAATAGTCCAAAGGGTAATTTTTAGGGTTTTCAGTTGTTTCATTTTTAGGGTAGAAATATTCAAATTTAACATTATTTATACAGGGTGTTGAGTGTTTCTGAATTGGAGGGGTACAAAATGGCAGATTCCAAGGATCATTCTAAGAAAAAAGTCCTATAAACATGGACCTACAAACTTTTTGTTTTTGAGATACAGGGTGGTAAAGTTTGATTATATTTCAAGTTTTTTGTCGTAGTACCTACCTTCCCTTGACAAGATATTCGACTTAAATTTGAAAAAGATATTCCAATTGTCATGTGATGAGCTAATTTCGTATGCGAATCTAAAGGGTGATATTTTTTCAGGAAGAGTGGCCACTTCTTTCCACAAAAACTATTTTTTAGTGGACCACTGGTAGTTCAGAAAAATGCGAAAAAAAAAGCTTTAATGCAGTACTACTTCTTTATACTTAATTTTACCTATACTTATACTTGTAATATCAATTTCAGATTTACGTTTACTTTTACCATTATTTTCACTTCTTCTTTTAATTTTTCTTTTTTTCTTTTGCTTTCACTTTCACTTTTACTTTTATGTACTTATACTTATTTATACTTTTTGGTATTTGCCACTGATTTCTAGAACTTCTTCGATAAATTCTTTAGTAATCCTCAAGGAAATCCGAATTTTTTTGAAGATTAAGTTAGTAAGCCATGATTAATGAATTAATCATAAGTTTTGGTACTTTTTTTACCCAATCTGTAGCGAAGATTAAGCAATTGCAGGTCCATGTTGATGGGACTTTTCTTCTTGAAATTATCTATGGAATCTCTCCTTTTAATTTGTATCTCCAATTTAGGAACACCCTGTATGCCAAATTGTTCACTGAACCCCATTACTATTTATCAATGAAAATAAACAACTTTCGAATAGAATTATGAAACAACAAATTAAGATGTAGTCTCTTCTATCGCTCAATTTTTCAAATGCAACTGTAGAAAGAGAATTTTCTTAGTGAACATTATAAAAAATGAGTTGAGAAATAGGTTATCCATTTCAAGCATAGAATCAATTCTGAGAGCGATTTCATTTAATGAAAAAATCAGGTATTTGAAGCCTACTCAAGGAATGAAAAATTATTTTTTCTTCGATTGACAGCCAATATTAATTTTGCAGACACATATAAACTATAGTGGTACAAACACTACAAACATAGAGTAATAAACATAGATAGAGGGAGTATCCACAATTTTTGTATGTCCCCAACATGTTTAGATTACGTTGTCGGATTGTGATATATTTTCAAATTGTACTATATCGTTATGAATGTATATTAATTTGAATGAAATATATTTCTTTGAGCGATTCCCGATTAAATATGGAAGTTTGAATATTTGGAATCCGATATTTTCCTAATTGTCGAATTTATAATGTGCAGAATATTTATTATTTTCTGTATCTATCTGCTGAAATCCAAGGTTTGGCAACTTTTGCCCTTCTTGTGTCATCGGTTATTTCACGTTGTTTGGCGCGCTTGAAGTTTGTTTTCTGAATTTCTGATATATTTAGGTATTTATTTCAATATATTTTGAGTTAATATGAAACGTTGATCCACTATAGGTCATAAGAAGTGCGTTCTTTGTGAAGAAACTCGCGAATTGAGTGAAATATCGTATCACTGATATGTTTTCATTTCCGTGAGCTTCATGTCAAATTTGATAGTTCATGTTGGGGACAAAATTTGCTCACTGAAAATGACATATGCTTCCTCTACCTATGTTCATTACTCTGAGGTTACAAATCAACATATGAAAATTTCGGGGATTCTCCGAAAAAATATCATGATTTTGGGGGAATATTTGGTATCATCTGGGGTATTCCATGAAGCAACATGGCAACTCTGCATAAATCCGAACCATTTACGATCTCGGTCCTATCCGAGAGATCGAATCGATTTTCTGTGCCAAAAATTGCTCCTAGAAAATCGCTTAGCTGAATGTTACGTGCACGGGAAGTCGTAAATCTAGGACAACACAACGAGAAATGGATTGCGGACGACGTGCGAATCATTTCAGATTCAATAATTCCGAGAGATTAGTATCGTTCTCCTTTTGTTCTCGGCCAAGTGCCGTCGGGATGGCGAAAACGAGCTGGAACATCCGGTATATCGTCATCTATATTTTGATATTTGTTCCGTTCGGCTTGCTGACTTTGTCTTCATCTTTCTTCGCTATGATTTGCTTGGAACTAAATTAGAGCTATACCGGTAGGTACGCATCTTGCCACTACCTAGATGATGGTAGATCTGCCAAGATCAATGAGATAAGCACTGACGTAAAGTCACCAGTATTGGTTCCCTTGTTTTTAAATTTGTATTTATCTAATTTGTTCACAAAATACGTATCTTACCCAGGGCGATTCACCGCGATGTCCTATTGGACGTTTATGGAAATCTAATCATAATTTTGTGCTGAAAATTTGCATGATGGGTTTTGAGACAAGATCTTTTCCACTAAAATATTTTCAGATCTCTACAACTTCCGGTTATACTGGAAACAGACTACTACTTCCTTATTTTAAATCATTATTCTATCATTAGAGCTTTTTTTGAATACAATATGCCATACTTTGGGTAAAAACTCAAAGGTTCTTTAGTGAATTGGATTCTTATAAAAAAAATGGTGGCGACGGGGACCTTTTTTTTTTAATTCGACAAATACGTATGATTAAAAGACTTTTTGCAGTTTGGATAAAAAATGTACATGGTGTTTATAAGAAGATCATGAACTTGGACAACTCAAATTCATCAAAACTCAAGATTTTCAAATTAGAACCTATACATTTTTATTATTTCAGTCGATTCTACGTACAAAAATAGTTTATCGAACCATTTACCCTGAGTTATCAAGGAAGAACATTGAATTGAGAAAAATCGCAATTTCTAACTGTGTGAAGTAGTCTGTGACTTCCGGAAAACAGAGAAAGAAATTAAAATTCGATGTTTGGATAACTAAATCCTACATTTCATTAATAAGAACTAATTTTTCAATGGCATTGTTGAGAAATTCAAAAACCAATACAATTTTCCATTACGAATAATTCATTACAATTCTTAAAATGCCAAATTCATAGTTATGGAAACATTGAATTTTAGTTTTTTTCTGTGTCACAGACTACTTCAAACAGTTAGAAATTGCAGTTTTTCCTATTTAAAGTTCTTACTCGATAACTCTCAAAGTAATTATTTCAGGTATAGGGTTTGCTCATGTAACCCCTCTATTTTTGTATGTAGAATCGACTGAAATAATGAAAAATATAAGTTTTAATTTGAAAATCTTGAGTTTTGATGAACTTGAGTTGTCCAAGTTTATGATCTTTTGATGAACATCCTGTACATTTTTCATCTGAACCGCAAACTGTTTTATAATATTTCGTATTTGCATAATCGAAAATGATGAAGATTTTTTCGAAAACAACTTTTTCTACAGAAATATTCGAAAAAATGTGAGTCCTCATCGCGATCATTTTTTCATGAGAATTCCATTAACTCATGAATCGTTGAGTTTTCACCCAAGGTATGGCATATAGTTGAAATTATCATAAAAAAAGCTATCTAATGTTGCCATAATATACTGGATGTGTTATTTGAAATAAGGAAGTAGTGGTCTGTTTCCGGTATAACCGGAAGTTGTAGAGACCTGAAAATATTTTAGGGAGAAAGATCATTATCTCAAACTCCATCATGTAAATTTTCAGCACAAAATTGTGATCAGTTCTCCATAAACAGCCATCGAAGTGAATACATTTTTGCTTCAATACCTATACATTATCTGAACACATCGAGGTCCTACACAGGAAAAAAATTTCGGAGTTTTGAAGCAGAGCAGATTATAGGGTTTTAAAATACCCTCCTGTAAAGCAAGAAAACCGGAGGTACCCTACACCAGAAAATTTAAGAGGCCATAACACTATTGTTTGGGTCTGAACTGTTCACTAAAAACTAAAGGGGATTGGACATCAGAATGTTATTGCATCACCATTTCTACACACTCACTCGTCATACAGCACAATAAATGTAAAGTGTTGGAGAAAACGAAAAAGGCCATTCAATATAAAACCACCATCAAAGAGGAGAAGTTTTATAGTTTTAAGTTGTGTAAGGTTACAATTGCCCATGAGACTCTAAAGACTAATTTCTAGGGGTGGTTTGGCTTATTTGGCAACAAAACTCCTACCCAGGTTTTTACAAATTTAATAAAATTAAAATATACAATGATCGATCCTTTTCACTCTAAACAAATAATGAAATAAAAACTTAATTTAAATCGGGTTTAAATGAGTTACCTTGCTATTAGGATGGAACCTCTTCTGTAAATTATTTTCAGCCTTCTTACCAGATCTTATCAGCAAGCTATAGTACTTCAATCTCCATTCAACGAAGTTGTAGGATTTCACATATGCCTACTTACGCGTTTCGTCCCTGGCACACACACCGGACTCATCAGTGTGACTTTGGTATATTTGAGTGTGCCGTGTCACAGACGCTTGGGGAATTTATTATTATCGGGAGCCGCCGGGACTCGAACCCGGCACCTTGTCCCATCTTGCTGAGTGAGTCTACACTCTTAACCTCTAGGCCACCGAGTGCTGTATTTATTGATGCTATGTGGAGCTTTATGAGAAGCCGCCACATAGTTGATGTGATAATGCCAGGTATTACGCAGGTATTCTTTCAGATTGAGGAACTAAAGTGGTTTAACATACGTACTATTCCAAATTATGTATCTCAAGGAAGTACTTCTTGATATTCTTCAATCCCAAGAAAGGTTTCTGTTGTTCCAATTCCACGGGAGGTGCGAGAATCCCGACACAATTCTCGCCGATAAATTATATTCCAAATCTCAAATTAAATTAGTAATGACTGAAATCTAAATCATAGGTACGTATCCTTGCTGAAGTCTTGACAACTATTGAAAATCTCTCAGAAGATTCTCTCTAGATCCGCGCTCCGACCGATGGTACACGATCAACGGACAAATTACCGCGTCTTCGAAAATTCCAGTAACGTAACATGGACCGAAGCGTGCAAAATCGTTGCAGTTATTATTTAAAAACTACTAGTATCTAAAAATCCATGCTCGTTATTGTATTCCGATAGTTGAATAAGTTATAGGAATGTAATCACGCAGAGTTGGGAGCATATGCAAGACATTCGAGAAGCAACTCGTAATAATTTTCTACAATACAAAGCATGCTGTAATTTTTACAAGTCATCCCAACCATAAACTTCAATCGGAACCCGAACTTGATACCCGAGTTATAGTTTATTATCCATTTCGAGGATATATCACGGATAGAGAGACATGGTTATTGCTCCAAACTTCGATATTATCGTTAACTTCATTATGGAAATTATATGCGACATTCCTGACCCACCTGTACGTTGCCTTCGACAATGGAAACGGGTTGAAAAATGTTTATTTTGCCGAATGAACAATAGACGCATCACCCAGCTTCGAATACCATTCGATGCATAAAAATAATTCGTTATCAGAGCGCTATAAGACGTCAAAGAAGCCGTGTGGGGTTCATTTCTAATCTGAAGAACGTTCAGTGAATAACACGATGCATTCGAGGTGGGCTTAAGTGCTATTTACGTTATTTCTTCCGAGTCTACCGGTAGAAGGTAGAGAGAATAGCTATAATCGCTTTTGGAATGAATTAAATGTTTGGTCTTATTCTGAACAACATTGTTGTCTTGTGAAGGGTGTTTTTTTAGAGCTATAGAACTTTAAACTACAATAAAACAACAATGGATTATTCGATTGACATGAATTTTATTTATCCGCAGATAATCTTATGGCATTACATTTTAAATATTATTTCAGGTAAATGACCGCCACGGCTGACTCGGATGTAGTCCAATCTGGACGTCCAAATTTCGATGACTTTTTCCAACATTTGTGGCCGTATATCGGCAATAACACGGCGAATGTTGTCTTTCAAATGGTCAACGGTTTGTGGCTTATCCGCATAGACCAATGATTTTACATAGCCCCACAGAAAGTAGTCTAGCGGTGTTAAATCACAAGATCTTGGAGGCCAATTCACAGGTTCAAAACGTGAAATTAGGCGGTCACCAAACGTGTCTTTCAATAAATCGATTGTGGCACGAGCTGTGTGACATGTTGCGCCGTCTTGTTGGAACCACAGCTCCTGGACATCATGGTTGTTCAATTCAGGAATGAAAAAGTTAGTAATCATGGCTCTATACCGGTCACCATTGACTGTAACGTTCTGGCCATCATCGTTTTTGAAGAAGTACGGACTAATGATTCCACCAGCCCATGAAGCGCACCAAACAGTAAGTTTTTCCGGATGTAACGGTGTTTCGACATACACTTGAGGATTAGCTCCACTCCAAATGCGGCAATTTTGTTTGTTGACGTAGTCATTCAACCAGAAGTGCGCTTCATCGCTAAACAAAATAAAATGGACGTAGTGCGCGATACGTATTCCGCACAGAATCATTATTTTCGAAATAAAATTACACTATTTGCAAGCGTTGTTCAGGCGTGAGTCTATTCATGATGAATTTCCAAAACAAACTGAGAATAAATCACTTGACAGCTGTTAAATCGGTTCTCATCTTGAACAGTAATACCAAGTTAAAGTTATATACCTCGAAAAAAAACACCCGTTATTATGAATGTCGGTCCTCTGTGCTTGCAAATAAAGGTTTTTCCAAAAATAGGCTTCATTTTGAATAGCCCTCTATTTGAGCAGTTTTCGCTTTCAAAGCTGTCATCTTTTGACCACTCAAGAATTAGCCAAGGCTCCTAAGGATATCTTCGGTTTCGTTAACAGTATCGACGGCCTCCCTGAGGTTTATATGAATAGGTGAGGTTAAGGGCAGAAGATCAATATTGGTCTCAGTTCCCGGTAGGCTAACAGAGCCTCAACGACCCCGATTCAATGAAATAATAATAATACAGCTTGCAAAACTGACGCATTTTTGGGTCTTCGTGAATCACCTTCCCGACAGAATTTGGAAAAATTTGACGAGTTAGTGATGTCAAGAATCAAAACCGTGTTCATCGCTCAAAAGCAAGTGAGAATATTATTTCTGTAGCCCGTAGTGCTGGTGAAGATCGAGGATTGTCAATTCCTTGTTGATCTTGGGAATAAGGCATTTCACAAAGAACATTATAACGTATTTCTCATGAAGACTAAGGTCTTAAAGCTTCTGAAGTTCAGTAAACACATTAACTCAAGCCAATTGGTCATCAAAATGATGATTATCACCGAAAATTCATCTTCAGTAATGAGGCACCTTTTACCTCGGAGGATACGATAATAAGTTGAATTGTCGCTATTGAGGCTCGGAAAATCCAATAATGATTGTTGAAATGCTTCTCCATCCTCAAGGTGTTACTGTGTGGTTTTTGGGCTGGTGGTGTGATTGGACCTTACTTATTCGAAAATAAGGCTGATGCAACTGGGAATGGATTGTACTACTGAGTTAGGATCAATTTTTTAAGGCCGAAATTGGAAGATATTGATGTAGATAACGCTCATTTGCAACAAGACGGCTCTACTTGCCACACAGGCAACGAAACAATAGCATTTCGCAAGAAATATTTCCTGGCTAGTTATTTCTCGAAAAGGTGATTACAATTGGCCACTGAAATCTAGTGGTTCGACACCTTTAGATTTTTTTCTTTAGCGCCAAGGGACAGAAAAGGTATATGCCAATTTTCCACAATCGATTCAAGAACTTTAAGATGGAAATCCTGAGCAAAAGTCTGTTTCACTATTGCCGGCCGAGAAGGTGCATCACGACAATCCAAAAGTACCTACTTCAGTTTTGCAAACTGTGACTGTAAAATACACCATTCTTATAGAAAATTTTAACAATTTCAATGAGTTGTTGAAGCGTGTATCGTTTTAGTTCAGTAATGGTGTCGTTATTACTTGTCAAATATCAAAAAAAGACAGCTTTGAAAGTGGTAGCTTTCCAGGAAACGATTTTCTCAAAATGAAACCTCTTATTAGAAAACCTTTTATAGTGTAGGATTTCACATATTCCTACTTATGCGTTTCGTCCCTGGCACACACACCGGACTCATCAGTGTGACTTTGGTATATTTGTGTGTGCCGTGTCACAGACGCTTGGGGAATTTATTATTATCGGGAGCCGCCGGGACTCGAACCCGGCACCTTGTCGCATCTCGGTGAGTGAGTCTACAGTCTTAACCACTAGGCTACCGACTGCGGTGTTTATTGTTGCTATGTGGAGCTTTATGAGAAGCCGCCACAATAGGTATCTGGAAAATCTGAAATTGGTACCGGAGCATCTATGACCCAAATTACATACCTACTTAAACCAAATTTCATCGAAATCAAAAGTTAAGCCTGTTATACCGATTTGAGGACACAGATCAACAGACACGAAAAAAAGTTATTCAAAATGGTCTGGAATGGATTTCACGAGCGAAATGTCAGAAATCGGATCACGAAGCTTACCTAGACTTGGTAGCAAAGAAGACCTCAAGTTGTACCTACTCATCAAATAATTAAATATAGGTTATTCGAAGTTTAAAACATTCTCCTAAATGATCAGGCAACTCTGTTAAGATTATTCAGTTAGAAGCTCAGTGGGTCGTCTCAAAAGTAATAAAAACAAATTTAACGCCAATCTGATGGAGCTATACCATAGCGAAATGTGTTGTATTAGCATTCATAATCGATAAAATTAATCATATATTATTGTCATATTAAATTGGTGTTATTACAGTCATGACGCTGTCATTTTCGTCTTGTCCTTTATTTCTTCATCTCTAAGGTTATTCTCGAATCATTGTGAAATACAATTTTCTGGCTTCTTCTATTCTCCTTTCAATATCTTGCTCTTGGTTTTCATTGTTGTCCATTGTTCACTTCTAGATATTTGAAATATTTCACCCTTTCAATTTTTTACTCATCAATTTCCAACTTCAACTCATTCTTCGTCATTGATTGACAAGATCTTTGCCTTTTTTTTTATTTATTTCCATACCATATCTTCTCAATAATTCATTTTCAGTGTTTTTCAGTCAAAATTTTCTCGTTTAAGAAATGCAGCAGTGAATTATCAACATGTTTTTTTTCTGCCAGACAGCTTTTTAACATCGAAAATTGACTTCATAAAGTTGAAGCTTTTATAGATTTGCTATTTTCTGAAAAAGAAAGTCTCTTCCTTACTCCAATATTTCTCACATTTTCCCTCTTTTAACAATAACAAAAGGCTTTACTAAATCTTGAATACTTTTTGAATACTTTTTCCTTTCATAAATGCCCTGAGCTTTATTCAATGTGTCTACAATATATTTCCCAACTTTTCTGCCGAATATTATTAAACAAATAGCTATCTCTATTCCATTTTGTTGAAATGCAAAATCATGAATGTCAACAGAGCACCTACATTCAATTACGCTGAAAACCATATATCATACAAAAATTATCGAACGCAGAAACAGCATGAGAGGTCCCTCATATAATTTTAATTGGCATTAAAATCTCATATTATCTCTTCACTTCTTGGAATAAAGGACCTCCCGCTGTTTTTATATACATCGTTTCGTGAAATTTTTCGCGTTATTACTAAGTAATTCTGTTTTGGCTAATTTCGATGATAAAATTCTAATTCCTATTCATTCTTCGCATTGCGATTTCTATGTCACTGCTTATATTATTAGGTATGGTCTAACCGTTCGATCACATTTTTCTATGCGTCTCTACTCTTGATGAATCACCGGACTAGGAAACGACTTTTCCACCTGAAAGTTGGTAGGCAGAACAGTTATTTCTACATTTTAAAACATAGGCAAATTACAGTTCGGAAAGATTAATCTAAGATAAACCTCCATATTGATCGATGTAATTTTGTTGACAAAATGACATAATTTATTTACAGGTTTGTTCATAGTAGAGAAAAATCCAAATACTGTTCGAATTTTGATTTATGTACTTACTGAAGTACCTAGTAGAGTGTTGGTATCAGCATGATTATGTAATTATGGAGATATTTCAGATCTGTTCATACCAACACACTAATCCCTAAATAAGCAACTTTTTTGTAATTCAAACCACCATGTAACGGGTGTTTTTTTCGAGGTATATAACTTTAAGTTGGCATTACTGTTCAAGATGGCGACCGATTTAACAGCTGTCAAGTGATTTATTCTCAGTTTGGTTTGGCAATTCATCATGAATAGACTCACGCCTGAACAAAGCTTGCAAATAGTGCACTTTTATTTCGAAAATAATGGTTCTGTGCGTATCGCGCACTACGTCCATTTTATTTTGTTTAGCGATGAAGCACACTTCTGGTTGAATGGCTACGTCAACAAACAAAACTACCGCATTTGGGTTGAAGCTAATCCTCAAGTGTATGTCGAAACATCGTTACATACAAAAATACTGACTGTTTGGTGCGCTTTATGGGCTGGTGGAATCATTGCTTCGTACTTCTTCAAAAACGATGATGGCCAGAACGTTACAGTCAATGGTGATCGGTATAGAGCCATGATTACTAACTTTTTCATTCCTGAATTGAACAACCATGATGTCCAGAAGCTGAGGTTCCAACAAGACGGCGCAACATGTCACACAGCTCGTGCCACAATCGATTTATTGAAAGACACGTTTGGTGACCGCCTAGTTTTACGTTTTGGACCTGTGAATTGGCCTCCAAGATCTTGTGATTTAACACCGCTAGACTACTTTCTGTGGGGCTATGTAAAGTCATTGGTCTATGCGGATAAGCCACAAACCCTTGACCATTTGGAAGACAACATTCGCCGTGTTATTGCCGATATACGGCCACAAATGTTGGAAAAAGTCATCGAAAATTGGACGTCCAGATTGGACTACATCCGAGCCAGCCGTGGCGGTCATATGCCAGAAATCATATTTGAAATGTAATGCCACAAGATTATCTTCCGGATAAATAAAATTCATTAGAATTAATTTCATTTTCAGGTTACTGAATAATAAACAAAAAACAGATGTAACAATATTTAATTTCAGAATAGAATATTGGATAGGTGAACCATAGATGGAAATAGCAAGACTTATTATTTAAAGATCTTATTTATAGCTTGATGTCGGTTTTGTTGGTTGTGTTCTAGTTTCAGTAATTCTACAGAGAATTTTTGAAATTCATCATCTGATCTGTGAACTAACACATGAATATATGAAATAATTGTACATTTATAGATGAGTGGTATTCCTTGTAGTTTCCACTGTTTCCACTGTTAAATCATATCCAGGTAAAATTATATCAATTGTTCCAGCATTTAAAATAGTGACTTCCTGCTTTCCCTATGAATATATACGATGCTCTTCGACAAATCTGAGGCTAAAAAGCTTCGTTGAAAATTATGGGGTGTCCCATTTGAAAAACACTTACTCTCCTCTATATCTGCAAAACTGTAATTCTAATAATAAGTAATAATTTCTATGATCTGTTATGAGTATCATATAAACCATAAAAATTACTGAAAAAAAAAACGTTTTAGATTTTTTTGAACATCTCGAACAGACACCAAGACACTGCGAAATATTTGAAACAATAATTTTTCAGAAACGCCCTGTAACTCGAGAATTAATCAATATATCTATAATCTGTTTTCTGATATCTTAATATTTCGAAAGAAGAGATCTTTGAAGATTTCTTCTCTGAGTCTTTTAGTTCTCGAGATGGTTTGAGTGACCATCAAATTTGGGACACCCTATACAAATGTTTTGTTCAATTTCCGAGTGAAACAACAAAGCTTGCAACGCTACATGAAGATGAATCTAACCATCATCGAGGTCATTCTCATCATTCGATCAGTTACCATTGTCAGGAATCAGATCAGCTGCGATAGGGACTCTTACAAAATATTTATTTAAGACCTCTTGACGAGGAAGGGAACAATCGATAATAATCAATGATGAAAAGTTGTTTCCTCACTTTTATGCCTGCGTTACGTTTGATTGCTGTCGTACAATCGTCAACATCTTATTTCCATGATGCCATAAAACGTATTAGCCAAATATTCTCTTCTTTCAGAGATGTTATCATTGTGTACACTTTTTAGTCTGAAGAAAGTGATGGGTTCATTAGAAATAGTTATGTAAAGCATCACTTGATTGATGAGGATATAGAAACGAATTAATATCAGACTGTTATTTGTGTTTCTCAACGAATTGAGTTGATTTTTTTTACTGAATGTGTGAAAATCGTAGTTTTTGCATTGTTTTGAAGTTGTTGTAAGTTTTCAGACATGAATGTTTGTATATTTGTTGATTTCACACTGCAGTTTATCTTTTATCAAACTTGCATAACTTACGTTCATGAAAAAATCTTTGAATTCATTGATTATAGAATTCGGTATTTGGTTTAGCATTTATTAATAATAATAATAATAATATTTCTTTATTTCCTTAAGACAGAGTACACTGTATAGAAAACGTCAAAATGAATATGCATACAATAATAACAATAATAATACGAAAAAAGAAACAAATTAGTAACTGAAACAGAAAATTTGATCTACAAAAGATTAGAATTCCTTAAACAAAAGAGTAATCCAAGTATTCGCTGACACCATAAAAACAGTTCATCAACAACAATTCCTTAATGTCATTCTTAATTAATTAATTAATTAATTATTGATTTCCATCAAGACTTGAAATTGACATTTGAAGAGAGAATAATGATGGTTTCCCTCTTGTGGATCATCAAATATAACAATAACAAATTAATTATATAATTTACCAAAAAAACAACAGTGTCTGGGCCCAATCTCAATAATAAATCATTTCATGATTTTAAATACAAAATATTGATAATTCAGATTAGGTCATCCCAGACTCCACAGGAAGAATTTTGATTTTTTCGCAAAAATGTTATACGTGAACGGTAACCCCGAACTACATTTTAATAAACAATATACAGGGTGTTTCCAAATTAGACTTGAACCTTAAAGGAGGTGTTAGTCTCACTTATTTGTTATTTGCTGTCGATTGAGCCATATTTATTGATAACCGAAAATCAATAGTTTCGGAGATAATTGAGTTCTTTTTTTTTTTAATTTCTCACCTTAATTCATTTTTCGTCAATTTTTTCTAAGTCGAACAAGTTTGATTCAAATTTTGTATTATTTCCAATAGAAAAAATTAGGATAAGATGAAAAAAGCAAAACAATGTTGTATTAGATGTAGAATAAGAATTAGTATGATTTGGAAGTTGTTATATGAAAAAAGAATAGTAAATTTCTAATATAATTTTCGAATTCCACAATTTAGGTATGACGAAATTATTTTGAAAACTTGGTAAATTTCTTCTTCATTGCCTAAAATAGTTTTCATTAGAATGCAGGCACTAGTTTTGTTTCAGCAGATTTTGATTTGAAAGAGGAAAGAAGCAGAGAAAGGAAAGTAATGAATTAAATATTTTTTATTGCTAGTAATCTCAAAATTTCAGTAGAAAATGTAGGTATTCGAAAATTATGTTTGAAATGACCTCCACCCTTCCTTATTCAAGTACGTGCCCTATTTCTTATTTCTTCAATTATTACTTTCCGCCTGAAATTTATTTTCTATCTTCTCAGCTTTGTCTATTCTTATGGTGTTAGGTCTGGCCACGAAAATAATCCAAAATTATAATCAAATTTGGTCAACCTAAAAAAATTGACGAAAAACGAAGTAAGGTGAGAAATCTTTTGAAAATCACAAGAACTCGAATATCTCATAAACTGTTGATTTTTGGTTATTACTAAATATGAATCGAACGACAGCAAATGAGCCATACTATAACACGTCTAATTTGGAAACAACCTGTATTTTATGCTTCGTGTAGCAACTAATAATTCACATGATGGTTCGATAAATATTGAGCCTTACCATCCAAAAAATATTCTAGCAGATTATTTGTCTCGAATCAAGTCAAATTTTGTCAAATAGCGAAAATCATATCATTTGATTTCAAATGAATTTACTAAGAATGGAAGATCCATACTACAACAACGCTTTGAAATTGTAAAAATTGACTACAAAATTGATGAGAGTTTTGCAGTTTCAGTTCGCAAAACTAAAGCACTTTGGGGTCGTTGTGAAACTCCTTCTCGGATGGCAAAAGGCAAAAGTGAAATTTGAGAAAAAATTTGAGCTGTTGGGACAAGTAAGTGATGTGGAGAATCCCATAGTTTGACATACCTTCCTCTTTACAATGAAATAAATATGTATTGATTTCTCTTACTAGCTTTTTTTTATCATCATAATGAAACTTCTTATTGGACACTCTTCAGTTAAAATCAATTAATTAATGAACATGTTTGCATAACTATTGATTCGAAAATTCTCTTTTCTTCCAATCTTTATCAAAATTGCCAAATGAATTGAATTCCCCCAACTAAACTTCAAGGGAAGCAATTCATCATATAACTTTTCAAAAATTTCTTGGGTTCTTACCATATATCTATTCAATTCTGAATCAGTTTTATCCATTCATTCAAATGTCGACTTGAGAAAAGGACTAAGGCGAATCCATTCTATGATTAGTAATATTTGCATTTCTCATTACATCTGCTGAAATAACTCAAACTTCTCGTTTTTCATTTGAAATAAAAGAATTCTATCGCGAGCTCCCTTTTGCTTTATTCATGTGAGCAATTAACTATCAGAGAATTGTTGAAATAAATAGGATTCTCCAGCTGCTAATTGATATAGAAATACGGAGGCGAGCTATGCGAGGATCTTGAAGTATTCAACATCGTCTATGCTCTTCTATCTCCTCTGCTATTGATCAGCTCACTTTTCTCATAAATAATCTTCTTTTTATACAGGGTGTTAAAAAATAAGTGTGAAAGTTTGTATGGGGGAATCTCTGTACAAAATTAAAGGGGGATTTTCATGTTGTAAAAATCGGAAATTGTAGATTCTCGATTATATAAAAATATAGTGCAGTAAGCACAGCGAAACCTTTTTCGAAAACGATATGCACACCAGGCACTAAAAGGCATCCTGTGTATCTCAAAAACTGGTCATAGTAAAGCCAATACTGTTTGACATTATAACAATGTTGAACTGAGAATAATAAGGGCGAATCATGAACTAAAAGATTTTTTTTAATAACGTTTGGCTCACTCCGTATCTAACAATAAATATAACCATAATAAACAACAATAATAATAATAATAACAATAATATAACCAGCCTGAAATTATCACCTTTCGGGTAAGCAATATTTGTCGAGCAAAAGTGTTTCATTCAAGATGATTTCCTATGTGGACTGTTACTTTAGAGAAATGTAATTTTTCAACTTCAACACTCTGTATCTCGAAAACAAGTCATATGAGTTGGACCCATAGACTTTCTTGTTCAGGAAGACGAAAAATTTAGAAATATTAACGGGTGACAATTTTTTTATTAGGCTGATGCCTGGTCCTTTCTGCTGTTAACCGTTGTTACTCATCTTGCTCATAGCCGTTTATTGCATTTGATAGCTCATCCTCTGAAAGTTAAATCAATATGCCTACGAAAGCTTTATCGAATCTTATAGTTCATTTTATCAGTTACTATCTACAATTTTGAAAAATGGAGCGGATCTTATGAAACTATTAGTGGAGTATAGCACTACTATCGCTACTAGGTGGTGCAACTATTGAGCTCCAACCAGTTTAATCATGATATGGAAGGATTTGATTGTTCGAAAGATTCTCTCAAATGTCAACAGCTTTACTACCCAAGGATAAATATGAAGCTATTGAATAATTGAAATATACAGCATTCCAAAAGAGAGAAGAAACACTAATCATCCATTGTGCCTGGTCCCCAAGAATAGATCACACCAGAACCCAACTATACTGAAATGTAAAGAATGAATTCTTTAATCTAATGGGGAAAGTATCTGTTATATTTATTCGCAAAAAGGTGCAAATATAAGTAGCTCTGGAAATCATGGAGGAATTATATCCAATTATAATACAAACAATATTTCATTGAAATGAAAAAGGTTGGAAGAAAAGTGTGGTTCATAATGTAGATCTTAATACGTGGTTGACTGGTAAATTATAAAGGAACTCTATTTAACATAATTTTATTTACAACCTTAGATGCTGACTGTCTTTGATATCTTCTGTTGACTGTTTCATATTATGCACCTAAACCAGACGCATTCTTTCCAACCACTACCTACTTGCATATACGATCCCACCAGAGGGGAGTGTTCCTGATAAAAATATACCGAAAGTACTGCACTGAAAGTATCTTTAGATATTAAACTTGATTTTGAGATGATGTTATGACATTAGTTTTACATAAATAAAATTATACACATACCGTCATAAATCTTGCCCCATCTATCAACTCTAAACTTGTTGAATGTATAATATGACAGTTTTTGTGTGTGGAATCTTCACTACCTTATCACTTGAAGGAAACTGATAAACCAGCAAAAAATGTTTTTTCTTCGTGAGATTACAGTTGTAATATTGAGAATATTCTTCGGAAAATGCCGGAACATTCAATTTCTCAGTTTATGCGGGAAGAATAGTAGCCCTACATCAAGAAGCTTTGTCGAATCACCAGATTGCGCAACGTTTGAATATTCCACGGACTTCAGTGAGGTGCATAGTGGCCCTTTTCATGGAAACCTCAGCGTTGCCCGAAGATCGGTGCCTGGTCGACCTAGACTCTAGAGTCTAGAGTGACATCTGCAAGGGAAAACCATTATATCGCAAATTTTACTCGAACGGTATCTGTAGCAGCCCTTCGAAGTAATTTTTTGAGGAGCTATAGACAGATAATCTCAACTAGTACCATAAGGAGATGGTTGCATTCCTCAAATCGATGGACAAGAAGACCTCGGCTATCACCTTGGCATAGAGCTACCCGTCGGCAATGGGCAGAAAACTACCAAGACTGGCTTTTACCACAATGGTGCAACGTACTTTTTTCGGGCGAGTCACGATTAGGTTTACAAAGTGATAGTCGACGAGAAAGGATTTGGAGAGGTCCAGGCAGACTAGAGCGACTCAATTTTGCCTGGAAAGTTGTGCCCTTTCAAGGTGGATCAATATTGTCCTGGAGGGTATAATGTTCGGTCGCCGTACCCCTATTATCATCGTTGAACGAACAATGACTGGTGTCAACTACGTAAAAAGCATCATTGAACCAATCATTGTTCCTCTGCACAAGGAATTTGGGGATGATTTCATTTATCAGGATTCAAACTCCCCACCACACCGCACACGAAGTGTTCAAAACAATATCCAGATAATGAACTGGTCATCAAACTCACCAGACATAAATTCAATTCAGCATGTATGGTATAACTTAGGGAGAGCAATACCCAATCGCCAATACTCACCTTCAACATTTCAGGAATTGAGTTTAGCCTTCCAGGAAGAATGGATATACCTGAAAATTTCATTAATGACTGGATTCGTGGGCTGCTTATGCATATTGGCAGTTGATTTAAAGAAGAGGTGGTAATGCATACTATTGAATTTTGCTTCAGTTGTGGAATAACTATAATTCGTCAAAAATGAATATCGATAAATTTAGGTTTGTCCTCATTTTTCCTATTTTGTCTCATCCTGCATGAAGCAAAGAATAATAAACGAAGTTTTGCTATCAAATATATACAGGGTGGCCATTTGAAAACGAAACAGACGAGATTACAGACGAAATAAAGTTTTTCGATAGAAATGCTCGGACAGGTCGATTTCTGTTTCGAGAGGGACAACTTAAGATGTATGTTACGGACGCATAGCGCTTCAACCCTTGCTACTACAACCCTCACCCCCAAATTTTGAATAGGGAAGATGGGGTGAGTGATACCTCATTTGAAAGGTATTTTTATACTGATTTCAGCACAGTAATTGTTTTTTCATTTTATGTATTAGTTCTCGAAATATTCTTAACTAAGTATTTGAAAATGAAGTGGTGTTTTCATGGCACTTGTAGTGTTTTGTGAAAAATCGACATTTTGAGCTTCAAAACAACCATGACTGTGGCTTCCTTCCTAACTAACTAACGCATGAATATTTCGAGAACTAATGCATAAAATGAAAAAACAATTACTGTGCTGAAATCAGTATAAAAATACCTTCAAATTGAGGTATCACTCACCCCATCTTCCCTATTCAAAAATTGGGGGTGGGGGTTGTAGCAGCAAGGGTTGAAGCGCTATGCGTCCGTAACCTACATCTTAAGTTGTCCTCCTGTCCTGTCCTGTCCGAGCATTTCTATCGAAAAACTTTATTTCGTCTGTAATCTCGTCTGTTTCGTTTTCAAATGGCCACCCTGTATATTGCAATTGAAACAGGAAAATATTTATATCATTTCCAGAACAGATTGTTCATTTCTTGTGAAACCTAAGGCGGTCAAGACTTTTGACGATGTATTTGAAGGAATCCACAATATTGTCTGAATCATCTTATAGCTCAAAGGAATTTTAGCTCGATCATTACAATATCCGAGTGGGTATACAGAAAAGCACCGGAATTTTTCTCAACACTTGTATCATACCTTCATTACACATAACAGTCCAACTTCTTCCGTCCAGAACAAGTTTCGAAAGAAAACAATAACAAACTCAAGTTCACTGCATTCTCAAGTGTCATGATTTGGCAAAAAGTATAGGCGGCCGATCAAATTTCGGCCAGAGGCTTCTTTTGTTGATGATGCACTTATCTTACGTAATCGAGGGCACAATGCAGATTTAACGGTTAATCCTGGAACCTGTTCCGATCTTCCCAAAGTACCTTTACACCTTCAAAAAATAAGACAAATGGCCTACTTATTTATCGGTTAAACGGCTATCGCAAAGATCGTTAAGATGAAAGTATGGTATGTATTAAAGCTCTTCTTGGAACTCTTGGTATTTGCAGGTTTGGGACAGTAGGGTGTCTACGTTCTGTTTAATGAGATAATGACTTGAATTTGGTAGAATGTAAAAATACCTTAAAGAATCATCTTATTTATGCTTAGCAATGTTTGAATTGTAGGAACACATTTCAGAATGTAAAAATAAGCTCACCAGTGTGCCATGATTGAAAAAAAGGTATTTCTCGATAAATGGCAAGAAGAATTACAAAAATGTTTCTCACTAAAGAGGTATAATCTTTATGGTTATTTCGAAGAGGAAGATGAGTTAAGTTGCACGTCACTTGGCAGCTTGTAATTTGTGATGATACTCTAGCTGTGGTTCTATCCACATAGAGGATTTTCGAAATAACAGGTGTAACAGTTAATAACGTAGGAAGATAATGTTCCTAATATCTGAAGGTTGTTCGTGATTTGTAAGGAGAGCATTATTCACCTCGTAAGTACATGGTGGACCACATTGGGAGTCCTTTTTCTATACTAGATAGACGAAAACTGATGTCGATGTCTGAGGGCCAATTTTCATGAGAAACTCAATTGGCGAAAACCGCAATACCAATATTTTATGGGATATAGCCATAATTTTTTTTTGATCAGGCACCCCATATATTTCGATAGAGCCTGAAATTACGATTACAAAAATATAGCAAATTTGATATTTTTCTGAAGTCATGGTCGACGTATGTCCAATTTGACCTACTCTGTACATAAAGGGGTTTTCAATTAGATGTTTCATTTTTATTTGTTTGCAAAACGTGTTATTGTTTTATTTTGAAATAATTAAATTTTGCTTCATTCAATAGAAGAAAACTTGCCATTTAAAACGACGCAAAGGGTTTTCCAATAAGAGGCTTTATTTTGAGAAATCAATGAATGTTCTTTTGATTGTAGAAAGAAAACGTATGCAATTAAGGATGAAAAATCAGCCAAATGACCGTCACACCTATGGTTGCAGCACCATATTTTTGTCATAAAATTTTCCACGATCAATTCGCGGCTGTATCTATGTCCTCGATAATGTCACGAATTCCATCTTTAAGGTGTTTAATCCCCTGTGGAGCATTGGCATAGATATCTTATTTTTCACGTGTCTCCAAAGAAAAAGTCGAAAAAGGTCTAGGCGATCAATTGTGATAACCTCTTCGAGAAATAATACAGGCAGGAAACTTTTTTCAAAATTGCAATTGTTTCATCGTTTGTGTGGCACATAGTCCAGTCTTGTTGAAAATAAACATCGTCCACATCAATTCTTCCAATTCCAGTCATAAGAAATCATTAATCAAAATTTCATAGATACACGAAGAATCGACAAACCTGGATTTTCGTCAACACTACAGGCTCTAATAGCAATATTCTCAGCTGTTCGTGAGCGACGCAACGTTTTGGGTTCTTCAAACTACGAACTTGTCTCAACAGCTCAAATTTTTTCACTATTGTCTGCCGATAAGTTGCTTCACTATGACCAAAAACTGCTTCAGTTTTGCGATCTGTGACTGCAAAATTTTCTCCATTTTTGAAGTGAATTTTGAACATTTCAATGCGCTGTTGAAGAGTATATTATTCCATTTTTGGTAATGGCTTGGTATTTACTTGTCAAATGTCAAAAGAATAGAGCTTCAAAAGTGACAGCTGCCCAGATAGTGGGCTATTCAAATGAAACCTTTTATTGGGAAACTTTTTATTATATCACCAAAAGGCTTTCTATTGAATTTTTACACATTTTGCGCTTCTTTTCGTTGATAATGGAATGCATTTTCTCTTTCGTTTCCTGTATTGACTGAAGAACATCGTTATAATATCCTCTTTCACTTCAACCTCAAAAGAAAAAGTTGTTGAAAAACATTCGTTTTGAAAACTTAGTTAGCCTGGGATAGAGAAGAAAAGAGGCCTATCCTATATCCAAGAGTGGATTTTGAAGAGCCAATAAAGGAGAAGAAAAATAAGTTAGCCTCGAAAATCATGTTAGCATGTAGAATCATTTTCAATGCTGGCTGTAGAATTCATTAAACAAGTCACAATCAATTTACTGATTAGATCAAAAATAATCTCCAATGATCCCTCCTGCTTAAAAGCTGTATTACATTGCTGAAGGTTGGGGTTCGAAAGGCTTATTCTTAATGATTATGTTTTTGTATTTCAAATTTGCTACAGTTCTTCCTACGAACAAAGCATCTAAGGTCAAAATGTTCCGCATAATTTGTTAACTATGTAGCACTTTATGATGTTTTTTCATGTTCAAGCATTGTCAACGACCCATCTGAAAGGACCCAATATTACTTATGATCCGTATTCCTGTTTACTTGTCTTAACACGTTGACTGTCCCAAAAGATGGGAAAGTTTTTTCAGGAGGAGTCCATTTATTGATTGAATTAAACAGAGCCACTATTTGTGAACGCTAATGTGTAGTTTGTTCTTATTTGCTGAACGTCTTGTATGGGTTCCTACTGATCATATTGAATCACTAGAGATAAGAACCGCTTGCATTAGTAGATTATACACCAAGGGAATAAAATGCTTGATTCAAAGAATTTCGTTATTGGTTTACGTGATGACAGAAATAGATGAAATTCATAGCGAGAATATTTTACTAGTATACAGGAGGCTTCGTTATAAACTGGACAAACTTACATAGTCGTGTAGATGACACCCGGAAAATCATGTTTGCCTAATTACATATATATCGCCTATAACAACATTGACGAGACCGGAAAATTTCGGTCGTTATGACTGATAGTCGTTATTAGCAAAACAACATTTTATATCACTTAACATTATGAATGAGCTCATTCATGTTATTTTTTCAAAAATGCATTCAAATAAAAGAACGAATGATAACGTGCTCTATATGTTTAGGTACAAGTATTTGCCTTGTTTTTTCTTCGGATTCGAATATGACATCTCAATCATATTTTCTAAATACCCTAAAGTAGGATTCTCAATTTCTTCTTTATCGTTATTGATGACAAAAGACTGACGATTTTAATTGCCGAATAATTTTGATCGATGTCTGGTGATTGGTATTCATATTCAGTCTCCTCTTGTTGGTCTATATAGACAGCCAGATTTTCACCAGATGTCTCTCTAAGGGAAACTTCCCATCTCAACTTAAAGAAGCAATGATCCCAATACACAAAGCCGGAGATAGAGGCTGTCCGAGTAATTATAGACCAATCTCGGTTCTACCAGCTTTCTCCAAAATACTGGAGGCTGTCATCAAGAGTAGAATCGTGTCTTTCTTGACTAAAAATAGTATATTCTTCGATGAACAACATAGATTTTTGAATGGAAGATCAAAAGGTACGGCACTAACTGAGCTTCTCAATGCGGTTGCGAGGGCATTTGATGAGGTGGAGAAGTGTGGACTCTCTGCGTACGATCTCAACAAGGCATTTGATAGGATAGACCATGTGGTGCTTTTGAGTAAATTAAATTACTATGGCATTAGAGAGGTTGCTCTAGACCTGATAAATAGCTATTTTATTAATAGAACCCAACGAGTACTGACGATGAAACATGAGATACGGAACAAATTGAAGTCGGTGTTCCTCAGGGATCCATCCTAGGACCTTTACTGTTTTTATTGTACATAAATGACCTGCCATCTATTGTTTCAGCTGATGAGGAGGACAAGACGCGCTCACCATCCGAAATCTGTGAGAAGAACTCAACAACTTGCCGGCCAGCAATCTGCAAAGAAAGCATACTTTAGCTACTTTCACTGTGTAATATCTTATGGCATCTTCTTCTGGGGTGATAGTTCACATGCTGTGGAGATATTTATTAAGCAAAAACAGGCCATTAGGGCACTGTGTGGTGCAGGACGCCTGGATAGCTGCAGAGGTTTGTTCGTTAGGGATTCTATACTAACGTTACCATCTCTCCTGATCCTGGCCTGTGTACTCTTTGTTCATGATAAACTAGATACTTTTCAGAAGAAGAACTTTCATCATGACTATTCTACCACACGCTAACAACCTTGCCCTTCAACATTCAGGCAGTGTTTATTTTTTTATATTGTTTCTACCTCAGATGTTGACTCCCCATATACTTTTGATGGGTTAAAATAATCTTCCATGTACAAGAACACCTGTTCGATGACCTTTAAATAAATAAAAGAACATTCTCTTATTTGATCCAAACAATTTATGATTCTAAATTTTTTTTTTTTTTTTTTTTTTTTTTTTTTTTTTTTTTTTTTTTTTAACTCCGCCGGTGATTCTCCATGGGTGAATTGAGTAGCTCATCGGGGTCACTGCCGGTCCCAAGCCCGGATAAAGGAGGAGGGTTCACAAGTGAGGCTAGCAACCTACTTGTGGTAAAAACAATTAATGCTCCTAGGACTAACAATGTTGCCTCGGACAGGATTGATCAATCGGATAACGACACGGCGAGAAAGAGGAGAAAACGATTAAGGAAACTGAATATATTGCGGATAGGATGCTGGAATGTGACATCTTTTAACAGGAAGGATCAAGAGATATTGATAGAGATCAAAAGACACAAAGTTGACATATGTGCTCTTTCGGAAACAAAAAAGAAAGGTAAAGGCAACATCAAATACGAAGACTACATTTTCATATATAGCGGGAAAGGAAAGCACGAAAGAGCTACATCGGGAGTCGGCTTGATGGTACATGGAAAACTCGAAGCGAACATAGAAAATGTCATATATGTCAATGACAGGATACTGCAGGCAATATTTAAATTTCAGGACACGAGTATTACCCATATTATAAGCGTATATGCACCGGATATATCTAAGCCCTCAGAAGAGAAAGATGCCTTCTATGAAGACCTGCAAAGGGTACTCGACGGAATACCAGGAAAGGACGAAATCATGCTGCTCGGAGACTTCAACGCTAGAGTTGGTAACGGTGTGATAAGAGGACTGAAAAACCGATTCAACGAAGAAAACATCAATGAAAATGGAGAACAACTAATTCAAACATGCGCACAAAATGAATTAAGAATAAATAACACATTCTTCCCACACAAACCGCAGCACAGCTTCACGTTCGAAAACTCAAGAGGTCAAAAATCAGTAATAGATTATGTGATAACTAACAAAAACGTCCATCCATCGAAAATACTCGACGTGGGAGTCTTGAGCTCAGCTAACACCATAACCAACCACAACCTCGTCCTAGCGAAAATCAGGAACAAAGTACAAAGAGAGCGTAGAACCCAAGCCATTCAAACTGAAAAGCTTAACATTGAATCGCTGTCAAATGATTCAACAAAAGATCTATATCAGAGGAGACTAGCACTACAGATAAACAACAACAAGATCAGGGAAGCTGATGACGTCGAATCCGCTTGGAAAAAACTGAGGACGAACATCATCACAGCCGCAGAAGAAGCCCTGGGACGAAGGAGAACCACTTCAAACGGTAAAAGACAGACGAAACCCTGGTTTACAGAGGATGTGAAAACGCTAGCTGAAGAAAAACGCACCGCATACCTTCAGTTCAGAAGTAAGAAGCTAACATGCGAAGGGTATAAATTAGTACGAAATAGAGTAAACGAGCAAATACAGGCAATAAAACGAAGCTTCTGGGAAAAATTCTCTTCGGACATGGAGCATGATCTGTATGGAGCACAAAAGAAGGTATGGAACATGCTAAGAAATAGGAAAAAGCCAGTTAACGAACATATACAAATGACAAGGATATCATCGGACACTTGGGAAAAACACTTTCATCAATTATATGGCAAAACCAACAAAGTGGTATGTGAGTATGGGGATGTGGAAGAACATGGGAATTGGTCAATATCCCAAGAGAAAATACGTCAAACACTCAATGCACTAAAAAATAGAAAATCACCTGGTTTGGACGAGATAACCAATGAAATGCTGAAGTGCGGAGGGGATGACCTAATTCAGGAGCTGCACACCTTGTTTAACAGAATAATTACCACAGGAAGAATACCAGAACAGTGGAAACAAAGTATTACAATACCCATATTCAAAAAGGGAGAGAGAGCCCTCCCCGAAAACTATCGAGGAATAAGCCTCCTAAGCACAGTATCGAAGCTACTAACAAAAATAATATCAGACGAGGTAGTCTCAACAGGAATATCCGAGGAACAGCAAGGCTTCAGAAAGAACAGATCGACGATAGATGCCATATTTACCATCAGACAGATCACCGAAAAAGCCATAGAATTTAACAAAACGGCCTATATGTGCTTCATTGATCTCACCCAGGCATTCGATAGAGTACGCCTCACGGACATAGTGCGACTACTAAAACAACGAAAAGTAGATACAAACATAATAAGACTCATTAGCGAACTAAATACCAACACCTCAACATTCATCAAGACGGAATCGGGGCTGACGAAGGAAATAGCAATCGCGTCAGGGATACGACAGGGAGACAGCCTGAGCCCAATACTTTTTAACGTGGTCATGGACGAGATCATAAGACAGGTTAAGAGCAAGAGTCGAGGATACAGAATGGGAAGAAAAGAAATTAAAATCATGTGCTACGCGGACGACGCTGTGATAATTTCTGAAAATGAGGATGACCTTCAGAGACTTCTCTATGCTTTCGAACGAGCGGCAGACTGTTTCAACATGATTATCTCAACCCAAAAAACCCAATGCCTTTCTGTATCTAAGGAACCGAGAAGATGCAAGCTGGCAGTGTATAATAAGAGTATCGAGCAAGTAATGTCGTACACATACCTTGGCTCTAAAATAACAAGTAGCAGAAATTTAAAAGAAGAGGTGCAGAGCCAAACAACAAAAGCTTCCCTGATATCAGGATACCTACGCGATATAGTATGGAGGAACAAACACTTGAGCACAGCTAGCAAGGTCAGAATTTACAAGACGTGTGTGAGGCCAGTCATGACATACGGCATTGAAACACGAGCCGAAAATGCTCAAACCAAAAGACAACTGAGAACAACGGAAATGCGAGTACTGAGAAGTATAACGGGCTATACATTGTACGACCATAAGAGAAGTGAGGAAATCAGAGAGATCTGTGGACTACAAGACGTGGTGAGATGGGCCAGAATAAGACGAAGACACTGGAGAGACCACGTAGATAGGATGCCCGACAACCGACTACCCAAAATTGCAAAAACAGAAAAGCCCAATACCTCGAGACTCCCAGGAAGACCACCAAAACGATGGTACGAGAGCTGGACGTCGGCATCCCAAGAATGAGGAACATTGCAGAAAACACAGGACTAAGTCCTAACGTAAGATGAAGAAGAAGAAGAAATTTTTTTTCAAATAGTGATACGTGCATCACCTGGCAAAGACTTAAAATTTTTGAAACATCGAGGCAATTCAGCTGTCGATGACCAGAAATGAAATTCAGCTACTTCGGTATAGAAAATTCAAGCTCTGGTAACCTGGAAGCTGAGGTCTATGGACAAGCGATCAAGGCAGCCCGAAAAGCATCACAACCGAATAATACGATATTTTCCAACTAATATCTTCGATTAGAGAACAGAGCTAATATCTTTGAGACTACCATAAGTCTCTACTGACATACTGCAGAGACTAGACCAGACAACACGTCAAATTATGGAAGCAATGAAGATGATACTATTCTGGACAACTTTGTGTTGGTATATATCTATCTATTATTATATGATCAACATTTGAAACGAATACAGTGTGTGGATAAAGTGAGTAACAAAAAAAACTGAATGCTTTCAATCAAAATGCTTGGACAGATCAATTGGTACCAGATAACAATGGAAGAAAATATTTTTATTCATTCCAAAAAACAAACGAAATTAAAGCAAATGTTGAATTTGTGCTTCGTTAATCATTTGACACTGACCGATTGTAAACATTTTGTACACTTTTCATGATGATTTCATGAGTGACCTGCTCCATTTCAACGCAAATTATTTGCTGTAATTCTTCTAAATTGATTGGCTTATTGAAAGAAACCTTTTATTTCAAATGACCCCACAAAGGGGGTAAGTCAGAGGAACAAGCTTCCAGGAACTGTGGCGTCAATATATTGACCGACGTTTATTCCAAAGTAAGGATCAGCCCCATCTTGTTGATACCAAATATCCTTATTGGGTACATCTGCTTCGTCATCATTTGGAATCATTGCTGCCAGAGCAGGCACTAAATCCAATCGCAAAAAGTTCAAATAACATTCGTCTGTAAGGTTTTCTTCAAAAAAATAAAGCCCTATTAAACGCCTTTCGATTATTGCGAAGTGAACATTCAATTTGTCGCGGCGTTTACTTTGACATTCTTGAGTCCAGTGAGGATTTGCTCTTGACCAATACCTGCAATTGTGACGATTTACAGTCCCGTCCAGACAAAAAGTGGCTTAGTCAGAAAATACGATTTCATTAAAAAATGTGTGTCTTCATCGCAGCGTAACATTGATTCTTCGCTAAACTGCAAACGTCGGTCTGGATCATCCTCGTTTAATTCTTGAGCCAATTGAATTTTGTAAGGATGATATTTCTCTTTATTGAACAAATTCGCGACAAAAAGTGGTCCACGTTATGATTTAGGGTTAGCAGTCTTGTAGAAAGGTGATGATTTTCTTCAGCTTCAACTTACACATTTAATATTGTTTCTTCATTTGGCCGAAGTCGACTTTACCGAGGCAAATCAAGGATGGACCAATTTACTTCAATTTTTCTCTTATATTCTTATACTTACTGTGCATCTTGGTACAGGCAGACTGTCAGGATGTCCTCAGTTGAATAATTCACATGTATGCTTAGCTTATCAACATATCCAACCATTATATAAATTTCTAATCGATCCCGTTCAGTTAAGAGGGAACACCACCACGTGGCTGCTCAGATCAAAACGAAATTAGAGATATGTCTTCTTACAAATCACCGATATTTATGGGGTTATCATATAATTTTTGATAATCCACAGGAAAGGATGCAAATATTTGCATAATTTGTGGATAAAAAACAAATTATTTTGGTAAGTTTTCGTTTTTCGCAACTTTATGATATGTACTTTATACAAAGCACTGATATATTTTTGAAATATTCGTGAAAAAAACCTATCAAAAATCATAACAATATAGGTTCAATCATTATTCCGTGAAAGCTGCCCTCTTCTTATTCGATTCGATAAAAAAAAGAAGATGAAGTGAATGTACAACATTGAACACCGTATAAAATTTGGTCATCGCAGGAGCGTCAGAGAGGAATGAATGAGTACCAAAGTTTGACTGATATGCCACGTAATAATGCCACGTGGTGGTGATCCCTCTTAAATGAGCCATTTTTTCAACATAAAAAATTATTCGCCTAAAACTTTGATATGCCTTCCTTGCAATCTCACTGCAATCATTCAAATGTTGCTCTTAAGAAGTGAAATTCAAGAGTAATTGTTTTTGTTTCATCCACCAAATATGAACCAGATGTCATAACAATGATAAGTGCAAAAATATTTATAAGTGGTTGACGGATAGCGATTTGAACTTTTGTTTGTTTGTTGGGTTCAATAAAGATTTTTTTACATGAAAATGTCACTTTTATTAAAATTTTTATATAAGAAAATATATCTATCTATTCTATAAAGGACACTGTTCTTGTTAAAAAAAGCTTTATTTTTCTGAGCTCATCAACAGTTGGAACCATAGAAATATTGACACTTTTAGATAAAAAAAAAAGTTTTTGACCATTTTCTATTACTTACATCGAAACCAGACGATGTTGTATAATGAAATCAGGAAAAATTAAGCTTTCAGAAAATGGCACAGAAATCTAGTGTTTTCATTTGAAAAAATATAACTTTGGGAAATAGGAATAGCTTCGTAATTGAAAACCATTTAAAAAAAACGTACTCTGGATTCTACGTACAAAAGTGCCTCTATGATGTTTTAATTCCGGAGCTCTATCTCAGTATTAACGAGATATACATTTTTTTCGATATCGCTATTTTTACAATTTTCGCTTAAAACTGGAAAAAAAAATAAAGTGGCAAAAAATGAATGATAAATTTGTTAGTGTTTCAGAAAAAGAGAACGAGAATGGGGTATTATTGAATTTTAAGAACAAAATGTCCTATGAAGATGGACCCAAAAACGCTTTGTTTTCGAGATACAGGGTATTCCTTGTAATCCTACTTTTTTGTGATGATTATACGAATTTATTACGATTTATTGCTACATATCGGGAAAATAAACACCAAAACTAACTATTAGTTTATTCATCACGGCTTATCTACTGATTGGATTTTTATGATGTGAATTTTCGGAATATTGAAAATAGTAATTTTTCAGAAATGCCCTGTAACTCGAAAGCGAATAGTTATCTATCTATGATCTGCGTATCTGTTTATTTTATATTCTTATTTCGATTAAATATATCTGGGCTCTTGAAGATTTTTTCTCTGAGTTTTATAGTTCTCGAGATGCTCCCATGTTTGATGTTTTCCATGTGAAGTGTTACTCCAAAGAAATGCAATTTTTCAACTTCGACACCCTGTATTTCGGAAACTAGTCATAGGATTCAATTGGGTCCCCATAGTCTTTCTTGTCCAGGAGGTCAGATCTACAAAATACGAAAAATTCAGAAAACTTAACAGGTGATAATTTTTAGGCTACTGCCTGTTTCTTTGAGTTCAATATCTTGTGAAGGAAGAGTGCTATAATAAAAAAACTTCAACATCCTGTATCTCGAAAACAGAGCGCTTGCGAATGCAAACCCATGCTTATCGAACTTTTTCTTCTCAAAATTATCCAGGGAATCTCTCAAATGAGATTCGTGAGAAACGTTGTACCTTTAATTATGTAGGACCTGTTTATCTCACAGTAAAACATTCCCGCTAAATTCTGTCAAAAGTGTCAAAAACTGCTTTTCTCTAATTCTGTGGTTATTCCGTTCATTCTTCCACATCTTGTAGAACAAAATCGTGCGAGAATATATCAGAAACGCACAGTTTTCATGGTTATATTTTATTATTCTATGTTGGCACTCCGAACTTTCCGCTACGGCTTTATCTGTCAATTCATCAAATTGCCTTAAAGAAATTAGTTCTGCCAACCAACATTTTTCAATGCAAAAATCACTAAATTATATTTATGGAAATATTTCATTAATTTCAATGAAAATGCAATGAATTAGAGAAAATAATGTATAATACTCATACAGAAGGCTCATTCTATCACTCGTTCATTCCAAAACTCGCCACTTCGTGGCTCGTTTTTGAATTTTGAACTCGTGGAAGAATATCACTGCCTTCTGCACTTGTATTATAAATAACTATTCTCAGTCAATTCCATCTAAGATGCAGAACACTGAACCTCAATAGAGCATCTGTATCCATCTCGAACGTTTTTCCGATTACGCAGAAAGCCATACATCATTCAAATTTTATCAAACGAGGAATCAGCATGCGAGCCAATTAAAATTACACTTTATTCCCTCACTTCTCGGAACGGACGACGTCCCGCTGTTTTTATATACAACGTTTCGTGAAATTTTTCGCGATATTTCTAGGTAATTCCGTAAAGTTAAAGATGAACGATTAAGGCCCGTTCAAACGGCGGGATCTTACGCCGTAATGAAATTTACAACGGACTGTACCCCGGGGACGCTGGTCTAGTGTCAGGAGGTAAATGATGGACCTTCGCGAATCTAACTCATTTTCATAAACACGATTCTATGCAGTCGTTTGGATGAGCTAAATAAATAAAAAGAGTCGACGATAACCACGTCACTGAGGTAGTAGCTAATGAATTCTTCTTGTAGGCCGTTTGTTTTTGTCGAAACATACTCTATGACGTTGGTTGTACCCAAAACGAGATTTCTCATCTTTTGGCAATGTGATAGTGTTTCTTTAAAAAAGAACCGATAATTTATCAAATGTACTGGGTATCCAAATTCGATACCAACTGAAAACATCTTGAGAACTATAAGACTTAGAGAAAAAAATCTCCAAGGACCCCGAAATAATAAGATATTAGAAAGCAATTCATAGGTATCTCAAGGTACAGGGCGTTTCTGAAAAGAGACCATTTCAAATATTTCGCTATATCTTGGTTTCGATATTCGAAAAATTCTAAAACGTTTTTTTCAGTAGTTTTAATGGTTTTATGATATTCATCAAAGATCATAGAAATTATTTACTGTCCTAGAGATATAGAGAAAAAAAGTGATTCTTAACTGGAACACCCTATAGTTTTTCAGCCGCAGATTTGCCAAAAAGTATTTCATTCTCAAAAATGTTATCCGTTTCAAAGATATTCCGTTTTTCTACTTCATTTTTCGATGGGACACTCTATAAACGAGTAAATATTTTTCATTTATTTCAAGATTTGATTCATTTTATGTACATTGTCGAAATTGTAATCAAGTTAAATATATTGGGCCCATTTAAAAAACACCAACACTTCCCTATACTTCTTAAACGATAAATAATTTTTCATTAAATATGACTCGATTTTTTTTTATCTAAATTAAGGACTGTTTACACTGCTTCTACTTTCTCGCAGACTTGCTGATCTCTTACTTTTGATCTCCGTTGCTTTTTTGTATTCCTTCTGTCTTTGATCAAGCAGTTTTTTGTAGTTACAATTAAACAATGGTCACATAATGAATTAAAACTCGAAATAAATGAAAAATGTTTTTATAAAAAATGTTTATATAAGGTGTGCCATCAAAAAGTTGAAAACCTCAATATCTTTCAAACGGGTCACATTTTTGAAAAACCGATAAAAGGGGATGCTATTCGACAAATCTGCGGCATATCTCTGGAACGATTATTAATGTTATGAGTTATGAGTATGGGTATCATATAAACCATAAAAATTACTAAACAAATCATTTTAAAATTTTTCAAATATCCCGAATAGAAACCAAGATAGAATGAACTATTTGAAATGGTTATTTTTCAGAAACGCCCTGTAACTTGAGAACGAATCAAGATATCTATATGATCTGCTTCCTGTTATCTTATTATTTCAAAAAAAGGGATCGGGGTCCTTGAAGATTTTTTTCAAAGTCTTATAGTTCTCGAGATGCTTCCAATGAGCATCGGATCTGGGACAGCCTGAAAATTTTTATATAATATTTTATGAATACCCTTTGGTTGTGAAAATCACCTGTGTGTATTCCTTTGTGAATAAATTAAATCAAATCAAATATTTAATTGTGAGCTACGAACTGTTATGCCCAAAAAGAATCATTAGTAATTCGTGATTTCATTTCCTAATTTACCGAAGGTAGAAGGAAACTTTGTGATCACCTTCAGGATGAAATTTTTATTGCATGATCCAGCTTTCTTGATTGCTTGTAGGTCTTGTTTCAAATGATAACTGCTGGACAAAAGGCATCTGTAAGTAATTTTATCGAAACCTCAATGTCTTACCGATGTCTATATTAATACTTACAATTTAACAAGAACCGAAAATAATAAAATACCCTTCTTATAAGGGTTCTCCGATAAGTGATTTCATTCTGAATAGGTCGTTATCTGGACAGCTGTCATTTTTGAAGCTATTTTCTTTTGACATTTGACAAGTAAAACCTACGCCATTACTAAAAATGGAACGATACACGAAATTTTTAAAAATCTCTTCAAAACCGTCACTTTCTGAAGTCGCAGTTTGCAAAACTGAAGCAGTTTTGGTAAATCGTGAAGCACCTTATCAGCCGGCAATAGAATTCGAAAAACGTGTGAAAATTGTGAATTCCGGGCAGATTATGGTCGGGGTCGACATCATTGTTCATCTCAGTGTGAGTGAAAAAATTCGAAAAGACTGGATCTGTTACTGCTGCTGCTAGTGAAAGTGCTGAAGAAGATCCACATTTATTTATTCCCTGCGCGCTCAACATTTGGGCCTCTCTCACGGCACGCTTTGGCTTATTTGGAATTTGGATTTGAATTTATATTCTTATAAGGTTCAGTTGAAACAAGAACTGAGGCCACCTGACCTTGAAATGCGTAGAACTTTTGTTGATTGGGTGTTTGAACAAGAACGTTTGGATGACGATTTTTCGCATCTAATTTTCTTTAGCGATCAAATCATTTTTCCCCTGGTGGCTATGTAAACAAGCAAAATTGTTGCAGACGGGGCTGTGAATATCCTTATGTAACCGCTGAGAGACCATTAGCACCACAAAAAGTCAATATATGATATGGAATTTGGTCTGGTGGAGCGATTGGCCAGTACTTCTTTGAAAATGATGAAGGTGTCACTCAAACCATAAATTATAATCGCTATAGCCAAATGATTACCGATTTTTTTTGTCCTGAAATAAATTATATGGAATTAGAAGAGATGTGATTCCAGCAAGATGGTGCAATAAGCCAAAATACGACCCCTTTTGGCTTTATTGCAAAGAAAATTCCCAGGACTCGTAATTTCTTGTTCCGGCGGCGTGAATTGGCCACCAAGATCTTGTGATTTATCACCTTTGGATATTTTTTTGTAGTGCTATGCGAAGAATTGTGTTTATGCTGATAATTCTCAGACTATTGACGATCTGAAAACCAACATATGTGAAGTTATTTGTGAGATATTGCCCTAAATTTGCCGGCGAGTCATCTAAACTACCTCATAAGGATTAAGTCCTGTAAGAGATCACAAGAAAAAAATTTGAATGATTGTGAATGCAAGCATTATATTGAAATGAAAAGTTGATCAATAATCTGAATGAGAATGTGTTTTATTTACGTTTACTTTCCGAACCACAAAACGAATAACCTTTTTTTAGGGGAGGTATCAATAATCAAATAAATATGTTGAAATAATCTCGAATAATTAAGTAAGATATGGTTTTTTAGTCTGGGGGGTTAAAGACTCGTGGATTTGTATTGTTTTCAATAGCCGAGTGCTAAATAAAGTTTATTATTATCATTATTCAGATTCGCAACTTCAAGGGTAAAAATCGCCATGATGATAGCCAACCTTCTTAAAGGAGACGGCACATAAAGAAGAAGATTATTATTATTATACTCGCTTAACCCCATCTTTTGATGGAGTAAAATAACAGTATCTGTTTCGCAAAAAAAAGCTTTATCATCTAAGAAACTGAAGTTCTGGCTCTTCGCATTGTCATTGAGCAAATTGCTAATGTATAATGTGAACAAAAAAAAAAAATCTGCCAGAGTTCAACACGTCTAATGTCACCGATTATAAATGAATTGTGGCTTCGATGAGGTGGTAGTTAATGAATTCTTCTTGTAGGTCGTTTGTTTTTGTCGAAATATATTTTTGTTTATCGGCGTTTTGGAGTAGATCTGGGATGAACCCTGACGTGTCCGTTATTCAGCCGTGTAACTGTACAGAAAACGAGTTAATTCTGCTTGGAGGAGGCGCACTTTTAAGTGGAGAGGCCTTGTCGGATAATGAAAATGTATTTAATGAACGCTGATACTTTATGGGTTGTGATATACGGGTTATCGAAGTGATTTTTCACTTGGAAAGTTGACGCCTTAAAACGTCTGGTTGAAAAAGTCTGCTCTTTTGTTTTGGAGGGTTATTCGTTGATGTTGTTATTGTTCGATATTTGAGGTTGAATGACTTTTGGTTGGTTTTTTCCATAGAGTAATAAACATAGATAGAGGGAGTATAAGCAATTTTTACATGTCCCCAACATGGTTAGATTACGTTGTCGGATTGTGATATACACTGCGCAAAAAAATTAACGCACATTCTGAAAATCTCAATTTTAATGAAAGTCAACTCTACATTAACTTTATAACTTATTTTTTATGTTCTCTCGGGAAGGTTTTGAATGAAACAAGACACATTAAATAGAAGAAAAATTCAGGATTTCACCGAATCTTATGTGAAAGGAAAGAAATAACCAATTTTCAAAATACTGGAATGTTAAGTGATTTAATACTTGGTATTTCCACCCCTTGCGTTAATTACAGCTCGGCAACGACGGTTCATACTCAAAATGAGTGATCTTAAAATGTTCTGATCTAATCCTTCCCAGATTTCTCTGAGTTGGATTCCTAAGTCATTAAGAGTAGCTGGATGATTTTCTGAACTTCTCAGCCTTCTATTGAGGTTGTCCCAAACTTGCTCAATCGGATTAAGATCTGGACTTCTTGCTGGCCATTCCATTCGAGAAACACCAACCTCTTCAAAGTACTCCTGAACGATGCGCGCACGATGGAATCTGGCATTACCGTCCAAAAAAATGAAATTTTCACCAATGTATGGGGCAAATGGCACTACATGCTCTTCAAGAATGTTCCTTATATACCTATCAGCATTCATAGCCATTCACAGACCACTAGGTCTGTGCGGGCAGTCAAAGATATTCCACCCCATACCATAATCGATCCTCCCCCGAAACAAGTAGTATTCAGGAAATTGCACTGAGCATATCTTTCAAGGGAACGTCGATCACAATGGTAGAGGCTGAATCTAGACTCATCTGTGAAGAGAACTCTTTCCCAATCAGCCTCTTCCCAATGGATATGCTCTCTCGCAAAATCCAAACGCGCCCTTCGATGGGCTGGGGTAAGAGCTGGGCTTCTTACCGCGACACGAGTCCTTATATCATATTGTCTGAGGCAATTTCTTATTGTCTGAGTGCTAATTTGCACCCCATGAGTTTGCTCAAGCTGATTTTGAAGGAGGCGAGCGGTTGCAAACCGTTGTCTCAACGAAGAAACTCTCAAGTAATGTTCTTGAATGGCAGTTGTTACCCGTGGTCTACCCTGTCCTGGTCTTCGGACATTCATACCTGTCTCCCTGAATCGCTGCAACATTCTGGACACACTTGTATGGGAAACTCCAAACCTTTCTGCAATTCTTGTGTATGTCCACCATTCTTCTCGTAAAACTACCGCTTGGGCACATTCCTCTTGGGTCAAATTGCGTGTTTCGCGTTGCATAGCGATCGAGTGTAGAAAACTGATTTCAGAATGGAGCCAATACATTCAAAATCTGATAATCTTGGAAGCCTGGAGTTTTCGTTTATCTAATGTTGAACTGGTCTCTTCAAATGTTTTTACCCATTTCCCAATGAGGGGAATGATTGGTCGTAGAAATACCATTTTTATGAAATTTGGATTTCACATCATTACTATTCTCATTTCAGATAATAGATCAAGGATTATGATGGAGATGTGATAAGAATTTTGGTGAACATATCTACTCTTTTGTGCTAGAAGTTTGCGAGCTCGAAAGATGGAGTCAAAGGCTTCGTTGAGTGCCATGCTGGTGATTCCATCAGAGGCCCCGAGATGAAACACCAGAATCCTCTGAGATATATAATTTGTTGTGTCTGAATTTAAATTTAAGTAATGGAGATTTTATACATAAAAAGCTATAAATGCTATCGTAATAGTTATTAGATTTATTTAAAGCTATAGAATTGGATGCAAACTCATAGCTCAATCTCAATCTGCGTGGTAACAAAGAAATTAAAGTCGAATTGGAAGGACCCGTGAAGATAACACATCTAATTATGATTTGGCATCATAATTATTAATGCTCCGAAAATGTTAAATCTAAAATAATCGATTTAAACCTTGAAAACCATACTCTTTTGTGTGCTTCAATTTATTCCAATGACTATTTTATTCAGTAGGTCCACCACCGAAAAGCAGTTTAAACAATAAAAACCGATAACTAATTATGATATTTCCTCTTCGGAAGACGCCAAAATTATCTTTACGAACGAATAAATTTTTCAGAGATCACTTCAGCAATGGTCACATAATTGATACAACTATCTTAATTACCCCTTCTGGTTGAAGAACCACACCACGTTCCAAAATTATATGGTCCATTACTCCTATAATTCTGCCGATTCCGTCATAGATACGGCCAATTTTGTTCACATGAATTAAACATAAAGTACCTCGGAATGTTGAGCCATATAGAGGTCGAAATAATCCCTTGAAATATTGAAAAATGTGTTCTGCGAAAAATACTCAACTGGTTTTAATCGGATCACGTGTGACTTTAATAAATGTAATGCCCTAAGGAATGTCTTCCAAAGATATTCGAGTGTACTGACTGTTAGTATGGAAAGGTACTCTGGATATTTCGAATTTCTATGGGGTAAAGCTTACACTTTTATATTGTGCAGGGAGTCCTAAATTTGATGCTTACGATCACTGAGAGAATCTAGAGAATTATAAGACTTAGAGAAAGAAATCTTCACGGACCCCGATCTCTTTTTTTCGAAACAGTGATGATATCAGAAAGTAGATCGTAGGGCCTTTCTGAAAAAATTACTGTTACAAATATTTCGATATATCTTGGTTTCTGTTTGAAGTATTCAAAAAATTCTGAAAGGTATTTTTTTAGTAATTTTTCTGGTTCATATGATAATCAGATATAGAGAAGAGTTTGGTGTTTTTTAAGTGGAACAGCCTATATTTTATGGACCAGTTTTTCAGCCGTAAATTTATTCAACAGCATCCCATTATAGGTTTTTTGAAAATATCATCAGTTTCAAAGATATTGAGTTTTTCTATGGGACAATTGGAAATAATTATTGGACATTGTAAGATCATTGATGATTATTATTGTGTGACATTTTCAATTGGATCAGTTTCTTGGATGAAACAGTTTTTTGACGAACAACTCGCTTTTCGATCACTGAAGATGGTTGTGACAATAGCCAAAAGCTCTGATTGAAATTAACAGGTTTTCATTGATATATTGTATTCGTTACCCAATATTTTCCATCTTAACTACTTAACTGTAACTTTCATTTTTCATTATTGAGTGACGTGCTAGGTTCTGAATATTTCTGACAATTATTATTGTAGAATTTTTATTGTTTAATGATAGCCACATATAATCTATTATTACAGTAGTTATAAAATCTCAGCTGATTTGAAATTTTTGAAATTATTCTTTTTTTTTTCAAATTGAGTCCTGTAATTTCAATTCTGTTTTCGGAAAAGAATCGTGTCCCATTCAGACAAAATCTCTTCTTATGGTTCGACAAAAACTGTGAAACATTTCATAGTGAAAAGTCGAACTTTTACGTTTAATAATACCTAGTATATTCTAAGACAAGTTGCAGAATGGGCTCCTATTCCAACACCAATGAGTGTTGGAATTGCCTTTTGCAACGAGTATCAGAAGATATTTTCTCAGATTATACATCCTAGTGACTTTTGTATTGTATCTTGGCAGTTGGTGTGACTGTTACGATAATTGACAGATTACGGAATTACAATTTGAATCGTACGTTTCAATTTTGAAATAATTTATAATTACGCACTAATTTCGTGAATTATGTCTGACGAAATCGATTTAACACCACTAGAATTAAGAGAAATTGCGAATAATGTTGCATATCCTTTCACTATATCCAAATTATATTATATTGACAATTGACGTGTATTGAAATTTGATAGGTTCGGATGTCAGTGTAAAACGAAAAATATAACTGAAAATTTTGCTGTAAAGAGTTCATTACAGCAGTGTTTTCAGTACTGTAATGAACTCATTACGATATTGAAATAAAGAAAACAATGTACCTAGATAGCTCTCATTCAAATTCGGAAATTTGTCTAAAATTATTTATGGTTTTTCTTTCATTAATTCAAATAATAAAGCAGTTGAGATATTTGATACTTTCGGATACATGTTCCAACTACTCAATTCTTCACAATAAATTATCCCATAGGTACTTGGCAACTTTCTTGATGAATAGCCAGACTTCTGCAACTGGCATTCGGTTAGTGAATATATTTAACATTGATATATGGTAACGGATTTTAATATACTCGAAAAATTCGCATGATTATTAATTCAGTATGCCATCTTTATTCATGAAAACAATTTGGTACTAATGGGTTGATTCATCTTGTCTTCACTAAGGACATAATTAATTCCTTGATTGAAAATTTCAGGAATCTGCTTGTCACCACCAAGCCAAAACGATATAGTTTTCATTGAATAACCATGAAACGGTGATATATAGTCAGGGTCGTAACTAGAAGGTAGGCAGGATAGGCGGTCGCCTAGGCCCTAGGTCGGCAAAATTCAGTGGCGGCATTTCAATTTTGATCAACAAAAATTTCATGTATCGAAGTTCTTCATAAACAACAGGAATGAATAGACAACTTCAAATTTCAAAAACCACCAGAAGTACAGCATTATGCATAATAATCATAAATATCTCAGATGACTCGTAATCCTCCTAGTAATAACTCATGCACTCACCACATCAGGCTTGCCGCCTCTCGGTATTCTCTTTGATAAACTTTGCAGACTTTATTCCATTTTTGGGGCGGCTCTTTGATTCAGGAATAATTTTTATATTCAATTCTCTAACCAAAATGTTCGTTCCTCAAAGGAATCCAAAAATTGGAAAAACCATTTCCATCTTATCATTCTAAAGAAATATAGGAATTGTTTTTTCTTCATGTCACAATATTGTTTAATCGTTTAGTGTATGAGCAAAGTGAATGTGATCTTACTTTTCAAGTTACCTTTGGATTTGAGAACTTCGGGGCCGTCGCTAGGCAAATCCAAATTGTCGCCCTAACAGAAGCTAACTCTACAGAATGTCAAAAATTTATAATTAGATAATCGGGGTCAGGGCTTGCTCTAGCGTTTCTGCCACCCCAGCAAAAATACAAGTCGACGCCCTTGCAGATTTGGGGTTTTGTACTAAGTATAAGAGTGGGGGGAGAGGGTGAATTTGTATTCAGAGATTCAACTAAGAAAAACTCCACATTTTTTCATAAAGACTATTTCAGAAAAAAAAATGTATTTTAAGTGTAGTTATTTTTTATGGATTCAAATTTGAATCGAATAGATGATTTAGGAAACAATAATGTATAATGTAATAAACAATAAACGTACTCAACTGAAGTATATGAGTTGAATTCAGGTTTCAGATTCTTCTGTTGAGTTTCGACTTCATAAAACACTCGAACATTTCGTTTTTTTTAATATGCTTAAGTAAAACAAAACAACCGAATGATGCGGATGAACCATCATTTTTGATTCGATAAGATGTTGCAAACATTCCCGATGAACAGATATTTAAGATGAAATATTTAATTGTGGAATTCGTTGGAATTGAAAACAAAATTCTTCATTCTTCCAGGAATTCAAATTTCTCGAAAGATAATGCCGCCCTCCATGATTTTCCGTCTCTCTAGAGCAGGCTCTGCAGTTTCAGATTCTTCCTGCTCAGTTTCGACTTTATAAAAAATTTGCAATTTTTTTTTGGTTAGGATTATCGAGTAAAACAATCGTATGAACCTTTATTTTGAATTCGCATGCGTTCATGCCGAACACTAGTTAATTTGATATAAAAAATTTTAAATATTTTAATATAATGGAATGTGATTTGAAATTAAAACATGGATATGATGAAATGGAATCGTTTCTCATATATTTTACATTCCATTCTGAGGAACCAACATTCTGATTGGAGAATTGAAAAGAAAAATAATCTAGAAGATGCTCCAAGTGGCAATGAAATTCGGAAACGTTCAGCAAAGCGAACGCCTGATGGGTACATGTGTTTTTTTAACGTCAATAACGCGACATCGGGATATTTATGCGTATAATGCATAATGTTAATTAAATTTGACGGTATTTTTTACTGTTGTTGTTGACCAAATTAAATCTCATTTAGTACCTACTTTGGAATTTTATACATGTGATTGTGTTGATCAAGCTTTAAATGCCCCCTTGAATTTTGACGCCCTAGGCGACCTCCTATCCTGCCTCCTCCTACCGATGGCCCTGGAGGACTTCAAATTAAGTTAATGAAAGTAAGCTCTATAATTTTTCAAATTTTTTAAATAATTTTTTTGGCAATGGGTAATATCTACGATGTAAGTAAAATAGATGACATTTATAACAAGATTTCTAGGTATACCAAGTTGTTCCACAAATCATTTAGTGAATGATATCGATAAATAAATTATCAGAATCATGGAGTATTTTTCAGGATTTGTGCTTTTCGGAAAACTGCTAGAGATAATCTGAAAACGTTATTATCAGCAAACTAGAAAAAAAATCTCGACCGCTCAAAAATATAAAAGAACAAGGATACGATAATGCGAGTAATATGAAGAGAAAAGACAAAGGTTTAGTTTTTCCTACTAATCCTAAAATGAATTTAAATTTTGGTACAGGTTTGAAATTGTTGGTTTTTGGTACAGAATATTTCCTTTATGTTATTATCAAAATTTTTTCAAAGTGATGAAATAATTTTTTTCAACTCACGGTTGAAGACGCCGATTACCTACAGTTGCACAAGTTCAACTTGAATGTTGGAGATTGACTTGAAATTAAGTCAAACTCAAGTCAATCTTTCTGACAAATGATTCAAGTCAAATCGAACTGGACAATTGTTACAGGTGTGAAAATTCAAACTGTGTCAAACTAGGTTGAAAGAGTTTATTTAGTAGATATACCTTGAATGGGAAAAATATTATGTTAGATATAGTAACTAGGTACAACAAATATCTACATTAATTGAAAACAAAAAAATACACTATTTCATACTCTTTTTCAATCAACTCCAATTTGTCACCTCAAAAATTCTTCGTGATAAGTAAAGTTCTTACTTCAGTACTTTTGACAAATTAAGTGAATGCTGTCAACAAGAAATCTGGCACTAGAGCCACCTGCTAATAAAAATTAAGCGTACAATAATACTAATAATACTATTTTTATAAAATCTATCTAGATTTGAATTTTGTACAAATTAGTAAAAAGCATAGAACTTATCAGATTGACGGAAGGACTCTGCTCTTGTTATAGAAAGCTCAATTTTTTCTGTGCTCATCAACAGTTGAAACCACATAAATATTGAGACTCTTAGATGAAAAAAGGTTCTTGACCATTTTCTGTTATTTATTTTATACAAACCATACGATGTTATTTATTTTTGAAATCAGGAAAAAGTATTCAAAAAATGGCACAGAAATCTTTTGTTCCCATTTGAAAAAACATAACTTTGGGTCATAGCTTCGTAATTAAAGACCCTTTCGAAAGGACAAGCACGCCACTGGATTCTACGTAAAAAAAGAGCCTGTATAATGTGTTAATTTCAGAGCTCTATCATCAGTATTAGCGGAGATATAAATGTTTTTCGATATCGCCATTTTTCCAATTTTCGCTCATAACTCGAAAACAAAAGAAGGCCAAAAATGAATAGTACCCTTGTTAGTTTCTCGGAAAAAAAGACCGAGAAGGGGTATCAGATTTTGTCTATCTCCTCTGGTTTAAAAGTTGTAGTGCTAAAACATCGAAATTTGCCCATCCTGGGCAGGTTCAGACACGTTGCGCAATATGTTATTTAAGCTCCAAACTATTTGATTTCATGCCAAACCTAAAGATACAGAAATCAAGTCAAGTCAAACTTTTTTACATAAAAAGTTTGATTTTCAAGTCAAGTCAAGTTTGTAAGTAAAATCAAACTAGTTTGACTTGAATGCAGCTCTACGTTTACCCAATAAAAATTTTCTGCATTCCGCAGAATTGACTTATGTTAGGTCGGCAAATTGGGTCTCTGCCTTAGGCGTCAGTTTAGCTAGCGACGGCTCTGTATCTAGCCCAGGCTACCATGATTATCAATAGTAGCATTCTCGGCTACACATTCAGATAACACTAACAAATTAACGATTCGTCAACAAACATCATAACCATCTAATTATACAAAACGATGCGAGCCAACCTAAAATTACTGCATCGAAAAAAAAGGCTATCGACCAGCCTATACCACTCGAAGATAGCAAACATTCGAACCTTCTTCGAATACCTACTCGAAACACGGCCATTTATTCCCACGTAAACATCGAAACGGTTTTAAAAAGGACAGAAGTTGCCAATTCTCGGAAAATTTTATTGGACTTCTTTCGCCGGTCGACGTGCTACATGTAGTTTGAAAATTCGCGAAATATTTGCTGCTATCGTAGATATGGGAGGTCAGTAATTGACTCTATGCGTCTTCTTCGGCCTTACCCACGCGCTGGAATGAACAAAAGTCGAACAAGATGGGTTTTTCTTTGTTTTAGAGTTATGTACAGGGCACCGACGTTTCGGATTCTGTACTTGTCTATTTGCATTGTGCTGAAATTTTCAATTGCATTGGCGTGCAAAGAAGAACTAGTAAGGACGGCTACCTATTTGAATTTTTACTGAAGCCATCACATTATATGATGAATCTCCAAAAGAAAAATGACGAATGAAAGTGTTCCCAATTTTTTTATGATAAAGGAACATACCAATAAATTATGAAGGTTTAATGAGTCTACTTCATGAAGGATATTCAATATGAATATAAAAAGTTGACAACCTTGTGTCTATTCCTTCACAATAATATATCTTTGTGATATATTTGGTTTATTTTCGACTTGGAATATGATTCCAATTCTAAAAATGACAAAATTGATAATCAACCAAAAGAAAATTCAAAATAACTAAAACTGTACAAATTGAGTAAACTGTTGATAAATTGAATAACTAAATTATAATAAAAACAGACGTACTTTTCGAAACTTTTGTATTTAATAATACAATTTTTACTCATCAGTGCCTTATAGTTCAAGAAAATTACTAAATACCAACTCTCCACTTGAATATCTACTTACAAAAATTGCAATTGATGAGAAACATTCAAACTAAACGTTATTGTTTATCTAGAAAGGATTCACAGAGAAAGCAATTACTTCAGGTAGCCATATATTTCTTTGTTGTTATTCTCATGAAATACATATACAAATCAGCATTTACAATGGAAAAAATAATTTTAGAAATTTTAAATTTATCCTTCGGTTGGTAATGAGTCATAATCAATAAATGATGAAGGATTTTCAATATAAATATAAAAAATTGTCAACTTTGTGTCTATTCCTTCACAATAATATAGGTATCTTTGTGATATATTTGGTCATTTTCGACTTGGAATATAATTCCAATTCTAAAAATGACAAAATTGATAATCAACCAAAAAAAATTCAAAATAACTAAAACTGTACAAATTGAGTAAACTGTTAATAAATTGAATAAGTAAATTAACATACAGACAGACATACGTTTCGGAATTTTTGTATTTAATAATACAATTTTTCCTCATCAGTGCCTTATAATTCAACTAAATTACTGAATTTATCAACTCTCCACTTGTATATCTACTTCACAAAAATTGCAGTTGATGAAGAACATTCAATCTAACTAAACGTACTTGTTTATCTAGTAAGGATTCACAGAGAAAGCAATTACTTCAGGTAGCCATATATTTCTTTCTTGTTATTCTCATGAAATACATATACAAATCATCATTTACAATTGAAAAGATAATTTTAGAAATTTTAAATTCATCCTTTGTTTGGTAATGACTCATAATCAATAAATGATAAAGGATTTTCAATATAAATATAAAAATTGAGAACTTTGTGTCTATTCCTCCACAATAATTTATCTTTGTGATATATTTGGTCCATTTTCGACTTGGAATATAATTCCAATTCTAAAACTGACAAAATTGATAATAAACCAAAAAAAATTCAATATAACTAAAACTGTACAAATTAAGTGAACGGTTAACAAGTTGAATAACTAAATTAACATAAAGTCAGACGTACGTTTCGAAATTTTTGTACTGAATAATACAATTTTTCCTCATCAGTGCCTTATTGTTCAAGAAAATTACTGAATTTACCAACTCTCCACTTTTATATATACTTCACAAAAATTGAAATTGATGAGGACGTTCAAACTAACTAAACGTAATTTTTTATCTAGAAAGGATTCACAGAGAAAGCAATTACTTCAGGTAGTCATAGATTTCTTTCTTGTTATTCTCATTAAATACATATACAAATCGACATTACACAATTTTAGGAATTTTAAATCTATCCTTTGATTGGTAATGACTCATAATCAATAAATGATGAAGGATATTCAATATGAATATAAAAAATTGGCAACTTTGTATCTATTACTTCACAATAATGTATCTTTGTGAAATATTCGGTTTATTTTTGTCTTGTAATATATTTCCTATTCTAAAAATGACAAAACTGATAAAAAATTCAAAATAACTAACAGTGTAAAAATTGAGTAAACGGCTTTCAAATCGAATAACTGAATTAATATAAAGATAGACGTACGTTTCGGAATTTTGTATCTAAATTTTATTCAATTTGATAACCGTTTACCCAATTCGTACAGTTTTAGTTATTTTGAATTCATTTTCGGTTGGTAATTATCGTTATTTTTAGAATTGGAATTATATTCCAAGACAAAAATAAACCAAATATATTACAAAGATATCTTATTGTGAAGGAATAGACACAAAGATGTAAATTCTTTATATTTATATATCGATAGATTTATATTAGTCCACTTGGAAAATCATTCCAGATATAGGTTTCTATACCTTTTTACCAGATAGTGAGTATTTCGTCAAGTCCTGCCTAATGTGAACTATTAGTTCTTGCAGAGTCCTTGGAAAAGTATACTTGGTGTCTCAACAAAAATTTAATCCCTCCCCAATAACTCAGAAACGAAGAATTCTCGAAGATTTTAAAAGTCAGCCTCTATTTTAGGGGGATTGAATTTCTATCATGAGTTTGTTCCGAAAGAAGTACCCCCATGAAGGTGGCATCAATCCCCAACATTTTTTGAAAAGGAAAGGGATATAGAGTGTTGGTTTATTCAAAAGTTATTTATTTTCTGTTCACAACCCAGTTAAAATTTTCAAAATCGGTTCATTATTCTCGAAATAATGTAATATACTAACTGACAAAAAAACTGCAATACCCAGAAGAAGCTGCTTAAATTTTAATTTTTTTCTGGAAAAACATATAATAGGAAGGAAGTCAATGATTGAAATTTGGAGAAAAAACCAAATGATTTACATTTTTTTTTAATAAATTTGTTGATTATGTGTTTGTCCAGCGCGATTATCTATACACTCCCCAACACATCTCGGCATTGATGCAATAAGATGATCTATTTATTCTTGTTCTTCTTGAGGGATACTATCCCAAGTTACCTGTACTTCATATCTCATAGCCGCCAAAGTCCGTGGGTGTTGGAGTAAATTTCTACCCATGATGTCCCAAAGGCCGAAAGATCGGGGGATCTGGGCAGCCTTTGCGAAAAATGAGACCACATATTGTAAAACCCTGTTAGACAAATGGAAACCCAATGTTGTTAACGACACTATGTGCGGAAAAAAAAATTCGAAAAAATCGTGCTTGAGATTATTTATATGAGGAAGATCAACCGCTTGCTTGCCACAATGCTTATCCGAATGAAAAATCACCATACGTTCTGGCACGTATGCTATGATCGTGACCGGAGCTAAAGCTAAAGCTTCAATATTGTCGTAACGGTTCGAAACGTGACACAATCAAGAAATTAATTCAGACTTGCAGAACGATGACATCGACAACGGGTACTAAATCTTGGGGTCGTTCCGAAGCGCAAGGACACCAGCTTCCTAGAAATGGTAAAGCAAACAGTAATAATATGAGGTCTAGAGCCTATTATCCAGATATGGGCTGTAGGTTGTAGCACTCGAAATGACGAGTTCTTCGAAGAGTTGCAAACCGAGACTTCCAATGCACCCCTTCAAGAATCAAGACAATAGTTCTCTAGAAATGCATGGATAAATATTTCGTGAAACAATAATTTCGAAAATTGGGAGTGGTCAAGGTTGATGAAGTAACTAATCTCTCATAAAGGGTTTTCCAATAAGAGGTTTCATTTTGAAAAGCCCGCGCTATCTGGGCAGCTGTCATTTTTTAAAGCTGCCATCTTATGGCATTTGATGAGTAAAAACTAACAACGCAATGGAAATTTTGGAGTCACAGTTCGCAAAACAAGAAGTGAAGTATCTTCTTAGGATCATGGGGTCCTACGCATTGGACCAAACGAGTACTTCCATAACTTGATATTCCTTGAATGAAAAATGAAAAAAGTACGATTTCCAAGTGTATATAAATATCATAAGATATTACTTATCTGGTTAATGTTTCGGCAAAATGCCATCCACATAACCATTGTCAATTAGAAGATTTCCACGTTATTACGTAGGAATCATAATCGAAAGTAACCCGAGGAGAATGCACGTCATCAAAGGAGAGTAGCGATATACCAGTTTCACCCTTGTTAGGGATCATCAGTACCCCATAACTCAACCTAAGATGACGAACAAACGAACCTTATTGAACGCTGGCAGATGCAAAGCAGTATGATTACTGCGATGCGCCACCCAGCGAACAAAAACCTAACTACTTCTCCAATTACTTTTTTCATTTTTCCTTCATTCATTACCAAGTGTCACCCATTTGTATTTATTTGATATTCCTTCCTGAATTTTACGAGTTCTTTCATAGCGTTGAAAGTGGAGATTGTGGTGTTACATCCCGAAATTTGGCGAAATCTTCGGTTAAGCAACCCAATGATCTCTGTCTAATACAATATATTGAATGTGGTTTAGTTGAGAAGTTTGAGAAATTTTCTTTGACACCCCTGCATATGGCCCGCAGCAATAGCCTGCTCTCTGGGCAGCTGTCATCTTTTGATATTCGACAAGTAAAAACTATGCCAAAATGGAAAGATACACGATTCAACAACGCATTGATTTTGATTACAAACATGATGGAAATTTCGCAGTCACAGTTCGCCAAACTAGAGAACTTTTGGGTCGTATTGAAGCACGTCAATAGGTAAACTGGTGGAAAATTCGAGGTGTTAAGGTAAGCTAGTAATGGGAAGAATCGAAACCGTGTGCGTCCGTCAAGAACAAATGAGAATATTACTACTGTAGCTCGAAGTGTTGACGAAAACCCAGATTTATGGATTCCTCATCGATTTTGGCAAATACAAAAACGAGATTACACTGTATTTTGCATAAAGACATAAAGGCTTATAAAATTCAGTTAACACGAGAGCATAAGCCTCAGTTTCAGCGTGTACTTTTCAAGGCGCTAAATTTCTTTCCAGCGAGCATTCTTTCGAGATCTGAGAATAGAAAAAATTCGCTGGGGGCCAGATCTGGCGAATACGGTGGATGCAGAAGCAATTCGAAGCCCAATTCATGCAATCTTGTATTTGTTTTCATTAATTTGTGACACTGCGCATTATCTTGATGAAACAGCACCTTTTTTCTTCGAATGGGGCCGTTTCTCAATGATTTCATCCTTCAAACGATCCAATAACGCTATAATAATCGCTGTTGATGACGAGTTCTTTGAAGAGTTGCAAACCGAGACTTCCAATGCACCTCATCAAGAATCAAGACTTCAGTTCTCTAAAAATTCATCGATAAATATTTCGTGAAACAATAATTTCAAAATTTTGGAAGTGCTCGAGGTTGATGAAATAACTACACTCACCTAAAGTGTTTTCCAATAAGAGGTTTCATTTTGAATAGCCCGCACTTTCTGGGCAGCTGTCATTTTTTGAACATTTGATAAGTAAAAACTAAGTCATTACTTATGGTGGTGTTATACACCGTACCTACCTAAGAACTAAGGATTAAGAACTATGAACTAAGAACTAAACCTAAGAATTCAGTGGCGTTTATGCACACTCTTGTTAGTTCTTAGTTAAGGCATGCGCACGTGCTCGAACTACTTTCTATTTGTTCTATTCTTTGATGGTTGACATTGATATTTATTGTGAAAAAATTTAATTTAATTTTTTCAAATACTCCTAATACTTTTTATCGATAAACACGAATAAAGAACATAAAATGATAGAAACTGGTACTTGTTAATATTGCAATTCTATGTGGCGCACGCGCACTTCTATATTTTACCTGAGCCCCAAGTTCTTAGTTAACAGTTGGTCTGCTAGTGTTAGTTCTTAGGAAACGTGCATAAACGCCCTCATTGATTTGTTAGTGTTCAATTCTTAGTTCTAAGTTCTTAGGTTTAGTCTTAGTTCTTAGGACTGGTGCATAAATCCACCATAAAATGGAAAGATACACGCTTTAACAACGCAATGAAATTTTGCAATCACAGTTCGCAAAACAAAAGCTCTTTTGTGCTTCGTGAAGTACCCTCTTAGGATCATGGGGTCCTGCGCACTGGACCAAACAAGTACTTTCATAACTTGATAGTCATTCCTGAATTTTACGAGTTCTTTCATTGCGTTGAATTCTCTTTGTGGATTCCGGTGTTACATCCCGAAATTTGGAGAAATCTTCGGTTAGGCAACCCAGTGATCTCTGTCTAATACACCTTCCCAATACATTGTGGAGGAGTGACTCTGCTGTATTGCGGCAGCCACTGTAAACCCGCCGGGCCGCACTAGAATGTGATGTGAAGTCTATAACGCCACCTCTCGGGCAGACAGAATCACGACAAGTTAGATAAATACTCATCTCATAACTAAAGTGAATTATCGATTATGCTTTTCTAGGAACCAAGGCTACGGCTATAAAATAAAAAGGATAAGATCAAAATACTGTTATGAATATTGCCAATACTGATTAACTTGTTCAGTTCACAAAATCAGATTCATTGTGAAATTATAATCAAATTAACTTTGTGGAGATATATAATTTGAAGTTGATTGCAGACACTATTTTTTTTACGATCGAAAAAAACGTTGGTGAGGGATTGGTCCAGATGTTATTAAGTGTAGTAGGCTGAGCAGATCCAAGGTTTCCATCGAAATTTTTGGTAGTTAACGATCCTAAAAGAATTCATGTGAGTAACTAAAAATATGTTTATTTAGCATATTCCTCATTCGTTCAACTCACAGTTGCATCCAGGTGGATTTATTTTGAAGCATTCACTTCTTCTATAGTAGATAGAAATGCAACTGCAGAAACTGTTTTCCTTCCGAACTGAAAATTGCATGAATGAAAGTTAGGGTATTCAAAATTCATGAGGAAAATTCAGAAAATATTACCCAAATAATAAAAGTTGAGTCTAATATAATAAGTCCTCCAGGTTTCATCAACCTCTCTTCATTGACATGATTGAGAAACATTTGATAAGTCCTTTTGTTCCTGTTATTCCAATTGAACCATTGACAATCCATGAGAACATCCCATAATTCATTTCTCTTAAATATTATTGTAATGATAAAGTATTGGTCAATTTCTGACTTCAATACTTCTATTTTGGTTTATTATGTCCAATTAGTTACGCACAGGTAGTTAATTTTAGAATTGAAAACCTCACCATGTTTATTTATGTTGAATAAACATTATTATTATTTATTTGAGGAATAGGAATATACAACCGCTGCCTGAGGTTCGTCAGGGCGTGTCTGGAGCCGGCGCTGGACATGACATTGAGAGGACGACACTGCCGAGGAATAAAGGAGGCAGAGGTCTGCTAGTCATCATGGAACTTGCCCATGGGCAAATTGAATGCCTACGAATATACTTCAAAGACAAATCAGGCATGTCAGAGGTCTACAAAGTACTGTGTGAAGCAGACGAATCATCACCTTTACAACTGCACACGGAGCAATTCTCATACAACCTCCAGACAATCCAAGAAAAACTGCAAAGACGGAGAGAAAAGCCACTACATGGACGACATTTCAACGAGGTGAACCAGGATCATGTCGACATTGAAGCGTCGAAATATTGGCTCACATTAGGTGCAATGTATCCAGAAACGGAAGAATTTTTTTTTGCCATCTAAGATCAAGTGATCTCAACAAGAAATTACTGCAAGCATATCATAAAGGATCGAACTATTACTGACGATTGATGCCGTTATGGATGTCCAACGAATGAGACAATGCAACATATCACGGGAGGATGTCAAATGTTTGCAGGAAATGAATATAAAGAGAGACACGATGCAGTAGGAAAGATACTACACCAAGAAATGGCAACTAAATTAACACTTATTCATTCTGAAGAAGTGCCATACTACAAGTACCGACCGGAAACCATCCTGGAAAACGAACGCTATAAACTGTACTGGGATCGTACAGTTTTGACTGATAAAACAGTCCCTCACAACAGGCCAGATATATTGCTAATTGATAAACATCAAAAAGCAACAATACTCATCGACGTAGCAATACCTAATAACAACAACATGCGTCAAAAAGAGGTCGAAAAAATTTCAAAATATAGGGACCTCGAATTTCGGATAAAGCGCCAGTGGGGAATGATATCAACGAAAACTATTCCAATTATCATCTCAACAACAGGAATAGTACCCAAAAATCTCAAGAGAAATATCAAGCAACTAGGACTTAGTGAGTATATATATATAATATAATGCAAAAAGCTGTTCTTTTAGGTACTGCAAGAACGGTGAGAAAATTCCTAGGAAGCGAAGGACAGGTCCAAGGATCGCGTGTAAGAGGACCAGAAGTTCGACGAGAACCAGGGGGACCACTAGGACCGGACACGACCGAGCTCTACCCTTCTGATATTTAAAATATCTGGGATTGAGTGAATGTTCCTCTTAGCGAGAAGTGAGAACCCTTATTATTATTATATTATTATTAATTATTCTCAGGGCTTTTTCATCAAATTTTGACAGTTTACGTGTTGAAACAATCGATAACCTTTTAACTACCAAAAGGAGGAAATTAGAACTGCCACGGGCCGAAAATCATTTAATTGGGTGGAATTCCAAGAAATTTTTCAAACAAGAAGCATGTAGATAGAAAAGGAAGTACAGATAGATTAAGTAATCGAGGATTTAGGGAAAATAATAATAGAAGCTCAAGCTCAATCCTCTGAATACCGAAATAAGAGTCCACTAGCTTCAGACGTGAAAGAAAGAGACGTATTAGATCAAAAAAAAATCGAAGAAACAATATAAACGAATACTCAATCCCGAAGACAAAACTGTACTCAAAAAATTGATCAACCAAGTAAAATGCAGAGTTTATCGAGTATTAAACAAAGATTGGGAGAAAAAAATCCGAAAGAAGTGACTAAAGAAGAAATCATGAAGTTATCGAAACACTAAAATATAAAATCACCCGAAATAGATGGTATACAAAAAAAGTTGGAGCTTGGCATAAAATCACAAATAAAGCAAAAGCCATATGAAAAATAGGATATTACCCAAACAAATGGAAAAAGGCAGATACAATACAACTACAATATGCAAGAAAGGAAAGTACCCAAAAGTATCAATGAACTACCGACCGATAAGCTTACTATAGGCTTCGAGCAAATCAATAAAAAAACGGATCCATTGAAGCATAGAAGGATTCGTAGAAAATAATACCTGATCACAAAGAGCACTCAACAATACACCAATTGGTACGACTCACCGATGATAAAGAAGAATATGATTATATCTGCAGCCACCAGTGTTATATTTTTGGATTGGATGGGTGTATATATTATCACTTTCGATATAGCATTCGATATAATATGGCACCAAGGACTATTATACAAAATGAAGATGAGTAAAATTCAAACCAAATGAACGAAGTTGATAAAATCGTACCTGTGATAAAATTGTACCTGGATATCAGAAAAGTCAGGATAAATACATACAAGATTGCCTAGTCTTTCTACTTTTCCAGTAGAACACGAAAATCAATAACCAGACAGAATAACATAGACATAGATCAAAATAATTGCAGTCTACTTTGGAGTCACTACAGTAAAGAAAGAATATCATGGCTGAAAAACCCCAGGGCAACTTTTCGTTCTGAGCTGAACACGAAGAAAAAGATGTTTTGAAATGTGTATAATGTTCAAGTTAAATTAAAATCTTTTGGTACAAAAATCAGTTCATCCTCCCAGTTCATTGATTTTGAAGGCGATATATCAAGAAATTAAATTTTAAAACATATGATTCTCCAGAATATATTTCTTATTGCTAGTCGCTCTTTTTAATTGATTTTAGATAGGTACTCTACTGGAAATAATAAACCATAGTTTGCAGTATATTCTGAATTACAGAGAAATATGATATTCTAATCTGATTAGAAGTACCGGCATTCTACTGCTAAAGCTTTTGAAGTCTCAAAAATTTCAAATAAAACTTAGATAAATAAGAATATGATACTCGTAGACCTTTGCTTCAAACTAAGATGCATAGAATCCCTGGTGTGTACTGATTCGATTCTGTTTCAGACTTTTTGAGATATTTGCTTTGGTGTTCTGCTTCACCAGAGTTCTGTAAGGTAGCGCTCTTCAGAAATTTTCAAATTCCCGCTATCTGCCTCGCGCCAAAATACTGATTTCAGACTTTACAAACTTTCACAATAAATTACAATTCAGTTCCTATCGAATTTTCAATGAAATGAATGGAATATAATGACAGAGTATAGAAGATTGTTACGAGCATAGAATATAAAATATTATTGTTCTATACTAAAAGGTCACGAGAGACGAGAATCAAGAGAAATATAAACGATGTATGCGCCATCTGAAACAAACGCAATCCCTCGAAATCAAGTAGGTATAAATCTCAAAAATCGCCCGTTTTCTATGAAAGTTTTACAGGTGTATATTATTATTATTATTATTTGAACTGGGGTCGTTTTGGTTCGGTAAGCCTTCCGGGAACTGCGACCATGCAGATCTTTTGTTCTCTACCCTACTCATTTATAGAAACCTAAGGAGGTAGTCAATGACGTTAATAAAACTGACAACCTCCTTAGGGGCCTTGGCCTAACGGTCTGGTATCCAGGACCGGCTTACCCATGTGAATGATTCTTAGGCCAGCCAGCTCCGGACACTTGCATACCATGTGTTCGGCTGTTTCTGCTTCCGATCCACAGAGCCTGCAAATCTCGACTGCTGACTTTCCCATACGGAACAAATGATGTTTGTACCGACAGTGCCCCGTCAGCAGTCCCACCATCACCCGAAGCTCGGCTCGCGACAGCTTCAGGAGCTTTTTGGCATAGGTAGGTGAAATAGTCACGAATTTCTTTGCCTGAGCAAGTCTAGGAGTGTTAGTCCAGTGGATTATCCTGTTGTTCAACTCCCAAAGCTGGACCGCAGCTTTATATTGGTCTTTTCCTAGCCCACAGAAAGGCTCAGGTCCAGCAGATGTTAACCTTGAGGCACTTTTTGCAAGTTCATCAGCTTTTTCATTTCCTTCAACCCCACAGTGCTCTGGTACCCACTGTAGAGTCACCTTATTTCCTCTGGCCAGTTGCCTTATGGTGTTACGGCACTCCCCAGTCAGCAGAGACCCCGTTCAACACGATTCCAGGGATCTCAGCGTGGTTTGGCTGTCCGTGGTGATGTAGATATGCGCCCCCTTGAGGTTCATTTTGAGACACTGCTGAGCGCATACGTAAACAACCATTATAACATACGTAAACAGCCATTATACAGGTGTATAAGTAGACACACCCGGTTTTCTATGCATCTCACTTCAAACTAATAATTTTTGAGATATACTTACTTGATCCCTGAAAATTTGTCCATAGATTACATAATGTAATGCTATTTCAATTATAGATAACCAAACCATGAAAACTAGGATTATATCTGGCCCCAAGTCAACCTGAAATCAGTTATGAGGATTTCATAGATATTCAACCGGAAATAGGTAAGAAGAACTCTCCAATTTGGTCTGATAGTTCTAAATACAGGGTGGCCATTTGAAAACGAAACGGACGAGATTACAGACGAAATAAAGTTTTTCGATAGAAATGCTCGGACAGGTCGATTTCTGTTTCGAGGGGGACAACTTAAGATGCAGGTTACGGACGCATAGCGCTTCAACCCTTGCTGCTACAACCCCCACCCCCAATTTTTGAATAGGGAAGATGGGGTGAGTGATACCTCAATTTAAAGATATTTTTATACTGATTTCAGCACAGTAATTGTTTTTTCATTTTATGCATTAGTTCTCGAAATATTCATGCGTTAGTTAGTTAGGAAGGAAGCCTCAGTCATGGTTGTTTTGAAGCTCAAAATGTCGATTTTTCACAAAGCACTACAAGTGCCATGAAAACACTACTTCATTTTCAAATACTTAGTTAAGAATATTTCGAGAACTAATGCAATAAATGAAAAAACAATTACTGTGCTGAAATCAGTATAAAAATACCTTTCAAATGAGGTATCACTCACCCCATCTTCCCTATTCAAAATTTGGGGGTGAGGGTTGTAGTAGCAAGGGTTGAAGCGCTATGCGTCCGTAACCTACATCTTAAGTTGTCCCCCTCGAAACAGAAATCGACCTGTCCGAGCATTTCTATCGAAAAACTTTATTTCGTCTGTAATCTCGTCTGTTTCGTTTTCAAATGGCCACCCTGTATATAATATAACATATAAGTTGTTGAAGGGACGAATCTCAACATAATTTCTCTTTCATTTTTTCTTGAACCTTTTTTTTTGGCAAATTTTAGATTTTTTTTTCGAATTGTAGCTCGATTCCTTGGTAACACGTCCCACTCGTCCCCACTTAATTCGTTTTTGTTATACAGGGTGATTCAAAATTCAGTACCAAGATTTTAGGGGCGTATTTTTCAGGTCAACATAATACTTTTCTCCATAATAATACGATTATAAATAAATTAAATGAATGAACATGTGTCCGCAAATGCTTCATTAACGACTACAGAGTTTTAAAATTTCAAGATTTTTTAGTTTTTTCTCCATAGCTCAGTTTTTGGGATATTGATATCAAATTTGAAATATGGGTTAGGTTTAAGGGTTTACATCATCCACCATGCCGAGTGATTGTAACAAGATTTTGTCCATTCCCCTAATTTTGCCAGTGTGTACAAGTGGTATCTTCATTTCGAGAATTAAAACATACGGTAACAATTTTTTATTGCTTACTTTAGCCAACAAATAACTGGTGAACATCAGAGCGATGAGTCCAAACCAAATCACAAGGAACATGGGTCGCCTGAAAAGGTCTCCACATAAAACTTGATACCTGAAAAAAAAATATCTATAAGATTTTCTTAGTCTAGATGTTCATGTTACACTGTGTTCCTAAATTGGAGGTACAAATGAAAATGACAGATTTCCGGATCATTTTAAGAAAAAAGTCCTATAATATGAGTCCCCAAACATTTTGTTTTGAGATACATGTGTTAAAGTTTAAGTTTTTTTCTCGTATAACCTTCCCTTCACAAGATATTCAATTTGAATTGGCCATAGCTATTCCAGTTTTAAGTTTTCACCATGTGATATGCTAATTTTGAATGCAAATCAATAGGGTGATATTTTTTCTGGAAGGATGCCTGCCTCCTTCCTCCGAAACTATATTTAGGTGAATGGCTGTTAGTTTAGAAAAAACCTCTGGTCCAGTCTTGTCGTATCTGCTATCGATTTCGAGAGAAAATCACTAGTAATCCTCAGGAAAATCCAAATTATTATAAAGATCCAGCTAGTAAGCTCTAATGAATGCATCAATTATAAGTTTTGTTATTTATTTACCCAATATGTAGCGAAGATTAATAAATATTTGATAAACTGATATAAGCATCACAAAAAGTACGACACACATAAACAACCTGTATATTGAAAGCAAAGCGTTCGTGTGCTCATATTCATAAAACTTTTTTTTCTCAAAATTATCCAAGTAATTTCTCATTTTCCTTCGTAACTCTAATTTGAGAACACCCAGTATAAGGTGAGAACTACCGAACTAGTAATAAAAAAAAATTATTTCGAGTAATTTGGTTCAAACTTCGTTATCAAACTTCTTTTTTTAACATTACGGATATGAGTAAAAGTTGTCGTCAAAAATTTTTTTTTCAATTATCCCCCCCAAGAAAAAAATATCTACGCCCTTGGTTCACAAGAGTCGAGAATTGAGAGAAATGTCAAATGTAAACGATGTATGCGCCATCTGAAAAAAACGCGATCCTTCGAAATCAAGTAGGAATAAATCTGAAAAATCTCCCGTTTTGTCTGATAGTTTTACAGGTATAAGTAGACACACCAGGTTTTCTATGCATCCCACTTTCAATCAAGACAAGAATGTCTTGTCAACCCCAAGAACGAGTTTTCAAAAACTCGAATACTAATCTACTGAAAATTTGTATACTGACCTATCTACAATTTGGTAATAACTCAGTATCGAAGCCAACCTTCTCTCAATTATTGCATGATATTGGTTCACGTCTTCATCAGAATATCTGGATAGGTCCAAGTCTCTTTCCAATCGCCTGCAGTCTTCTATCAATAACATATATTGAAAATGGAGTTGAAGAACAAAATAAAGCATGACATTTGAGTAGCAGTAAGTAACTTGAAAACAACAGTAATGAACCGAAACAAAATGTAAGTAGTGGACAATTTCGATAACAGGCGGCACATTTGCTCTCTTAATCATCATTATGATGTACAAAATTCCTGATCTGTCTGAATTTGTAGGAAGAATCGCTATCAGGCAGATGATACAGAGAGTAATTTGCATAAAAGCCATGTATCGGCCCATTTTTATTTTATCTATGATACTTCCCTTAATGGTGTCCCCTCTTGAAGAAAAACGACGAAAATTGTCCATCATAAATTTCTCGATGTTATAAACTTCTTTATTTTGAGTTATGTAAGTGAACGCAATTATTGAGTACTGCAAATGAAAAATCCAATGTGAGTTTAATTATCAACTGGCAATAATCATGTAATATTGTTTCTCTATTTTAGTATCGTTATGACTTGATTACAGTTCTAAAAACAGTGCTGTAATGAACTCATTACAGCATAGTTTTCAATCATTTTCATCAAAATTCAACACACGTCAATTGTCAAGATAATATAATTTGAATTTAGGGAAATGATTTGCGACATTATCAACAATTTTTTTTGATTCTGTTAGTGTTAAATCGATTTCGTCAGACATTATTCACGAATTCAATGCGTAATTATAAATTATTCAAAAATTCGAAACGTAATCTGTCAATGTTTAATCTGAATTTTTCATTTAGTCCGGGAGCCAGTAACAGATATACATGACCAAGTTCCTCTCCAACGGTAATTAGTAGAATGCATCAGATAATAGTAATAAAAAGCCTCGTGAACGTCAGCTCCGACTCGGCTAGCGGGGAGAGCGGCGGCAGCCCCCCAAACACGAAGAAAAAAAATACATTAAGTCATTTCCTCCCAACTGAAAATTTGTCAAATTGTAGCTAACCCAATACAATACAATCAGCTGGCTATAGCATAGTGTATTATACGTCAGCTGGTGCCTCAAACATGAAAAAAATAAATTAATTTTCAATGATTTTCTCTCAAACAAAAATTTACCGGATGATAGCTTATATGCAACTATGGATAAATATACAGGGTGGCCATTTGAAAACGAAACAGACGAGATTACAGACGAAATAAAGTTTTTCGATAGAAATGCTCGGACAGGTCGATTTCTGTTTCGAGGGGGACAACTTAAGATGTAGGTTACGGACGCATAGCGCTTCAACCCTTGCTACTACAACCCTCACCCCCAAATTTTGAATAGGGAAGATGGGGTGAGTGATACCTCATTTAAAAGGTATTTTTATACTGATTTCAGCACAGTAATTGTTTTTTCATTTTATGCATTAGTTCTCGAAATATTCTTAACTAAGTATTTGAAAATGAAGTGGTGTTTTCATGGCACTTGTAGTGTTTTGTGAAAAATCGACATTTGGAGCTTCAAAACAACCATGACTGTGGCTTCCTTCCTAACTAACTAACGCATGAATATTTCGAGAACTAATGCATAAAATGAAAAAACAATTACTGTGCTGAAATCAGTATAAAAATACCTTTAAATTGAGGTGTCACTCACCCCATCTTCCCTATTCAAAAATTGGGGGTGGGGGTTGTAGCAGCAAGGGTTGAAGCGCTATGCGTCCGTAACCTACATCTTAAGTTGTCGCCCTCGAAACAGAAATCGACCTGTCCGAGCATTTCTATCAGAAACTTTATTTCGTCTGTAATCTCGTCTGTTTCGTTTTCAAATGGCCACCCTGTATATGTCAGCTGGCTGTATCTTCGTGGAAAAACCGTCAGCTTATACTTTGAAAGTTATTACGTAGAAGTTAAGCGGATGCATCTATTGCCAATTTAAATGCATCAGCTTACCATGTTTCCCCGACTTACTGCTAGCTGATTTTTTTATTTATCACAGCAGTATAATAAGCTGAAATTACGTATCTTTAAGTATTCGGCATTACACTCCAATATTTCAAATATGAGTGTTCGGATCAAATAAATATTTCGCTTCAAGATTCTTGAAACGAATAAGAATGAATATAATTGAATAATTTGAGATATATTTAAATAAATAATTGATCAATTAGCTTCACTTAATTTAACTGGTTCTCGATAAACAATATTTATTATAAAAAAATGATTGAAAATTACAATGAAACTAACAATGTTATTTATTCACTTCCAGTCTCCGATTCATTATATCAGAATTCAGAGTCAATGTCAGAGTTGTTATTGAAAACATAATTTTTTTTTTCATGTTTGAGACACCAGCTGACGTATAATACACTATGCTATAGCCAGCTGATTGTTGTTTTACGTCTAGATATTGGGTTAGCTACAATTTGACAAATTTTCAGTTGAGAGGAAATGACTAAATTTTTTTTTTCTTCGAACTTGGGGGGAGAGCAGCGGCAGCCCCCCAAACACAAAGAAATAAAAGTCGGGTCTTAGCTGACGTTCACGAGGTTTTTTATTACTATTATCTGATGCATCTCACCGAGAAGAAAAAATCAATGAAATTTGCAACTGGCTCCCGGCCTAATTGAATTTCGACAAAGAAACTTGACTGAAATAGGAAAAATATCGTCTAATACTCGTTGCAGAAGGCAATTCCAACACTCATGCGTTCTGACCATTCTGCATTCTTGTTTTAGAATAATTATACTATTCTTACGCTATCCTTAGTCATCTCAATTTTCAGAAATATTTTGCTAGTTCTCTCAATCTTCCTTGAACTACGTCATGAAAACGTTTGCCCAGATGTTATTTGCACTCATGCCGCAATTTTTTTAAACGATGAACCCGCGTTTTTCAACCCTAGAGTTGAATATAATATTTACGAGATCTGAACTCTGGTGTCTATTGTTGACACATATTAATTAAGGGTTTTTTTTTTTAGAGCTATAGAACTTTAAATTGCAATAAAACAACGATGGATTATTCGAATGACATGAAATTTATTTATCCGCAAGATAATCTTGTGGCATTACATTTTAAATGATATGATTCTGGCATATGACCGCCACGGCTGGCTCGGATGTAGTCCAATCTGGACGTCCAATTTTTCGATGACTTTTTCCAACATTTGTGGCCGTATATCGGCAATAACACGGGAATGTCAATCGAGGTATAGAGCCATGATTACTAACTTTTTCATTCCTGAATTGAACAACCATGATGTCCAGGAGCTGTGGTTTCAACAAGACGGCGCAACATGTCACACAGCTCGTGCCACAATCAATTTATTGAAAGACACGTTTGGTGACCGCCTTATTTCACGTTTTGGACCTGTGAATTGGCCTCCAAGATCTTGTGATTTAACACCGCTAGACTACTTTATGTGGGGCTATGTAAAGTCATTGGTCTATGCGGATAAGCCACAAACCCTTGACCATTTGAAAGACAACATTCGCCGTGTTATTGCCGGTATACGGCCACAAATGTTGTAAAAAGTCATCGAAAATTGGACGTCCAGATTGGACTACATCCGAGCCAGCCGTGGCGGTCATATGCCAGAAATCATATTTTAAATGTAATGCCACAAGATTATCTTGCAATTCAAAGTTCTATAGCTCTAAAAAAAACCTCCTTTACTATGAAGCTGAATTCTTTACACTTTACTCGGGATAACTCAAGAAAACTCGTCATCCATTGACTGACACTTATGACAGTTGCTACCCCTACCTCTGTTTCAATTTTCACATATTAAAGTGAAAAATATAGCTATTATTACAACTAGGGAAATATGAATAGTATATTTCCCGAGGTTGTCAAAGTTACATCCCGAGGGCGGAGCCCGAGGGATGTATAGACAACCGAGGGAAATGTATTCATATTTCCCGTGGTGTAATCAATAGTTTTTTTCTGATTGAAACAATCTGATAAGGAAAAATTATTATTAGATTGTATATTTTTGTAATAATTAAATTTTTAACGTTGCTATGGGCCATGTTTCTGAGAATCTTGGTTGACTGGTTTCATTTTGACGTCTTGTCAAAAATAAAATTAATGAAAAAATGTCGAACTACGTCGAAACTCAAGCGGCAAAGGCCCGTGAATCTTTGGTTCCAGCCAAATCTCAAGCTGCCTACAGTAAAGAGTACGAATGCTTTCAGGAGTGGAAAAGAAAAAAATTGGTGGACGGTGTGAGCGATAGTATTTTGTTAGCATATTTCCAAGATTTGGTATGTTGCTCTGATTCTTGTTATTCTTGATGTATGATTAATTCATTCGATCCCCAGTCCCAGAAATATTCTCCAAACACGTTATGGCCGAAACTATCGATGTTAAGATCAATGCTACATTTGAAGGAAAAAACTGATGTCAAATTATTCGATGAAGTCGAAGCATTTGTTAAGAACAAAAATAAAGGATACGTTCCTAAAAAATCATCAGTGTTGTCCCGGGAGCAGCTCAAGACATTCTTGAGTGAAGCTCCTAATGACGTTTTTTTGATGTATAAGGTAAAAGTTTCATTTTGATTTCCTCTGTTGATAAGATTTTTACATTCATAATTTTGAAGGTTGTTTTAATAATGGAAATCTTTGGCGCCTGCAGAACACGAGAGTTGGTGAATATGCTATCTTCAGATATCGAAGATCGTGGTTCGGTAATCATAATCAAAGTCTCAAAGACTAAGAATGATATAAACAGAATATTCACTATAATTGATGAAGAAGATCTGGGTGCTGCTCGTTTGGTGAGGGAGTATTCAGCGTTGCGCCCGCAAGGCGTTCTTAGGTTCTTCGTAGCTTATAGGAATAAGAAGTGTACTCTTCAGCCTGTCGGCAAAAATACCTTCGGAAAAATTCCGAGTAAGGTTGCTGAATGGTTGGGTTTAGATAATCCGAAAACCTATACAGGTCATTGTGGAAGACGAACATCCGCGACATTGGTTGCCGATGCGGGAGCCTCAATGACAACACTCAAGAGACATGGTGGTTGGAAAAGTTCGTCTGTTGCAGAAGGCTATCTGGCGGACAGTATGCTGCACAAAAATAAGGTAGCGAAGATGATAGCAGGTGTGGAGGGTGAGCCATCTGCAGCATCACAATCTTTGAAGACCGTTTTGGGAGAATCGTCCGAGACTGCTGCTGCAAGGAATGTTCTCAAGAAAACTGTAGTCTCGTCGTCGAATAATTATGAACAAGATATTTCTTCTTCCTTTGTATCTGGTGGAAATACTTTTAGTGGAAATTTCAACAATTGCAGTTTCCATTTTGTTACTAAATAAAGAAATAGTTTCATATTTCCCTAGGGAAATATGAACTGACGTTTCATATTTCCCTTGGGAAATATGAGTGTGTTATGACACATGGTAACTAAGGCGATATAGCTCAATATTGGTTCGATCAGAAAAAAAATTTTTATTTTATATAAATAATATTTTTTTAAAGTCTTTTCATTACATAGAGAATATCTCTTGATATTTGCCATGTGAGTCCTATTTCTAAAAAATATTCATATTCTTTCCAGCTTCATCTCATTCATCATGTCATCAAAAATTGACGTGTTCTGACTCACTCATCAAGTTTCTGTGCAACGTCATGTTTTTCACATAAACGGTAGGTATGTTATTTCATTAGAAAGAAACCAACCTAACGTTATGGCAAAAAATAATGTTTTCACAGTATGAAATAACCTTCGCTGTTCTTATTGTAAGATCACTAATTGTATGTATACTCACGAAAATGTATGCAACTATATTTGCACCGTATTTTAAAACAAAGTAAAGATCTACTCCGTTATTGCGAAATTCAAGGATTAATAATAAAATATAAGAATGTATGGATATGAACGTTATCCTAGATGCATGTATCTGTATCTTAGAATCGTACCATAACCAGGATGTTCTTTTGATTGCAACCAAGGAACCTGAAAATAATTATCAGTTGGTTTGAGTATTTGATGTTCTAAGTGATTACTAACTTGGAATCTTGAACATTATTCTGGATTGAAGATTGCCTTCTTTGTTAATCCTATAAGTATCGTTATACATAGAGAGTTCATACAACAATACGAGTCAATATTATTTTGTTAATACGTTATTTTATAGAAGAGAGGAATTTTCAAGTATTGTAATAACTATAATTGTGGTACCTACTAATCTTGGATTATTTCGAAATGTATGCCATCCGAATGATCTGAAATAAAATTCTCAAATTGCTCAATGATTCATTTTAAATAAGAAGGTCGAGAATACTTCATCATAAATGTACGGTATTAGAGGGTGGGCATTGGCATTATACGTTGAATATTGGATGAAAACAAAAGTACATACGGTTCTTCGAATACAGAAAGTAATGCTCGTGTCTGGAAATGACCTTGAAATCTTAAAGAAACTAAGCTTCTTTCAAAGTAGCGAAAAATTGCATTATTATTATGGAAAGAAATTATATTCCTTTAATTTTAATCTTACCCTATAGATTGTGCTATTTTTATAGCCACCATAGACAGAGTCTATGAGTAGAGAAGAACGCTTGTCCTCCAAAAGTAATAGAGACAACTGGTTTGACAACTATTGACAAAATAAAAATTTTCGATATTGAAAAAGAAGCTGATGTTTATATATTTAATTGATGTCGAAGTTGAAAAATAGCATTTCTTTAAAGCAACATTTCTAGTAGGAGAACATCTTCCATGCAACACTTTTACGTCAAATTTTTTATTCATAGAGTACTGATAAGTCTCTCACGTTTTAGAATTGTATAATTATTTCTACAAACAAGGTCTAGACTCAAAGTGAATATGATGAACCAAAAGCAATAAAACAAGTCAATTAAATCGTAATTCCCGCGAGCATCAACAAGTAGCAATTTAAATCATGCCAGCAGATATTCCAAATCGCCATTTCCAGCTTATTTCCAACAATTAATCAGCGACGCTTAATTAAATTGTAGATCAAGTCGGGATTATGAAAATTCATTAATATCTTCCCAAGATCGCCCTTTTTCACTTCATTAAACAACTCTATACAAGCAGCACTGACGCAATTACCAAACGACCGTTCCTGTCTAGGGATGGGCAAAAAATATCGATATGTCGATATTTTTTCTGAAAATGGTCGAAAAATATCATTGATATTTTCAATTCCAATATTAGTGATATTCGATATTTATTATAGGTGTAGTAAAAAAAATCCATTATTTTTTTAGTTATCTATATCTCGCTTTGTATATGTCCGATCGGGTTCCACTAGATGAGGTTGAAGGATGAGATTTAGTACTACAAAAACTTTCGTGACAGTTTTGTGATTAGTTGACTCAGTTTAGTTTGAGCGCACGTCAAAGATGGACACTAGCATCTTTGAGAAAACCCGCTATATTTTACAGACTTCTTCGATAAAGGCGAAAATGCAAGCCAGGCAGCTGAAGATGTAAATAGTGTTTATCGAGGTGTTTATGGTCCTGATACTTTCCCAGCTAATATGGACCACGCACTGGAAGAGCAACTGTCGAAAATGTCGATAAAATCATGAACATTATCGAGTCCGACCGTCATGCCGTGTTGAATCCAGGGGGTACCCAGAAAATACTACCCCAGAACATGACCGATACCACTCTACATACCACCTCCCCCACCGAAGAAAGAAGCTTTTCAAAACAATTTTTTTTGACAACCCCCCTAGATTTCGAAATTCCCCACGGACAAAATTTTCTGGATTAATCACTGTCATCATGTAAGCACTGTTTCAATTACCCATGAGATTATTAAATTCTTTTCTGCGAATCGTTGCTGAATCGCAACAAAATCGACCGTTTTTGAAGCGGTTGGTAACTGGTGATGAAAAATGACGACAACGTCAAGCAAAAACGGTCGTGGTCGAAATGCAGTTGGCCTGCGGAAACTGTGGCCTAGCTAGGATTGACGGCCGGGAAGGTTTTGCTGTGTGTTTGATGGGATTTACAGGGAATTCTCTACTATGAGCTGCTCCCCTACGGCACAACTGTTAACTCGGCAGTATACTGTAAACAATTAAGCCATCTGAAGAAAGCAATTGCCGAGAAGCAGCCAGCTTATAGAAATACTGGGTGTGCCTTTGAAATGAGAAAGTTTTTGGTCATTATATGTAGTTAATGTTTGAATATTAATTATGATCACTCTGAAAAATCCAGAGTTCTGGATCTGAGCGATCATGGCGAAAGATTCACATGAGTCGATTCGAAAAGGTTCAAACTAACTCTTGCAACATGAGGTCGGGTATTATCTTGCTGAAATATTGGATTCTCGAGCCGGTTAAGGAAAGGAAGAACATATGGCTGCACTATTTCTTGAAGGTAACGCAGCGCTGTCATGTTACCTCGAATAAAGAATAAAGGTGACCTACTTGCATGTGCATTAGCACCTCGTACCATAACACCTACTGTCCGGTGTACATGAAACTCAACATCAAACTGAGGTTCAATTCTTTCTCCCCGACGTCGTCTAACCTTTCTTCGGCCATCATGTGCACCCAAGTAGAATCGAGATTCATCAGAAAAGACGACCTGATGCCATTCCACATTCCAATGTTGACGTTCTCTGCACCACTGTAATCGTTGCCGGCGATTCTCAACCGTCAGAGGTAACACAAGATGGGGTCGATAATGCTGAAGTCCAAAAGACCTTATCCGGTGGTAAACCGTTCGGACAGTTACAGGATGAACTTGTTCTCCTAACCACTCATCAACCAAAGATCGAGTTGTCGCAAATCGGTCTCTAATGGCCATAAGTTTAAGACGTCGATCTTGAACTTCATTTGTGCCCCTTCGACGTCCGGTGCCTACTCTTCTTCGATTTTGGGCATTACCAAACCACGCTTGACATTTGACAATATCTCATATTACAGTAGTTGGATTTCTGTGCGTACGGTTAGCGATTTCTCGAAATGACAACCCCGCCTCCCGTAGACCAATAATTCGACCTCTTTCAAATTCACTTAGCTGGCCATAAATTCCGCGTACAAGTGCTCTAGGCATTTTAACAACAACTAAACATCGACTTTGGATCTCCTCAAACAGATGGTTTGTTGTAAAATTTAACATACTAGCAAAAAACGACTACAATATTTAAGTAACAAATATTGTTCTCATGAAAAAACCTTCACGATCTTTTTCTCCAAATTCTATCATCTACTCCTTGCTATAATAAAATTTAAGCAGCTCCTTCTGGTTGTTGCAGTTTTTTTGTCAATTATTACCTATATAATGTAGGATCCAGTTCATTGTTCCCTGTAAATAATTGAGATGGTCAACCGGTTGCTTGAAGACCTATTAGTCTCTTCAAGTGCCAAGGGCATGACAAATTCAATGAATTTACAGGGAACGAATGGTTATTGTATACAATGTGAAAAGGATGTGTCATTCTTCGGGGTGTCGAAGAATGTGTTATGTCGATTGTAAAACCTAAGAGATTTATTGGGGGGGTTGATAAGGTTCGAAGACAATACGGTCCTGCCAGATGTGTTTCATCTTTTTTTTCTCGGGTTCTAGTCCTTCTAGAATATTCGGTTCCCAGGAATCCGCGAAGATCTTTGGGGGCGGTACGGCAAAAGATTTCATTGGACTAAGAGATGGTACTTTCCCCTAAGGGTGTGGCCAAAACGAAAAGAAGGGATATTCGAGACAGGGTAGTTCCAATCGACAGAGAGGACAGAAGATTAAACCAAAGACGTGTACAGACGGTACAGTTTAACTCAAATCAAAGACGAGACAAGTTCGGTCGGTCAACTTAAGACGTAAGACGAAAAGACGGTTCGCGGACTAGATTAAGACGAGTCGCGAACAAGTTAAAGACGAGACGACCGAAAACTTGAAGTACGACGAAGACGGTTCGAGTAATCAATTAAACGAGAGTTAAAGACGAAATTCAGTACCGTATACCGTATAGTAGTAAGAAACTTGTTATTAGGACGTTATTGGGATCTTCTCAATACTGAGTTTTCACTGTATAATTGTGGCTTTGTAAATAGATATAAATAACTCAAAAGAGTTTCATTATTACAAATCCAACAAAGTCACGGAGAAAAAGACGAAAGGCCAGGTAATCGAATCATACCTCTAGACGATCGATTAACCAAGCCTACATATATTCATTAACTCCCTCAAGCCACTCGTTATATCGATAGTTTTCTGTCCCTTACCCATCCCTAAGCTCCAGTCACTGCAGAAGAACCGCCCCGACCACCTGATCAAAATGCGGTACGCGCACGCACAGACGGACAGATTAAAACTTCATGCCTAGACGGATCGAGGCCTTCTCTAATGAATGGCGTTAATTCTATGAGACGTTAAATGCCCCGATATCGGTAATGGCGGCGGTCGATCTGAGGGTATCTTGAGGAAAAATAAACGGAAATGTTTGACAGGCGTCCACATTCGTTCTCAGATGGCGGATGAATAATGGATCGATAGCGGCGGGCAGAAAAATGCAACATGACGTGCGATGTGGTACCAGCTGACGGTCGGTGTATAGGTACAGATCGAAATTTATGGAAAGTAATGTTGGGTTACGTGTGATCCTGATATGAGATTAATGTCGATAATGAGTCTTGGCTGGGGATATTAGAGGCGTTTTTAGCGTTGGTAGTCTCTATAGACTTGGTTGCTGCGTTATTTTTGGAAATACGAAGGGTTTTTCAATGAGAGGATCTATTTGGAATAGCTTGCTATTAAAATCACTAAAAACATGGTGTATGCACGTGTCAATTTTTGAATGCTATGACATTCGACCAAATTGAGAATATTAGTTTTATTTCGTGGCGGCGCCGCAATGTTATAATTGTCATTTCGATCTTTTTCTCTGCTGAATTTGATTTGAATTTGATTGATGTATCAAGTACCAAATCAACAGATGAACTCCAAGGATCAGTTTCCTGTGTGTAATAAACGTTTATAGTATGTATTTCATTAACTGTGTCAAAAGAAAATATCAAATCCACTAATGACAGGAAAAATACGATAGCACTAAAGGTTTCCTGAATTTTTCTAAAAATTGGCTAAACAAAATCTAATCAGTTCATTCATCAGGTTTTTAGACATCTTACCTGCTATCTAGGCAACCGTCACTTTCGAAGCTGTTATCTGTATTTTGACATTTTATAAGTAATAGCTATATTTTAAAACAAGTTGCAGAATGGGCTTCTATTCCAATACGAATGCGAAAATCAAAAACGAGCGACGAAGGAGCGAGTGTTCTGCAACGAGTATTGGCGATATTTTCTCTATTTCAGTCAAGTTTTGTGAAATATTGTTGAAATTCAATGAAAAATTCAGATTATACATCCTAGTGACTTTTTCATTGTATATAGGCAATTGGTGTGACTGTTACAAAAATTGAAAGATCACGGAATTTGAATGGTACGTTTGAAATTTTGAAATAATTTATAATTACGCATTAAATTCGTGAAGTATTTATGACGAAATCGATTTAACACCACCAGAACTAAGGAAAATTGCGAATAATGTTGAAATTTGCATTTCACTATATCCAAATTATAATATAATGACAATTGAAGAGGGTTGAAATTTGATTGGATCGGAAGTCAGAGTAGACAACCACAAAACGAAAAATTTAACTGAAAACAATGCTGTAATGAATTCATTACAGTACTGTTTTTGATACTGTAATGAACGCATTACTATACTGAAATAGAGAAAAACTATTCTATTACTAAAATGAAACGATGCATCACTACAAAATGGTGAAGATTTTGCAGTCATATATTGCAAAACTAAAACACTTTTGGGTCGTCGAGGAGCACCTTCTGGGCAGGCAATTGTGAAACTGGTGGAAAAATTTGAGCTGTTGGTACAATTTAGTGATGTGAATACTCGAAACCATGTGCGTCGCCCAAGAACAATTGAGAACATAACTGATGTAGCCGTAGTGTTGACGAAAACCCAGGTTTGTCGGTTCTTGAATTCTTTATGAATTCAGAACATAAATAAAAGACACTCTCATTAAGAATATAAATCATATTTTATTTCAATATAATATTTGGATCTTGCCATAATGTGTGGAATACAATACAACATCATTTATGTAAATGTAAATGTCCTCCGCATGGTCTCTTACAGAACTCAATCTTTGTGAGGTAATAATCGATGACTCGATGACATATTTCGGCGAATATCTCACCAATAACTTGACTGATGTTAGTTTTTATATCGTCGAAAGTTTATTATCGAGAATTATCAAATTTTCTTCAACAACTGAACAAATAATTATTATTAGCATTATTAAATTTCACTTATAGCAGTAATATTTTTGGTCGGGCGTGCATTTCAATGATGTATGGTATGCCATGCACCTTGAGAGGGATTACCACCACGTGGCTTTCCACGTATCAGTTAACCTTTGTTACCCATTCATTTCTCTTCTGAAGGTCCTGCGGTGACCAAGTTGAACATCCACTTCATCTTCTTTCTCTTTTCGAAGCAAATAAGTAAAGGGCAGCACTGTACGACGGTCGATTATTATTTTCACATTATAATTTTACCTCTTTTGTAATGATTTTTGGTAGGTTTTATTTCCCGATCATTTTGAAAATATATCAGATCTTTAAACAATGTAGGTACATAGAATCAATCCTTTTGCCAAAAACGAAAAGTTTCCGAATTTTATTTAATTCGTAAATTGAAAATATTGACTTTCCACAATGAAGATTATTGTTCAAGGAAATTATGTGGAAACCCCATCAAAATCGGTGGTTGTAAGAGGAAATAATCTATAATTTCTTTTTGAACTGAGCACTCACGTAAATATTTCCTCTTAAAACATCATCCAACAGATCCAGTCTCTCCGAATGTTTTCACTGCCTTATGCTCAAATGAACTATTATGTCGACCATAATCTGCCCGTAATGTATGAAACATACTTACTAAAGAATCATTTTTTCGATAATAAGTATTCACAATTTTCACGCACTCAACAATAGATAAAACAACAACGAATATGAGAATATGAGAAATACACATGTTCATACATCATCCGATTCAAAATCATAATTTCAGCGATTTTTGTTAGTGTCATCCTGCCAATGGTCTTTATGTGCACAATAAAAATACCTGCTCGCACCGGCTGATTGCACTGTACCTACGAAGTGGCGTCATTAAACCCTCAAGGTATTAAATCTGGATAATTTCACGTTCCGAGGAACAAGTGGCTTTACCGAATTTACGAGGTGCTTAAACCTCGTAAATCCCAATTATAAATCAGATTAAAATGAAAGACGCGTTGTACGTTGGATGGCTTGCAAATTACAATTAGATGGGTGTTAACTCTCGTCATTTTGTTTACACGGATCCCATACGTGTGCAGGTTGGGTTTGTATTTATATTCTTTGTTATTCAATTTTTTGCCTTTTTATTTCTTAGGTTTGTGAAGATTTGTGGACTTTAGTTGGGGATCTCTTTCGATTCCTACTAGCTAATTCATTATTTCTTATAAAGGGTGTTTTTTAGAGCTATAGAACTTTAAATTGCAATGAAACAACGATGGATTATTCGATTGACATGAATTTTATTTATCCGCAAGATAATCTTGTGGCATTACATTTTAAATATGATTTCCGGCATATGACCGCCACGGTTGGCTCGGATGTAGTCCAATCTGGACGTCCAATTTTCGATGACTTTTTCCGACATTTGTGGCCGTATATCGGCAATAACACGGCGAATGTTGTCTTCCAAATGATCAAGGGTTTGTGGCTTATCCGCATAGACCAATGACTTTACATAGCCCCACAGAAAGTAGTCTAGCGGTGTTAAATCACAAGATCTTGGATTCCAATTCACAGCTCCAACGGCAACAGGTGGCACGAGCTGTGTGATATGTTGTGCTGTCTTGTTGGAAGCACAGCTCCTGGACATCATGGTTGTTCAATTCAGGAATGAAAAAGTTAGTAATCATGGCTCTATACCTATCACCATTGACTGTAACGTTCTGGCCATCATCGTTTTTGAATAAATACGGACCAATGATTCCACCAAACGCACCAAACAGTCAGTTTTTCTGGATGTAACGGTGTTTCGACATACACTTGAGGATTAGCTTCACTCCAAATGATGCAGTTTTGTTTGTTGACGTAGCCATTCAACCAGAAGTGCGCTTCATCGCTAAACAAAATAAAATGGACGTAGTGCGCGATACGTATTCCGCACAGAACCATTATTTTCGAAATAAAATTGCACTATTTGCAAGCGTTGTTCAGGCGTGAGTGAATTGCCAAACTAAACTGAGAATAAATCACTTGACAGCTGTTAAATCGGTCGCCATCTTGAACAGTAATGCCAACTTAAAGTTATATACCTCGAAAAAAAACACCCGTTATCATCACTGAAAAGATTATAGCTCAAGAGGGAACACCACCACGTAGTTGCTCAGTTCAAAACGAAGTTAGAGATATTTCTTCTTATAAATCACCGATTTTTAAGGAGTTTTCAGTTAATTTCCTCAAACGATGATCTACATGGAAGAAAGTAAATATTTTGAATTTGTGAATAAAATAAATTATGACATGTACTTTGTATAAAGCACTGATATATTTTTGAAATATTCGTGAAAAAAAACCTACCAAAAATCAATACGAAAGAGGTGAATTTATAATTTCGTGAGAATCGTCGTACAGTGCTGCTCACTACTTATTGTCTTAAAAGAAAGAAGATGAAGTGAATATAGAACTTCGTACACCGTACGAAGTTTGGTTAACGTAGAATCTCCAAAGAGGAAATTAATGGGTACTAAAGTTTGATGCATAACCGAAAAACCACGTGGTGGTAATCCCTCTTAAGCAAACTTATAAACTCATAAAAGTGATAAAGGGTTTTCCAATAAGCAGTTTTATTTTGAATATTCCGCTCTCTGGATAGCTGACACATTTGAAGCTGTCATCATTTGTCATTTGACAAGTAAAAACTGCGCCATTACTAAAAATGAAAGGATACACGATTCAACAACACATTGGAATTGTTGAAATTCGCTACAAAAATGGCGAACTTCGCAAAACTAAAGCACTTTTGGGTCGTCGTCAACCACCTTCTCGACGGACAATAGGATGACTGCTGAAAAATTTTGATCTATTGGGATAAGTTAGCGATATGAAAAATTGGAACCGTGTGCGTCTCTCAAGAACAACTGAAGTTATCGCCACTGTAGCCCATGGTGGGCGGAACTACGCTTTTGTGATTGGTTAGATAAAGTCCTCGAAACGTGGCGGTCGGAGGAAACTGTCTGAGGAAACGCACCTTACAACACTGGTGTATTCACTGATTGGATTCTGTTTTAGATAATTCTGGCGACTCATCTAGGCATGGTTTCCTTTTCCCTTTTCAAGTGATAGTCCGAGGGATCAACGTCTGAAGAATACGGGGGGTGGGGAAGGACTTCCCATTTCAACGTTTTCAAGTATGTCTTGACCACTTTCGCAACATGGGGTCGAGCATTGTCATCCTGTAAAATCACTTTATCATGTTTCTCGTTGTATTGCGATCGTTTGTCTTTCAATGCTTGGCTTAAACGCATTAATTGCGTTCGATAACGATCGCCTGTGATTATTTCGGTCGGTTTCAACCACTCATAATGCACTACGCCAAACTGGTCTCACCAAATACTGAGCATGTCCGTGGAACCGTGAATATTCTGTTTGGCCGTCGACATGGAAGCATGGCCGAGATATCCCCATGATTTTCTGCGCTTAGGAATATCGTAATGAACCCATTTTCCGTCTTCACTCATAATGCGATGCAGAAATCCTTCCGTCTTCGCCTTGCAAGCAGCTGTTCACAAGCAAACAAACGCCGTTCAACATCTCTCGGCTTCAACTCGTACGGCACCCAGTTTCATTGTTTCTGAAATATTCCCATAATTTTCAGGCGTTTTGAAATAACTTGTTACCTCACTCCCAATGATCCTGCTAATTCTTGTTGCGTTTGACAAGAGTCTTGATTAAGTAATGCCTCCAATTCTGCATCTTCGAAAACCTTATCTCTTCCCTCGCCATGCTGGTCTTCGACGTCAAAATTACCGTTCTTGAAGCGTTGAAACGACTCTTGGCACATTCTTTCACTAATAGCGACCTCACCATAGGTATTTGAGAGCATTCAATGAACCTCAGCCGCAAATTTCTTCATATTAAAGCAGAAACTTAAAACCTCAAGCAAATGACGAGAATTTGGCTCGTAAGCTGACGTGTTTAATAGAGAATAACTTTATGATGCAGACAAAAATCGACTAATATTTCGATGGCGTTATGTTTACAAATTCCTAAGCTTATTGTATGACATCTACGATCTATTTATCTCAACTACCACTCACCTCTATAGCTATCTATCTATTGCAAAACAACGGAAGCAAAGTTGTACAACTAATTGTTCATTGTCGATTCAACTTAAAAACGACATTGACAGAAAAACGACGTGAGCGTCATCAGAAACGATGTGGAAGTCAAGTGTAAAGGGACCAATACCATCAAAATCCAAGAATGCTTGTCCCTTCAAAAGTCAGCAATTTATTCCAAAGGTTTTTCTAGAGTAAGTGTTTTGGACATCTTCTTCTTCTTAGTACGCCGTCTTTTAACGAAGGTTGGCGATCCATCTGGCAATCAAAACCATCTTCTCAAATCCTTCAGCCAAGAATTTTGTCTTCTTCCCAACGATCTTCTGCCCTGTATCTTTCCTTCTATCATCAACCTAAGAAGCTCAAATTTCGCACCCCTCATCACATGCCCTATGTATCTGGTATTTCTTTCTTTGATACTGAAAAGGAGCTCAAGTGGTTTACGCATTAGGGAAAGTACTCTCTCATTGGTCATTTTTTGCACCCAAGATATCCGCAACTTGCGTCTATAAAGGTACATCTCAAATGCCTGCAGTTTCTTCTCTGTAGTTGGATCGAGAGTCCATTCTTCACACCCATATAATAAAATGGAAAACACATAGCATCTTACCATTCGCATTCGGAGGTCCAGTGCTATCTCAGGTTTCTTAAAGAACTATTTGATGTTCATAAAGGCCTTTCTGGCTTGCTCAATACCTACGTGATCTTATTTCTATTTTAGGGTCGCATTGGCTGTTGATGCTCGTGCCCAAATATTTGAGGGAATTCACCTGTTCTATAGTACGCCCGTTTATTTTTATTTGCGCAGTTATACTTGTTTTTGAAAAAACAAGTAGCTTTGTTCTTTATTCTTATTCTTCACTGCATCTAACAATATAGTTCATCAGTATTTGCAGATCCTCTAAATTATCTGCAAGAACTACGGTATCATCGGCGTATCTTGAGTTGTTCACTACGATACTATTTACCTAAATGGCTTCTAATCTTTTTTCTAAAGCTTCCCTAAAAATAACTTCGGAATAAATATTGAACAGCAATGGAGACAGGATGCAGCCCTGTCTTACCCCTCTTTTAATAATTGCAGCTTCAGATGTTTGATTCTCGATTCTAACTACTGCTGACTGATTCCAATACAGCTGGGAGATGATGTTGATTTCCTCCCTGTCAATGCCGGTCTTACAAAGAACTTCCATAAGTTTATCATGTTTCACGCAGTCAAACGCTTTACGGTAATCAATAAAAGAGGTACACACGTTCACATTCATGACTCTACACCTCCGAGTCAGGACATTCAACGAGAAAAGAGCCTCACGAGTGCCATAGTCGTTCCTGGAACCAAACTGCGCCCTGTCTACTTGTGAGTCACATTTTTCAAAAATACGTGTGTGAATTATTCTTATCTTAGTTTAGTATACTTCAGAAACCTTCCTTGAATCCAATGAAAGCGACAAGGAAATTTGGCGTTCGGGATGGACTTCTTCTAACGTCTTCAACAAAAGTCTTATCGTTGATCCTTCAGAAAAAGTTCTAGGTTTCAATCTTCCTAGGAAAATTTGGTGTATTTTAAATCGACTTAGAACTGGTCATGGTCGTTGTAATAGTACCCTCTTCAAATGGCATTCTATTGATAGCCCACTATGTGAGTGTGGTGTAGAAGAGACCATTGACCACTTGGTGAATGATTGTCCGATTTATAAATTTCATGATGGTTTCCAAGCTATCCATTCAGTTTCAGCTTCTTTTTTAGAATGGGTAGTTAACTTCAAATCGATATAATGAAAACTAATATTTAGTACTTCTTTTCTGCTTCTTTTTTTGTTTGTTTTAGGATCCAATTGGAAATTATAGAGTCATCAACCGAAAATAGAGGATGAAGAAAATTTTGTTTAGGTTGAAGAGGAAGTCCTTCAATATAAATTATGTCAGCTTATTCTGTAAACGTTTACACAAACTAGTCACTACACCGATACGGGGAGACAGAGTTTTTGCTGAGGTTTTTATCTGTTCTCTTGTATCATACGTTAAAATGTATGATGCCCCGTTACATTTCCTCTGCTAATACTGAGATTCATCGACACATATGCTTGATTGTTTGAAATTAATATTTTGTATTGCTCTTTCTCAAAAGAATATATATACAGCATCCGAAACCTCTTAATACCCTTTAATACCAGTTTCTTCAACCAGTTTCAACCACAATTACGTCCAATACGCAAGTCCTCATCGTTAGCTTCATATCTTTACCAACTAAGACATAACAACCACTAATTAAACGCGTTCAATTAACTATCAACGGAGTTATTTGTACAAGTGATTTAAGTGGCGATCAATCATGTAAATCGACCCGTTGATTTACGACCAGAATGGCTAATGCGACACGCTGAGACCGCTCTGGGTCCGCCTCTAAAAATAAATCTTATCCGCGAATTCTCACCGGTCCCGTTAAGAATTTTTCAGGACGAATCGTATGGAAATTCGGAACGCGCCCAAAGAGAGAAAGATTTATATTACGTCAAAATGACATAGAATGAAGATGTCCGGCGCGAATTTTTCAAGATCCCAATCTGATACGTGGGATGATTTCGGAGCATTTAATAATAATTCTGCCGTCGAGCGTTTGGCGGTTTGGAGGCCTTTGTGGGAATATTCTAATATTCTGGTTATGATTGCTGAATATTTCAGAAGTATGGGGTGTGTGTGTGTCACATACAAAAAGGTAGTTTAAGCAGAAATATTATGATATAAGCGGTTCCATATAAGTAAGATATCTTTTGATTCGGTATTGGTCCCTTTTCACTTGATTTCCGCATCGTTTCTAATGGCGCTCAGGTCGTTTTTCTGTCAATGTCGTTTAGAGGTTAAATCAAAAGTCGATCAACTTTTGACAGAAATTTGAAAATGATACCGTTGATTGGCCAATTCTTCGTAAAGCGCCACCTTAAGTAAGAAAAGAGAAAAGGGACCCATGCAAAGCGAGTCCCCACAATTATCTTAAACAAAATCTAATCAGTGAACACACCAGTATTTTAGACATCTTTCATAGCGAACGTTCATTTAAATTCGTGGTCAAGAGTGTTGTGGAGAAATTAGAGTTGATTTTCTGTGATTACAATTAGCGCTTATAGAGGGTGTTTTTTTAGAGCTATAGAACCTTGAATGGCAATAAAACAACGATGGATTATTCGATTGACATGAATTTTATTTATCCGCAAGATAATCTTGTGGCATTACATTTTAAATATGATTTCTGGCATATACACGCCACGGCTGGCTCGGATGTAGTCCAATCTGGACGTCCAATTTTCGATGACTTTTTCCAACATTTGTGGCCGTATATCGGCAATAACACGGCGAATGTTGTCTTCCAAATGGTCAAGGGTTTGTGGCTTTTCCGCATAGACCAATGACTTTACATATCCCCACAGAAAGTAGTCTAGCGGTGTTAAATCACAAGATCTTGGAGGCCAATTCACAGGTCCAAAACGTAAAATTAGGCTGTCACCAAACGTGTCTTTCAATAAATCGATTGTGGCTCGAGCTGTGTGTCATGTTGCGCCGTCTTGATGGAACAACAGCTTCTGGACATCATGGTTGTTCAATTCAGGAATGAAAAAGTTAGTAATCATGGCTCTATACCTATCACCATTGACTGTAACGTTCTGTCCATAATCGTTTTTGAAGAAGTACGGACAAATGATTTCACCAGCCCATAAAGCGCACCAAACAGTCAGTTTTTCTGGATGTAACGGTGTTTCGACATACACTTGAGGATTAGCTTCACTCCAAATGCGGCAGTTTTATTTGTTGACGTAGCCATTCAACCAGAAGTGCGTTTCATCGCTAAACAAAATAAAATGGATGCAAGAAAAACAGAAGACTTTTTTTATAATATGTAAATAAAATCAAATGCATTTGTTTTTTTTTGTTTTTCTATATGGTTAAATATATAATTTATAATAAATATGATTATGGTTATGTCAAGCCCTTTTATAAGCATTATTTTCTTGAACCAGTGGCATATACAGAGAACGAGTTTGATATTTTTGCTATATCATGTACATGCAGGCACAATACGAACACTCATTTATTTCTATGAAAAAAATTCTTATTTCTCCCATTATCCTTTCTGTATACGCCTTTGTCTTAAGTTAGCATCAATTGTTTCGCCACACTGTGGCTTCATCAGGCTACATTTTTGACTGATAAGAGTACAGAGTTGTTCAGAAACTTATATAGGAACAAAAATTCAACTTTAGCAGAAAAATATTCTATAGTGTATCATAAACTTCAAAGTTATATCGGACAGTTTGCCTCCTGGGATTTTCAAACTAAATCCAAAAACTTTTGACATAACAAATAAAAATTTTGAAATGATACCGTTGATTGGTTAATTCTTTGAATAGCACTACCTTAAAGAAGAAATGGGAGAAGGAAACCATGACGAGCCGAGTCGCCAGAATTATCTTAATATCTTAAAAGTTATTGAAAACACCAGTATTTTTGATCATCTTAATATAAGTAAGATGTGTTTTGATGATATTGGTCCCTTTTCACTTGATTTCCACATCTTTTCTTCTGGCTTTTCATTTTCTTTCAATGTCATTTTAAGGTTAAATCAAAAGTCGATCAACTTTTGACACAACAAATGAAAATTTCAAATTGATGACATTGATTGTACAGGGTGGGCAAATTTCGATGTTTTAGCACTACAACTTTTGAACCAGAGGAGATAGACAAAATCTGATACCCACTTCTCGATCTCTTTTTCTGAGAAACTAACAAGGGTAGTATTCATTTTTGGCCACCTCCTTTTGTTTTCGAGTTATAAGCGAAAATTGGAAAAATGGCGATATCGAAAAACATTTATATCTCCGCTAATACTGATGATAGAGCTCTGAAATTAAAACATTATACAGGCACTTTTTTACGTAGAATCCAGTGGCGTGCTCGTATTTTCAAAAGGGTTTTTAATTACGAAGCTATGACCCAAAGTTATGTTTTTTTAAATGAGAACACTAGATTTTTGTGCCATTTTTTGAAAGCTTAATTTTTCCTGATTTCAAAAATATATAACATCGTATGATTCGTATCAAAATGAATAACAGAAAATGGTCAAAAACCTTTTTTTCCTTAAGAGTCTCAATATTTCTATGGTTTCAACTGTTGATGAGCCTTCCTATAACAAGAGCAGTGTCCTTCCGTCAATCTGATTATTTCTATGCTTTTCACTTATTTCTACAAAATTCGAATCTATATTTATTTTATACAAATAGTTTCGAAAAGATAAACGAACTTGGAAAAAGGTTCCTAGGTAGCTTGAACACAGTTTCAAATATTCATCTATTGAAATATCGAGAAGAGGTGACGACTGTGCATTGTGCAATTGTTGTCATTATTAGGTAAAATATTATTTCTTGTTTGTCCCTTCGTAATTAAAATGTTGAGTTCAATCAGATATGCATTGTTTCATATGCTGTTTAAAATGGATTGGTACTTGTGCGTATTGATTCTGGAGACCTATGTAAATAATCTCCTGATACATGCATCTCATTACAACTCTTTCGATTGAAAAATTCGATCTTGTGGTTTCTCCGTTATTTCCAAATCAATTTTTAGATAAAAAATTTATAAAACATATCTAGATTCGAATTTTGTAGAAATAAGTGAAAAGCATAGAAATAATCAGATTGACGGAAGGACAATGCTCTTGTTATAGAAAGCTCAATTTTTCTGTGTTCATCAACAGTTGAAACCATAGAAATATTGAGACTCTTAGGTGAAAAGAGGTTTTTGGCCATTTTCTATTATTTATATTGATCCGAATCATACGATGTTATATATTTTTGAAATCAGGAAAAATTAAGCTTTCAGAAAATGGCACAAAAATCTAGTGTTCTCATTTAAAAAAACATAACTTTGGGTCATAGCTTCGTAATTAAAAACCCTTTTGAAAATACGAGCACGCCACTGGATTCTACGTAAAAAAAAGCCTGTATAATGTTTTAATTTCAGAGCTCTATCATGAGTATTAGCGGAGATATAACTGTTTTTCGATTTCGCCATTTTTCCAATTTTCGCTTATAACTCGAAAACAAAAGAAGGTGGCCAAAAACGAAAACTACCCTTTTTAGTTTCTCAGAAAAAGAGATCGAGAAGTGGGTATCAGATTTTGTCTATCTCCTCTGGTTCAAAAGTTGTAGTGCTAAAACATCGAAATTTGCCCACCCTGTACAATGTATAGCGCCACTTTAAGGAAGAAAAGAGAAAAGGGACCCATGCCAAGCGAGTCGCTAGAATTATCTTAAACAAAATCTAATCAGTGAACACACCAGTATTTTAGACATCTTACAGAACTAGCTCCTATGGATTGATCATAAAACTAATAATAATAGAAGCAAAGGGTTATTCATTTTGTGGTTTCAAAAGTAAACATAACTAAAACACAATTTCATTCAGAATATCGATCAATTTCTCATTTCAATATAAAGATTGAACTTTGTCATTTTGTGTGGATTACAACATCATTTAAATGTCCTCCGCGTGGTTTCTTACAGGATTCGATTCTTGCGAGGTAATTTTCGATGACTCGCCTGCACATTTCGGGCAATATCTTGCCAATAACGGATGTTATTGTCAATAGTCTGGAGATTATCGGCTTATACACGATCCTTCGCATCACACAAAAAAATCAAAAGGCGATAAATCACAAGATCTTGATGGCCAATTCACATCGCCGAAAGGAGAGATTACGCGTCCTGGGAATTTTTCTTGCAATAAAGCCAAAACGGGTTCGGTTTTGTGGCTTGTTGCACCATCTTGCTGGAACCACATCCCTTCTTTCCAATTCCATAAAATTTATTTCAGGTAAAAATATCGGTAATCAAATGGCTATAGCGATGCGAATTGATGTTTGAGTGACGCATTTTCCATTTTCAAAGAAGTACGGGCCAATCACCTCATATTTACTACCTATTGCACACCATACAGTGGCTCTTTTTGGATGTTATGGTATCTCGGCACGTACAAGATGATTTTCACTTCCCTCATAGGCGACAATTCTGCTTGTTTTTATAGCCACCGTTCTTGCGTTCTTGAAGTGCATCAAAATAATACGGATTATCATCGAAAAATCATCTTCAATGGGGATACCCATTTTCAGTTCAGAGGCTACGTTATTAAGCAGATTTGTCGCATTTGGGGCTCATAAAATCTATGAACGATTGTTAAAAATCCTCTCCATCTTCAATATGTCAATGATTGATGCGTTTTTTGGGCTGGTGGTGTGATTTTCAATAAATATCTGGCTAAAGGTTTCTCTCCTTATGAACTAAAAAAAGCAAAAATCATACTAATACATAAGAGAAGAATCTGACCCATCAAACTATCGACCTATATCCATTTCACCTGTCATATCAAAAATTTTCGAAGAGATTATAAAAACGATACTTCTTAAATACATGATAGCAATGAAATTTTGAGCAACCAACAGCATGGATTCAGAAACGTCAAATCGACATCAACAATACTCCTTGAGCTGATGCACCTAATTATCGAAGTTATGGGTGAAAAATCGATCTCACAAATACTCTCCAAAGACCTAACAAAAGCTTTTGATACGGTAAATCATGGTTAGAGGCGGTACTATGGTTTGGATGGTACAGCTTCGAAGTTGATCGCTCTTTCCTATCAAACAGAGAACAGCAAGTACAATGGAATGATCTCCTCTCGGATATAAAGAGCATATCAGCGGAGGTTCCACAGGGCTCAATTCTTGGACCTTTGCTCTTTATTATTTACATGAATGATCTCAACTTAAGTATGGAGACATCCAAAAGAACATCAAGAACCCTTCTCTTTGCAGATGACACCTCCTTTTTTATGAGGGATATTAGTGTTGAGCAGCTACAGCTGTTGGAGAGATATGTGCACTCGACTTCAGGTCAATGGTTCCACTCCAACTGTCTATCCATCAACGAATCCAAGACTCAACAATTACAGATAAGAAGTAAGAAGGAGAACACTATCGATCTCCTCGGAATAACTGTGGACGGAGTTTTGTCATCGGAGCCACATATTGAGGAGATGAAGAAGAAGCTGTCAGTATCCATATTTTCAATATAAACAATGAATAAAATATCTCCAAGGCACGCAGCTCTGATTACATATTACAGAACTTCCATTCTGTGGCAACATATAAAATACTCCTATGGGGTACCTCACCACTAGTCCATGACCTCCTGATTCTCCAAAAAAAAAGCTATTAGGATAATCATGAATCTCAAACAGTCAGATAGCTGCAGGGTTCCTTTCCAAAAGTTGGGGATTCTAACCATACCAGCAGTATATATTCTTGAATGCTCTACTTATGTTCATAAAAATCTGGCCCATTTTCCATCCAATGGCCTATATTATCTTTTCAATAAGAGGAAGAGATCAGCTCCGCATTCCTTTCCACAGAGGGAAATTTTCCCAGCAGGGTGTTGACTTCTGGGGTCCAAAAATCTACAATAAGCTGTCTGAATCAATTAAGCAATTATCAGAGAAGAAGTTTAAGAATCGTGTGAAGCAGATCCTCTTAGAGTATACAGTATATTCATTGGAAGAATTCTTCAAGAACTGAAATGTGTGTTTTTTTTTTTTTTTTTTGACCTGGCATTTAATTCTTCGATTCTGTTGTTTATTATATTATTGGACCTTACTTATTCGAAAATGAGGCTGGTGCAACTGTTGCAGTGATAGGATTGCGTTACCCAGAAATGATTGATGATTTTTTTATGGCCAGAATTGATATTGATGTGGACGACCTTTATTTTCAACAAGACGACGCTACATGCCACACAAGCAGCGAAACAATCGCAAATATGCAAGAAAAGTTTCCTGGGGTTTCTCGAAGATGTGTTACAATGGGTCCTCGAAATCTTGTGATTTAACACCTTCAGACTTGATTGTTTGGGGCCACGTGAATAAGGTTTATTTGGCTGATATCGTTTTCCATCGCTTAGGTCTTACCTTCCTCTTCACAATGAAATAAACATCAATTGAATCATCTTAAAATATATTCCTTTTTTTATCAAACTGAAATCTATTATAAGAAAACCCTTCGTTATTATGTATCATTCAACAAAAGTCAATGTTTTGCTCTTTCAAAATAATTAACTTACGGCAAAGACTTATCTAATTTTCAAAATTAATTTTGAAAGACTTTATGAACTTCAGAATTCACAGCAAATCAACATCAATTTTCCCGACAGCTGGAAATTTTTTCGAAATAAAACCTCTTGGCTCTTATTGGAAAAACCATCATATAAGGTATACTCACCTCTCCAATTTCATGGCTTTAAACTCAAATTTCTAATAGAATTCTTCATCTGAACCGAAATTCACTATGACTCATGTATATCTCACATCTAAATAAATGAATACATATCTGCACATCTGACAGTCAGATTCTGACTGTTTTAGTACCTTGTAAAATTACAATAGATCCCATTTGATAAACGTACCATCATCAAGCATTCCACCGAATCCCGTACAACAGTTATTCACCAGAAAAATATCTGCACCTATCTTTTTTATCATCCGTCTCTGATCAGAAACAGATTTGCATAAGATTACTTGCGGTCCTGCACATTCTACTGCAATAAATTGTCAATTTAATTCTTAGGCCCAAAAGCGGACCGTCAGAATTTAGGAGACAACTCCATAGCGGGTTTCCCCGAAACCCGAAACCGCAATAATTTTTTTGGACCACCAGGAAATACCTTTGTTGTAATAGGACGTTATTATCATTCTCGCAGAGTCTTCTCTTTGGCCTAACTGTTCCAGTCTCCTCCTTGTCATATATTTCGCGAAAAATGGCACAGGCAACAGCATAAAGCAAGCGATATGCGGATCAAGATCAAGGAGGCCAGCTACGTGCCGAGCCGTTTCCATAGCAGCTGTGATGTGACAGTTGAATAACCCGTGCATTGGCACCGCGACCTGTGCATGCGACCTTGCACTCGACTTTCACGAAACGGCAGATTTTCAAGGTCTTAGCGTTTCCGCCAGTTTAGCCGGTAATTGATTATGGTGCTTTTGGCTGAATATTTGGGCGGTAATGAGTGTAGTTATTGCATTAGGGATTGGCCACCCGGCCAAATGTTGGGCTCTTAAATATGTGAGAGATAGTGGTTGGAAGGAGGCAATTAGTGAAGATTGAAATTTTGGTGGTATTCGAGCTGGGACTTATGGCCTTAAAGTCGTTAATTCTGCTTTTTTATTATAGCTTATTAGTTTATGCCATGAGGGGGTTGTAATAAAGTATAATTGATTGAGTGATTTACGTGATTGCTGTAAATGTTGATGGGGGGAGAGTTGAATGTTTGAATTCTGTGCTTCAGTCCTTTCAACCCTTCAAGGTCATCATCTTTCATTTTGAACTACACTCACCGATGAGGTTCCTATATTCCAATGCTCCACAATCGATTCAAGACCCTAAAGATGGAATTGGTGAAGTTATCGAGAACATACAGCCGCAAATGTGGAATTGGTAATAGAAAATTTCAGGAAAAGGATATGGTGATGCAGCCTTAGCCGTGGCGGCCATTTGACTGATATCGTTAATGCCATAGGTGCCTTCTTCACAATAAAATCAACATTCATTGAATTCCCTCAATTGAAATAAACAGTATCCTATTAACTATAAAATCATCATTTTATCTGAAATATAAAATCATCGATATACCCACTTTTTTCGAACAGCAATCTGATCTTATGATGAGATAAATTCTTTGGTATTGAAATAAACTCCAGAAAAATTTTCCGAAAATATTGATAGCTTATCTATACTGGGTGAACAAACCATGTATTTGTCGTCTAATTTCTCAGTACCCTATGGAACAGTTTAGGAAATTTGTAGGGTTTACGCTAAGTTTATTACAAAGACCATCATTTTCGCCATCTTTCAGTTTTTATGTCACATTGATCTCTTGATTTCCTTTGAAATAAAAGCCAAGAATTTTATGAACACGCCAAGCTCTATTAAGGAACAGGCCGGTATATCAAGAGCAGCACGTATTTAATTATTATTTATTGAGAGCTCTAAATGCTCAACGTAAAATACTAGATACAAGACGTTCTTCTGGAAGCTGTAGATCCCTATGCTCCATTTGTTTGAGATTATTTCATTTTATTGCACGACAATGCAAGACCATATGTAGCAAATATTGTTAACAAATATTTGGACGAGGTTGATATCCGCCGATTAGTATGGCCTGCATGTAGCCCGGATCTGAATCCAATTGAACATCTCTGGGATACAATTCAAGGCAATTTCCCAAGATCGCATTAATCCTCCCATTATTCTCATCGATTCGATGTCTCGGCGATTGCATGCAATTATTTCTGCTAGAGATAGGCATACGAAATATTGAAAAGTGCCCATTATTTCTTCTTTTCGTTTCAAATTTGTGTTGAACATTAAAACATTACCAATTAAATTCTGTTTCCTAAAACAATTTCAGACTTTCATTTAAATACGTGTAAGCGTGAAAGAAATCAAGATATCAATGTGAAATAAAAACTGAAAAATGGAGAAAAGGTGGTCTTTGTAATCAACTGAGCATATACTCCACAAATTTCCTGAACTGTTCCACAAGGTATTGAGAAATCAGACTACAAATACATGTTTTTTTCTCAACCTGTATAAATAAGCTATCAACTTTTCCGGGAAAATTTTCTGGAGTTTGTTTCAATACCAAAGAAAATATCTTCAATTTGGCGTAGAAACAATTGGAATTGATAAAAAATTACAAAAGTTATTGGTCAACAAATTTTAGCAAAATTTTAGGTGGCCAAGTTTTTTTGCCGGTGAGTGTATTATCTCAGCAGATTGCTGTCCGAAAAGAGTAGGTATATCTATGATTTTATAGTTACTAGGATACTGTTCCTTTTAATTAAAGAGTATTTCAATAAGAGACTTCATCTTATGATTAGGAAAAACGAGTATAAAATGCCCGCCACGGCTACGGTTGCAGCACTATATGCTTTTTATAAAATTTTCCATGACCAATTCGCACATTTGTGGGAGTATGTCCCCAAAAACTTCACGAATTCCATCTTAAAGATCTTTAATCGATTGTGGAGCATCGGCATATACCTCATTTCTCATTCCACAAAAAAATCTTAAGATCTGGGTGGCCGATTGTGATCTAACAATGCCAGGAAACTTTCCTTGCAATATTGCGATTGGTCAGTTGCTTGTGTAGGACAAAGCAAAAAATTAGAAAAATTAGATGCCCTTACGATACTTACGAGAAAATCTGGATCATTTCGATGCATTTCAAGGACCCAATCAGCGAAGATACGAGGTTGCTGATCGACCTGCTTGAGTCCTTGTGTTAACTGAACTTTAAAATCCTTAAGTGGCACTTTTCACTCGTATGTTTCCAATGTCCTAATATAACAGAAACTTTTTACTGTTGAATTTTATACGAAATGTATAAAATCATAAGAATAAATAATGAAATATTATTTTTGTCATATTATGTAGGTAGCCCGAGTTTTCAAATCATAACTCAATAAAGTGTGAGAGCATAGTGAGTCTTAACTCTACCTACCCATTTTGATGGGTTTTTCGATCTGAAAATTCAAGGAATGTTAAAAGAAGATCATAAAAGAAGGTAACTGAGAATAAAAATAAACAAAAAATTTTATTAGCTGTTTACTACCTCAATAAATTATTCACCTTCAAATTATGACAGTAAAACCGGACGTATTGTGAATTATAAATTTGATTTAAATGGATATAAAACTATGATTTACGGAAACGTTAATCCAGTTCTCATTTTTCAATGAAATGAATTCTTTGGATTAAACATCTGTTCAAAAAATGTTCTATGAGAACAGAGAAAAATTAAATTGATTCAAATTCAGCATATATCCTAGAATAGTTAAATAATGATAACAGGAATTTGGACAACTTTAATTTATTAATACATCGCCAACGTTTCGAATATTCAGGGCCGCTGCCATTTATTTTAGCGCCCTGCTTTACCTAATTTATATGAATTTTCGTTAAAGGGGCCTCTATTATTCTTCTCAGGCATCTTTTCATTTGAAATCGTATTTTTCAACTTAAAATCTCCTTGTCAAACTTATCCAACGACGTTTTGTCGATTACATAAAAAAGCCCTGCATTGTTTAAAAGGACGACGCTCTATTTATAAGTCTATAATAAAAAGAAAAGAAAAAGTATTGTTTTATTAACTGACTTTGCGCCCCTACAATTTGGCGCCCCGGCAAATTGTCCGGTATGCCGCTCCTGGCAGCGGCCCTGAGAATATTCACCTAAATTTTAGAATACTATCTTGTGAATAAATTATGAATTTTATAATTAGATAAAAGCTATGGACTTGAATCCAGAAATCGAAAATATTTTAGTAATGGTTTGAAGAATTCAATTTAAGCACAATATTTTGTCGGCAAAGTTCTCAACATATTGCAATTATGAAGGCTTTTCCATTTATGTATATTGAAGTTTCCCCTCTAAATATGCTCTGTAGATATCACTCATTGTAATCCAGCGAAATACCTACCTCATATATCATACAGGATCCTTGGATAAAGCACATTCCATGGACATGTCAAAAACTACATAAACTCACTCCAAATTTCAAAAAATTAACCAATTATTAATGATCAAAATAGTTTTCGATTGGTTTTACTATTTTAAAATAGCACTACTTATATGAATATGTGCTTTACATAATATGTGCCTTTTACATAACTGATAGTAACGAATACTAGTACAATGATATTTTGATGACGAACTCCAAAAATACTTCTTTATTTCTACTATTTACTTTATTTTAGATCCACTGAATTTTCTTTACATGTCACAATACCTAACTAACTTGTTGAAAGCACAAAAGACGGCAAACCAATTGTAGATAACAAACATAATCATCGGCATGTTTATCTTGGACAAGTTCACACATTTTATGAAGAGGTAGAGCAGGAAAATGATGAACTCCGTCAGAATAATAAAACCATACAAGGCCAAAAACGGAATGAAAAGTACAGGATTTCTCTGAAAAATTGAATGGTGGAATTGTTACTATATTTTATTTATATTGTATTCTACAGAACCATACGTGACCTAATAATCAGAAAATAAAACAGTGGCTCTTAAACAATAAAGATATTTTGCGTGGCTTACACAATCGAAAAAAAATCACTTATAGTTAAAAACGTAGCGTCAAATTGCCTAATAATGTAGATACTTGAAACAAACTCTGATAATCAAATGAAGCGCTTGATTTGGAAACCATTAAATTCCATGCTTAAAAAATCTGAGTTGTTGGAAGATGAAGTATCTGCAGAATCGAGAAAATTAAAATCCCCCGATGAAATTTTATATAGTTATCATCAAGTGTATCTCAAAAAAATATTTTTTATCAAAGAATTATCCAGCTTTATATAATACTTACAACTTGTTTGGGAAAATAGACTTTATATCTCGTAACAAAAAATTCCACTATACTGACTGTAGTCTTCTATAGGTAACTATAAGTAACTAAATTATGGATTTCAAAAATATGTAAATTCAGTTATGGTTACATTCTTCTCGAAAGGTTCGTTATTTATTTATTCACACTAAGGGATATCAACAGGATGTAATCCCAAAACAATATCCACATTCATAATAAACCAAAATAACGATTTGAAAATAAAAATTTGTCGTAGGAACAAATGAAGAAGTGCAATTACTTATTGATTTCAAGAAAAAAAATCTAATGAACATATGATTACAAACGCTTTGTTTTTAAGATACAGAACACTTTTTTGTGTTACGCCAGCAGCAGTTGGAAAATTATAAAAAACGGCCTTTAATATTTCATAATTTTTTCGATTATTCTGAAGTATTTATCATTTTTCATTGGAAAACGGTAGCAGATATAAAATATTCTGAATATTCACTAGAACACTGTCACCAAAAAAATTGCTATAATCTAATGGGAAAACCTTGCTCAAAATTCTAATATGGTAGGAACTCTTTTAGTAGTAGCATAGTATAAGGAAAGGATAGTAAGCCAACCGCCGTTTGACGGCAAGGAAATAGTCACCAGGGGTCGCTACTGTAGTTGGATTTGGATTTGGAGAAGTAACTCGATAATAGATGGCACTGAATCATGAGCTATAGATGGCGCAGAAATAATACGATAATTCATTCAATGGCGTGGTTGAAAAGGGGTCGCATGACATTGCCAACAATTTTTATGTTATTATTAAGTTATCACAAATACACGCCACTGGCGTAAATGCTTATTACAGAGCAGAAAAAATATCGAAATATAGAAATCTTCTGACCACTCTATTTCAAATATTTTAGTTCTTCAAAATAACACCAATTTTTTTCAGAGGGCTCCACTTCACGGACCACTTTTTGACAGTAAAATTCGAGTTAAACATGAGTACAACTAGATGGCGCTCAACATCAACAAAATCGAAAAAAGCACTACACTGGCTTACTATCTTTTCCTTATACTATGGTAGTAGCTACCCACTAACCCAATCTTTGTCCAACAAGAACTAGTACTTAAAATGAAAAATCTGCAATTAAAGAATCATTCAGAAAAATAAGAATTTCATGGATCATGAAAATTATGAATTGCATCCTCAAAATGATCATTGTCAGTTTCTTCAATTGCAGATTTAGAATATGACAGAAGGGTCTCAAATATTCGAGTTTTGCTCATCATTTTTGTTTCAGCAATCCATAATATTCTGATCCGAAAGCATATGCGAAATCAAATCGTGGTATCGTTTACAAAACAGTTTATTACACTTGCTCGATTTTCACTTTTACATGTCACAATATCGTAGACAACCCTGAAAGGCACAAAATACTGCCATCCAGTTGTAAACAACAAACGCGATCATGCACATGTTGATCTTTGACAGGTTGACGCATTTGACGAACAAAAACATCAAAAATATGAGACCCTCCATCAGAATTATGAATGCGTACAGAAAAAGGAATGGGAGAAACAGTACTGCGTTTTGCTGGAAAAAAGACAGTATCATTATTCACTCATTTCCTTAGGGCATGCTGAAAATGAATATTCAAATAAGTTCAGAGAACTCCACAAATGATAATCATAAAAAGAAGTAGAAAAAATTAATAAAACAATTTTATTCAAAGTTTTTTAGTGTGTTGTTCCTCACGCTCAATTTTTATTTCATCTCTCAGTTTCCCCATTTTTCACTCAACCCATCACCAAGTATTCCAAAAATTCAATAACAATCACTTTTAAGACTGATGGATCTCTGTTCATATTTATTCATAACTGACTTGTTCCATGATTGTGCCAATTGCACCATCTCAGTACAATGAACTTTGTAAATCGGACAAAAAGTCCATCCTATGATATACCGATGGATCGAAATCAGAGACAGGTACAGGTATTGGGGTATATGGGCCTAAACTGAGGATCTCTAGATTCCTTGGAAGTGAGCTCTCTATCTTGCAAACCGAGACACTAGCTGTCTAAACTTGCGCACAAGAATGTCCCAGAAAAAACCTTAAGGGAGCGGATATTAACATCACCACGGACAGCCAGGCCATGCAGAGATCCCTGGAATCATATAGCTGTCTTTATTGACATTAGACTGCGGTAATACCATAAACCAACTGACCAGAGGCAATGTAGTAACTCCACTACCTGGGCATTGTGATATTGAAAGAAACGAAAAAGCCGATAAACTTGCAGAGGTCATCGAGCTTAACACCTGTTGTTTCTGAGCCCTTCTGTGAGCTTGGAAAAGAACAATATAAGACAGCGGTTCAACAATGGGAATGGGACAATAGAAAAATCCTTTGTAGAAACACTCTGGTGTTACTCAGGCGAAGAAATTTGTGGTACTTTCACCGGCCTATACCAGAAAACTCTTGAAGCTACCACGAGTTTAGGGTGATGGTAGGACTGCTGACAAGACACTGTCGGTGCAAATACCTTTTGTACCGCATGGGTATTATTATTTATTATTATTTGAACTGGGGTCGTTTTGCTTCGGTAAGCCTTCCGGGAACTACGACCATGCAGATCTTTTGTTCACTACCCTACTCATTCATAGAAACCCAGGGAGGTCGACAACGACGTTAATAAAATTGACAACCTCCCTAGGGGCCTTGGCCATTACCTCTCTGGTATCCAGGACCGGCTTGCCCATGTGAATGGTTCTTAGGCCAGCCAGCTCTGGACACTTGCATATCAAGTGTTCAGCCGTTTCTACTTCCGATCCACAGAGCCTGCAAATCTCGTTTGCTGACTTACCCATACGGTACAAATGATGTTTGTACCGACAGTGCCCCGTCAGCAGTCCCACCATCACCCGAAGCTCTGCTCGCGACAGCTTCAGGAGCTTTCTGGTGTGAGTAGGTGAAATCTTCACGAATTTCTTTGCCTGAGCAAGTCTAGGAGTGTTAGTCCAGTGGATTGTCCTACTGTTCAACTCCCATAGCTGGACCGCAGCTTTGTATTGGTCTTTTCCTATCCCACAGAAAGGCTCAGGTCCAGGAGGTCTTAACCTTGATGCACTTTTTGCAAGCTCATCCGCTCTCTCATTTCCTTCAACCCCACAGTGTCCTGGTACCCATAGTAGAGTCACCTTATTTCCTCTGGCCAGTTGCTTTATGGTGTTACGGCACTCCCAAGTCAGCAGAGACCCCTGACAGCAGGATTCCAGGGATCTCAGCGTGGTTTGGCTGTCCGTGGTGATGTAGATATGCGCCCCTTTGAGGTTCATTTTGAGACACTCCTGGGCGCATACATAAACAGCCATTATCTCGGTACCGCATGGGTAAGCCAGCAGATGAGATCTGCAGGCTCAGTGGAAAGGAGATAGGTACAGCCAAACAAGTAATGTCCTGGACTGACGGTCCTAAAAACCATTCACTTGGGAAAGTCAGTTCTGGATACTCAAGAAGTAATAGCCAAGGCTCCTAAGGATGTCGTCGGTTTCGGTAACCGTATCGACGGCCTCCCTGGGTTTGTATGAATAGATAGCGTTAAGAACAAAAGATCATTTTGGTTGCAGTTCCCGGAAGGCGATACCTTTTTCATCTTAGGGAGTAGGCATTCCAAAAACGACATTACATCATATTATGCATAAAGACTTAGATCACAAGGTTTTTGAAGTTCAGTTAACACAAGAACTCAAGCAACGTATAGTATCTTCTCTGATTTGGTCCTTGAAATGCAACAAAATGATCTGGATTGTCATCGGAAAATCATCTTCGATGATAAAGCCCATTTTCACATCGGTGGCTATAAGGAGAATTGTCACATTTGGGCCTCAAAAAATCTAAGAATGATTGATGAAAAGCCCCTATCCTCATGTATCACTGTTTGGTGCTGTTTTTAGGCTGGTGATGGATTGGACCTTACTTATTCGAAAAGGCTGTTGCAACTGTTACGGTGGATGAATTGCGCTACCGAGTTATGATTGATGATTTTTTAAGGCCGGTATTGGAAGATATTGTTGTGGACGACAATTATTTTCAATAAGACGACGCTCAAGCCACAGAAGCAACGGAACAATCACAATTTTGCAAGAAAAAATGTCCTGGCTGTATTATTTCTCGTAGAGGTGATCACAATTAACCACCGATATCTTGTGATTCAACACCTTCAGACTTTTTTCTTTAGGACCACGTGAAAGATTAGGTCTATGTTAGTGCTGCAAAATAGATTCAAGACCTTAATACAAATGGAATTAGTGAAGTTATCGAGGACAAACAGCCGCTAATGTGCATGGAAAATTTAAGAATTTAAAAGAATATAGTGCTACAACCACAGTAGTAACGACCATTTGGCTGATATCTATTTCCATCATCAATGGCATACTTTACAATGAAATAAACATCCATGGATTGCTCCCGAAGTATACTCTTTCTTTTAATATCAAAATGAAACATATTATTGGAAAACCCTTTACTGTCAATTACGAACTTCACTTGAGGAAACCCGATTTCAGACCTATACAACCCAATACACATATACCTGCAACCTTTTTCGTTAGTATTATCGATCGTCAAACTTCAATTTCAAAGGATGTAGGTACTTAAAAAATTTACGAATAAATCTAGGTAGATTTATTTTTTAGTTTATTTATTTTTTATTTTAATTTAGGGAGTAGAATATGGAGGTCCATATTCTACTCCCTAAATTAACTCTACTTCCTTACTTCACTTCAGAAAAAAATCAATTTGAGTGTGAGACCTCTACTACCGAAGATACACTTTGAACAAATACTTGTTCTTATAATGTGATTCAAAAATTGATGTGAAATGAGTTCATCATTTGAATATAAAATATAGAAACAATTGAAATACGATCATTTTCAACATACCTCTTGATACCAACTCAAAACCTTGAAATAATTGCTTATTTTGAAAGGATGTTACTTACTGTAAGACATCCCAGTATTAGAAAAATATAATATTCCAGGGATATAGACAAGAAAATCAGCTTCAGATCACGCTCTAACTCCGGATTAGCTAACTTGCTATTTTTTATTCGACTTCTCCACATGTAACCAGGAAGAACTGGTCCACACTTGATTATTCTAACAATATCAACCAAACTTAAAACCTAAAAAAGAATAAGATTCGCTAAGATTCGACAACAGTTAAAAACTTAAAAACATTAAAATCAAAAATGAGTAAACAAGATAATAATCACGGAATAGTTGGATAAAATTGAGGATAGCCTGAAAAAAAAACACCAAAAAATTATGTTGACCAAAATTTGAAAAGTGACATGAATATAAATTAGCAAATAATTATAAGAATAATATAAGAGTCAAAAAAACTAAGATGAAACAACAGTTGGGCTGAAAGCTGAAATGGTCAAGTTCATGAATGACAAAATCATTTTTTCTTTGACCAGTTTTTTCATTTTATGAATAGGTGCTGCTCACCATGCCGATGAAACCAAGAAGTCCCGTGTACATGTGGGAGTATGCCATCAACGGATGAGCACATATTGGCCTGATGGATTTCTGATTTGATCTTATGAGCGGACCTAAAATCGAGTAAAAAGGTATCTTCATATTTTCATACTATAATTTTGTTTTTGTTCGAGCCATAAATTCGTCTTTCTGTTTTTACGTCAGTGTTACGTATTGTCACGTATGACACAGGGTATTTGCCAAAGTTTGCCATGCAACGACGTGCCTCTATTTGTCAGAAGATGTCAGGTTTTTTCTTTAATTTTTCAGCTATGTACTAAATTAGGAGAGGATGAGCGCAAGTACGATAGTAATTAAGAATCCACCAGCAAGTGCTACTGGGTCTGTTAGGAAGAGCTATTTGAGCACCACAACTTACTCGATCATTGTACCAACTCTGTGGCTAGTTTCTGCTGTTTTTGCTGCTGCTAGGGCAGATACAAGTCCAAATGGAACAGGTGAGCAAATATATTCGAATCAGTATATTACACTCTTTTTTCCTTATTTGTTCAGTTTTTCTTACTAGTAGTTATGAAAGAAACTGCTTCAAAATATAGGAAGATTTTTTTTCGAAAATTTTGTTTTTACTAACTAATTTGTTCTCTTGAATGCCTCATAACGCTAAGATGATATTCTTTATCTGCTATTCAACTTTTGCCAATAATTTCAAGGGCATAACAATGTGAAAATCGGAAAAAATTTAGAATATCACCTACTTTTAATCATTTTTGAGTGGCCCTTTCCCGATCAGATCGCCAAATATATTTGGCCCGATGTCGGTATTTTTGGAATTTTGAACCGGGTATAGTCTCAAAAGATCATATTCGAGTGACTGCCATGGTCAAATTCAATTATGTCCCAATCTTTTGGTGATATCACGATCGATCAAGTTGAGATTTAGCCTGAAGATATGAAATAAAAAATTCTAGTTTCGTGGAAAATTTTATGTTGATTACGTTATCACAACCATAGAAAATTTAAGCAGATTATAAAAAAAAAATTGAAATTTTGCCTGTAGATGTTCAATAAATATATCAATCTTGATGAAAAATTTCAAGTTTATTAAGAAATCATTGAAAATTCCGAAACACAATATCAGAAACAATATTCAATGTTTTCCTTACTGTAATATCCGATTTAGTTGAAATTTTGCTTGAATCGATCAATTGGCGATATGAATATTATGCTGAATTTACAAGCTCTTTGCTATTTTGCCTTGATATTAACATTTGACAACCCTATTCATGGTGCATTTATGGTATGTGTTCTCCAAGGACTCAGTTGACGTTATCCGTCCGTAAAAGATAACTCTCGAACGGAAACACCATGAAATTTCAAATTTTCAGGATAGGTTCGGATCTAGAATGCCGCTGTTAAGTTTGTTAATCGATCGTATACCACTAGGGCTTCCGTACATATGGCCGTTGGAAATTTAGTTTTTCAGATAATTTCAGAATACTGATTCGATCAAGATGAAATATTGCATTATTGTGTACAGAGTGTCCCAACGAAAATTTGACACACCCAGGGCCGGCGTTAGGGGTGAATCAGTGAAGCGACTGTTTCAGGCGCATCTTTTCGAAGAGCGGCAATTCAGCCCGGTTTGTGGCCGCCCTTTCATATTTCTGAAAAAATATAGTCTTGATTCTTAAAAACAACATGAGGTTGGTCCGCTTTGCTGCGTTTATCAACATTTCCTGCAATAAAAATCTCCAAACCGTCTTTACTAAGCCGCCTGTTCAGAAAATAACACATGGCAACCCAACCAAAATAGGTAAGCAGCATTCCCTATTACCCTAATTGAATGAGTGATGGAATGTATTTCACAAAGACGAAAAACAACACTTCGAAGTACGTGGAAGTTGTTTGCACATTCAACATATGAAAAATTCCTACGATTCTGCATTCGAAACTAGTTAAATGTTTTCAGCGGAACATATGTTTTTAATCCCATTTAGTTTTCGGAGCCTTAAATGCCTTGCCGCCCTTTGTATCTTGTGGTGTGATAGGTAATCATTTATCGATCGTACGCAGTGTTTTGTGAATGTGAGAATCAGATATATTACCAACGCATTGTTCATCGGCGTCGAAGAAATCCAGGAATTTATTGTAGGTAAAAATGTCCGAAAAAAAAAGAAACCCAGTGGAAACGACTTCAGAAAGAAACGATTATCAAAAATGCTAGAGAAATCAAAACTGCCGAATTATTATCGGGGCAGGTGATGTTTTTTGTTGGAAGGGGGGGTGGTGTGTTTATTGATACTTTTACAGCAGGTGCGCCAAAAAATTCTTTGCTTCAGGCACCAAATTTGCTCGCGCCGGCCCTGGACACCCCTAAAAGGATTTTCGAAGATTTGAAAAAAAATTCAACTGGGTTGGGTAAAGGCCATGAATAACTTTCAAATTAACCAACACGCGACATCTCTTTCCTTTAAAAAAAATGTTGGGGGTCGATGCCTTCATGGGGGTGTTTTTTCGGCACAAACTCATGATGGAAATTCGTCCCCCTCAAAACAGAAGTTGACCGGTTTTTTAAATCTTCACAAATTCTTCTATTCTGAGTTCTGAGGGGGACAAATTTTCGTTGGAACACCCTGTATAGAATGACAATTTGAAGCCTCAAATCTGTGCCACAAAACCGGAGGAAATTAGATAAGGAATATAGATATATAGAAGTATTAGAAGTTTCAAGCTGAACCATAGAAAATTTTAAAAAAACATTGGTAAGGATATACCAAATATTTTCGTGATAACAGATCTTATTGTGTTAACTTTGCCTATATATCCGGTGATTTTCTTAAGTTGAATCAGGTGAATCTCGGCCAGGAAACATCTTATGGAAAAATGTTTCGAATAAAAGGTTGTTGGTTTGAGGGAGAAGTTCGCTTATGCTACAACCTCTTCCATTCCCATCACCCTTTTGAGGTAGGGGAGTCTACTCTTGTATATCTTTTACTTTCCTTATTCGTCGTTCGCTTTGTACAACACTCAACCTAAATTTTTTCTTTTTCTTTGATACAAGTTTATAACGATCGGTTTTTTAGATCTTCTGGAGTTATCTCTTTATATGTATATGAAATGAGTATTTCAATGTTTTCAATAAAAATTAGTAAATATATACAAGGTGTTTATGAATAGTTGCGAAAAAAAAAGGGGTGTATCCTTGTCAAAAAATAGGGGGAGTCTTTCATATAAACTTTTTTTGAGCCCTTTCCCGCTTAGTTACAACCCCTCAAAGACGACGCCCGAAAAGTAGTTTTCAATATTTTTCTTGAAAACCAAAAAATTCACAAATAGAAATTAAGCTGACATTTTGAGAGGGCGAGAAGGCATTCAAAAAATTTGTTGGTGGTGTTCCTCTATGATTCCAAAGGGTTCAAAGGGCCACCCCTCAAACTTTTTTTGCAATTCAATACAATTCAATGTATGGATAAAGCCATCCACAATTGCACTGTTGGGTCAGTTTTTCTCCAAAACCCGAATTGCTTGATCTGTTCTCAATGCTATTGGAGGACGTACCGCTGACTATGCGAGGACCAATTACTTGACCCTCCAGATCTCCAGAACTAACCCCATGTGACTTTTACATTTGGGGTGGCATGAAAAGTTTGACTTGCTTCAGTGGCTACCCCTGGTGGAATGAAAAAGTGGATTTTGGCGTCCACCCAGCATATAAAATACAGATTTCAATAACGGGTGACCTTCATTACGAAATACTCCATAGGCCTGTATAAGAATATTAGAGTTCGAATCACGTTGTATTTTAGCTCTTTTTTTAATTTTTTGTCCGTTCCGTGAAAAAGTAGGTAACATTTATACCTTTTTAGAAAGCTAATGAAACACTGCATCTGGGATTTTGTCCTGTTGGTGTTCCACTGAAAATAAATAAAAACAAGGAATAGATTTAAAGAATTTATAGGTGAAGTTCCATGAGGAATTTTCGAGAAATATACAACTGATTCAAATAAAATTTTAAAAAAAAGTTGTGGCAACTCAACACCAATTATTTCTGAGATGGTATAAGTGAACCCGCATTTTTCAGCTTTTAAGAAGTCCATTTGAATGAAAGGACTCTCTAGGTTGAACCATTATAACTATAAAATTTTTCGAAAAAACTGGCATACTTCAAAAAGTACCACAGAAAATGCGACAAGTGGAATATTATGGAGATTATGAAAATGATATCAAAAGTGGTCCATCTCATTGAAAAAAAACAGGGTGGTATCGTGTTTCACCACTTTCGAACCAGCTTGTAGACTCAACAATAATTTAAGCCAATGTGCTGAGTACTGTCGATTCAGTCAAAATTTGAATCATTCTCCTAGTCCTAAATTCACAAGAGTTATCGACCAATCGAGCCCTATTGACTCACCCTGTAAAATAATAATTCCAAGCTCCGTATGGCAGCTTCTTCAAAACCAGAAAATTCAAGCAAAAAAATAAGGAAAGCACTGACTTGAAGTCAGTAGCTTTTGACCACTCGTCATTCATATGCCAATTGCCCTTGGAGACCATATACACCTATGTAACCTACTAGTCATCAATATACTAACAACATATCTTTACAGGAGTACTAATTTCCCTAACAATTCAAGATGTAATAATGTTAACTATTTCTTGCTGGTTACTACACAAGTCTCTGTGTACGGTAGGTGAATATCTATATTTAATTTTTGATGTGAAAGTCAATTTGAGATCTTGATCGTGATTAAAATTGAAAATATGTTACCATATTATCTAATTATACACTGCGCAAAAAAATTAACGCACATTCTGAAAATCTCAATTTTAATGAAAGTTAACTCTACATTGACTTTATAACTTATTTTTTATGTTCTCTCGGGAAGTTTTTGAACGAAACGAGACACATTAAATGGAAGAAAAATTCAGGATTTCACCGAATCTTATGTGAAAGAAGAGAAATAAACAATTTTCAAAATACTGGAATGCTGATAAGTGATTTAAAATTTGGTATTTCCACCCCTTGCGTTAATAACAGCTCGGCAACGACGGTTCATACTCAAAATGAGTGATCTTAAAATGTTCTGATCTAATCCTTCCCAGATTTCTCTGAGTTGGATTCCTAAGTCATTAAGAGTAGCTGAATGATTTTCTGAACTTCTCAGCCTTCTATTGAGGTTGTCCCAAACCTGCTCAATCGGATTGAGATCTGGACTTCTTGTTGGCCATTCCATTCGAGAGACTTCAACCTCTTCAAGGTACTCCTGAACGATGCGCGCACGAAGGTGTCTGGCATTATCGTCCATATTAATGAAATTTTCACCAATGTATGGGGCAAATGGCACTACATGCTCTTCAAGAATGTTCCTTATATACCTATCAGCATTCATTCAGGTCTGTGCGTCTGTGCGAGCAGTCAAAGATATTCCACCCCATACCATAATCGATCCTCCCCCGAAACAAGTAGTATTCAGGAAATTGCACTGAGCATATCTTTCATGTGGACGTCTGTATACAAGGAAACGTCGATCACAATGGTAGAGGCAGAATCTAGACTCATCTGTGAAGAGAACTTTCCTAATCAGCCTCTTCCCAATGGATATGCTCTCTCGCAACATCCAAACGCGCCCTTCGATGGGCTGGGGTAAGAGCTGGGCCTCTTGCCGCGGCACGAGGCCTTAAACCATATTCTCTGACGCGATTTCTTATTCTTTGAGTGCTAATTTGCACCCCATGAGTTTGCTCAAGCTGATTTTGAAGGAGGCGAGCGGTTGCAAACCGTTGTCTCAACGAAGAAACTCTCAAGTTACGTTCTTGAATGGCAGTTGTTACCCGTGGTCTACCCTGCCCTGGTCTTCGGACATTCATACCTGTCTCCCTGAATCGCTGCAACATTCTGGACACACTTGTATGGGAAACTCCAAACCTTTCTGCAATTCTTGTGTATGTCCACCCTTCTTCTCGCAAAACTACCGCTTGGGCACATTCCTCTTGGATCAAATTGCGTGTTTCGCCTTGCATAGCGATCGAGTGTAGAAAATCAAACGAAAGAAAAACTATTGATCACTAGAATTGATCGAGAACAACTGATTTCAGAATGGAGCCAATACATTCAAAATCTGATAATCTCATCTTTTTTTATTCCTGCAGGGAAAAAACATCTGTATTGAAGAAAAACGTTGAAAGTGGATAACATATGCATGCATAATTCTGATAAAAATAATTATCATTGAGAACACCTTCAGTTGTAGAATAAATTTGAGATTTCCATAATGTGCGTTAATTTTTTTGCGCAGTGTAGTTAGTTGATTTCATGATTGATACTTATATTTTGTTTAAGTTAAACAGAATTATTATTTACAGATATCAATACGATTTTAGTCCTTCAAAACTCGAGTCCCATGACCGATCCAAATTTTTCTCCTTACAGCGCAACTTTCTTCTTGCAGTGCCATGGGTTGGAATGATGGCCTACAGTATTTATTTTACCCACTACAAAGGACTGTTAAAGATGATATCTACCTTCAGGTATGCCAGAGTTAGCGCAACATTACCTTGGATGACCGTGGCTCTCAGCATAGCTGCATTAGGTGAATCAAGGTCCTGTATTCATGTTGGATCCTAAAATATGTATTTATAATTTCAGTTATCCGTTCGTTTTTAACAATGAGAGTTCTCCAGTTATCAACTTACCTTTGGTACAGAAAACGACTGGAAAAGGAGTTGTATTATCAATTGATGGAATGACTATCATTCAATGCATGTTTGCATTTGTGGTGTGGAAGAGATAAACATTGTGTCCAAATTCCTATCACATTTCAATAAAATTTATGGTTTTTGAGTAATTTTTTATTTTCATCAAAGTCAGGTGATATATTTACAATTAAGGGGGGTTTCATTGCATCTTATGGTATATTGTGCCTCCATCAGATCTGTTCTAGCCATTAGTCATCGTAGCCTACAGCTCGCCCTCAAGTTCCAGAGTTCTAATGAACTCCACTATCTGGAATGGCTTCTAGAAAGTTACTTCCTCGCTTCTACAAGTCTCTTGTTCAAAGCATTTTTTGCGTTGGATGGCGAGGCATTCCGACACCAGGTGATCCGGAGTTTCTTCCTCCTCCACGCAGAATTTGTACTCGTCGTTTTCTGCTAGACTCAGTATCATGAGGTGCTTCCTAAGGTGTCAATGCCATGCACGGGCGTAGCCAGGGGGGGGGGGTTTTGGGAGTTCAAACCCCCCCCGAAATGTTAAAGATGTCAAAAAAACTTATTTTTTCTTCAAAATCTCGAAAATATTTTTTAATGGAATTTGTAAAGAGTGAATGAAATTATCACTCTCAGTTCAATTAATTTGTACTGTGAAATTTGAATCAAATTACCTCTACGTAATCCAGTCAATTTGTGCTCACATGTGCCCCTCAAAGGAAAGTTATGGGTTAGTTGGATTTTTTCGATCGTATGTAACGGGTGTTTTTTTTCGAGGTGTATAACTTTAAGTTGGCATTACTGTTCAAGATGGCGACCAATTTAACAGTTGTCAAGTGATTTATTCTCAGTTCGGTTTGGCAATTCATCATGAATAGACTCACGCCTGAACAACGCTTGAAAATAGTGCAATTTTATTTCGAAAATAATGGTTCTGTGCGGAATACGTATCGCGCACTACGTCCATTAGCTATGAAGCGCACTTCTGGTTGAATGGCTACTTCAACAAACAAAACTGCCTCATTTGGAGTGACGCTAATCCTCAAGTGTATGTCGAAACACCGTCACATCCAAAAAAACTGACTGTTTGGTGCGCTTTATGAGCTGGTGGAATCATTGGTCCGTACTTCTTCAAAAACGATGATGGCCAGAACGTTACAATCAATGGTGATCGGTATAGAGCCATGATTACTAACTTTTACATTCCTGAATTGAATAACCATGATGTCCAGGAGCTGTGGTTCCAACAAGACGGCGCAACATGTCACACAGCTCGTGCCACAATCGATTTATTGGAAGACACGTTTGGTGACCGCCTAATTTCACGTTTTGTACCAAGTGGCCTCCAAGATCTTGTGATTTAACACCGCTAGACTACTTTCTGTGGGGCTATGTAAAGTTTGGTCTATGCGGATAAGCCACAAACCCTTGACCATCTGGAAGACAACATTCGCCGTGTTATTGCCGATATACGGCCACAAATGTTGGAAAAGTCATCGAAAATTGGACGTCCAGATTGGATTACATCCGAGCCAGCCTTGTCGGCCATATGCCAGAAATCATATTTAAAATGTAATGCCACAAGATTATCTTGCGGATAAATAAAATTCATATGAATCGAATAATCTATCGTTGTTTTATTGCAATTTAAAGTTCTATAGCTCTAAAAAAAACACCCTTTATTTTTTTGGGTTCTGAATCCGAATCTAAGGTTTAGCACCAAAATTTTGTGACGGAACATAAAAAAAATACAAAAATAATTTAATCTTCTGACGTTTTCTTCCATAAAGTTTTTTGTCCGAAAAACCTGGCTCAAACAATAGTTCAAAATTGGCGTATTATATCTATCTCTGCTAAAACTTGATGGGGTAGTTATAATTTCTTCGATTTATTATCTCTGTTTCTGGGGTACAGAATTCGAATCTGAAGTTTGCCCCCAAAATTTCATGATAAAACATAGAAAAACGCAAAAAAGTTGATAACTATCATTTTTTACCGGTTTTTTGCATATAAACTTTCTACTCATAAATTTGAATTTGAGTACTCTGTTGTACAAATACTACGACGGTATTTTTCTCCTAAATATATTGATAGGAATCGATGTAAAGAAATAAACTAAATTTCAAAAAGTGATTTTGAAAATGCTATTTTTCTCAAAACATACTTGAAAAATGAAACTAGTGAAAATAGACTGAATGGGTTGGCTCTTTTAAAGTTGATATATTTAAAAAGAAAAACATAAGATTTTTTTTATAATATGTAAAACCCCCCCCGAAACTGAAACCTGGCTACGCCCGTGATGCCATGTAAGGAATCCAGTGAGTAGTGAGAAAAATCTAGATACTTCTTCGATCTAGCAGTATTGAAGATTCTGCCAGAGTATTTCTTCTTTCTTTTTCCTTCTTTTGAAACTCTTTATTGAAGGTACATTTACCTATACCAAACATTGATTCTGGACTAATGAAAAGATTTTATGCTCCTTGAGTTGTGCAAGTGTGTTGGCCTCTTTTATCTCCTTTAATTCCCTAATGACCGGGAACCCAGACTAAACAGACCGTGTTATTCAACCCTATTTTATTGAGTTTCTTTGGGCACTCTAATTTACCATTTTAGAATCAATGATATGTGAGCATATGATTTTTAGTTAGTCCAACCTTCAAACGATACATGTCAAAATCTGACAGCAGTCGAATTGTGACAATTAAGATGCATCTTAGTGACAATGAATGAAAAATACAGTTGAAGTAAAGTCTTGGCTTGATGAAGAGTTTCTGGGGTCTGCACCAGGAAAATCAACCATCATTGATTGGTATGCCAAGTTCAAACGTGGTGAAATGAACGCACTGGACGCCCAAAAAAGACAGTCACCGACGAAAAAATCAAAAAAGGTCACAAAATAATTTTGAATGACCATAAAGTGGAGTTTTGATCGAGATAGCAGACATTGTGAAGATATCATCTGAACGTGTACATCATATCATTCACGAATATTTGTACATGAGAAAGCTGTGCAATTCTGAGCAATATTTGAAGCTGTTTAAGAGCAATAAATCTGAAATTATGCGTCGATATCGACATCGTGTGCAGTCCACTCAGCTGACTGTCGATTGGACTCCGGAGTGGACTGCACACGATGAACCGAATACAAAGCGATCAAAAACAACCTTGCCAGCTGACTGACTTAAAAAACGGCCCCATTTGAAGAAAAAAAGGTGCTGTTCCATCAAGACAATGCGCCGTGTCACAAATCAATGAAAACAATGGCAAAATTGCATGAATTAGACTTCGAATTGCTTCTGCATCCACCATATTCGCCAGATATGGCTCCCAGCGGCTTTTTCCTGTTCTCAGTCCTCAAAAGAGGTGGAAAGAAATTTAGCGCCATGAAACTGAGGCCTATTTTGAAGCGAAAGACAAATCGTACTATAAAAATGGTATCGAAAAGTTGAAAGATCATTATAATCGCTGTATCGCCCTCGAAGGCAACTATATGTTGAATAATAAAATCGCCAAAAAATTCGTTTTACTATGGAAGACCGGAGACTTTTCAATTGGCCTGTTGGGTTCATTTCCATACATCTTTCGATTACAAAGTATCTCTGTCAGACAGACACGTGAACAGAGGCCTAACGATATTGAGCATTTGGTGCCAGTCCCCATCGTGATTTTAGAACCATCGGTGTACGATTTGATGAACTTATTTTTGAGAACTGGTATTGTGGACTGCCTTACTCAATCTTCTTTTCTACTTAGCATCGTAGTGAAATTCGATGAACATCAGAAGATACACAGGAGTTGCAAGAGTTCCGTTTTCTTTATATTTTTTCAATTCTTTTCCAATATCCACTGCCTATAACGAGGTATATCAAAACAAGAATCCATTTCTTAGGGAAAATTGTGTAGTGAAACATGGTATTTGTTAAGAAAATTCGATAATTTATGATCTCTTCAATAAATACCTACTTTGGACAAGGTCAGTATTTGAATTGATGACCACGGGAGTTGATGATTCTTGGGATTCTCAAAAAAAAGTTCCATAGATGGGATCGGTTCAAGACTAGTTGTTATTTGGATATCTATTTATTTCAATAATATTTAATGGATTCGGTCCTTACTTGGCGGAAATTCATTATAAATAAAATAAAACGAAGTAATTTCCACTATGTTATTTAATTGTTTGCAACAATTGTTTCGCCACACTGTGGCTTCATCAGGCTACATTTCTGAAATGTAGCCTGATGAAGCCACAGTGTGGCGAAACAATTAAATAACATAGTGGAAATTACTTCGTTTTATTTTATTTCAATAATTTCTAATGAGTTTGGTCTCAAGTTTTTACTTTCAATGTGTAAAATTTCTTGTAACAAAATTTTTTAAACAAAGCTCAGTATATAAAATCAATGAATTCAGTATATCCAAGAACCCAAATGAAAAGATATATATTTCTTTAACATACATAGAACAAAAAACACAGAGAGTTGCTAGATATTTGAAGATGAAACAAAATTATATTCAATTTAAAACAGATAATTAATTAGGAAAATTAATGAAAAAAAATAATGACATAACATATAATAAGAAGAAATCAGAAGAATGTAAGTTTACCTGACGAACTTGGCCATACATATATGTTGGCCAAACAGGAAAATCTTTCCAGACAAGAATTAAGGAGCACGATTAATGTTACATTACAAATGAAAAAAATAGCACTATGCAGAATATTCTTAAGATACAAAACATAATTTTGAAAAACTCAAAATATTAATATATATATAAAAAACAAATTTTATCAAATGAACAAATAGACTTGAACGGATCCCCTCTACTCAACAATTTTTGAGAATCCCAAAAATTGTCAACTTCCATCAGTCCCCTCTACTAAATCTTTAGTACGCAATTTTATTATTAAAGACAAGCCTAAATATTTGTTGAATCAGTATCTATTAATACTTACCTGAAGAAGTCATGGTATGACGAAACAATTGTCGTAGAAATAAAAATAGCGAAAATAAAATATTGTATTTGATTGAATCAGTCTTCACTTGTTGGAAATTCAATTCACATTTAAAATAAAAATAAACTTCAATTTGAGATAAATGATTATGTTTGAGATCTTTGTGTTTAATTTTCGGATTCTTCACTATCGTAATGTTAGTTAAGTTTCATATTAATGTTTTTCCAAAACTTTCATCCATGTGAATACGAATCAAGAATTAGTTTATAATGGATTGCTTTCAAGCGGTAGTTGAAATTAATCCAGAGGTAAAAGATGAACATTATTCAGTAAAAATATCTATTTATATCGAAATTAAGAAAAAAACAATAAAACAAAATTAGAATAAATAAAATCAGAGCGTGTATTACTGGGGACATTTCTTAGATGGATTAGATTCTTCGTCGTTCTCTTCAGGTTTTCTCTTTCGTTTCACCAAGTGAGTGATGTCAGTAGCTTTTTGTGAAGTACTACTACTACTACTGGCACTGTCTAAGATTTTACTAGCCAATTCTGGTTGCTTTGTTAATTCTTCCAATTTCTTTAATGTCTGAAATGACAAGAAAATATAACTACTCATTCAACTGGAAATCGGACCATATGTCATATTCATATACCTAGATCTAGATGGAGCTCCGAAAAACTAATAAAAAATGGGAAATCAAAAACAAAAAACTACAAAAATATTTATTTATTGAAAAAACTACAACAAATAAATAAGGTGAAAAATGGTAAAATAATGAACATAAAAAATGGCACAAAAAATCAGACCCAATGTAATAATACTGAAACGTTAAAATCAGGTAAAAATTCATTAATTACCACTCAAAAAATTTGCAATTGTCGTCTCATTATCAGGATTTCCTCTTAAAGTTTCATATGTTTTTCTCAATACTTCTCTTACTTTAGCTTTTTGAAAGGACATAGCTAACTTATCTAAACATTTACAATGATCACAACATACCTCATCAGTGAATGCTTGTAAGTCCCTTATTTTTTCATATATTTCAGGAATTAATTTCTGTATTTCTTGAATTTCCTCACGTTCTATGTTTTTATCCTCTAGGTACCATATGCGTTTCTCCAAATGTTCAATAGATTTCTTGAAGTTAGTGATGGCTTCTCGGTACACACTATGACTCGAATAAGACATTGCCAAATTGTAATAGGTTTCTGCTAATTTTCTAGAACCTTTTGGATAAATTAGTACTTGTATTTCCACGGCAGTTTTGAAATCATTTATGGCTGCTAGGAAATTTTCACTTTCTAAAGAAATCTCTCCCAATGCTGATAAGGTATCAGCCAAAGATTTTTTGGCTTCATCGCCTGTTCTCTTGGTGAAAATTTTCTTCGCAAGTTCCAGAACTTCCCAGGCTACTTGTAAATCTGATGGTTCTTCATCTTCCTCTGGTTCCTTAGGGTCTGTAAGGACAAATTAAAATTGCAAAATGAAAAACCGCCATGTCAATTTTTAATAAACTTGGTAACTTCTTCAATTGAATTTCATATTTTCCTTTTCAAATGAATGTGTTAAACACAGTGGGAAACGTTCGAAAACAATGATGCTAGTAAGGGCGATTTTTTTAATGAACAAATATCAGAATGAACATTATTTTCTCTAATTCACTGAATTTTTATTGAAATTAATGAAATACACTGCGCGAAAGAATTAACGCACATTATGGAAATCTCAAATTTATTCTACAACTGAAGGTGTTCTCAATGATAATTATTTTCATCAGAATTATGCATGCATATGTTATCCACTTTCAACGTTTTTCTTCAATACAGATGTTTTTTCCCAGCAGGAATAAAAAAAGATGAGATTATCAGATTTTGATGTATTGGCTCCCTTCTGAAATCAGTTGTTCTCGATCAATTCTAGTGATCAATAGTTTTTCTTTCGTTTGATTTTCTACACTCGATCGCTATGCAATTCTTGTGTATGTCCACCCTTCTTCTCGCAAAACTACCGCTTGGGCACATTCCTCTTGGGTCAAATTGCGTGTTTCGCGTTGCATAGCGATCGAGTGTAGAAAATCAAACGAAAGAAAAACTATTGATCACTAGAATTGATCAAGAACAACTGATTTCAGAATGGAGCCATTACATTCAAAATCTGATAATCTCATCTTTTTTATTCCTGCAGGGAAAAAACATCTGTATTGAAGAAAAACGTTGAAAGTGGATAGCATATGCATGCATAATTCTGATAAAAATAATTATCATTGAGAACACCTTCAGTTGTAGAATTAATTTGAGATTTCCATAATGTGCGTTAATTCTTTTGCGCAGTGTGTATTTCCATAAATATCGTTTAGTGTTAGAAGGCATTGATTTTCCCCAAGAGTTCAAAAACTCGCCAACTCATGGTTCGCTTTTGAATGAACAAGTTTTAGAATCAGTCTTCTGTACGAGTTTTATACGTTATTTTCTCTAATTCACTGAATTTTTATTGACATTAATGGAATTTTTCACATATATTGTTTAGTTAGGCTGAAGGACTTCGGTCGATGGCTAATAAAGAATAGTTACTATTAGTATCGTTTAGTGAATTTTGCATTGAAAAATGTTAGTTGGCAGAACTGTTTTCATGACCAATTTGACAGAGCATAGATAAATGTGACAGGAGATTTCCGAATACGTCCATAAAATAATGGAATATAACCGAGAAAACTGTGCGAATCTAGATATTCACGCATGATATGTTTTACTCGGGATGACAGAATGAACGGATTTACCACAGAATTAAGAGAAAAATATTTCAGGGTGTTCAACATTCATGGGTTTCAAGGAATTTCTCGATTATGAGTAAGTAGGTAGGTAGAAATCGAGGGTTTTCGCGATAGCGAGCTACATTTTGATGAAACCAAAGATACCACAAACAGATTTACTCTTTTATAATTTCTGTGCTATAAGGTGATTTTCAAACTTTGCCATTTTCATATATCGACTATATCCTGGCCATTACAAAATATATTGAAATAGCTCAAAGTGTCGCAGTTTTTACATATTTTAGAACGGTTATAATGATTTGAACTAGAGATCATATCTTGAAAATCGTTCGAGATAATTGTATGATATTTTTCATGGGTTTCCCGAAAAGTTTTTACGTCTTAGGACCACCTGTAGAGTGATCTGTAAATCTGCAGAAGTTGTGGAAACTTTCGGAATAAAAAAAATCAAAAAATTTTCTTTGAATGGTGTTCAAGATATGATCTCTATTTTGAACAATTATATCCACGGAATTTGTCGAAAAAAGTGGTCTACGTCAAAATGAACCACAGATAAATTATAACAAGAGGGGTATTTGAAAATAAGAATTTCATGGAGGTTATGAGTATGATATATAAATTGGGTATTCCCATTTGATAAACGGTGTTTTAATTCGTTTCACCAATTTTGGACCAGCCTGTAGAGTCAATAATTTAAGCACAGAGGATTGTCGATTCTGTCCAAATTTGAATCATTCTCCTAACCCAAAATTTACAAGAGCTATTGACCGATCAAGCTCCAAAATGACAAAATTTAAAAATCACCCTGTATCATCAAAAAAACTATAGCAGCTAGAGCAAATCTGTATCTGGTATCCGCTCTATTCCACTATACACTATCAAATTTCAGTGATATAGAAAGATTCAATACCTAATTCCAAAAAACTTTCATTTGCAGCGCCAGCACCACTTTTATTGGCTTCATCAACTTTCAGGCAATCTTCCTCCTCTTCCTCCATCTCTTCCTCGCCGTCGGCATTTTCTTTGGTATCGTCTCCGTTTGCTGCTTCCTCACCATCATTATCTTTAGATTCGTCCATTTCCTCGTTTTCCTGATTCTCTGCTTCTTCATCTTCTTCTGGTTCTTGTTCTTCGGTGGTGGAGGTATCAATCGTCTGCAAGAAAGTGGTTGAGTCATTGTAAGGAAATTAAATTCTACAAAATTTCAATATATTAGACATTGTTCAGGTATTTAGCATACTTTGACTTCATCGAGTAAAAGGGGATGAATTTACATTTATTTGTTCATTTAAAAAGAATATTTTGGGAATTACACAGTTTTATCTTGAGGCAATATAAAAGTTTTACACATTTATATTCAGAATAGAAGATGTAGAAATAATTGTTAAATTCATGACCAAATTTTTTCAAATGAATAGCATTGCATTATCTTTGTTATTTTCAATGGAAAATCTCAGATTGTTAATTGTTTCGAAGTATACTTTACGAATTAACTCTTTTGCAAGATACGCAGCAACATTAATGTAAATAGATGAAAAAACACTACACTCGTCATTAAAATAAGGTATGCTAGAGTTGAAGCAACTTTTTTTTCGATAAGCTCTTCTTATGCGGTGAAACAATTGTTATATTATTATATTTTTGTTGAAAATTCAGCTCATTATTTTTGAACAAGGAATTGCTTATCTTCAAAACTATAAAATGAAAACAATATCAAGATCTAATTTACTTTAGGTAAATTCCCAATAGGATCAGATTCCTGTCTGTATACTTCCAATAAGGCCTTTCCATAGTACAGGTAGGTTTCGCCAAGAGAATCGTGCAAGTCGTCCCCAAGTTCAGCCACCATGATTTCTGTTGCCTTGCCTAAAGCATCAACTGCATTTTTGTAGTCCTTAAGAACGTAGGCTTTTACCCCTTGATTAAAAAGTTGCTTGCTGTCTTTGGTGTCGAGATCAATGTTTACGTCAGCCATCTAAAAAAAAGAAAACAATTTTGAAGTCAAAGAACTTTGAGAGATAATTGAAAAATAGTCTTACTTAAACGTCAAAGAAACAAAGAACATAATTTTGCTAATAATTCTGAATCAAATTCTACCCTCAATTTCATACAAACACAATCAAAATTAAGAATGAAAAAAAAAAATAATAAGCATAAGAAAATATTAAAAAAAAAAATTATTCACTAACACTCCAAGTTAAAATATAGAAAAGAAATTAGAGAAAAGAATATTTTTAAACAGATAAAAACTATTGCATTCAATGAAATGCAAACGACAACAAATATAAGATAATTATAAATGATTATTTAAATGTAATTGTTCAGCCTCATTATTATTATTATTATTATAGTTTCTTCTGCAGAAGATGCAGAATAAGGGAATGCGAATCATCCTAAAATGTGATAGACTTACACCTATCATAGGCATGTTGAATGCAATCCATAACCTTGGTTTACATGACAATGTTGTTTATTTTCAAGTTCTTACATGGCACTTCGTCGCCATACTATGGATGGAAGCTGAATGCCTATCCAACAAGAAATAAGAGTACTAGTAATCTACATTAGAGAAACATGTAATGCTGCTGCAATGAATCCTATATTTTCCAAGGGGTTCGATTTATTCAATAGACTACCTGTGGAACACTTGTTTTCTTTTTCATTCCAAAATATATTTATCCTATAATGTTATTATGGGATTTAAATTGAATGTTATTTTCCTATTTTGTTGTTAGTTAAAATGTGCTTATTGTTGTTTTTATTATATTTGGAATAAAGGAGAACATGTAAGATGCCTATTATCAAAGTAACATTATACAATATAAATTATTTCAAAGGCCACAACAATGTCAAATTAATTCATAAAGACTCTGTATGTTTTAGTTGGGGTTCATACATTTCTGTCATCATTTTAATTTGCATAAATCGCAAATAAATCATTTTTCAGGTTGAATATGACGAATTTTCCACAAATGTGGTTCAGAATTGGTTAAAAACAGTCCCTAATAATTACAAAAAAACGAATAACTTAAAACAACGTACCGTACCAACAATGCGGTACTTCAAAACTCGGCACTTTTCAAAACACAGAAAATATTCAAATCACTCTTCAATGTAAACATTTTTAATGATTATTAGTTGAGCGGAACGTATCGACTTCGATGTGTTGGCTTAGCGGAGTTGTCACGTTTCATCAAAAATCTTGTCACGAAAAACTAGAAATGAGAATAATCGATTATATTTTTTCAGTTCTCCCATAGCTCTTCCGATAGGGCACTAATTCGGTTGAAATACTTCAAAATTTAGACTAGGTGCTAGTATTTTTTTATTGCAGCATATCTTCTCAATTAATTAAAAAAAAGATGTGGCAAATGACACTATGTAGAAACTTAAGAGGAAATATTATAGATTTTTCCTCTTAGAACCACCGATTTCAAGGGGTTTTCACATAATTCCTTTAAGCAATAATCTACATTGTAGAATGACAATATTTTTAATTCGCGAAAGAAAAAAAAGAGCGTTTTTTCGTTTTCGCAAAAAAATTGATGATATGTTGAATTCAAAAAGCACTGATATATTTTTAAAATATTCGTGGAAAAACCTACAAAAAATAATTGCAAAAGAGGTAAAACTATAATTGTGAAAAAATAATGGACCGTCGTACAGTGCTGCCCTCTACTTAAATGATTCGTAAAGAAGAAGATAAAGTGGATGTACAAAGTTTGGTCATCGCAGGAGCACCAGAGTTGAAATAAATAGGTCCTTATGTTTGACTAATGTGCGGAAAGCCACGTGGTGGTAATCCCTCTTAATCGTTATACATAAATTCGAGTTTTGCGGTGAAAATATTGCTTTGAATATCATCTTATATGTTCCAAATTTCATTATTGTGTGGCGTTCGAATCAATTAGTACCAATTTAAAGGATTGTTTGGGCATGAAACGCTTGCCACTCATCTTTTCCAATGATGACTGATGAGGTGTCATTTTGGATATTCCGTAGCTGACATTTCTTGGCATTTGACAAGTAAAAACTACGCCATTACTAAAAATGGAGCGATACACGCTTTAACAAAGCATTGAAACTACAAAAATGATGAAAAATTCGAAATCGCAGTACTAAAAAATAATCTTCGTCGTGAAGAACCTTTTCGACCAAAAACAGTGAAACTGGTGGTAAATTTGAGCATTTAGGACAAGTTAGTGATGTGAAGAGTCGAAGCGGCGTGCGTCGCTCAAGAATAACTTGGAAATAAGGTTTTCACTATGATTCATTTCAAAGAATACCATTGCGTCCTAATTTATTACATTTTTCGGAATGGAAAAGAAGAATTAGATTAATTTTTTATTGAAAAATAAATATGTGCATGATACAGGGTGTTTCATTGGGAAACGGAAATACTTCACAGGTGCATAGGTGGCACCAAGGCGGTTCTGGAGATACCCCATTTATTGGGTCTTACTGTCTTCGTAGCCGAGATACAGGGTGTTTTATGAATTTTGCCCGTTTCTTTCTGAGGCCATATCAAACGAACCACCCGGTATATTTTCTTCATATTTGGCAAATATGTTCCTAATTCAGAGCCCAAACGTATCATGCCATAGCCGCCTTGAAAATCCAGGTCCGGGTTAACAAAAAATTATGAATCGTTTGAATCCTGGAAACAACACCACTGTACATCGGAATTTTGAAAATCTGTTTTAATATTCGGAAACACCACTAAAAACTTAACTGAGACGTGAACTTCAAATTTTCGCGCAGGCAGTTTTACTGCACAAATTTTCAACGTAAAAGTGAAGTTTTTAAGAACTTGGATACCTGAAAGTGGTTTGAAGTGACTTTTAACAATGAATTATCAAAAACATTTCAAGATTACTTTGTAATTCATTTTTACATTAGTTTTCCTTTTTATAGCTGTATACCATTTCAGTTTTTATTTTTGAGTTACTCTCTCAGTCTCTCGTCGTTTCTCATTACTGCACAAATTTTCAACGAAAACGTGAATTTTTTAAGAATTTGGTTTGCTGGAAGTGGTTTAATAGTATATTATTCAACGAGCGGTAATGTAAGTCATAACTCACGCAGATGATGTTTGCAGCACGAGCCGCAGGCGAGTGCTGTAATTCATCAAGTGAGTTATGACCATTACCGCAAGTTGAATACTATACTTTATCTACGACTATATCAATAAATACTAAGAAAAAATACACACTTAGAATAAAGACAGCAGGAACGGGAAATAAACATAATGTGCTCGATCCCGAACAAGAGAGATGGAAACTTAGTGCTACCAATCACAATCGAACTAGCTTCGGCTAGCTCGAATCCAGTACAGAGTACAGACATAGAAATTTATTGAAAAACCTTAATTATTGCCTATAAAAATGCATTAAAATATACCAAAAAATATTCCCTGTAAACGATGACTTAATGATCTTACTGCTATACCAATCTTGAAAATTTTTTCAAACTCCTTTATATTTTTTCGGGCAATTAATTCTGTATGGTAACATTAGCTGTTTGTCTTTTGGAAATGTATACCTTTATAATATTTCATCTTCACTATCTGAATTAATCGTTTTCAGTAAAACATTCACAATAATTAGATATCAACTTAATTTGAAAACGTCAAAAGTGACATTCCCTCGGACATTCCTCCCCTCAATAACAATAATGGAATGTTCCCTTTCGGCCAATCGAATAGAAGCAGAGAAGTATAGAAGCACAGATCCATATTTTCCGATTTATAATAGTGAGTTATAGCAGTGAGTTATTATAAATCACGCTGTTTGTTAATAGATACTATTAATTGCTCAAAAGCAGTTGAATAATGAGTTTATAATTCAATAGGAGTAGATAAAGTAACTTTTAGTGATTAATCTATGAGTTAGTTATTGAGATCATAGTCCTCTTTCGTGTATGAAGTCTATTGTTTCTTTCAGCAGAGCTTTTCAATACTACGAATAATCATAAAATTTCGTATTCAATCAAGTAGGTTGACCATCACTTTGACAGAAGACCATTGTTGTTTAGAATAATTCAGATTAATTATTTTGTTATTATATTTTTTTGTTCATAATTGTTTCAAAATATACGATATCAACCTAATGCAACTCAATTCTCAATAAATAGAAACTGAAATAGTATACAGCTATAAAAAAGAAAACCAATGTGAAAATGAATTATACAGTAATGTTGAAAGTTGAAATAATTATGGATTCAATATTTTCATGTTCATTGTTAAAAGTCACTTCAAACCACTTTCAGATATCCAAGTTCTTAAAAACTTCACTTTTACGTTGAAAATTTGTGCAGAAAAACTGTCTGCGCGAAAATTTGAAGTACACGTCTTAGTTTAGTTTCTAGTGGTGTTTCCGAATATCAAAACAGATTTTCAAAATTCCGATGTACAGGGTGTTGTTACGAGGATTCAAACGATTCATAATTTTTTGTTAACCCGGTCCTAGATTTTCAAGGCGGTTATTGCATGATACGTTTGGGCTCTCAATTAGGAACATATTTGCTAAATATGAAGAAAATATACCGGGTGATATGTTTCATATGGCCTCAGGAAGAAACGTCAATTTTTATTTCTTCATGAATTTTCACATAAAAATATAAATTTATGTATATATATTTTGTTTCCATGTTTAAAAGCGCCAGTAATGAAGAAGTTATGAGAACTTTCACGTCATTTTCCAATCCCTATTGCTTGAAAACAATTGAATTTATGAGGTTGCGGTTTCCACCAAATTAATTCTCTCACCAATCTTGCCCAAAAATGTGCCATTCAGTTTTTTCTAGCTCTAAGGGATTCCGAGATACCCTCATAAGAAAACGAATTTGGTATTGGTACAAGCACAAGATTCCATTTTTTTTTCAAAATTCCGCTTACTGTTGGAATTATGATGCGCCTGGCATTTTGTGTTCACGAAAAAAATACAGGCTTACGCAAATCGTAAACCTCCACCGACCACGTGAGGCCCGTGAGGGAAATCCTAAAAAAACGGGATTCCCGAGGAAATCCGGCAATGGAGGACCAGCAGCGAGAACCCCCACGCAACGCGCCAGACAATAACCCTCAACCCTTGCTCAACTGGGGCAAGGTTCGTGCACTCGTTGCGGGTTATCGGAGGGTGGTAGGATAGATAAACACGAGAATAGCTCATTCAACTCTTTCGCCATACGGAAAACAGCGTGTGCCGAGGCGGAAAATGTACGAGAAAAGCTAATCGACGAGGTCCTTTTCCAACGTACTTTTATCGCAATCAACGGAATTTTTAGAGATGCACGTATTGCTGGAATTCGAACGAAGGAACGATATGAAAATGCAGATTTTTAGGGTGAGTAATGTGGGACGATGAGTTGTGCAACTTGTAACGTTCTTTTGTCGTTATTCATGCTGGTTTTATTTCAACGATTATACTCTTGTCAGTTCAAATTATTATTCGGTATAATATTAATAATAATAATACTATATTTATCCAGTCAGACAAAAATGTATAGGATAAGTCACAGGAAAAAAAATTCAAAATAGAAAATTATTCACAAAAATCAGAAAAATATTCAGGAACAGAATAATAACATATACTGACTAAAGAAATAGATCTCTCGCTCACACTTGTGTGGTATTAATATACTGACTAACCTAATCTTAATTGTTTTTTAAATTCATTCAACTTGAGACTACGCAAAGATTTAGGTAAGTGATTAAAAATGTTTATACACTGATACATTGGTGAAAATTCGAATCTAGAAGTATTATATTTTGGTATACACAATAATCCCTCATTTCTTGTACTGTAGCTGTAAAAGCTCGAAAGTTTGGTCATGTTACATTCGTTTTCTTTGGTATAAATCAAACATTTGAAAATGAAAATCACTGGACCAATGGACTATACACGCTGAAATTTTTCGAATTTTTCAAGACACATTTTCAAATTGTCTGAAAATAGACAGGGTACACAAAAAAAATCTAAATGAACTAACATGTTTTTCTTATGAAATATCTTGTTTTTTATTAATAATTTTCAGATTGCATGGAATGAATGAACCCAATCACCTAGCTGCAGAACTAATACTGTCGATGGCCAATTGGCCTTTGGCCAATAAATAGCGTTGTTGTTATTGTGGTTGTTGTTTCTTGAACCCAAGTTTGTTCAAAGATTTATATGCTGAAAGCTTACCGTTTTCGATATATTTAGATTTTTCCCAAATTGAAGGGTCTTAGGGAAAATCTAACGACACCAAAGATAATGAATTTATTCAAATGAGATTCTGAAAGTGAAATCTATAAGAAAGGAGGCGAGTACTGACTTTTTGTAAATCATTGAGAGGACTACTTTGTGATTCATTGATGACTTATTCAAACGTTAATATTGGGCTCATTTCAAGTGGGACACCATATATTTTATTTTTACATTAGGTAGATAATTTTTCAGATAATAAAATTTGCTACCTTATAGAAATATAAAATACAGGGTGTTCCATTTGGAATAATCCCGATATTAACGTTTAGTCATCAATAAATCGTCTCATTTACAACATCCAGTAGTTCTCAATAATTTTCAAAAAGGCAGAACTTACCTCCGTTCTCCTATTATTGACTTTCATAATCTGATTTCAATAAATTTATTTTTTTGTGTAAACATTAGGTTTTTTCATAAAACCTCCAATTTATGGCAAATCGAACTAATTCGAGAACGTTTTGAGCATATTATCCTTAATTTATTTCATGCTAACTGAAAATTCAATTGAAAAAGAGGTTATTTCATATGAAAAACCATATGTTTGATCATTCACAATTACTTGGTACACCCTGTGTATTTCCAAACAATTTGAGAATGTAGTCCTAATGATGCCTGACGATAGGTACTGTGTCGAAAATTCTTTTTTTAATTTTAGAGCTTAGAGCGTGGCGTCAATGGTGGAATACCCTTTATAAAAATTCTCTCGATAAGTCCCTGGCCTAATCAGTTAACACTTTCTTTCTTAAAAAAATCGATTTTATTCTTTAACATAGTCACCTTTAAAAATGATTCATGTACTACAAAGCTCCTTAAACTTTTTGAAACCTTTTCTGTATAAAGATTCATAATCGATTAAGAAATATGCTTCATTAAACTTCTGCTATTTCTTTTCATCAGAGCCAAATTTCTTGGGGCATTTCATAACAGTTTTTGTCGATGGAACAGAGACTGAATAACACCCATCAATCTATTACTTTGACTGCACAATATTTTTCCCATAAAAAACAGCGTTTTATCAATACACGTAACTCGTTTTTATCAATTTTTCAAACAAAAATAGTAAATAGTAACAATGTCTTTGTCCAACATTCTGCAACATTGGAAATTATCAAGAATTCGATCATGAAAAACTCATCTTACGGTTGATTTTACACCAAATGAACGACGAAAAGAACATTTTCAAGATATTCATAAATACAATAATTTAAAACTGAAGTTATGTGTCTCTCAACCAACTCAACGGAAATATTCGGCAAATGTCTTTTATGTGGGACACTGTGTATACACCCTGTGTGTTATCGTATTCTTCTTGGTGTTTCGATGTCACGCCAGGTACTCAGGTACATGTGTACTTAAGGCGGTTCGCTACAATTAACGAACAGCCTTAACTTAAGGCCCTTAAGTATATCAAAGGCGTAGAAGAGGGGGGTACCCAAGATTTCCAAAATATAAAATTTCAGAATTCTCTCAAAGTCGAAAAACGAAATTTTTTCCATAATGTGAACCAATATTCTTTTTACTTTTCTTTAAAATCGACACGGCAGCAAAATATCGGACCCTTTTGAGGTTTATGAGTTTATTATCGCTTTCAAGATGGTTACTTTTATTACACTACGAGCACGTCCATGTCCGAGATTTATTTTTTCCTTTATCTACTTGCTTTGTCGGCGTTCCCCTTGTTTTGTCATCCGTGATTTTTGCATTCGTCATCGGTATACACTTACCCAGTGTTTTCGTCACAATATTTTGACGATGCAGAACTGAACTGAGTTATCCGCATCGAAAAATTGCGTGTACTGTGTTTTACAATTTAATGTTTCATCAAAATTGCAATTTATTTGTGGAGACATCAGTTCTGAATTGACTATAAAGGGTGTTTCGAAATTGGAGGCACAAACGAAAATCACAGATTCCTCGGATCATTTTAAGGAATAAAGTCTTATGACATGGGTCCGCAAAAGATTTGTTTTCGAGGTACAGATATCCAAGTTTTTTTTTCTCATAGCACCTTCCCTTCACAAAATATTTAATTTAAATTTGGTATAGATATTCCAGATTGAAGTTTTCATGTGATATCTCAATTTTGAATTCACAGGGTGATATTTTTTCTGGTAGGGCGTTCGCTTCTTTCCACCAGAATTTTTTTTGGTGAACCACTGGTAGTTTAGAAAAATGTAAAAAAAACTGTGGTCCAATACTACACTTTTTGGTTTCTTGTCAAACAATTCTTCAGTAATCCTCAGGAAAACCCAAATTATTATAAGATCCAGTAAGCTGTGATGAATTAAATTAATTATAAGTTTTGGTACTCATTTACCCAATCTGACAAGATTAATAAAGATTCGATAAACTGTTATAAGCATCACAAAGAAGTATGGCTACAAGAAACTCCCTGTATCTCGAAAACAAAGCATTTGCGGGCCCATGTTTAGGACATTTTATTCTTAAAATTATTCAAGGAATCTCTTTTTTTTCTTTGTACCTCCAATTTAGGAACACCCCGTATAAGGATAGAACAATCGAATCGGTAATTAAAAAAAATGGTTCAAACTTCGGTATCAAACCTTTCTTTCTCACATTACAGATATGAGTAAACGTTGTCGTAAAATTTTTTTTTTCGATTACCCCTCCAAGAAAAAAAAAAAGATCTACGCCCTTGAAGTACATTTGTACCTGGTGCGGAAAGGAAATATCAAAAAAAAATGCGAGGGGTAGTTCCAGGTATATTCGTGAGAGTTCTAGAGAATTCGACAACAAAAACAAAGGCAGATTGCAGGAAACAGTTTGACAGATTTCGGAAGCCGTAGAGAAAAATAAGAAGAGTACACATAATATAGTTAACGTATCAAGTGTCCCAAATTCTTCGTCTAGTGAAGGGATCTCAGAATCCCTTTAACCTAGAAAAAATGAATGGCACATTTTCGGGCTAAATTTTTGAAACTATAAAAGAAAATTGGAAAATAAATGAAATGAAAAGTTCTCATAAATCCTTCATTACTGGTGCTATAAACATGAAAAAAAAAACATTTTACAGGCACCAAACAATGGTTTCATCATTTTGTTTTTTATGGCAATAATTAGTTTTGAAGTTATAATACAAATTTTTTTAATGTAAGCTATAAAAATCTATTTAACAAATAAAATCGCTTTATTCCCCTTTCAAAAATATATAACATGATATATAAATTTCTTATAAAACTGTAAAATTCATCGAAAATTTCAGTTTCACCAATTTCCTATATATGATAATCTGTGAACTTCAGATAATTAAAATATTCGGTAGCCACCAAGGTCTCCGGAATTAACACCGTTACAATTTTTCCTTTGATCACATATAAAAAACATCAATTTGAAAATGTAGATAAAATCTAACGGTGTCAAAACCTGAGACCTTGGTGGCCACCGAATATTTTGATTCTTTGAAGATAGGCTTATCACAGATTATCATATATAAGCATTTGGTTGATTTGTCGTGTAAAACTGAATCTTTTGATGAATTTTTGGTTTGATGAGAAATTTATTCGAACTATAATTACCCCATACATTGATTTTCTAAAAGAGAAAGGGAGCTTATTATACCTCTATGAAATTGTTTAATCATCTATCGAATTAAATAAAGTTATTGAGTAAATTGAAGATTTTCAAGAAAAAATTCATAACTTATTAGTAGATATGGAACCCCATTCCATCGAGGAATATGTGGTGTAAAGAATGAGAATTTTATGACAATAATTTCCCTTTTTCTTTGTGAAAGATTTATAGATTTGTAAATGAATAAATCATCTCATATATTAATGAAAATGGAAAAAAAGCGATTTTATTCGTTACAAAAATTTACATTTGAAAAAAGAAGTTTGTATTACAATTTAAACATTAATTGCAATAGAAAACAAAACATTACACCAATGGATTCTTCTGGAAAAAAGTGCCGGTTTCATATTTAAAGCACCAATAATAATTTCCGCCTTTTCCCAATTTTCTCTTACCTATAGCTTGAAAACAGTTGAATTTAAGAGATTGCGGTTTTCACCAAATTAATGTTTCTAAAAAAATCAAGCCCGTGAATGTGCCATTCATTTTTTCTAGATTAAAAAGATTCTGAGATCCCATCACTAGACCATGAATTTGGGACACCCCATACATAATTATTTTAGTGAATAGTTGATATAAATGAATTCAAGGACTTCAGATCCTTTAATTAAGATTATACGAGGGTTACTATTTATGTATTGAGAATACAAAAATGAACAAGCGATTTTGATGCAAAATATTGTTACTGCTTCCCAAAATAATCGCCTTTATGATCTATACACTTTTGCATGCGATTGAACCATCAATCGAAACATTTTTTCCAGTCAGGAGATGATAGTTCTAAAACATGCGTTTTGAAGGCCTCAACCTCATCTTCGGTCGATGAAAATTGTTGTCCACGAAGTTTATTTTTAATTTCTGGGAAGAGGAAGAAGTCACTCGGTGCCAAGTCGGCTCTGTAAGGCGGATGACCCATTAATTTCATTTTTTGGGTGTCATAATACTCATTCGTTGCACTTGATGAGTGAGAGCCCGCATTGTCATGATGCAAGGTGATTCGTCGTTTTGGGTTTGTTTCTCTCAATACGCTCTATTAGTGATGACGTCACAAACCGCCATTTTAGTTCTCCTGTCAATGTTCGGAATCCAAACAAAAAAATTGTAATTCAAATTAGTACGTTGTCGTTGAAGAAATTGGCTTATTTTCATAAATAAGATTATTTAAGGAACGATTTTACTATTAATTGATAGACAGAAGGCACGAGATTAATGCCAGTAAGTTCGAACTTGAAGTTCAACTAATAAACACGGCCTTTTACAAAATCTTGACACTAGCAATTTTTTTAGCATCATTCAACAAATGTGGAATCCAACTTGCACCGGGCTACCGAACCCACGAATGTTCTTGCAAAATCCTATGTATGCTAGTCATACTAATTCTTAAACATCTCTCGATTTCCTGATATGTCACATGACGATCTTGTCCAATTAGTTTTCGCACAGCTTCAATATTTTTCGGCACAACGACTGATTTTGGACGACCTTTAACTTCGTCTGAGACCGAACTACGTCCAAGTTTGAATTCAGTGTACCAGCGATATACCGGATTTTTCACCTTAATTTGACCCCCCCTTTAACTTCGTTACTAAAAGAGGTACAAAAAAATGTTTTCAACAAAAGTTTCACGAAATCGACTAGTGTTTTTCAAAATGATTTCACAAAAAGAAATATATACAGAGTGGGCAACATATTGATTGCAACTTCATTTTTTCAAATGGAACACCCTGTATATTTTCTTATATTTGACTAGCTCTTTTTCCCCTGATTTCGAATATATAACATATGTTTGGCCTATCTCTCTTATTCTGAGTACACAGAGTTTCAAATTTTAAGAAACACTTGGCAAGCTAAGTAATCAGTTTTCAAGTGGAAGGATTCGATAAAACAAAATGCCCTTTTTTGAGTTATCTCGTTGGCAACGATATATGACATACGTTTGACATTGAATGAAACTATTAATCGAATATGCACTACACAGAAGCGGAAAAATTCGAAATATTTTCATTTTATGTGAAGAACAATAAAAATATGAAAGCTACAAGGAGAGAATATATGGAGTTGCATCCAAATCATCCAATTCTTATTTATAGTGAAAAACGTATGCCATATCGTTGCCAACTCAAAAAAGGGCATTTTGAGTTATCGCAGCCTACCACTTGAAAACTGATTACTGTGCATGTCAGGTGGTTCTTAAAATTTGAAACTCTGTGGTACTCATAATAATAGAGATAAACCAAACATATGTTATATATTCGAAATCAGGGGAAAAAGAGCTAGAAAAATATACAGGGTGTTCCATTTGAAAAAATGAAGTTGCATACAATATGTTGCTCACTATGTATATATTTCGTTTTGTGAAATCATTTTAAAAAACAATAGTCGATTTCATTAAACTTTTGTAGAAAACATTTTTTTGTACCTCTTTTAGTAACAAAGTTAAAGGGGGGGTCAAATTATGGTGAAAAACCCGGTACAGTGGCTTTGAATGGTTCCTCATGCCCAAAAGTTGAATTTAGTTGATAGATGCATTTTTCTGTTAGACCACTTCGAAAGTCATAATATTCATAGCTCGAAAATTTTCACGAGTTAAATCCATTTTGGCAGAGATGAAATTTTCAATTTACTGTGAACAACAAAAATTACTCGAAAGTCAAAACGATATTAGTACTTATAACAAGAAAAATGTTGAATTTTACGCAGTCAATATGAGTGTTGCCAATTCTCAATACATAAATAGAAGCCCTCGTAACGTAGCAATATTGTAACTATTTACAATTCAGGAATGCTCTAATAATTTTTTTTTAATTTTGAACAGTTCTCAAGCATTACCAATTTTTTGCAGATGTATTACAGAGGAACTTCGACCCTCTCCTAAGAAGCCACTTTCAACACTAGCCAACTACTTCATCACGAATTTAAAGACACCTACATATAAATAATGGTTCAATCATCGACAAACAAACAAGGAATCAAAAAAGCATTATATACGAACAAACTACGCATACAGCACACCGCACAATAAGCTTGTCGAATAATTTTTTTTAGTGGTGTAAATCGAGCGAAATTTGTTAAAAGTCAAAATCAGGACGTCGAAATTTCTGGAAAAAATTGGTAAAAAAAGCTTCAAGCTGAAGCGTGGCCACGATTACGACCTCCTAATCGTCGATTGCGACCCCTTCATGGAGGGATCCGAGCAAGACGAGGATGGGAGGTGGAACTGCAGTGTTCATCCCAGGTTAGAAGAGAATTCTTGAGAATTTTAGATATTCGAAAATTACAAACATTGCGTGTATCAAGAATGATAAATGGTTACCAGTTAATTTAAAATGTTTGTATTGTTTGTTGCATATCTTTATGTCCTTAATAAGAAAAGCTAGCTGGTCAGAAGACTCTGGTCAACGCTGGTTCCAGTTATAGGGGCAGACATAGCGGCAAAAGTTACAAATGTAATGTTATCATTACTTTTGAACCAGGGCACATATTCGAATAGTTTTCTCGCTACTTTACAGCTAAAAGAGTTATAATTATTTTACTGAATCGGGATCGTTACGGCCCTGTTAGCCTTCCGGGAACTGCGACCAAATTGATCATTTGTTCTTAACGCTACTTAGTACTTATTCATATAGGGTGTTTTTCTTCGAGGTATATAACTTTAAGTTGGCATTACTGTTCAAGATGGCGACCGATTTAACAGCTGTCAAGTGATTTATTCTCAGTTTGATTTGACAATTCATCATGAATAGACTCACGCCTGAACAACGCTTGCAAATAGTGCAATTTTATTTCGAAAATAATGGTTCTGTGCGGAATACGTATCGCGCACTACGTCCATTAGCGATGAAGCGCACTTCTGGTTGAATGGCTACGTCAACAAACAAAACTGGCGCATTTGGAGTGAAGCTAATCTTCAAGTGTATGTCGAAACACCGTTACATCCAGAAAAACTGACTGTTTGGTGCGCTTTATGGGCTGGTGGAATCATTGGTCCGTACTTCTTCAAAAACGATGATGGCCAGAACGTTACACTCAATGGTAATCGGTATAGAGCCATGATTACTAACTTTTTCATTCCTGAATTGAACAACCATGATGTCCAGGAGCTGTGGTTCCAACAAGACGGCGCAACATGTCACGCTCGTACCACAATCGATTAATTGAAAGACACGTTTGGTGACCGCCGAATTTCACGTTTTGGACCTGTGAATTGGCCTCCAAGATCTTGTGGTTTAACACCGCTAGACTACTTTCTGAGGGGCTATGTAAAGTCATTGGTCTATGCGGATAAGCCACAAACCCTTGACCATTTGGAAGACAACATTCGCCGTGTTATTGCCGATATACGGCCACAAATGTTGGAAAAAGTCATCGAAAATTGGATGTCCAGATTGGACTACATCCGAGCTAGCCGTGGCGGTCATATGCCAGAAATCATATTTAAAATGTAATGCCACAAGATTATCTTGGGGATAAATAAAATTCATGTCAATCGAATAATACATTGTTGTTTTATTGCAATTTGAAGTTCTATAGTTTAAAAAAAAACACCCTTTATTTGCATCGACATTTTCCTGTCAGCAGTCCCACCATAACCCGAAGCTCAGCTCATGGTAGCTTCAAGAGCTTCCTGGCAATGGTCGGTGAAAGCACCACAAATTTTTTTGCCTGAGCAAGGCCCGGAGTATTCCTCCAGATGGTTTTTCTATTGTCCCACTCCCATTGTTGGACCGCTGCCTTATATCGGCATTTTCCAAGCCCACAGAAGGGTTCAGGACCAACAGGTGTCGACCTTGATGCCCTTTTGCAACTACATCGGCTTTTTCGTTCTCTTCAATATCACAATGCCCCGGTACCCATAGTAGAGTTACTTTATTACCTGTGGCTTTATGGTATAACGGCACTCTCATGTCAATAGAGACCCCTGGCTGTATGATTCCAAGGACATCAGCTAAAAGGGTTATTCTTCATCGCTAAGGTTTTATAATTTTTTAGCGGTATTTTATAGTCATTACTTATGAGTTACATGACTAAACGTGTCTGCTTTGCAGTTTTGATCATAAAATGTTTTAATCTCTATTTCTGTGGCTAATCCGTTCATTCTGCTACATTTTCTAAAACATAATCGTGCGAGAATATCAGCGTTTCGCACAAATTTCATGGTTTTTATTATTATATGTTGGTACTCGTCACTCTCCTGCCACTTATTTATTTATTTTCTGTCAAATTTGTGATACTCAAAACTGTTGTGATAACCCACATTTTTCAATGCAAAGATCACTAAACGATATTTATGGAAATATTTCATTAATTTCAATAAAAAACCAGTTAATTAGTGAAAACAATGTATCATACTCGTACAGAAGGCTCATTCTACCACTCGTTCATTCAAAACTCGCCAACTCATGGCTCGTTTTTGGATTTTGAACTTTTGGAAAAATATCAATGCCTTCAGCATTGTATATAAAAAAACTATTTTAGTATGAGTTTATTATTGCGCTATTTTCATTGGAATATTAATAAAAGCAAAAATAATAACAGCATTCTTGCTTGCTCTAAAGCGGGAGTTAGCCAGTATCTTCGGCTACAAAATTGAAATGGGTTACTTCGTTCCTTTTTTAAAATTTTTTAAAACTTGAAGATCATAAGAAAAGACGACATAAAAATCAAAAAACCCCAGCGATCAATGAAAAATAGCCTTTTTAGCTACAAAATAGCGAAAAAACTCTTCAAATATGTAAAATTTATGGTTATAATCAATTTGTAGCTTTTATCGCCATGTCTACTTTGACCATATAACTTGGGAACCAGTCCAATGTTCAGCTTTTCTTATTAAGGGCATAAAGGTCTACAAAAAACAATACTAACATTTGAAACTAACCGGTAATTATTTTCCATACATTCAGGTGACTTTGGAAAACATAATAACTTTGAAATGAAGGAATTATTTGAATGAGATTTTGAAAGTGAATAAGTACTAGAAGAACTGAGATAAGTACCGACTTTTTGATAATCATTGAGAACTCTCTCTTCAACATGGGATGACTCATTATTGACTTATTCAAATGTTTATATTGAGCTTATTTCAAAGGGCGCACCCTGTATCATACTTTTCATTAGTAGCAAATTTTATTAATTTCCAAAAATGCTCTACCAACAGTGAAAATAAAATATAAGGTCTGCCATTTGGAGTCGTCAACAGGAACATATTTTGAACACCTGTAGAGTTCTCAATCATAATTAAAAATTCAGTACTTACCTCAGTTCTTCTAGAATTCTCTTTCAAAATCTCATTCAAATAAATTCATTCATTTCGAAGTTATTAGGTTTTTCCAAAGAATCTTCAATTAATGAAAAATCTAAATATCTCAAAATAGGTAAATATTGGCTGCAAGAGAAACTTTCTTGAAAATTCACTCCAATTTTTTTCTATCAATCGAATACTGAAATAATAATATAATCAATGTCTTTTTTGCAGTGTTTTCTTTCTATTGGGCACCCTTTTACTTACTACATGCGCCACTGCAATGCTTTGCGGGGCTATAATGACTGACCATTTGGAAGAGGTGTCATGGGACAGATATGCTCTGGAAGATTTATCTAATTCAACAGTCAGAATCCAATGGTATTTAGATGGAAAAGTTGCGAAAATCATGACAAATGATGGCAAGAATAAGATAATAGCATTCTTAGTTCCCATGCATGGTGGCATATGGACATTGTGTGTTAGTTTGACAAGTAAGAAATAAGTAGAAATAAACACATGAAAAAAGGTCGAAAGCATAATAGAGACAAGGATTTTGAAAGAGACATTCCAATTATTATCAAATGAATCAATAATTTTCAAGTAACTTAGATGAAAGAAATTAATGTAACAAAATGAAGAAATTAGGTACTGAATTTTAATAAGGCAACTGTAATTTTAGAAATAATATAGGTTCATAGCTTCTGTTATAAACTCGGCCCATATAGCTAGTAGAACACTGAATTCTTCTCTCGATTTCACAAGATCTCATCATTACGGTTGACATTAGTATCCAACTCTAAAACATATTGCAAATTAGGTATATTATTAATGAAACAAATTCATTTGAAATTCATACATATGATCTATCCTTATGACGAAAAAATTCCAGGTGAAGAGATAGAATTGCTTGGAGAGATAGGATTTCCACCAGTCATCCAATGTGTGAATTATTTATCAGGCGGATTGGACGGAATGAGAGGTTACGAGCCAAGGGCAGACTGGCAACATAGTAGGTAAATTCCAAGGGACGATGAACACCCAATAAGTAATTTCATTTACAGGAATGCAAAACTTATCTATATCTTGTGCTCTAGTATGCCTAATTGTGCTTGGAAGTGCAGCTTTGGTAGGAGCATTTGGAGTTTTTCAACACCAAATTAGTGCTGTTTTAGTAACAGGGGTTATGTATCTATTAGCAGGTATTAAAATAAGATAGAATAGACGAATATTGATCCTTTATGGATCATATTCTAATAGAAAATAAGCTGTCCATATTTTATACACTAGATAATTTCAACTGATATTTCGAATGTGTTTCAGCATCGTTCGCTCTCTTTTCTCTTACAATAATACATTTTAAGAGACTTCAAAACAAGCCTAGACTGGACGAGTCCGAAAGCATGGTGGATGGGGTAGTTAGTCCCATGGGTGGAAAAGGAGTGTCTGAACTATTGGGGGCAAGAATATTCACCACCTCTTGGTCCTTAGACCTTGGTTGGGGAGGTGTGATTTTATGTGTGATGACTTCAATACTGTGGATCTTACTTTCGAAAATCATGAGATTCAATCCAATAACAAGCATGATAAATTAAGATTGGAACTTCATACTGACTTAACGTAAATTCTTTAGAAACAGCAACACCATTCAATCAAATTGAAATAAAATTTGTATAGTTATTTTTCCATTTGAATTTCAGGCAGCAATAACTTGAAAAGTTAGGTCTAGTCTGCTTTAAGTATCGCTATCTTTGTTTCAAATTAGTCAACATTTTTTACCTAAATCTTTCAAAGATGGTGAAGAAAAACCATGAAATGCAAATTATATAATAGATGAATTGATCTGGCAAAATATTTTATAGATGCTTTGTGCCTATAAATTTGACTTTGACTCTTTGAGTAAGTACTTTTACCGTCCATATAATTTTAGAAATGTGATCCTCGGCTCTTGGAGGTGTTCGTTTGAAATTTAAAAATACCAATAATAAAAGATTATATATTTACAAGCTAAAAAAGCTTATTATTCAAAAACGTAACAATTGTGCTTATTTTTGTATTCATATTTTCAAATATTGAACTCGTTCAACTTCAAAGGATAATGTGGACTGAATATTGAATGTAAGCTTGTTCCTCAAAATCTTATGAGAAAAAGAATGCGGGAGCAATAATAGGTTAAGTTAGCAATGTACCATGCAACAAAGAATACCTTACGATGCTTGCCTTATAAGAAATATTCGACTATTGTAAAAATTATTTTGTACGAAAATTGGGAGCTATTTGCGAATATATTAATTTGTGCATCTTAGGTTTCTATCAATAATTTCTGAATAATAAAAATAAATCAACAAATTTTGCACTTACCTTAGAAATGATTCCTTATCCTCAAATTTTATACTATTCGAATAGAGATGAATAAAAATATAATTGAATATTAATAAAAAAATAAGAAACTAAAGAAGAAAATCACAATGCACTTTTTATGAATGAAATGCAACAGTTGGGATGAAAAGCAAATAAAAAAAACAGGAGATTCAAGATTTTACGTTCGCGCTAATGTACCGTTATTGCATTTAACCACAGATAACGGAACTTCTTTACTGTCAAACTAGTTTTATTATCATAGAATAATAAAAAATAAAAAAAATAAAAAAAACATGATTTTGAGGTAATTTATTATTATGTATATATATTTAAACTCATCACGACATATATAAATCTAAAAAAAAATTAATTTCAACAAGAACTGGCGAAGTGTATTTGTGTGGGCCAAAAATTAATATTTGACTGTTTCCCGTTTCCTTCATAGGTAACTCGCCAATATTTGAATTTCGGAATTTCCCTTATCGAAAATATTGCTTTTACCTTAACTCTAGCTCAATTCTAAGATTCTATTATCATTCAAGATTACTCCTTACCAATTAAATGGAATGGATATATTCACTTCCTTTTAGAATCATACTGAATGAAAAAAAAATCGATATTTAACGAACTGAAAGGGTTGCGTTGTATGCGATTATCACCCTTTCATTGATAACAAGATATTTTCTGTGCGCTAGCTTTCCAATTAGAAGAATGGGATGAAATGAAAATGGAAATGTGTTGTATGGCTTGGTTTATTGAATTTTCAAGAAATTACGTGAAATGAAAGAAAAGCGCATGTATGTAGGATTATATTTTTGTAAATTCATTTGACATTCAAAAAATATTCTTAAGCATCAATTATTTCGCTTTCTGAATAATGAATTTTCCATCGTTTGGAAGTCATTTTTCTACCGGTATTCCGAATCTTCATCAGTTTGCAGCCAAATTTTCTCAGGACAATATATCTTCCAATAATATAGCTTCCACTCAAGAAGCAAATAATGTTCGCTATACTTCCAATGGGATTCCTTTCTCTCAACATGTTCATTTACAACAACCCATTCTTACCAATAAGTATCAGACTAGTTATCTAAATCAAGATACAAGCAATTATGGCCAGTTAGTTGCAAAAAATGATAAGAGAGAACATTTTGATCAAGAATTGACTCAGGAAATTTGTGCAGCTGTTTTACAGCATGAAGAGAAAAATTCACTTCAAAAGGTACGTATAAATTGTAATTGGAATTATTAAATTTCATACTTTGAATAATCTGTAGGTCAAGCAGGAGAATAACCGACAAGACAGAAGGCTAGAGGGTCAGTCCCAAATTGTACATAATAACTCTGAAGATCATGTGTCTAATATTTCCACTACATGGCAAACTCTCACTTCAGCTGGATCTACAGTAGCAGATTATTTATCACATTTGCCAGCATCTACTCTACCATTGAGTCTACATCATTTTTTGAAATATTCTGCTGAAAATATTAAGAAAGAGACAGCTTCTCAACAAACACTACACAACCATAATTCTAATATGAACTTGCTTACAAATAATTCCCTTAATGTAAGTCATTTGAATAATTCTATGAATAATACTATATTTAACAGCCAAATCAATAATTTAACAACTAATACAGGTAATTCATTAACTAATTTATCTGCTGCAAATGTATCAAATTTTCAAACTGTTTCTACTGGGAAGAAAAAAAAGAAAAAGAAAGTTGAAAAAGAGAAGAAACCTAGACCTAAACCTGGAGAAATAAGACTAACTACTGCGTTAGATGGTTCAACTCTTTACTGTTGTCCTGAGTGCCATATGGCATATCCAGAAAAAGAACTACTAGAACAACATCTTTTAGGACATACGATGGAACGTAGATTTGTCTGCGATATCTGTGGAGCTGGGTTGAAACGAAAAGATCATTTGACTCGCCACAAACAAAGTCACAACCCAGAGAGACCTTATGTATGTACAGTCTGTCTTAAAGCTTTCAAAAGGAAGGAACAGTTAACTCTTCATTTCGTCATACATTCTGGAGAAAAACGACACATATGTCCTGAATGTGGAAAAGGATTTTATCGTAAGGATCATTTACGTAAACATACAAGGTCGCACATTGCTCGGCGGGTAAAAGCAGAACTGTCCCAACAGGGTGGCAGTGTTTCTCAAAATTCTTCGATGAATCATACCTTGAGTTCTTAGAGGAGGGTGGAATTTCGTGTTCTAAATTTTTCCAAAAATGTTTGGCTGTGATTTTAGTAATAAATTTGGGGCTAAATTTAAAATTGTTCCTATTCAGTAAAGATGTGATGAAATAGTATGAAAACACTTTTGGGCCTTGTGAGCCATAATCTCGAAAAGTAATTGAATACTACCTCAGAAAACTTACTATTTTTTATTTCGTACTATGTACAACTTTTAAGTTACTTGTTGGATTTTAATCTGTTAAGTTTTTATTTATATATTCTCAAAATTGATATTGTTTTTGTTCGAAATAATGAATTAATTATGGAAAGTTTTACTATACATTTTTGTTGTGAGCACCTTTTTTTTTATTTCAAAATGATTCTGGAAGAATTAATATGTAAATAACCAAAAATACTCAATATAATGCTGCAGTATTGGAATTTTATATATTTTCATTGATTAATTTTAGTACACATATCCGAATAATTCGAATTCTTTTGAAAATGGAACTTCAATAGTTTTGGGATTTTCTTCAATATTGCAGTACTGAAATGCTTAAAATTAAAAGTCATTATTAGAGCTGTCTGGAAATGTTTTTACAATCAATTAAAAATTTAGAGTTGTGATGAAAATTTCCTATTATATTATATATTCATATACTAAGAATTCAAAATTTTATAGATTTATGCGAACAGGAAAATATTTTTACAAAATAATTAAGCATTTTTGTAATGTTTGTAAGTGTGTCTATGTTTGTTAATGCTGAGTATTTATTTTTAATGAGTGTATTTTTCAGTTGCTTCATTTTGTGGATTTTTTAAATTATTTGTTTCCAATAAAATTAAGATTGCATACAAATAAAAAATAAGTACAAAATATATAAAGTAAAAATAAGTATACAAATGTAGAAGTGATAGATTTTAAATTTTTATATTTCTAATCGAACATGATAGTATTTTAAGAATAGGATTGAAATACTAGAATTGAAGTGGTCTATTCTGAAATGTATTCCAGCTTGCTTTATAGACAGTGCTTCCCATGTACTCCTTGAAGAATAAATAAATTGTAGTCTTTAGAAAAATGTTTTGTCTGAATTCACCAATGTTTTCCTTCTATAGAAAATCTAAAGATTGTTTTTTTTTCACTATTTAAAGGAGACCTTAGTAAGAATTAAAAAAAAACTATTTTGTCCAGTTAAAGAATAAGTAAACAGGTTCAAAGATGAGAAGTGTGTCAAACAGTGAACAGAAATGGATAATCTCATAGCTTGTAAACTATAAAATTTTCCATCATACACTGCGCAAAAAAATTAACGCACAAAATCTGAAAATCTCAATTTTAATGAAAGTTAACTCTACATTGACTTTATAACTTATTTTTTATGTTCTCTCGGGAAGGTTTTGAACGAAACAAGACACATTAAATGGAAGAAAAATTCAGGATTTCACCGAATCTTATGTGAAAGAAGAGCAATAAACAATTTTCAAAATACTGGAATGCTGATAAGTGATTTAATACTTGGTATTTCCACCCCTTGCGTTAATTACAGCTCGGCAACGAGCTCAAAATGAGTGATCTTAAAATGTTCTGATCTAATACTTCCCAGATTTCTCTGAGTTGGATTCCTAAGTCATTAAGAGTAGCTGAATGATTTTCTGAACTTCTCAGCCTTCTATTGAGGTTGTCCCAAACCTGCTCAATCGGATTCAGATCTAGACTTCTTGCAGGCCATTCCATTCGAGAGACTTCAACCTCTTCAAGGTACTCCCGAACGATGCGTGCACGATGGGGTCTGGCATTATCGTCCATAAAAATGAAATTTTCACCAATGTATGGGGCAAATGGCACTACATGCTCTTAAAGAATGTTCCTTATATACCTATCAGCATTCATAGCTCCATTATCAACGACCACTAGGTCTGTGCGAGCAGTCAAAGATATTCCACCCCATACCATAATCATGGGTGCCCGCAGGGGGGGGCCATGGCCCCCCCCTGAGATTTTGATTGCCTCATTTTTCAGCACAACACCATCAATATTACATTCTCAATCCAAAGGGCATGGAAAAAAGGAAAGTAATGGATTCTCAACAATTTTCCGGTTTTCAATGACAAATCATGGACGCCTTATCGTTTTTCAATAATTTTCATTTTGCCCCCCTGAGAAAAATTTCTGCGGGCGCCCATGACCATAATCGATCCTCCCCCGAAACCAGTAGTATTCAGGAAATTGCATTGAGCTTATCTTTCATTTGGACGTCTGTATACGAGGGAACGTCGATCACAATGGTAGAGGCAGAATCTAGACTCATCTGTGAAGAGAACTGTTTCCCAATCAATCTTATTGTCTGAGTGCTAATTTGCACCCCATGAGTTTGCTCAAGCTGATTTTGAAGGTGGCGAGCGGTTGCAAACCGTTGTCTCAACGAAGAAACTCTCAAGTAACGTTCTTGAATGGCAGTTGTTACCCGTGGTCTACCCTGTCCTGGTCTTCGGACATTCATACCTGTCTCCTTGAATCTCTGCAACATTCTGGACACACTTGTATGGGAAACTCCAAACCTTTCTGCAATTCTTGTGTATGTCCACCCTTCTTCTCGCAAAACTACCGCTTGGGCACATTTCTCTTGGGTCAAATTGCGTGTTTCGCGTTGTATAGCGATCTAGTGTAGAAAATCAAATGAAAGAAAAACTATTGATCACTAGAATTGATCGAGAACAACTGATTTCAGAATGGAGCCAATACATTCAAAATCTGATAATCTCATCTTTTTTTATACCTGCTGGGAAAAAACATCTGTATTGAAGAAAAACGTTGAAAGTGGATAACATATGCATGCATAATTCTGATAAAAATAATTATCATTGAGAACACCTTCAGTAGTAGAATAAATTTGAGATTTCCATAATATTATGCGTTCTTCTTTTTGCGCAGTGTATTTGGATTAGAGGGTGAACACACTTTTTTCATTTTCATATCCTAACTCCTTTGACAAATCAATTTTTGTTTCTGAAAAATTACTGATTCAAATATTTTGCTGTATATTAGTTTCTGTTAGAGATATTTGAAAAATTCTAAAAGGGTTTTTTCAGTTATTTTTATGGTTTAAAGGACACTCTTAACATATAGAAATTAATTACGGTTTCACTACGTTGAAAAATATAGGGTGTCTTGAGTTACAGGATCAAATATTTTGCTGTATCTTAGTTTCTGTTTTGAGATATTCGAAAAATTCTAAAAGATTTTTTTCAGTAATTTTTATGGTTTATATGACACTCATAACATTTAGTTATTCTGTTGGTGTTCAAATAAAAAAATATTATATAAAAATTTTTATTTTCATTCTATAGAATGTCATCTTTATATAAAAACTACAAACCTAATAATATTTCAACCAAAATCATTCAACAACTTGATTTTATACATATTTGAACTGATACCATCTTTATTAATTAAAAATGAAAATGTGATGAAGACAACGAAATCCTCATAAATAATCCAATAAACTCTACCAATAGCACTGGCAGAGCAAAAAAATTAAAATATTCAGTATTATTACCCAAAACCACTAAAACTATAATTTGTACAGAATTAATTCAAAATTTCAACATGAATGCTTTAGAATTTTTAAATGATTATTTCAAACTAATACTGATAAGCACTCAAACTGACCAATATATATGATAAACACTTTGTTTAGGCCAAATATGATTTATCTTAATGATTTTTTAATATTTGTTCATCATATCACATTTTTTTTTATCAACAATCATATATCTTCAAGAAAATATTTTCTTATAGTCTAGGAATCGTACAGGTGCAGAAAAATGCTAATCATACACAAATTATTCTTTTTTGATAATAATCAAGTCTCTCATAATTGAAGATTGAACAAATATAGATTTTTCTTTGATTTGCACCATATCACTGTACCCCACATCAAATGAAATAAAAACTTCAACTGAGACAAAAATAATCAATGTTTTATTAGTGCAGGGCACATTTGCTAGATTCCTTTCAGGTATTAGTGTATAATATAAATTTGTAGAATAAATAGATCAATACATATCTAATATATACAAGTGCCATGTGCGGTTGAAAAAGTATAATTTTCAGAAATCCACTAAATAAAAATAATGTTTTTTCAATCCTTTGGGAGCTTCTTACTTCAATCCATAATACTGTTGTATAAGTTCTTTGTTAGTATCTTGTTATTATTTCATTCAATGTTCCACTCAAAACTACAGAAGATTTTGTTCAAGTTCAAGACCACCATCAACGATCAAACAACAGTATTATCAATCTATGCAATTCATTCAATTGAAGGCTGATTTAGGCAGTCTTGGGCTAAATAAAGATAACTCAGATAAATATATCAAGTTTTTCCCAATCGCGCATGACTGAATATTTGTTTGAAAAGATCACTTATGATGAAAATGGTAAATTTTAGTTTGGTAAGATCGACAATGCCTCGCTAGCAGGTAACACAACCGTACTGACTTGGCTGTTTTCCTCTTCCTGTTGTGTTGCCATTTGGATATGATGTTGGGGCACTTGAATTTGAACAGGTATTTGAAGTTGTTGAGTAGGCATCTGAAAATTAAGATATGGTAATATAGAACCTTCGTTTTGATAAGGAATTTGTGGAATTTGTTCTTGTTCAGTAGGCTTTTGATATTCATAATATGACATAACGGAAGCTTGAGTGTGAACAGGTATTTCTTGTTGCGGCTGAGGGATCTGAAAATTAAGAGTGTAATTTAGAGTTTATAATGTGGGAGTTAATTGACATTTTGCCAATCTGGTGAGAAAACTACCGATGGATATTGTTAGTGTGAAAAATATATAATAACCTCTAAATAGGAATTGAATGAAATACCATTCTTCAAGAAAATAATGAATTATTTCAGATATTCAACTTTTGTGGAATTCCAATGATCATTCATTAATAAAGAGTGATTGGAAACAATTACTTGTACCTTACACATCCAACATTTTCATTTACAAGATGAAAAAAATCTAAGAACAATAAAATGGAACTTTCCAAGAAAAGTTATTTAATTTTTATTAAGTCCATATCGTGTTTTACCACCCCTAATTAGGATGAATTCTCCACAACAATGATTCAGGCTGAAAATTAGTCATCGATTTGCCCCAAGTTGCACAGTTGGGAGACATTAACTTGCATTAGTAGAAAATTTAGAAAAGTATAAAGCGTTTTCTAATGAAAGGTTTCATTTTATAAAAAAACGAGTACATTTTAAGACAAATCAATGCTTGTTTATTTAAAAATTTATTTGTAAAGAGGAAGGTATGCCATTAACGATGGAAAACGATATCAGTCAAATGGCTGCCACGGCTACGGTTGCAGCACCATAATCTATTTAATGAAATTTTCCATTACCAATTCGCACATTTGCGGCTGTTCTCGAATTCGAACTTCAAGGTTTTGAATCGATTATGGAGTATTAGCATAGAACTAATCTTTCATGTGGCACCAAAAAAAAAGCCTAAAGGTGATAAAAAAGTGCTTTAGTTTTGCGAACTGTGACTGCAAAATTATCACCATTTTCTTAGTAAATTTTAAAAATTTCAATGCATTGTTGAAGCGTGTATCGTTCCATTTTTAGAATGGAATTTTTACTTGTCGAATGTCAAAAGACGACAGCTGCACAGATAGCGAGCTATTCAAATTGAAACCTCTTATTGGAAAACTCTGTACATATGGAACAAATGGCATTACTTGTACTTCAAAAATATCGGTTATGTAGCATGCAGTGCAGAGATTTTCATTATTCATGACAATCAAGTCATACACTTTTATTGAGCTTCCACCAAAAAGTATTCATTTAGTTGAATAGGGCATATTTTTCATTTAGCTATCAAAAACATGAACAAGCCTATCATATCTCTTAGATATTGCCGAATTGTTTTTGTACTTAAGCGATTTTTTTCACGTTTTCAAGCTAGTCTGCAAGATTCTTGTGGTTACAAATTGTAGAAATTATCATAAATGTTGGTGGTAGTGTTCTTTTCTTTATATCACTGAAGCATTCTGAAAATTGATGTATGCGACAGACCAAATCAACCAGTTATTCGTCACATTCATTATGAGTAAAATTTTTTCCATTCTTTGTGCATTATAAGCAATATTCTATTTTAAAAGAAAATAAAAAATTTTAATTAACAAGTGTAAAATGCAGAACTAAACTGGTTTTTTCCATAAACGCTCAGATTTGAGATGAAGAACTTTCATAAAAAAAAATAAGGCATCAAGAGATATCCATATGTATTCCTGCAATAGTGCTTGCTATGAATTTTATTTGTTAAAAAGAATTATGTTGGAATTAAAGTGTGATGTGTTAATTTCTTTACACTGTAAAAAAAGTCATATTGGACTTATTTACGGAGATTTATGGAGATTATATCAGAAATAATAGACTGGAGGCATAAGGATCAAAAAGCAGAAAATTGATACTGTGTCAGTTGGCCGACGTTTAGGAAATATATTTTTCCAACCTCAGAGTTCTACAAGAGTTATGGAACATCATTATTGGAAACATTTATAAAAATAAAAAGTGAACAAAAAAAGAAATAGATTTTTGGTTATCGAAATGCTAGTATAAGAGTTAAAGGTACTGTGTTATTTGCATACATTAAGTGGTTCAAGCAGTCTAATGATTATATCTAGTTGATGTCATATACGACTAAACCAGAGTTATGTAACACCATTTCAAAATAAATACAATAACTTTTTTCCTCAAACGATTTAAAAAGTTTATTGGAAATATTAAAAACAAGGTTCATTATTGAAAATAATAAACCAAAAGCAGGCGTTAATTTTTTTTACTGGATTTGCATTCATCGGAACATTATGTGGCATATGATAAAAGGAGATTTTCTCTACTTCACAGACTTGGAATTTTTGTACTAGGAGTCGCCAGCAAATCAAAACGCACAATAGTTATTCATAATACAAATGCAAAAGGCATTGATATTCTTCCACGAAAAAGAAATAAATAATAATAGTAATATAAGTATTACAAATTATTTTCTCTATTTCTGTATCGTAATGAGTTCATTACAGTTCTAAAAAACAGTACTGTAATGAATTCATTACAGCATCGTTTTCAGATATATTTTTCGTTTTGTGGTTGTCTATGCTGACTTCCAATCCTATTAAATTTCAACAAACGTCAATAATTGTCAATATAATATAATTTGGGGATATAGAGAAATGATTTGCTACATATTCGCAAATTCTCATAATTCTGGTAGTGTTCAATCGATTTCGTCAGACATAATTCACGAATTTAATGTGTAATTGTAAATTATGTCTAAATTCGAAACATACGATTCATATTCAAATTCCGTAATCGGTCAATTTTCGTAACAGTCACACCAACTGCCAAGATACAATACAAAAGTCACTAGGATATATAATCTGAATTTTTCATTGAATTTCGACAATATTTCGCAAAACTTGACTGAAATAGAGAAAATATCGTCTAATACTCGTTGCAGAAGGCAATTCCAACACTCATGCATTCCAAAACTCGCTCCTTCTTCGCTCGTTTTCAAATTTCGCATTCGTGTTGGAATAGGAGCCCATTCTGCAACTTATTTTAGAATATACTATTCTCTAATTCACTGGATTTTTATTGAAATTCATGGAATACTGCTATGAATATCCTTTAGTGGTTTTTACATTGAAAAATGTTGATTGGCAGAACTGTTTTCTGCATCACAAATTTGACAGATCATAGATAAATACATGACAGGAGAGTTCCGAGTAGCAACATATAATAATAAAATATATCCATAAACCCTGTGTGAAACTGAGTAACTAGATTTTGTTCTACAAAGTTTGGTGGAATGAACGGATTTGCAACAGAATTAGAAAAGTTATTCTTTCTGGATGTAACCCTATTAACGTTATAAAGTACATTTCTTTCTTTATAATCAGGAGTTGTTGAAAATAAGACCTGAACAAAAATCACCAGTTTTATCTTGTTTTCAGTAGATTTTAAAACAAATATTTCTTTTACCTGTATAGTGACTTGGGCTGTTCCTTCTTTAGATAACAAACTCTGTCTCTCTGCTTGTTCTTTCGCCCTTCTGGTTACGTGGGATCTCTGATGCTTCCGTAAATGGTCCTTTCGATAAAAACCTTTTCCACATTCATCACAAATTTCAGTCTTTTCACCTGAATGTATGACATAGTGAAGATTCAGATGCTCTTTTCTTTTGAAACCTTTCATACAGACGGAACAAACGAAAGGTCTTTCGGGATTATGGCCTAATTTGTGCCTTTCCAAATGTTCTTTTCGTTTCAATCCAGCACCACAAATATCACATATAAATCTTCTTTCAATTTTATGTCCAACTAAATGAGATTCCAATAGGTCCTTTTCGGGATATGCCATATGGCATTCTGGACAGCAAAAAAGTGTCGTTCCATCGAGGGCTGTAGCAATGTGAACTTGGCCGGGCTGGAAAAAAATTTTTTTTTTAGAGAATTGTTTTGTTTTCACTAGTTATGAATCTACCTTGGGCTTTTTTGGTTTGGCTGGTTTCTTCTTGTATTTCTTCTTTTTCTTATTCTTATCTGCATCTTCTGGATTCTCTTCTTGATGTTCCATATAATCGACAGAGTTCAATACTAAATGTTGTTCTTGATCGACTTCAGCTGAAATGCTTACTTGTTCCAAGACTCCATCTTCAGTTATCTGCTCTTGTTTAATACCTGGTGCATTGAATTTGAGGAACTGTTGTAAACTGAGTGGTAAAGCAGTGTTTTGTTGCATTTTTTGTAGATATTCTTGTACAGAGGTATTTTGGAGATATTGTGTAGGAAAAGCAGTAACAGGTGCACCATTCTCTTGAGGATTCGCATCATCTTTATTCACCTCACTTTTAATCAATGCGACTGGTAAAAGTCCATCTTTCTTTTCATTTGGATCTGTTTGGATGAGTTGGATATCTTGGGGCTGAATTGCTGCGACCACTGTCATTCCTTCGGGTATTCCATTTTGCCCATCGACCTTGGAATTCAAACGTGAATTAATAATAATTATAAGCAATAACTATCAATAATTATATTTCAAATATGGTTTCAATCAAAATGAATAAACAAAATTTTGTTCTCAAAAACTAGCAAAATGTGAACTACTTACAATCTGGATGCCTTCTTGATTGCCATTATAAGCGACAGTAAGCACAGTAGCACCTTGGCCAAATGTTTGAATTGGTATTTGCGTCATGTGAAATTTTTGTTGAGCATTAGGACTAGGTGGGCTCATTGGTTGAGGATTAATCACTTGGATCTGTACCGTCTGCTGGGGATCTCCTGGTTTTGCTCCTGGCATTGTTATGGGGAGAGTTATCAAAGTTTGCGCTTGTTGGCCATTACTTGTACTAGGTTGTGATGCAGCAAAGGAATTAATGTCAAAGGGTCTAAGGTAATGAACCCCATTTTCTCCACCTTGCAATAGACCCACAACTTGTCCATTTGGTGTAGTTACATTTTGAGTGATTTTGCCACCTTGATACTGAGTGGCTATTGGTAAAGCAGCAGAAATAGGAACTCCAAATTGCTGGAAATTCATATCAACTCACTGAAAACAAAAAGTTCAGATTTAACAAACATTTTTGTGCCATTTCCGAATTTCCAACTTTTTTAATGTTCGATGAGTAAACTAAAATTTAATTTATAAAACACGAAGGAAATGAATGTCTGTAATTTCTTATATTCACTTGAAAATTATTGGTAAATATTATTATTATAATCAATGCATTCACATAATTCATTTGTGTTTCATATATAAATATACTGATTTATTAATTTTTGTATCATTTGTATGAATCAAAAAAAAACTAATTTTAGTTTAATTAATTCTATTTCATCTAGTTCAGAAATATTAAATCATGATCAACAATCCTTTCCACAAATCCCATCGAAATAGTTCAAAAGTTTCATTCGGATTAATCAAATTGATCGAAATAATTAAAAACAATAATGAAATTATATGCTCATCCATTCAAAAAAAGCGCCCAAATTATACGTACCGAAAATTCAAACTTGACACAAGCGTCCTTGACGGTTATCCCCTAAAGCAAGAGGGGATGAAAAACAGGAGGATATAAAAGAGTGGTATAAACCAATATAATACAACTGCGAAGTCAGCTTAGTCAAGACAGTAGTGGCAGTATCCTCTAGGAAGTGGTATAACGAATTTCAAAACCGATACCAAATGACGAAATTCGAGAGACAACATATGCTTCCACCTGTGCGTTAGATAGAGACGTCGAAGCACGAGAATCGAGAGAAATCTGGTTAAAGTGGGGTTAAACCCAGTTACCTACTTATTCGTACTTTCACCAGCGACTACACACTTCTTCGAGTTTCAGAGATATATTCCGCTATAAAACGAGTAAATACGTTAATGGAATACATGTTCAACGAAAGATAAAAAAACAGATTTCTTCTGAAATGATAGCGACATTACCCTGATTCAAGTCTTCATTGTTTCTCTTCTGATTTTTTTCACATTTTATGGCAGAGAAAAATTCCAACGAAATGAAGAAAAATCAAATTCCAAAAATCTGTGTTCAGGTCTAATACAAAACGGCTTCTAGTGGGACATTCGACACTTCAGATGAATAGGATTGGTCAAGACTACTGATAACAGCGACGGTATACATTTATAATGTGGTTTTTCACAAATTTGAAGATGTACAAATAATTCAAATTATAGTGACCAATGGGCAATGACAGCTCAGCTATGAGTAATGAGTATGCTTTATGTACCCACGTGCCACAAAACTCATGGGACCATAGAGTAATCTACTAGGTCCATTTAATTTTGTTTCTAATTTCTAAGATGTTGCTTGGAGAAAATTCCCCACAAGATGCCTAGAAAGCAAGGTATATCGTATCCAATGATGTAATAATAATATTATTAGATCATTGATTGAATCCTATGCATTTTGGATTTGTTCTCATTATAATCATTTATTTTTATCGTCATAGAAATTAATGTTTCCATGTTGTCACTAATGTATATCTTTTAGAGAAAAGTGAAGCAACTTCTCTATTTTCAACGAACTCGAATAGAATAAAATGGTAACTCAAAACTTGTTTTGTAAGCAGTAAAATGATTGACGGGGTGTTAGAGTTTGATTTTTTAAGTTTCTTCTCATAGCTCCTTCTATTCAAGAGAAAATGTAACTTGAATATGGCATAGGATTTTCCAATTTAAAGTTTTCATCATGTGATACGCTAATTTTGAATGGCTTTTCTGGCTTCTTTGTCGGCTTCTTTCCACCAGAAGATCAAGTTGCTGTGATGAATGAACGAATTATGAGTTTTGGTACTGATTTAGCCAATCTGTAGCGAATATTAATAAAGATTGGATGAACTGGAACAGGTAATCATCACAAAAAATTAGTACTACAAGAAACACCTGTATCTCGAGAACGAAGCGTTTGCGGTTCCATGTTTATAAGACTTTTTTTTCTTGAAATTATCCAAGGAATCTCTCATTTTCCTTTATACCTCCAATTCAGTAACACCATGTATAAAAGCAGAACCAAAGCTGTCTTATTGTTTATGTTATAGTTTTTGTATGACTCAACAAAGGCCGAGTTAAAATATAGCATTCGAAGGAAACATTTTCCGAATTTATTTCCAGACTTTTGCTTAGGTAGACTTGATATTTTGGCCTAAGATGGATAGAATCCCTGGTGTGTTTAATGATTAGATCTAAGAGGATGTTTTCTTTCCTCTGAGGATTAGATTTTGTTTCAGACTTTTTGAGATACCCACCTGTTGCTTTGGTGTTCTGCTTCACCAGAGTTCTGTGAGGTGGCGCTCTTCAGAAATTTTCGAATTGCCGCTATCTGCCTGGCGCCGTTTAAAAATGAAATACTGATTTTAGACTTTACAAACTTCCACAATAAATTAAAATTCAGTTCCTATCGAATTTTTAATGAAATGAATGGAATATAATGACAAAGTTTAGTAGATTGTTACGAGCATAGAATATAAAATATTATTGTTCTATACTTAAAGGTCACGAGAGCCGAGAATTGAGAGAAATGTTAAATATAATCCCTCGAAATCTTAGAACATTAATAATCTTTCTATATTCTAGGCTTGAAATCAAGTAGGTATAAAACTGAAAAATCTCCCGTTTCGTCTGAAAGTTTTACAGGTATAAGTAGACACACCAGGTTTTCTATGCATCTATTTCTGCCTATAGCGATTAAAATGTTTGAAATTATCCACATCGTGGATCACGAATCAACACGTATATAATTCCAATTAAAGCGGAATATTTTCAATGAGGTTTTCGTCATTGAATAATAAATTAAAGAACATTATCTCTTTTACGGAATTGCATTTGAAGCAGTGATTCACCTTGGGAAATCGTGTTGAAATCGCGCTTTTTTGCTATTCCGCCAACTTATAGGTCTACGACGACGAGAAGCAAAGTAAAAGTCAATGATAATCAGCCGGAATCTGTTAGAAATCAACCTCTCAGAAGTAAAAGTGAAGTTCAATTGAGAAGGAACATTTATATTCTATGAAATAGTGGATGAAGACTGTAGTCTGGTGAAAAACCAAGGATATAATCAATTAAATTGATTTTTTACAAAACATTGATAGGCTGATCAACTTGTTGATTTTAGTTTGAAATCTATCGTGGAACTAAAAGTCTAATGAAGCATACGCATAGCCCTTTGGGCAGGTTACATTAATAAAATTTTGGAGAATGTAAACCGGGATTCTCGGTTAAGTTGGGTTAGGACAGCGGAATTACAGTGACTACGTATATTCCCACTGTCACCAGTGTCACCCATGTAGTCACTGTAGAGAATAATAGAAATTCTGTGCAGTAATTACCGTTAACCCAGTAATAACTGCTTCCGTAGAAAGATCTTTCAGTACGATTAGGGTAGGTAGGTACCTACTACCTACCTACCTAACAAATATGTCGAAAAGACATTGTGTATTCCTTTCATCTATGAAATGAATCACATAAAAATTTCTTCAAGTTGATATTTTTCCAGATCTTTCGGATACATTTCTCGTCTCATTCTTTCAAAAACACGCCACTTCGTGGTACTTTTTTGGGTTTTTTAACCCGTAGAAGAATATCAATGCCTTCTTGTTGTCGCTTATTTGGCATCACTGTTCTCTATACTCACGCGGAGTTTAAGCATTCTCTGTACTCAATTTGTCTAGTGCTCCATGTGGTGAATTCATCTCTTTTTTTTATTAGATCTTTACAATGACTAAAAATCTCGAACTAATTAGAATTTTTGTTTAGGATTTTGCATTCAGAAGGAATATTTTGTCGAATCAGTGATAATCTTTAATGATTGATCAAAAAAATTAAGTTTGTAGTAAAAAACATTTCTTATTTATACCTATATTATCAATAACTCCACCTATGGACTATTACCATAAAAACATTCTTGTTTATTTGTATTTTTCTATTTATTGGATTCTGAAATTTAAGAAGAATAAACTGTTAATCATTGGGTAAAGTAATATAAGGGAATCTTTTTTCAGTTTTTATCGAGTTGAAGCTTCTGTAAATTTATAACTTATTTATTATCCACATTTTTTTTCTCAAAAGTAGGATCTTCAGGTCTGTTTGATATAGGTCTTAAACTTTTCCTGGTAACTGTAATTAAAAAACCTGTTTTCAATACACTGGTCCCGCCACTGATTCTACGATAATTAAAAATGCACATCGATCCATTATAAAGTCATCAACCTATCTCTAACACTCAGTTGAGTAAATAGGTTTGAATGCTTTCTTGAAATATTTTACTCTGAATGCAAGAGTTTAAGAAATACTAACAAAAACTTTACCTATTCGCATTTCCAAAAAGTTATTTGTGCTAATCTATGAATTCCATTATAAAATCATTAATCTTTCTCAGTCAGATAAAGTAAATAGGTTTCGAATGCTTTCTTGGGATTTTTAAGGTAGATATTTCATTGTATTCTAAATGTACCTAGGAATTTTAATAACAAAAAGTATATTCTTCACATTTCGAAAAATACCTACAGGATAGAAGTAAGTTTCGGGATAAAACTGAAACAGGAGAAAAATTACAGATATTTAAAATGGATGATGGAAAAACCCATATACGTGACAATTTTAAAGGTTACAATATGGAGGAAACAATAGGCCAAAGTCAACTGATCACGGTATATCGAAAAAACTCATGTTACAAACATGAAAATCAGTTAACGAACATCCCATCCCAACGATGAAATAGGGACAAACCTATAACGGTAAATGAAAACGGATGAGCAATCTCAATAATTCTGGAAGACCCGTTAGGTGAACGACCTTGACGAAACCTAATTGTGAATCGCAATAACGATAATGAAAAACGAAAACTTTGATACTCCCATTTCGAACTACGATGACGTTTGTTTAAATCAAAACGTGGTGGAGGAAATCGAGAAAAGTGGTGGTGGTTTAAAAGGAACGTGGGGATGAATATATCCTACCAGAATACGGTACGAACACCCCTTCCACAAATTCTATGCGACGAAGCTCCCTTCCCCAAACCCTGCTGGACGTGGGAGAAAACCGTCTCCCAAATGCCCTTTATAACTGTACACGATAACTTTTCCGAACTATTTATTAAATAATAACTTACCAGAGAAATTCAGGATTTCCTTCAAACTTCAAACAAATAACAGATATTAAGCAGTGACACGGCAAAGGCAAGGCAACACTCGTACGTTATAAAGTAAATGCCAGTTCTTCTGATGCATCGCGCATTGGTGCGCATGGCCCTAGATATGGGCACGTGTCGAATACATTTGAATTTTACCGCCAAAGCGAGGGGAATGCTTTGAAAATCGATCTGGGGATGAATGAGAAACTTGAGGGGTTAAAAGCATAAACAGATTGGATTCTAAGGTTACTTTGGATGAAATCAAGTATAAATAATTCGAAGAAGTATGCAAAGCGAATACGATTGTTTATATTCTTTAAAACTATAAGGTGAGATATGTATTCTTTCCATGAGAAGAAAATTCAGAAATTAATATCAAATCATAATTTTTTACCTTTTATATAAAAATTCCCCTTAATCTAGATGTCCCTAATATTGGTGCAAATTGCAAAATTTTTACTTCGAAATATTTTCATTATTTATTGCTTACTTGGTTAATATATCTTTACAATTGGAAATTTCTGCCCCTGTTGTTTATTATCATTTTTTTAATTTAAATTAACGTGTCTCAGCAGCTAGGCCATTGATATATAAGGAAATTATTTTGGAAAAATTGTTGTAATTATTATTATGTTAAATTATTACAGCTGAAAGCATTTTTATCATTCTTTTTCATAATATTCTCTCTCCAAGTAAAATTCGCCATCTTTGTATACCGTGTTATAAACAAATATAGGTATTCAGCGGAAGAAAAAAACTCTTTTCTTTGCTCTTAGTATAGGTATTACCATAGTATAAGGATTCCTTATACTATAATACATGGTATAAGGATTCCTTATACTATGGTATTACTTTAAAATCGTTCTTCTTTGACCAAAAAAATTTTGAACCAAATTGTAGAAATTTTTTTAAGAGTGTAATATGCATCATACAAAATAAAAATTTTTTATGTAAAAAACTTGCCCATGAAATTTGGCAATGAATTTGTAGAAAATCCATCCTATTTGCGAATCATTAACTATGACATTCATTTTTAGGATAGAACACAGATAAGGAAAGAAGTCGCAGGTAGATTCTAGTAATAATTTTATATACAATAAGAAATTGTATACTTTTAATTTCAGACTTCTATGTTCAGTACATGCTTTATACAGGTATTTTAATAATAGAAGGCATAGCTTGAACAAGACCAATTGAAAATTGTAGAATATATTGAATACCTAACTATAGAATTTTTCAAACCAATATAGTATATCAACTGAAATCTCATACTTCATCAGTTCTTTTCCACACACTGTTGAAGATTATAATTCATGCTTGAAAAATTATTGAAGATCCTCACACCTGGAGGGTAAACCATGTAAAATATTGGAGACAATTATTATGCATCAGTTCTATAATGAAAACGACTAAATTATGTTAATATCCTAGGGATACTGCAATAGTAATAACGATGATTTCTTTGAAAACATTTTCCATCACCAAATAAAAATTTTATTAAAACTTGTCCACTCCTCTAAAATTTGATAAAATCAATCTTTTATGCTTTTATTATTGAATTATGGCAATTCATACAGAAACATTTCTAGTTTATCAAAAATATGCAATAAACAAAGTTCGGCTTTTCCAATGTTTAATAGTAAACGATAAAAATAATTTATAAAAGAAAGGATCAAACTATTGATCTTTTGTCTTATTGGCTCAAAACTTTGATCCAAGATATCAAAGTCTTAATTCAAATGCATTTTCTCAGGAAATAAATTTATCAACAAAAAAAATTGACTTAAATATACTTTATATGTTGAATATTGTTCACATATTTCTGATCACATTCAGTTAATAAACAACCCTGTTTTCTTCAATGCAACATTTTCAAATCCAAGTACTTCTAATAAATATAACAAAGTTCATCAATGCAAACAGAATATCATAGAATATTAATATATCTCAATTTATTTTCAATGCATCTCGTGCAATGCAGAAAATACTTCAAAATGGCAGTAATGAAAATAGCATATCAGATATCACAAAGAAATAATTCTTTAGAAATAAATGACACATCCTTCTTATCCTCACTCAGATGAAATGCATTTTCATATATAAAACTCAATTGAAAGGTACAAATATTAATTGGAAACTTAATCTATGATTTAACGTGAATCTCTTCGTGATCTCTCGAGGTACATCTCGTAAAGAAGTTTATTTATATTGAAATAATGTGGATTTTGTGATTCATCCAGTTCAGGTGCATAGTTGGGCATTGATTGCTGATAGTCATTGTTGTCTGTGGGATTATCAATCTGAGGCATGTTGTAAGATGGGGGACCAGGCCCTACTTGAATTGGGTTCTGACGATGCCCTTCTTGATTTTCAAACATTAACCTATTGTTAATATGAAGATTGTTTATTCTTTTCGATAAAGGTAAGCATTCACCTTCATCTTTATTATTTCTTGGTCTTTTCCTAAAAGGGAAACTTAGATTCAAAATATATAATACTCAAAGCAATACGATGCTTTAACAAATAGATATTGGCATAAGTTCAAACTCAATTAGTAGGAAATTACCTATTATTCGTCATTCTGCTAAATATTTGAACTGTCTATATTCAAATATAGAGTTATTCTAATTTTTCACGTATATTTCTCTGCCACACAGCTGTCAGGATGTACCATATTTTTATTTGTTCTGGATGACAGTTTAACTTTTTTCTGTTTTTCCATAGATATACAAGTAACATATCTTGTTCTTAATTTCGAATACATAAGCTCAATTATGTGTTCTATATGTATATGCATATTATATACCTTACTTAATACAGTTCAATTGAATTTCTGATTCAATAAGTCTTTAGAAAAGATTAACATTTCTTGTTATATAAAAATTTTAATTTCTTTTCATGCTGTGATTTGAACAAATAGACTTTGATAATTACAAATGAATTAATTCAATAATTATTTTATTGTACAAGTAAAATGCTAAATATTGGCAATATTGCTGCTAAATAAATATTTCTATCACTAAAACTTTATCATTGGAGATCGAAATTAAAATCGTATTGCCAGTCTGGAAAAAATCACTACTATTTTCTAAGACTATTATCATAATGTTTATAGTGTAATATCATCGTTGTATATAGATTATATCTCATTATTTATAGATTATATAAAAAAACTTCATTCAAATGTGATTTGACGTCCTACAGCACCATCTATAGGAGTAGCAAGTAATTCACTCATGCAAAGCTACCTCTTTCGGAACTTTTTTGGACTACTTCAGACAAATCAGGGGCGGATTGAAACAGGTTTTATTTGTTTCTCATTTGTAAACGTCAGTTTCCAAAAACACAATATTAATCAAGAAAGTTTATTTTATCAAGTCACTAACTTGTAAAACTGACAGTTACCTTGCAAAATTTTTACAAGTTAGTAGTATTATTCACATTAGAAAATTTTGTTTTATCGTCATATAACGTATTTTCCCATATCTTCTACATCATTCATGTTTAAGGAGAGAATTTCATCACATCGACAACATCCAAAAATCCCAAATATTGTTACAATTTTCGCTAGCAACCACTGGTCATCAGAAGCATGTAAAAGAAATTGTTCAGCCTCTTCTTTACTTACTACCTTGGCCTTTTTTGGCGTATAACGCTCATATTTTCGTTTCAGAAACGCTAATATCTTTTGAAATCTGCAAATGACAACTAAACGTCATATTTTTCAAGAAATTTTTTAAGGAAAACAAACCTGCGAACAGGGGCATTTTCTTTCATTTCCAAGCAGCTTTTCAGCATAGACCATTTCGCCCATAAAGTATTAGGGCTGAATCTAGCTGATAGTTGATACAAGTAGACCAACAAAACATCTTCAGTTACCCCAATCACACTATTTTTGTTTTGCCACTTTTTGAAGTCGTCGTATTCTCGCTCGTACCTTGAAGCTGATTTTGCAGGTAATAAACTTGAAGCTACACTACTGGCTGCCTCAATAATTTCTTTTGGTACATTCATTCTCGTTTTGTAAAGAAAAATAAACAGACATGTTCATGGCAACGCTTCCATAGCTTACATAGACTTATGTCTATGATAGCTTACGACATTTGAGACAAATTATGGAGATTTTTTTGGAATTCATCTAACCTTTTTACAAATGAGTAACAAATAAAATATAAAACAATACACGCAAGGTAACGGGTTTTACAGGCTCAAGGAGGTAACTGACTCGCCTGCGGCTCGTCAATTATATCCTCCATTCGCCAGTAAAAACCCTCTTACCTTGCTAGTAATGTTATATACTATTGTTTTATGGTAGTTGACACTAGTTAACTCGAAGTAATGATAACTCCTAGCTAGATGGCACCGATGAATTTTCAAATCCAATTTGAACGGAATCGATATATTATCTTTAAACAATGATAATCAGGGACACCTTCAGGATTTTTGGGTGAGAATAGTATATTTGCGCCCTCCAGGAAGATATTCTCATACTGATACTCGTTTATTTTCCTCAAAACTTTACACGGTGAATCAATAAAATATAAGACAATAAATACAGATACACATAGATCAAAAATACATATCTAATATATATACAAAATTAACTAAGGAATATAATGACTAGAATTGATAGTAAATAAATAAATTTTTTATGGAATAGAAGACATTTTCGATAAGCAAATTCTTCACAAGTCTCTTAAAGGTCGCTCCACGAAGTAATGTCATGCGATCGGGAAGTATATTATACACTTAGAACTTCTTTCTCTTTTGCAGTCAGGCTATTAGCCTTTTACTGCTCCATCTCAATATAATTCACCTCTGGTGAGCTATTTTGTGGCAATATGCCACTCAGAAAGTTTGTGGTTTAACACACACTTCCTAGGGAAGTGCCATCGTCGGCCGTTTGTCTTTCCTAGGAGCTTTTTCATCGTAGTCGCAAGCCTTCCTTATAAGAGGGTTTGCGTGATTTTCCATTTTAATGAAGGTCTTCACGCTCAGATATTTTAGATGGTCGTCTAGGAATGGTATATGCAGGTCTTCATGTATCCGTACGTTGCTGACAAACCATAGTGCATTTACGGCTCGTCTTAGGATATAATTCTGCATGACTTGTAGTCTCTGCAGCGTATCCCCAAGCCGGACTTGCGTAAGACATGACCGGCCGAATGGTGGACTTAGAAGAAGCTTGTTGGAAAGAGACATTTTGCTGCTTTTGCAAAGTAGCGCTGCTGCCGCTGCTGTCTTTCCCTTCGACACAGCTGATGTGACGTATTGTTTCCAAGTGGGCTTCTTGTCAAGCATCACTGCCAGATACTTGACCTCGTATTTCCATTCGATCCTCCTACCGAACATTACGACGTGTCCGACGGGATCTTTTTTCTTCTTCTTCTTCCTTATTCTTAAGACCATGTCTTGTCATCTTCTGTTCATCCAGCCTCTTGCGATGTTGACGTCGAACTCTCATACCATCTCTTTGGTGGTCGGCCGGGAGGGCGTTTTTTTCACAGATGGAAAATAAGGGGCCGAAAAAGCGGATAGATAAAAGAAGATAATAAACCTCGGACATAGACATACTCATAGTACAATGAAAGTAGTCATCTTGAGGGTGATAATAAACTCATAAACCGTAAAAGGGTCCGATTTTTTGCTGCCGTGTGGATTTCAAAGGAAAGTAAAATGATTATTGGTTCATTTAATGAAAAAATTTTTGTTCTTCGTCTTTGCGAGAATTCTGCAATTTTATACTTTGGAAATCTTGGTGGGGTGTAATTATCCCCAGTACACCCCCCCCCCTATTTCTACGCCCTTGAACTTAGCGCGATAGGTGAGGAGTGCTTCGTTTTCTGTGAGCATATTCTTTATTTGTCTTATTGCAAATAATGATGTGGAAAGCCTTTTTCACAATTCAGTCACATGCTCAGTCCAAGTGAAATTTCCACTGATGCACATCCCGAGCAAAGAAATGCTCTCTTTATTATGGCTTTTGGTTGTTATTACTAGCCTTTGAGTTTTCTCAGGATTCACCTTCAAATTGTTACCATTGAACTATTCAACGGCTTCCTAAACAGATTTTTCAGCTTTTTGCTGGAGTTTTCTATTATTTTGTACTCTTAGGCTCATAAGTTTTTCCAACATCACTTTTTGATGGTAAGTTCAATATATTATATTATTTCGTGAGTAATGAACAGATTTTGAAAATTTTAACTAAGTTGTGTACAGAATATGAATAACTTTCAAACTATAACCAACACTCGACATCACTAACCTATTCAAACAATTTGCTCCCGCCGTTGTTTTCCGAAATTCGAGGCTTTATTGCAAAAAACTAGCTATACATTTATTAAGTGATAGTCCAAGGGAGCAACCACTGGAGAATACGGCGGGTGGGGTAGGACTTCCCATATCAACGTTTCCAAGTTTATCTTGACCACTTTCGCAACATGGGGTCTAGCATTGTCATGCTGTAATGTAACATAACTTTATCTTTTCTCTCGTTGTATTGCGGCCGTTTATCTTTCAATACTCGGCTCAAACGCATTAATTGCGTTTGATAACGATCGCCCTTCCGTCTTTGCCTTACAAGCAGCAAACAAACGCCGTTAAACATCTCTCGGCTTCAACTTGTACAGGACTCAATTTCCTCGTTTCTGAATCATTTCCATGACTTTAAGTCGTTTTGAAATGGCTTGTTGTGTCACTCCCAATGATTCTGCCAATTCTTGTTGCGTTTGACACGAGTCTTGATCAAGTAATGCCTCTAATTCTGCATCTTTGAAAACCTTCTCTCTTCTGGTCTTCGGAAGCAAAGTTGTACACTTTATATAAATGTATAAATATAAATATTTTTGAGAGGTTAGGATGTCGTTTTTGTTGACTCATTCAATGTGAATCGCATGAAATAATTTTGGCAGAAAAGCCTGTTGTAAGATACAATTTCTTCTTTTTTTTCGAACATTATTATGTGTTTATTTTGAATGTTTTAGTATTATCAATACAGAATATTGTAATTTCCAGAAATGTATTTATCCTAAGCAGACCATGTATGATAAGTAGATTTCAAGTACTTATACCTTACCTTCCCAAAATGTGAGATATTCCATAAAATTACAAAAAAGATATTTAAGTAGTCCTGTTTGCTGTAGGTATGTATATCAAGGTATGAATTTTGAGCATTAAAACTGAATGCTCCAAAAAGTTGCCTAAAATTGAGTAGAGTAACTGTCTCCAAATTATTTTTTATAAATTCTGATCACATCAACGTGATAATTTGCAAAAGGAGCATTTTAATTACACTGCTCAACAATTGATAGGGATCACTTACTTGTTCTGAATTCATTTGTGAAATATTCGCTCCAAGATTATAAATTTAGTCAGATATCAGAGTATTTTCAGTTGATAATATGGTTCACTTGAGAAAAGAATGAAAAAATGGAAAGTTGGAGAGAAAAAAAGACTTTATTAGGAACACTCAAAATTCTGTGTTTGAATAACATAAAAATTTTATGATGAAACCACAAGAAGGCTGAAGTTTCGGTTAAGCTAGTACCTAGTTGGTCCCCCACGAGCTCGTCTCAAGCATTCTACCCTACGGAGCATACTTTCGATCAAACGATTTATAAAATTTTGGGGCAAATTCGTCCAAATATCCTGTATAGCGTTAGAAAGGTTCTCCAGGTTATTGATCGGTTGTTCTAAGGTTGAAAATTGTCTAGACATCTCAGAACAGACATGTTCGATGCAATTCATGTCTGGAGAGTGAGCTGGTCAGTCCATCCTATCAATAGCATGAGTTTCTAGCGCTTCATTAACCAGACGACTACGGTGTGGACGGGCATTATCGTCAATTAAAATGAAATTCTCGCCCACGGCAGCTGCAAACGGAACAATTATGGGTTCAACAATCATATCGTGATATCTCTGGCTGGTCATGGTGGTGTTCTGCAGAACAACCAACTCTGTGCGTTGGTTCAAACAAATGCCTCCCCATACACATACCTATAGAACCTCCGCCAAAAGCTGTTGTGGGTACCATAAACTGTTCTGCATACCTTCGACCTCTTTCCCTCCAAGCAAGAATACGTCCATCGGAGTTGACTAAACGAAATCTAGACTTATCCGTAAATAAACATCGGCTCCAATCTTCAATTGTCCAATTGCGGTGCTCATCAGCCCATTACCGTCGATGAACCCGGTGTTCCCTATTCAAACGGGGATGTTGTACCCTCCTACGTGCTCTCAAACCACGAACATGTAGTCGTCGTCTTACAGTCTGGTTCGAAATTAGAACTCCTGTTGCAACTCTCAGTGATCTATTGAGCCGCGACGCCGGGTAAGTGGGATTTCTCCTAGCATTGAGGATCAAAAGACGATCTTGGGCAGCTGTTGTACTGCGCTGTCGACCTCCCCCATGAACATAAGCTACTGAGTCCTTTTGGATGAACCTATTCCAAGCCCGACTTACGACACTTTGCGAAACATTCAACCGCCGGGACACTTCTCGCTGGGACAAACCTTCCTGTATCCACCGTATGATTTGGTCCAGTTGCACAGGAGCCAAACGTCTTCTCGGCATGACTGATAAGCTGATATTGTTCTCATTTCTTCAATTATTGTCACCTTATGTGTTTGAACGAGAGAAAAAAACAGATTTAATAACAAATAGCACATTGTTTTTCACTCCAATTGTAACAGCCTACAGATAATAATCGATTTTGTGAACAAAAGCCGATGAAGCGAGGAAGACTTTGATATAATCAACTCAAAACATCTTACTTTTTCCTTAGAGAACATATAATGTATGTACAGATATTCACGAGATAACTTGAAAAAAATACAAATGAAGAGAAGTTCATAAGTGATCCCTAGCAATTGTTGATCAGTGTAGTAATCTAGCAGCTAATATGTAGGTAATTTCATAGACCTTCAAAATGATGTAATTTTTCAAAATGTTTCAAGGTATTCTTAAGTAATTTGGTACGAGTCCAAAAGCCAGGCATTATCAGGTTAGTGATAAAAACCATAAAAGATGATGAAAAAACTTCAAGAAAAGCACTGACTTGACGTCAGTAGCTATTTCTCATTCACCTCAACGCTATTGGTTTTGTGGTCAGGGAAATACCCATATTCTTTTTACATTTTTTTCAGGTTCAAGTGAAGAGATATATAAATTTCACATAAGGCTTGATTGAGCACATCTTAATGCAATATGTAATTTATTCCGATCGTAATTTCGATTTTCTAGGTCTTTCTGTTAAGAACGAAACAAATGAATAGAATTGAAATTGACTACGAATACGACATCACTCCAGGTGCGGATCCAGGGGGTTGGGGGAACTGGGGGAACGTTCCCCCGCCAAATGGCCCTGGCACCTCTTAAATTTTGCCCTCCTAGAATTTGACATACTAAGGCTCAAATAATTACAAGATCAACATTCATTTCACCTTCAATACATTTTGTGAAAACCCATATTAATGAACGGCAAGAAAAAATACGTCCCAAAATGGCGGAAATGTCTGGGGTCCACATTTTCAGTATCTAAAAGTTCAGCTTGAAATTTTCCACCAGTTTTACTATTGCCAGAGAAGGTGCTTTAATTTTACGAACTGTAACTGCAAAATGTTCAACATTTTTTTAGTGAATATAATCAATTGCAACAACTGCCAATTGTTTAGATCTGCAGTATCGAGAATAGGCATAGCTTTGATGGTAGCCAAACTTCGGAGCGAAGACGGCACTTGAAGTAGAAGAAGAATCAATTTCAATGCGTCTTTGAAGGGTGTATCGTTCCATTTTAGTAATGTTTTTACTTATCAAATTTCAAAACCTGACAGCTTCGAAAGTGACAACTGCCCAGATAGCGCGCTATTCAAAATGGAACCTTTAATTGGAAAACAGTTTATTTTCCGTATAAATCAGATATTGAGATTTTCAGATAGAAACCATAAATCGTCGCGAAAATTATAAAAAACTGTTTGAAATTCGCGGAGTTCCAAATTTTTTCTCAGATTATTATCGGAAATGTGGGAAATAGGTTCCCATCTAATTTAAGACTTCCCTATTAAGAATCCAGACTGCCGAAAGAGCCCACCAGCCAGTATAGTATCTCATTAACCAATTGAACAAAATTGATATAATGCCAATGAATGAAAGGCGTGTGTGGAGCGGCCTATATCGTGACGTGCGCTGACGACATTTACTCTAGGAAGATAAAAATATCGCCCGTCCATCAAGCCCAAATAATCAACGCACAATGAAAAACAGTTTGATAACAATTTTTCAAGTTGCAAGAGCGAACTTCAGCTGCGATTGGATGTGGTAGTCGACCAGGGACGCATAAAACAGACCGTCACAATCGACTTACTCATTTGTTCGTAAGCGCCGAAGAGCGGTCTCCACCAGATCTTATAAAGTCTGCCATACACGTACGGATTCGCTGTACAGTAAAACCATCAGTTAATTTTTCACGGAAAATCGAAGTTTTCTGACGAAATGTATTGGACAGTGAACGGAAATGGGCATATACCCGATGCCATAACTGTGGATTTGAGAACGGACACTATCAGTCAACCCACTCAGGATATGAGGGATGCAATGGTGAACGCAGTCGTTGGGGATGATGTCTATGGGGAGGATCCAACTGTTGCAGAGTTAGAGAGGAGATCGGCAGAGATGCTGGGGAAGGAGGATGCCCTTTTTGTTGTCAGCGGTACCATGGCAAATTTGATTGCTAGTAAGTAAATTCAATGTGTTTTTTTACATATAGGGAGAATATGAAATCTTAAAATTTTTCACGACTACATGGTTCTTAAGAGAAGGAAATTGAGAGTAAAATTTTCTAATTAAAACACACCAGAAGAGCATTCACAGAAAAAATAATTTTAAATGTCTAAACTCATAATCATAAGATTCAAATTTGATTCGAAAATTTTGAATTTCAGGCTACATAATCGCACAATGTTGTTCCGAAAGTTGAAAATTTGAATCTGAACAATTTATTTATTGAATAAACCTTCGAAATCATTAAATGTAATAAAATTTTGCGTTCGTTTGATATTCTTACTGTTAAAATTTTGAAATCAGTGAAATCTAAAAATCGAATAGTGAAGATTTTTCAGTCAGAATAATTTAACTTATATGCATGAAATTTTGAACGAAAAAAACGCCCTCATTCACTGTTTGACAACAAAATACATATATTTCAAAGGCTTAAAATCAAGGCATTTATTAATTTCTCAAAATTCAGAAATATTGCCAAATATGAGTTTTCATAGTTTCGAATATAGAATTTTCACATATTCTTATCGAAATAAAAATTATAACAATTAAGACGTCCAAGGTCAAATCTTACGAGACCAACAATATTTAATTTTTTGATGAAATTATGAACCATATTTCATAATTTCAGAATCAACAGTTTCATATATTCTGATCGGAATATAAATTAAACTACTTTTTAAGCTAATGGAATATGTAGTGCATTTCTTGCATGTTAACTTAGAAGTTAAAGATCGAATCTATGTGAGACCAAAATTTTTTTATTTCTAATCCCATTTTTAATGAAATTATAAACCATGGTTTAAAATTTTCAGCCTTTTTATGAAATTTTATTTGACTAGTTTCAATTGTTTCTGAAAAAAATATGGACAATGATTTACAACATACTTTTTCGAAATATATTAAGTGTAGAAACTATGGGTAACTAGGAAATTAATATTGTTTAGATAATATTTTCCTCATGTATATTAAATGTTCTTCTACGATGGTGAAACATATTAAGTCACAATGAGAAATATCGTTTTAATCTTTACCTGAGCTTTATTCGAACGAGATTGCAAATTTCTCATTTTTTTTCTATCACATGGAATGTGTAATCTCATTGAAACAAGTCTTGGAGCTACGAAATTCGAATTAAAAAGCCAAAATTTCATAGCTCCAAAACCAGTTTCTAAGTAGTTTAGTATTGTCTATATTACGTTTGACATTTTTTTAAATTCAACTTTCAATGTTGTAGGTATAGTTTCGACCGAGTTTCCTGTATTCAAATTGAACGTCTTGCTTTACATCGAATTCTCAACCTAAAATCATGCTCAAATTTGAAATGAAAATTTATCGCAGAGATATGAACCGAAATCAGGTAGCCGATAAAAAAAATTGCAACTCATGATGCATTAGAGTGTTTGATGTTGCACAATAAACTGTCCATTAATTGAAAATTAGTAATAACTCATGAATTTTCAAATTTCTAGAATTTATACTTCGAATCAATGTAACATAGTTATCCACATTCTGGATATTGGATAATTAATATTTTCGAAGAATAGAAAAGGAATTATAGTATCATTTAATTCTGGAATGTGTACGAATTATTTAGCCAACGATAGATTACAATTAACAATCGAAGTTATTTCATAGCTGATTGATTTAAATGTCTTATCAAAAACAGGCGAATTCCATCAATCCCAAGTAATAAATAATCATTTAACACTTCATTTGTAAATAGAGTAATACAGAACTGCATACCTAATATAGTCGGATTAATTTTTCAGCATCTTTGGAATCGTTTGATGAAAGAAAACTACATTTTATTTGTAACTTACGAAGTTAACAATTGATTTACGTGAGAGATATTTGATGGCTTTTTATTGACTATATTTTTTTTTCAAATATAACATCCAAAAACTATAGATTTTGAAACACCTCATGCGTTTGTAGAATTAGGAAAAAAATGATCTAAAACGGAATTGCTAAAAAAAAAAAACTCTCTATGAATAGCTAATGTTATTTCAGCCATCACTCCTTAACCAGACTATAGATGGCTACTAAGTTGTTTATTGCCTCTTTATACATTGAATATTTTTCTTTCATCGAAAAAGTCCACCAATTGTACAGAGGAAAATATATTTAAATTATAAAATTCAAAAGGGTATATACCTACTTGATAAATGTATGTACTTCAATATAAAGAAGTTTTACAGAAAGTCTATGAAAACCCTTATTATTCGATAAAAACATATTTATAAATAATAAGAAGCCCTTATACTTTTGATATATTCATTTCAATAAAAACATACTCCTTCATAAATAATATGTATACACTGTGTCCGTAAAGTATGGAACAAATTCATTTTCATCTAAACAGACCATTTTAAGAAATAATCCCGAAACTCGTCGATTTTTTATTTAAATTTACCGTGTCTTATAATAATAATATAATATACAGGGTTAATTACTTTCGAGTAATGACGTCATTTTTTTTTAATGGAGCACCCCCATTTTGTCTCAATTTTCCGATTACTCTAGCTGAGCTGATTTCAAAAATGTATCACAGTGTCTGAGTGTATATCGAAAGAAAATCAAAAGTAGGATCTTCTACAGAATTTCTGTGAAGTCATATTTACATTCAAAAATTACCAGGGCCGCTGCCAGGACCGGCAAACTGGACATTTTGTCGGGGCGCCAAATTTTAGGGGCGCAGTCACTAACAAGACATATTTTTTGACACAACAATGTTTTCTTGGTAGAAATACCACTCTTTGTAGTGAAATGATAAAATTATTCAGATCCATTTTTTTATAAAGCAATAGGTGCTCTCAACTAAAGTTATGAAAAAACAAACAGCTATACTAAAATGCAACTACGTCGTCTTTTTACTGTAGACTTATAGAGCGTCCTACTTACAATGCAGAACGTTTTTTGATAAAATCTGCAAAACGTCCTTTAATAAATTTGACAAGGTGATTTTGAGTTAAAAATTCGATTTCATAAGAAATTGAAACTATACTTGAGGGAGATAACAGAGGCGCCTTCGAAGAAAGTTGAGATAAATTTAGCAAAGCAGTCGAAATTTTATTTTGACGGGGCGTCAAAATGTCTGGCAGCGGCCCTGCTATTTACCCTCATATATTTTGGTAAAATAACATGGTTCTCATTTCCCAACAGAACTTATTGAAAGTGAGAGTCAACAGGGAAACAATTCAACAGAAAAAATCACGAGTAAGGTGCTTCTTACCATTTTATATTTTTGTCATGTTATTACTCTATTTTCTATGCATTATTCTGTACTAGTGCACCCAGAAATTAATGTTTCGTCTCGCACAATTGATTCAGAAACTATGAAAATTATTTAATCCTCATAAATTCAATTCAAAGCGACTCAATTTGGATTTTTTAATTAATCATTAGTTCTTTATGGACTAATTGTATTCACACTTAAAGTGGCATCAACGTATATTCTGCAAGTTGACATCAATTGGTAAAGTTCCATAACATTTGAATAAGTACCTTTACTACATTTAATGCCAGATATAGGGTCTTCCAACAACATGTTTCATTATGATATTTAGAAAAAAGAGTGCACGGCTACGGTTGCAGCACCATATCCTCTTCATGATCAATTTGCACATTTGGTACTGTATGTCCTCGATACCTTACGAATACCATAGTTAAGATCTCGAATCGATTTTGGAGCATTGGCATAGACTTTATCTTTCGCGTGGCCCCAACGAATAAAGTCTAAAGGTGTTAAATCACAAGATTTCGGTGGCCAATTGTGATAAATTGTGTGATTGAAGTCAGAATACCAACTTTTACCCGTTTAGATCTGAGTTTGAATAATACCTATAAGGCCATTGCTGTGCTTTTTTTCCCGTAAGAAAGTATTCCATGAAAACACGAAATTCTTTTTCATCCATTTTTCAGACAGCAACAAATGCAGCATCACTTAAGCTTCAATATCTCGATTCAGAGTTGATTTCTTGTTCCGAATAAAATTGACAATACTAGTAAAATCATATTAGGACAATTTTATTTTAAAATACAACAAAAAATTTTTTCATTCTGAGGTCCGAAAATGAAGATTCACCTTTCGAAATTTATGAAATATAGATTCATAACATTAAAAATGTGTGATGATAACATAAATTAATTAGCCTATAATTGATAAATTCTGAATATTTGATTAGGAATGGGAAAAAATCACTCCTGAATGATATTTAGGTAATTGGTTGATATATTGCATGAGATACGAGTAGGTAAATAATAAAACAATTTGTGAAATCTTTGGAAATCTAATCGGCATGTTGAGAATCCTTATTATTATGTATTTACATTCCATTGACCCTTATAGGTCAATAGGGAAACATCTGATAGGATTTCACAACTTTGTTTTTATTGTTGCAAAATTGTTACTAGGTGGAGATAGGAAAAAATAAAATTGGCCCCCATTGGAATACAAACAAATTTCGAAATTTGTTACAACATGGGGGTTTTGAAATATGATGGAAATTTCTTGTAATGACGTTTTTGCCGATATCATCGATAAACAAACAATGCTGGAAAACAACTCAATAGAATGAAATGCGGAATAATTCTTAAGAAATTCATAATGCACATTTGGAAAAATAATCAATAGTGCAAGGGAACACAAAAAGCTTAAATATGTTTGAGAAATTTGAGAAGAAATGCCAATGTTTCAATTTTATCGAAACAGAATTGAATCAAAAACTTCCTTATTATTTTTTTTTAGAAATCAAAGATCCATATAGTCTCATCTTTTTTAAGGATTCACTAGGTTTTCCTACAAAATCATGAGATAATAATCTAGAGTTCGAATATTTCGTAAGGAATGAAAATTCAAATGGAACGAAAAACGAATATTAGTTCAACTTGTAAACCAGTCAAGTGACTTTCAACTAAATCGACTCCAAAATACGTCTATCAAAGTCGATCAAAAATGGCGAAATAATAATTTCTCTATTTCAGTATCGTAATGAGTTCATTACAGTACTAAAAACAATGCTGTAATGAGTTCATTATAGTTTTCAGTTATATTTTTCGTTTTGTGGTTGTCTACACTGACTTCCGATCCTATCAAATTTCAAGACCATTATTCCAATTGTCAATATAATATAATCTGGATATAGTGAAATGATTTGCAACATTATTCGCAATTGCTCTCAATTCTGGTGGTGTTAAATCGATTTCGTCAGACATAATTCACGAATTTAATGCGTATTTATAAATTACAATTTCAAAAGAAAATTCAAAACGTACGTTCTGTCAATTTTCGTAACAGTCAAGTCACACCAACTGCCGAGATACAATACAAAAGTTAATAGGATGTATAATTTGAAATTTTCATTGAATTTCGACAATATTTTACAAAACTTGACTGAAATATAGAGAAAATATCGTCTAATACTCGTTGCAGAAGGCAATTCCAACACTCTTGCGTTCGAAAACTCACTCCTTCGTCGCTAGTTTTCGAATTACGCATTCGTGTTGGAATAGGAGCCCATTCTACAACATTCTGAAGTTTTAGATTCTTCATATCAATAACTTGCCCCAAAAGCTCCCTGGTAGCTCTTGTAGTGTTGACAAAAACCCAAGTTTGTCGATTTCTCTTCGATTCTAGGAAATAGGCATTCCACATACGACATTACAACTTATTTTGCACTTAGGTTTTAAGGTTGTAGACTACTTTGCGCTGAAACTGCAATTCCGCTAGATGGAGCTACCCGAAAATTTTTGGTAGATTTGTACCTGGCACACCCATTCAAGTTGAAGAACCGCCTGTTTGGTATTTATTGCCCCTAATAAAATCTCAACTCTCGATGAAGCCCAGCAAAGAGTAAATTTGTGTTTCTGTAAACTTTAGAAATTCAGTTCAGTTAAGATACAGTGGCGTATCCTAGGGGGGGGGGGATAAGGGGGATATATACCCCCCAGAAGGAATATCCATTATATGTAACAACCTTATATATCACAATCTTATTATGAGTAAGCAAAATTCTTTGGAAAACTTCTTCAAAAGAAGGAAAATTTGTTATATTTGTTTAGTTATATATTACTAAATAAGATAATTACTGTAAATATTGTGAATACAGAAATGACAATGAACCACTGTCATGGACGTATATCGAATATGGATAATAGAAAAAAATATATGATTATCTCTGAGTGTATGATTTCACAGAGAAAATCATAAATAGTGCATATTGAGATTTCTAGAATGAAAAATTCGAGAAGCTTTTGAGTTCTCATTTTATGCGCCTTTGGAGACCACAAAAGTGGGTATAGGAATATAAGACATGTGATTTATTAGGTTATTGTTGTCGGTTTGTTTATTTGGATGAGAATTTCTGATATTCTACTGAAATTCAAAATGATTATTTGGCATTTGACACGTAAAAAAATTAGTGAAGGCAATAAGAAAAGAGTAACAGAATAGAAAAAAAAGATTGTATTTTGTTCTGTCTATCGGAACACTTGGGGTTTTTACAGATATATTCAGCTCATCTAAGTTCAATATTTAATAATTTTTTCAAATCGGATAAACTCGCTCGGCCATGTATAAGTATTGATCTTTTAATTTTTTTTGTAGTGATAAATTGAAATGAAATTTCATACAAATTGCAATTGTTCGTATGGTTGGTTGTCATGGAAATGTATATGTCCATAATAATTGTAGTTTGAAATTTTTTTTTCCCATTAATCATTTCTGATGATGCCTAAGCATGAAAGTACTTACTTTGCTGCGTAGGCAGGAAAAGTAATACTTTACTGATTGATATGTGTCTGCAAAATTGAAATTTGTTGTCAATCGGAGAAAAAATATTTTATAAGTGTATTTAAATTTCAAGAACTTTTTTTGGTAAGCGAGGGAAAGCCCTACGCGTTGAAGCATAAGTTCAAGATTCTGGCTCGCGAACTTGCATTCCTCTTGGAATTCTCCCATCTATTATCTCCGGGAGAATACAATTTTCATAGAATTCTCTCAATTTTGGTACCATAATATTCTTCCAGATATTCTCATCTCTTTTAATGGTTTCTACGTGAAAATCGTTGTCGCAGTATAGAATAAAATCACAATATTCTCTTCTGCATATGTTCAATTGGCCCTGAATCTGGAAATAGTAGTTGTGATTCTTCTTCAACCTGTAAAAATTTTTTTCAATGTGACGTATCATAATTATAATGCAACATTATAATCCATGAAATGTTTCTTACCTTAATCCATCCTGATGAACAGTATAGCATTTCGATTTTTTGTTTTCACTAAGCTTACCCTTTACAGATTGAAGGCATTTGACCTCTATCAGACCATCATGCTTGATCAGTCCATCAGGCGAGGCACCTAAGAATGGGAAATCGGGATCTATTATGAAACCAAAGCGTGTTACTTCAACATTTTTTGTGGCTTCATATATTTCAATAGCCCGATTCTCATTAACTCTGCCATATAAAACTCCCGGAGTGTTTATTGGTTTTTTGTAGAGGAGGCATTTCACCAAATTATGGCAGGGTGTTGTCCTTCTTCTTTTCACCACTGCTCCGAAATTCGATGATGTGAGATAATCCTGTCGATATTCCCTCCACAATACATTATCGTGTTGTCCTCTTGTTTTCATCTCTATTTCTTGTATGGATGAATCCCCTGAAATTCTGTCCCGTAGGTTCTGAAGGAAAATTATTTTCTTCTCCTCTATTTCAATTTCAGCCATGTCCGGTTGCGAAGCATTTGGTCCGTAATTGGAATCAGGACCAACACATAGTTTTCTTGATTTCGACGGAATAATCCTCTCCCTCCTCTGCTCATTATGCCGCTTCCTCTTCAAACAAAATTGTATCATATGATTGCTGCTATTCCCCTTCCATGCATTCAGATGCCAGGAAGGACCATCAGCATGGTTAATATCTCAAGGAAATATAATATACATATAAATAATTGCTTATAGGAATCAGCAATACTCTTATTGGCTATAGGTGAAGATAAGTAATATTCGATTCAATCATCTTTTGAATTGGTAATATTTCTTTTACTTCAGGTAGAAAAATTCTCAATATTTTTCACAATTCAAATTTGGAATAACGATTTAACGTTCAACTCTTCGAGTTGAAAGAGATGTATATTGTTCTCTTTCTCTAGGGCAATAAATCAAGAGAGTTGAGTTAACGAAAAAGATTATTTAAAAAAAATATTGCAATTTCTTAAACTTTTATGACATGAAATTTTCAAGGAGGTATGTATACAAGAATGGCTTCACGAAGCGAAAAATTTTTACTATAAATTTTTTCAAGTTAATATTAATGAAGGAAGTACGAGAAAATTTTCTTAATCAAGAATTGCCTATTTTCAGGGTTGAATTTAAATGGTAAATATTGTAGATAGAGTTTCGGGAATAGGGAGTTTTTCAAAAGAAATTTTTTTTTTGAGAATTTTTTGTCAGATTTCTGAAATATTAATAATTTTCCATATTTCGGCAAAAATCCAGATACCTTTTTTTCATCTTAATTTCTTTATGACTTTTGAAATTTTCTTTATGATACTAAGCGCTTAAAATGTACTTCTCCAGACATCATTACGAATAAAATCAGCTAGCATATATATTTTAGGAACAGTATCGTTTCTAATTCTAACAATGATTTCATAACAAGTTTTCTACCTTTCCCTATTCTTCAGTGCAATATTGTCATAAACTAGTAATGTACACAATTTTAGCCAATCAGAGAAACCCTACCCTCGTAAATCATAAAAGTGTCATTCATCTCGAGCCATAAAATACAGTCCAAGATTCTATTGGCGTTCATGTTGCAAAAAGGCGTAAACCTTTGGGAGGCGTTCCAAGAAGCATAATTCCATATGAAAAACATCTACAATTAGAGCAAATCAAGCAATTTTAAAAAAATTTTTGCACCAATTCAAAACACATAATATCACTGAACATTTGTGGATGAGTTACTTGAAATGAGAAGTCTCTCTGAAGCTGAATAGTCATTTAAAGAAAGTGTTCAATTTCAAAGTTCGATTTGCGGAATATTATCGATTTTTTTTTGGAAATCGAGACGGGATCTTCAAGTTCACTATATCACGTCATTGTTCACTCAAAAAATGAAATGAATCCGACCTGTACTTTGGAATTGGAATGCACTGAAATTAGCACTGAAATAGCAGTGGTATGAACAAGGTATTGAACACCCTTAAGGCTTTAAAAGTTCATATAACACAAGAACTCAAGCTGCTCGATCATCATCAGCAACGTTGTATGTTTGCTGATTGGGTCCTTAAAATGCATAAAAGTGATCCGGACTTCAAGAGAGGTCTATACCGTTTCAGCGATCAATTCAAAAATTAGTACGTTCCAAGCTAAAGACCATCGATTTATTTGAGGTGTTCACTGTTGTTCATTTCAACGAGAACGTCATTGCGGAAAGTCCTGTTTTATCAATTTTTCGAAACGAAAAAAAAAAAGAATTAGATGAAGGTTTCATTGAAGAATAAATATGATATAACTTTCCGAACAAATATTTATTTTTTTTATGAATTTTCACATGAGAATATTATACAAAAAATCTTGTCAAAGGCTGAAAAATTGTTTTTTTTTTCAATTTAAAAATGAAGACGTAAAAACGTATTTTGAAATCTTTGATGTGGTTGAGATTGCTTCATTCATCCTGAAAAGTATTGGGATCTCAGAGGAGGAGGAGTAATAAACTTCGGCAGATCACGAGAAAAGCACTTGGTATAAACCCCTCTTAATAGAAAAATAATCTTCGATGGTGAGGCCCATTTTCACCTAGGAGACAGCGTTAATAATCAGAATTGCCACATTGGGGCTCGGAAAATCCAAGAATGATTTATGAGAAGCCTATCAATCCTTATTCCTCAAAGTGTCACTGTTTGGTGCGGTTTTTAGGTTGGTTATGATGTGATTGGGCCTTGTCTATAGAAAATGAAGCTGGTGCAACTGTTATGGTGAATGGATTGCTCTACCGAGCTATGATTATTGATTTTTTTATGGCCGGAATTGGAAGATATTGATATGGATGACGTTTATTTTCAACAGGATGGCACTACTTGCCACTCGAGTTACCAAACAGTTGCAATTTTGCAAACAAAATTTTCTGGTTGTTTTTTTTTTCATGAAAAGGTTATTACAATTGGCCACCGCGATCTTGTGATTTAAGGCTCTCAGACTTTTTTCTTCGGGGCCACGTGAAGGATAAGGTGAATAGGTTTTTTTTCTTTATAACTTTAAGTTGGCATTACTGTTCAAGTTGCGACCGATTCAACAGCTGACAAGTGATTTATTCTCAGTTTGGTTTGGCAATTCATCATGAATAGACTCACGCCTGAACAACGCTTGCAAATAGTGCAATTTCATTTCGAAAATAATGGTTCTGTGCGGAATGCGTATCGCGCACTACGTCCATTGTATTTTCTTTAGCGATGAAGCGCACTTCTGGTTGAATGACTACGTCAACAAACAAAAAAGCCGCATTTGGAGTAAAGCTTATCCTCAAGTGTATGTCGAAACACCGTTACATCCAGAAAAACTGACTGTTTGGTGCGCTTTATGGGCTGGTGGAATCATTGGTCCGTACTTCTTCAAAAACGATGATGGCCAGAAGGTTACAGTCAATGGTGATCGGTATAGAGCCATGATTACTAACTTTTTCATTCCTGAATTGAACAACCATGATGACCAGGAGCTGTGGTTCCAACAAGACGGCGCAACATGTCACACAGCTCGTGCCACAATCGATTTATAGAAAGACACGTTTGGTGACCACCTAATTTCACGTTTTCGACCTGTGAATTGGCCTCCAAGATCTTGTGATTCAACACCGCTAGACTACTTTCTGTGGGGCTATGTAAAGTCATTGGTCTATGCGGATAAGCCACAAACCCTTGACCATTTGGAAGACAACATTCGCCGTGTTATTGCCGATATACGGCCACAAATGTTGGAAAAAGTCATCGAAAATTGGACGTCCAGATTGGACTACATCCGAGCCAGCCGTGGCGGTCATATGCCTGAAATCATATTTAAAATGTAATGCCACAAGATTATCTTGCGGATGAATAAAATTCATGTCAATCGAATAATCCATCGTTGTTTTATTGCAATTTAAAGTTCTATAGCTCTAAAAAAACACCCAAATGTTAGTGATATGATACTAAGCGCTACTTGTAATCACAGAAAATCAACTCTAATTTTTCCACAGCCTTCTTGACCATTAATTTAAATGAACGCATGTTAGTTTTCAGGTAGGTATTTTGTGTTTAATTGACAACTTTTATGGCCTAGATATCATTGTGATAAAAAAAAACTCATAATAAATCAGACGGAGTCATAATGTGGTGGAACAATTGCCGATTATCCTATTGAAAATGTGTAAATTTAAGTTTATCACTATTTAACTTTTTGTTTTTTTTTTCAGTAATGGTACATTGTTCCAGGAGAGATGGCGAGATAATAGCCGGTGACAACTCGCACACATTCCGATTCGAACAAGGTGAGATACTTTTCTTTTTTTTCTCTATCGATATGTTTACATTCACCGCTCACCTGATTGATCGATTTCTACGGAACCTTTCGAAACAGCTGAGGGCGGTCGTAACAACATTCCATCATCCCATAATGACTATTGTGAGCCCGACTACTTTTTTCAGAGATTAACCTACTTGCATTGTATTTCAAACCGACAATTTGCTGTCTCTTTGATTATACGGTAGTTTTACGTTGATGATGAAATGTTTAAGTTCTTTATTATTAGTGCGCTTTCCCGTTTCCAGTACATACATACATAATGAAAATGTTGAATGCCGCTGAGGTGCTTTATATAATTTCGATAATTTCATGCAAACTTGCATGTTCCAATGCATTATTGGTTCACTATTATCAATCTTTGATTTGTTCGAGAAAAAGAATGCAATTATCGTAGCATATTCCAACTCTGGCAATAAAAAAGCATTAATCATAGCTCGGTAGCCCAATCCATTCACCGTAACAGTTGCACCAACCTCATTCTTGAATAAGTAAAGTCCAAACACCCCATCAGGTTGTAAAGTTTTGAAGATTTTGAGTTGTTCAAGTTCACGATCTTCTCATAAACACTCTGTTGTCCCAAATTCGTTGTCTAGTAGGGGGATCTCAGAACAGAACCCCTCTGAGCTAGAAAAAAAATGAATGACACATTTTCGGGCTCGACTCGAGAACTGTTTGGGGGAATATTTCCCGAATAAACTGTTAACTTGTCAAAGTGACATAGATTCCATAGATGCCGTATATTCGAACTGTGAAAGATTCATAGAAACTATGCATCTATATGAACAGAGCTCAGTGCTATTTCGCTTCCTACAATGCAATTATCGCTGTAATTTTCGATAATTGTTCTCCAGATACATAGAATTTTTGACAGGAGGGAAATATTCGTAAGTAATTGCACAAGTGCATCAAAATTACCGATAATTTTGCATGACAGCGTGTTGTCAATAAATACTGCATGAGTTCATTTTCCCTCCATCTTCGGTGTCGGGCTCTTTCTCCAAAAATGAAAATGACCGAATGCAGTTTTTCAAAGAAAACACGCTGGAATGCGAAATTATCCGGTCATTTTGATGCACGAGTGTAATTCGGGGGAATATTTCCCGAATAAACTGTTACATCACTTGTCAAACTGATGTAGAATGGAATTGCCATAGATTCGAACTGTGTAAGATGCATAGAAACTATGCATCTATGAACAGAACAATTATCGCAGTGCAGTTTCGCTTCCTACAATGCAATTATCGCTGTAATTTTCGATAATTGTTCTCCATATACATAGAATTTTTGACAGGAGGGAAATATTCCCCCGAATTACACTCGTGCATCAAAATGACCGGATAATTTCGCATTCCATCGTGTTTTCTTTGAAAAACTGCATTCGGTCGTTTTCATTTTTCCAAAAATGAATATGAACTCATGCAGTTTTTATGACAACACGCTGTCATGCAAAATTATCGGTAATTTTGATGCACTTGTGCAATTACTTACGAAAACCGCAAACTCATAAATTCAACTGTCTTCAAGCTGAAAGAGAAAATTGTAAAATGACGTGAAATAAACATTTCTCATAACTTCTTTATTATTGGTGCTATTATCATGAAACAAAAACATTCTATAGGCACTTTTTTTCAATGAAATCCATTGCTGTAATAACTTCCTTTATTGTTATTAGTTTTGAAGTTATAATACAAAATTGTGTTTTTTTAAATGTAAACCATAAAAATTTCTATGACAAATAAAATCGCTTAATTTTTCTTATCAACCTATAAAAATGATCAAAGGTTTCAGTTTCATACAGCAAATCAACCAAATGCCTATCGATAATAATCTGTGAACTTCAGATAATTAAAATATTCGGAAACCACCAAGGGCGTCGCCAGCCGTTGGGCTAGGGGGGACCAAACAAAGCAAAAACATTATCTATCTCTCTCTTTCTATTGATGTCACCTTTTATAAGCTGATAATTCAATGAAACTCAAATTTTGAATATTTCATATCAAATTCAAGAATGAGTCGAAACTCTAGGGAGGGGGGGGTGTAAGCGGCACCCCTCCTGCCCCAATTGGTGACGCCCCTGGAAACCACCAAGGTCTCCGGATTTAACATCGTAAGATTTTTTTTTTTTGGTCATATTCGAAGAACAACCTCGATCAATTTGAAAATGTTGAGAAAATCTAACGGTGTCAAATCCGGAAACCTTGGTGGCTTCCGAATATATTAATTATCTGAAGTTCACATATTATTAGGCACTTGGTTGATTTGCCGTGTGAAATTTAAACTTTCGATGGTTTTTATAGTTTGATGAGAAATTTATATATGTATCATGTTATATATTTTTGAATAGGAGAAAAAAAAGTGATTTTATTTTTAATCAATTGTTATGGTTTGCATTTGAAAAAATAAAGTTTGTATTATAACTCAAAAACAAAAGGCAATAAAAAATAAATTATAACACCAACACCTACTAAAAAAGTGCCTGTAGGATGTTTTGGTTTCATGTTAATAGAACCAATAATAAAGAAGTTATGAGAAATTTTCATTCCACGCCATTTTCAATTTTCTCTGATAACTTGAGAACAGTAGAATTTATCAGGTTGTGGTTTTCGCCAAATTAATCCTCTCAAAAATCGAGTCCGAAAATGTGTCATTCATTTAGCTCAAAGGGGTTCTAAGATCCCCTCACTAGACAACGAATTTGGGACACCCGATACATTTTTGGTCCAAACCGCAAACAGTCTCATAAAACAACGAGTACAAAGTATTGGCAGGTTAAAAAAATAAAAAGTTTTTTCGATAACAAATTTTTCTGCAGAAATATTCGACAAAATGTGAGTTCTCGTCGCCACAATTTTTTCCATAAGAATCCCATAACTCATGAACCGTTGAGTTTTCACAAGTTATGGCATATTGCTGAAATTGTCATCAAATAAGCTATCTAATGATACAATAATATACTGGGTGTGCTATTTGAAATAAGAAAGTAGTAGTCTGTTTCCAGTATAACCGGAAGTTGTAGAGATCTAAAAATATTTCACTGAGAAAGATCATTGTCCCAAACCCCAACATGCAAATTTTCAGCATAATTATGATTAGTTTTCCATAAACGTCTGATAGGCCATCGCAGTGTATCACACTGTATATTACAACAGTTTTGTAGACTCCATTAGGTGCATGAATGAACGATTGGTTAAAAGCTTTTCTCGATTTTTTCTTGTTCAAGTGCTTTGCCTTATTGTGAATAGATAGATACGGTCCGCATTTTCTTTCTTATTCAGTAATTCGATGTTTTATCTTTCATTGTAGGTGGTCCATCACAGATAGCTGGTGTTCAAACTGCCTTATTGAGGAACAGAGAAGATGGCACTTTTGATCTAGATGAATTAAGGGATAAAATACGAGTTGATTCAGATATACATGAACCCATCACCCAGCTGGTGATTGTGGAGAACACTCACAATATGTGCGGTGGAAAAGTAAGTATACACTATTTTTTGACGTAGATTTCACCTGACCAAAAAAGGAATGGGTTTTCATTTAAAACAAAATAGTTTTGAGGTTTTTGGCATCGAAATCGAAACACCCTGTATGTTCAATTGAATTTTAAATCAATGGAGGAGAAGAACTGGCATGTTTTCTGATAAAATCTAGAAAATTAGAAATTTTCATGAAAAAATCTCAAAGTTATTGACATTGGGATGAAGGCCTATTTGGGAAAATCTGAAGATTTTTTCAAATTTCAGTCAAATTTTCTGGGAAAAATATGCGAATTATACAATGAAGTAATGTCGAATTCAACGAGTAATCTGATTATGAATGAAGAACTGGGATTTAAAAAATGAAAGTTGTTATCGAATGAATGAAAATTTTTCAATTCATCCTCAAAGTAATAAACATAGATAGAGGGAGCATATGTCATTTCCAGTAAGCAAATCTTGTCTCCAACATAAACTATTAAAATTGACATGAAGCGCGCGGAAATAAAAACATATCAGTGATATGATATTTCACTCAATTCCATAGACATATACTGCTCCACAAAAGTTGAGGAAGATCAGGGCTTTTGAGACTGTTTCAAAAGTTTTCGTTTTTTCAGAAATTTTTTAAATATGATAGATCTAAATGTTTACTCACTTATCTAAATTATTTTTTTGCTAATTCCTTCACGTGTTTCGTAGTTTCAGTTGAAAATTTCTTTTTAGTATTTGTAGGTAGTACAAAATCAGTTCATTCAAAAAATTAAGTTCAGTAAAGCGTATGGTCTCCTCGAACATCAACCACAGCTTGAGAACGTATTTGCATACTTGATCCTTTAATTTTTTGAAAATTCGATCGAATGAAACAAAAAAACCGCTCCATGGATTGATTTGAAATTCTCTGTGACTTTTGTGGTGATATTGAACTGTAAAAGGAATACTCAACATTGATAGTTTTTTCGATATTTTCAATTCAGCTCGATTATCCAAAAAGCCTCCAAAAGCCCTTTTTTTTATCAAGTTTTCAAATTAATGTAGAGAACGAAAAAATTTTTTTTCCGAAAATGCCATAGCTACTTCTTGTAGAAAATTCATTCAAGATTTCAAAACATCCCCTAAATTGTCTGTGCAATCATTGATTGGTGAGGTATTGATGGTTAAAGACAAAAAGGTTCTTTTCAATTCAAAGTTCGATATTTCAACGAGAAGTGCTCTTATCGAAATTTTGAAAAAAGGATATTGGAGCTGAATACAAACAAGTTATCTCATCCATATAGTGGTTAAGTTGGAAAAAAAATTCCAAGTCTGTAGGCCAAAAAAAAAAACTGAAAAAATTTCGCAGAAATTTTAGTTACTATATTCATTAGGATTGAGCGGTACACGTTGCCCGAAAAATTTTCTCATCATGGGATCTCTAAACTATAAACTTCAAGCTTCAAATATTTTTTTTTCAAATTGAGATATGACCATTGTTATCGAAAATACGGCCATTAGAAAAACCGCTAAAAATCTCGAATTTTATTTTGATCCTTTAATTTATTCCTTCAGTATACATTAATAACGATATAGTAAAATTGTGGATTTGAAAATATATCACAATCCGACAACGTAATCTAACCTTGTTGGGGACTTGTAAGAATTGCTTATACTCACTCTATCTATGTTGTTTATTTCTCTATGAATTCATTTCTCACAACAAAGCTATAAACTATAAAATTTCAATCGTTTACTCGAGTCTTTCTTGGAAATATTTTAACCAACGCTCTTCCTGAATCACTCTGTATAGGGACATTCACATACATTTTATAGAAAAGATGACAACCATGGCTTAGACCATTTGAGAGATTCTAGTGTCCAAAACATTAAATATGTATATGTAAAAAAAAATTACTTCTCTTGCTCAGATGAGAGATTCTCTAAATACAAAATTGGACCAAAAAAACTATGGTCTCCTTTCTTTGTCTATCGAAAAAAACTAAAACATAACTCATTTCAGGTACTTCCTTTGGAATGGCTGGCTCAAGTGCAGAACATTTCAAGGGAATATGGTATCAAGGTTCATATGGACGGTGCCAGGGTCATGAACGCTGCAGTTTACCAGAAGGTTCCGGTTGCTGAGATTGCAAAATATGTGGATACCATCTGTTTCTGCCTCAGCAAAGGCCTTGGAGCCCCTGTCGGTTCTATTTTGGCCGGATCGAAGAGTTTCATTGCAAAGTATGTCAAAATTTTCGCATTTTTAATTCATTGATGTATAGTTCTTCCAATCTACTCTTCTCGACTACTCATGCTGCAACTATGAGGGCAGGCTTTTTGAACACTAGAGTTGAAATAGTATATTGTGCAACAAGTGGGGAAAGTTCAACTTTTCTCGCGAGTGTGGAAGTTTGTGGTACGAGCCTGAAAGGCGAGTGCCGCAAACACACGAGCGAGAAAAGGACTTTCTCCACATATTGCACACTATACTTTTCCTACAACTGCACATATTTCAATAATTCAAGTAATGGACTTAATTCAAATCAAAATGGCCTTCGTTGACAGTATGTGCTAATTTATTGCGTTTCCATTGAAACGATTCAAAAGCCCAATTTCATTGGTCTTTTGGTCAAAATCGTTAAAAACCTCTCTTCTTTTCTCGACGACTGTATAAAATTCATCGTCGGTGTTTGATTAATTTTTTTTAAACGGCTCTTAAAACTCCTCAAACCAGTCCTATTAATGAGATGTGGAAAATGACCACGATCCTCACCAATAAGAACGATCAAATTGTCACGAGGCACCATGTGTACTATTTCGAGCAATTAAAGTGACCAAATCGACACATACTAATTCGATAGTCGATAAAATAGCGTAATAATAATAATAATATAATAATAAAGTTTATTCGAGAACTTCAACAAATAAACATAGTTTGTCACAGAGGTAATATATACTGACAGAGTATATTAACCTGTACGTGTTACTAAATTAATTTTACATTCTAAAACTGTTCAGCAAAGAAAGGAAACAAAATTTATATCTAAATATATATACATACTGGGATTCATTCAAGAGGACTGCCAAGACAATAAATTCCATGCTACCTAATATATTTCTGGAAACTTGGAAAACCCTTGTTTATTAGAAATATTCTGCACTACTTCAATTGGCTCTGAACGTACTTTATCCAAATAAGTCATACAATGAACTAAAAACAAAGCGAAAATGCTCATTTTATTGATATCCCACGGACTGCACTGGTTTACGCGAATCATATGAAAAATAAGTGATAGATGTGCGTAGCTGCAGCCTCCGGCAGGCAGTTTTCTATTGTAAAGGGTGTTTTTTTTAGAGCTATAGAACTTTAAATTGCAATAAAACAACGATGGATTATTCGATTGACATGAATTTTATTTATCCGCAAGATAATCTTGTGGCATTACATTTTAAATATGATTTCCGGCATATGACCGCCACGGCTGGCTCGAATGTAGTCCAATCTGGACGTCCAATTTTCGATGACTTTTTCCAACATTTGTGGCCGTATATCGGCAATAACACGGCGAATGTTGTCTTCCAAATGGTCAAGGGTTTGTGGCTTATCCGCATAGACCAATGCCTTCACATAGCCTCACAGAAAGTAGTCTAGCGGTGTTAAATCACAAGATCTTGGAGGCCAATTCACAGGTCCAAAACGTGAAATTAGGCGGTCACCAAACGTGTCTTTCAATAAATCGATTGTGGCACAAGCTGTGTGACATGTTGCGCCGTCTTGTTGGAACCACAGCTCCTGGACATCATGGTTGTTCAATTCAGGAATGAAAAAGTTAGTAATCATGGCTCTATACCGATCACCATTGACTGTAACGTTCTGGCCATCATCGTTTTTGAAGAAGTACGGACCAATGATTCCACCAGCCCATAAAGCGCACCGAACAGTCTGTTTTTCTGGATGTAACGGTGTTTCGACATAGACTTGAGGATTAGCTGCACTCCAAATGCGGCAGTTTTGTTTGTTGACGTAGTCATTCAACCAGAAGTGCGCTTCATCGCTAAACAAAATGAAATGAACGTTGTGCGCGATACGTATTCCGCACAGAACCATTATTTTCGAAATAGAATTGCACTATTTGCAAGCGTTGTTCAGGCGTGAGTCTATTCATGATGAATTGCCAAACCAAACTGAGAATAAATCACTTGACAGCTGTTAAATCGGTTGCCATCTTGAACAGTAATGCCAACTTAAAGTTATATACTTCGAAAAAAAACTCCCGTTATTTGGCTCTTACTTTTCCACTTGTACATATGGCCCTTACTTTAGATTTCACTGATTTGGACCAGAGGGGTTATTTTTGCCTTTGTACACATACTCGCATTTCTTACCAAAATAAAACCAATTGTCTTTTTTCTGTGAAGTTCCTTTTCATGCTTCTCATTTTGATGATGTTATTATTCATGTTATTATTTTTCAGGGCCAATAGAGTGAGGAAAGTTCTAGGAGGTGGTTGGAGACAAGCCGGATTTTTGGCAGCTGCTGGTCTAGTTGCAATAGACAAAATGATCAATAGGCTGGAAGTAGATCACAGACATGCTCTTAAAATTGCAACAGGTAAGATTAATAATCTTTCAAAGTCATGTGTATGCGTTATTTGTGTACTGATTTTGAATTTCAATAGTGAATTCAGTGAAGGAAATGACATAATACTTCGTCTTCAAATTATAAAGAATTCACACAAATATTTTCTAAGATACTGCCAACTTTTGATGTTCATCAGAACATCTTAAGTAAAGGGTGCTTTCAAAAAGGAAGCTGATCCTTAGAGGTATGAATGCTCAGGTGATTTTGAGAAGAAACTTATGCCCTAAACCTAATAACCTTTTATCTACAAGGTTGTTTGCAGATAGGAAATCGACATTTCACAATGTATAGAATGAAACACAAAAAAATTACAATCAAACAAAAAATATTCGCTTAACCGACTAATAATATTTTTCTAGGAGTAATTACTTAACTAACAGGCCAACTGAAAAGTCCCCGGTCTACCATAGTAAATCACATTTTTTTGACAAAATTCGATTTTATTATTCAACATAGTTGCCTTCAAGGGCGAAACAGCGATTATGGCGATCTTCCAACTTTTCGATACCATTTTTGTAGATTGGCGCTAAATTTCTTTCCTGCGAAAATTCTTTTGAGGTCTGAGAACAGGAAAAAGTCGCTTGGGGCCAGATCTGGCGAATACGGTGGATGCAGAAGCAATTCGATGCCCAATTCTTGCAATTTTGCCATTGTTTTCATTGATTTGTGACACGGCGCATTTTCTTGATGAAACAGCATCTTTTTTTCTTCAAATGGAGCGGTTTTTAACGATTTCATCCTTTAAACGATCCAATAACGCTAAATAATAATCGCTGTTGATGGTCTGGCCCTTTTGGAGATAATCAATGAATATTATACCTTGCGCATCCCAGAATACCGATGCAATAACCTTGCCAGCTGACTGTTGTGTTTTTCCTCGCTTTGGATTCGGTTGATCGTGTGCAGTCCACTCAGCTTACTGTCGATTGGACTTCGGGGTGAAATGATGGAGCCATGTCACATATCGACGCAAAAATTCAGGTTTATTGCACTTAAACATCTTCAAACACTGCCCGGAATCATTAAAACGTTGTTGCTTTTGATCGATTGTGAGCTCACGCGGCACCCATTTTGCACACAGCTTTCTCATGTATAAATATTTGTGAGTGATATGATGTACACGTTCAGATGATATCTTCACAATGTCTGTCAACTCCACTTTACGGTCATTCAAAATTGTTTTGTGAAATTTTTTTATTTTTTCGTCGGTGACAGCCTCTTTTGGGCGTCCACTGCGTTCGCCGTCTTCGGTGCTCATTTCACCACTTAGCATACCAATCAATGATGGTTGATTTTCCTGGTGCAGACCCCGGAAACTCTTCATCAAGCCAAGATTTCGCTTCAACTGCATTTTTCCCTTCAAAAAACAATATTTTATCAGCACACGAAATTCTTTTTTCCACCTTTTTTCAAATAACGAAAGTAGCTACACTCACAACGCAATATCTCACAAACTATTGGTCGGACTGCTGTCAAATTTTGACACTTATCGTTTGAAGGTTGTACTAACTAAAAACCATATGGATTTAATACTAGTACTGCCATCTGTGCATCAGATGGAGGACTTTTCAATTGGTCTAATACTTTCTTGAATTATTCAAAACTTGAATATTGATTACTTCTAGGAAGACGATTAAAAACCTTCATTCATTAAGAGAAATTTCATATCTACCTAGTTCTTTTGTGTTTCGGAATAGACAGAACACTATCATTCCTTATGTTATAATAATGAAAACCTGATTTTTTTTTTATTCTTATGAATAATCTACCAAGATCAGATGAGTTTCCTTATAACATAATAAAGGGTTTAACAATTATAGGTTTCATTTTGATATAAAAGAAATGAGTTAATTTAAGAGTAATCATTGGATGTTTATTTCATTGTGAAGGGGGAGGTATTCCATTAACTTGAATGAGAGGATTGTCGGATGAGGACATACTTCCTCTCATTCAATTTAAAATTTAAGGACGCATTTAAAATTTAAGGACGCAATTGTGATCAGATATTCCATTAACGATAGAAAACGACACCGATAAAATGGTCCATATCCTTGAAATTTTCCATGTACAATTTGCACATTTGCAGATGTATGTTCTAGATAACTTCACGAATTCCATGTTTGAGGTCTTGAATCGATTGTGGAGCATTGACATTAACCTTACCTTCCACATGGCCTCAATTAAAAAAGTCTAAAGGTGTTAAATCACAAGATCTCGCAGGCCATATGTGATCACCTCTTCGAGAATTGACATATCTTACAATTTCGGTCATAAAAATCATTATTCATAGCATAATTCGCGAGATCGACTTGGAATCAGCAAACCTAGATTTTCGTTAGCACTACGAGCTACAGCAGCAATATTTTCAGTTTCTCTCAAGCGACGTACACGGTTTCGATTCTTCACATCATTGACTTGTCCCAACAGCCCAAATTGCTTGTTGCAAAGTACTTTAGTTTTGCGAACTGTGAATACAAAATTTCAAAAAATGGTGGAAATTTTGCAGTCACAGTGATACAGCATTTTTTCGGCCGGAAATAGTGAAATTGGTAGGAAAAATTTGAGCTGTTAGGACAAGTTATTGATGTGAAGAATCGAAATTTCAATGGGTTTTGAGGCATGCAGGAGTATCTTCATAGTTTTAGTAATTGGAACTTTTTATTGGGAATCCCTGTAGTTCTAGATGAAAATTTTTCCATTATCGATAGTTTTAATTGAAATTGTTTTGTCCTGTTCCAGCCATCAACGAGTCAGGATCAAAAATATGTCGAGTCAACCTTGCAACAGTACAGACCAATATAGTGATGATCAAAGTGGACCGATCCAAAATATCAGCCAGAGAAATTGTGGAACGGTTGGCAACAGTGCTTCCTCAGGATTCTGTGCGCGTTAGTTTGAGGACTAGTTGTCGTGACCCTGGATTTTTCAGGATCGTGTTGTACTGGGAAATCACAGAAGAATGCGTGAGAGCAGCTATCGATAAAATATCTCTCGTAATGAAGGAATTGGACGAGAAATTTACCAAAAGAAGTGATAAAATGGATATGATAGAATGTTAACGTAATTTAATAATTTAGAGAGAAAATAGTAGGTAATTGAGTAAAGCTTCAGATTAGTTAGAAGGTTCTAATACCGAAAGATCTGATTTTAGATGATGATGAATGTTTTTCTGACATCTCGTCTATGGACTCTGTGAATTCTAAGATTCTTTCGAAGTTATTGATAGTCCATGCTTCAATGTAAATCAGGTTCACGGGTCAATTTTCTTTTTATTTACTGTCAAATAAAAACCATCTTCACTACTATTTCCATTGAATTTACAATATTGCTCTAGGAAAGAAAAAACCGAATTTGAATTGTTTGAAGTAGATATGAATTGATATTATGACTGAATTCATTTATATTGAATTCTCTAGTTTAGTGAAATGTAAGAAAATTAATAATTAATTTTTTCTAAGTAAATAGTGCAATTGATAATATCCTACTTATTATAGACAAAGTGTAAAAGTATTATTATTATGTGATATGAAATACACTTCCATAATTTTTAATGTGTGCTTTTTATTCGAAATACCAATCGATGAATTTCTATGATAGTATTGATAGTTGTAACGGGTGTTTTTTTCGAGGTATATAACTTTAAGTTGACATTACTGTTCAAGATAGCGACCGATTTAACAGCTGTCAAGTGATTTATTGTCAGTTTGGTTTGGCAATTCATCATCAAAGACTCACGCCTGAACAACGCTTGCAAATAGTGCAATTTTATTTCGAAAATAATGGTTCTGTGCGGAATATGTATCGCGCACTACGTCCATTTTATTTTGTTTAGCGATGAAGCGCACTTCTGGTTGAATGGCTACGTCAACAAAAAAAACTGCCGCATTTGGAGTGAAGCTAATCCTCAAGTGTATGTCCAAACACCGTTACATCCAGAAAAACTGACTGTTTGGTGCGCTTTATGGGCTGGTGAAATCATTGGTCCGTACTTCTTCAAAAACGATGATGGCCAGAACGTTACAGTCAATGGTGATCGGTATAGAGCCATGATTACTAACTTTTTCATTCCTGAATCGAACAACTATGATGTCCTGGAGCTGTGGTTCCAACAAGACGGCGCAACATGTCACACAGCTCGTGCCACAATCGATTTATTGAAAGACACGTTTGGTGACCGCCTAATTTCACGTTTTGGACCTATGAATTGGCCTCCAAGATCTTGTGATTTAACACCACTAGACTACTTTCTGAGGGGCTATGTGAAGTCATTGGTCTATGCGGATAAGCCACAAACCCTTGACCATTTGGAAGACAACATTCGCCGTGTTATTGCCGATATGCGGCCACAAATGTTGGAAAAAGCCATCGAAAATTGGACATCCAGATTGGACTACATCCGAGCCAGCCGTGGCGGTCATATGCCAGAAATCATATTTACAATGTAATGCCACAAGATTATCTTGCGGATAAATAAAATTCATGTCAATCGAATAATCCATCGTTGTTTTATTGCAATTTAAAGTTCTATAGCTCTCAAAAAACACCCTTTAGTTCTTCCAATATTACTTGGAAGACTCTATTGAAACGCTTGACCAGTTTTAAATTTGACGTCATACGCAACCCTATGTGGGTTGTGGTCCTTACACTGTGACTTACGTAGTTCACGGCCAAGGACAAATTAGGGAAATAAAAGAACGGGATAAAAACACTCATTAAATTTATTTCCAACCCACTAAAAGAGTTTGATGAAGATGATATTTAGATCTAATCGTTTTTTAAGGGTCGCTGGACACTTGGGTCGTTGCGGCTCGGTCGCAGGTACTTTTTCGCTGGTCTCGGGAACAGATGTGAAATCTCTAACTTCTCGTTGTCGGTGCAAGTGTTGCACATATGTTGTATTTGTAGACTGGTCTGAAATCAATTGAATTCTTCGGCCTGAAATGCCGATTATTATGGGCATTCAGACCGTTTTAGATTCGACCGTTAGCAAAGCCTTTCTACGGATCTCTTAGGGGTGTAGCTTTGATCATTCCAAGTTTTTACACCGAGTTCTTCTGTTTTTAGCATTTTGGTTCGAAATTTAACTTAACTCGAATATTTTTGAGGGAATCGATAGATTCCCTACATCTAGAATTGAAAATAATATTTATACGATTGTATAAAATTCTGAATGCCGTTTCTTTCAGATAAAAATGGACAAAATGTAACTTTAGATTTCAAACTAAAATCAACATAATAATAATAATAAATCGACTTTATTCAACAAATGCACATACATTTGCCCTGAAAAGCAACATCTTGATAAGTCGATCAAAATTTTCTTGGAACTCGATAAAACAGCATTTTTGAATGATTTCAGAAAAAAATTTCTTTTCCGGAGCCGAAAAGCCTGGAGCCACCCCTGGTTGAATGTTTTTGTATTAATGTTAGTTTTGGAGCTAATAAAACACACGTGCTCGTGTTTTCATAAAACTGTGATTGACCGATCAACGCGTTGATTGTAGTTTGAAATCTATGAAATGAAATTGAATACAGAAATGATATGATCGAACAAATCACACAATAATGGCCAGTTTAGACAAATGGTGCAATTGCACCATTTGTCTAAAATTTTAATATTGATAACTTCCTGATTTCTTAAGAGAAATCAGAAAGTAATCAATGTTTGAATTTTAATCAATGGCAATCAATTTAGGCAAATGGCCATTTAAGTTTTATGAAATCCACCATCAATGACAGCAGTAAAAGTAAGAATTCTATGACTTCTGTGGTAGTTCTGTTCTGTGGATTATATTGACGTATCTGCTATTGATTTTTTGTTGAATGTTGAATTTCTATCACTGACGCGCAACTGATTTAGTACTGTGCGTTTTATAAGCTATAAGTTAAATAGTTATTAATATAACTAGCAGATAATCCTAAGGAGAGAGTAAAAAACGGAAGGAGAATTCCTTCTTATTTCCTGATCATATTTGGGAAAGCCGGTACGGAAATACAAAATGGCCGATGAAAACGAATTGAAGGCTTTAGGCGACAATGATGCTGAAATATTTGACGAAATGAAGGATATCGTTGAAGGAGAAGAAGAAGGTAACATAAATGTTTGAATACTAGGATATATTTCTACGCTTGAACTTTGATATGACCGAATTGTTGATATCCACTAAATGCAACTCTCCATTTTACAGATTTCAACGAAGACGCAGATGAATTGGAACATTTTCTCAATGAAAATAAGCTTCAAGAACATCTTACCCTTTTCAGGGATCAACAGATCGACTTTGAAACTCTCATGATTCTCACCGAGACAGATTTGAAGAGCCTTGGATTACCTTTAGGTCCATTCAGAAAGCTCACCATTGCTCTTCAAAAGAAGAAGAATGAAATACAAATGGAATCTGAAGGAGTCGATGAAGCTGGTAAGTGTTTTTGAATTCGTTTTTAATTTTGATCGATAGTGGAACATGTGGTAACGTAAAATGGAGCAGTCGCAGAAATATATTGGTTTCCAATATTAGACGTTCGCTAAAAGGGCAAATTGCCTTGGACCTGCATTTTCGTCTCTTTGGGGATGCTGATTATACTACGCCTAGCACATTATTTCATGGGTAATTTATTTGTTTTTGAACAAATTATCCACATCTTCAGAGTTATTGGAAAGCATATTTGGTTTCTAATTATCCTTCATGTTAGAGGTTTGGGGAAGAGGTAAGGCTTTATCAGTTACTACAATAATATTAAGTCCACTTACCTGTAGAATCTCCCAGAAACCCTGTGAAAGTGATGCATTTCTGAAGAACTTCAATGTTATTGAAAGTTTTTCTAGAGAGGCACCAACTGTGGAGACTAGGTAAAAATTTGACTTTACGTCAAAAGTTATGTGAAATTACTCAGTTATGTACTTCAAAGCAAAAAACCAGCTTTGTCCAAACATTGGATAAAGGGAGTTTGTATCACAAATTTTATAGTTTTTGTGTGCAGATCGCAGAATTGGATGTTAGGATGGATTTTATTTTGTAAAAAAAATAAGGACAATATTTGATGCTGAGAACTAGGCATTTTGGATGCTAATAACACTATAAGATATGATTAAGTATCTCATATAAATGTACAAATGTTCTGTTAATGGAACTACCTGAATAGCTCTATCCTTGGATCTACAAAGACCTACCACCTTCCTCAATTAATCGTCAACATAGCGATAATGTTCCTGTCAAGAATTCGAATTTGTCAAGCTTCAAATTCGGCATTGGGAAAAGTAGGAATTCCCAATTCTTCAAACATCCCATCAATGGTGATATCATCTGGAAGAAGATTGATCCAACACACAATGAATCATTGGAATTCTAAGATCACACCACCTTTTTTCATTTGCTGGTGTTCGGAATGATGAAGATGATGCAAGTATTTTGTCTGATTAGGCTTCAGAAGGACCAGAATCAGTCTACAGGATGGGATTTTTGCAAGGTTTGTTGAATCTGTCGTGAAATACGCAGGCCCTGTTAAATTCAGTCTATACAATATTTGACATTAAATGTGGTAAAAGTTACGTTGTTGGGAGGAAAGAAACACCTATAGTTGTCATTGTTACTTGGGGTTTTCATTTCAAAAAGTGGGGAGAAATCCAACAAATTTCTTTATAGTGTATAATTCAGGATTCATAAACCAAACTAAACTAAGAACTGATAACTCTAAATAAAGTAGTTCTTCATCTCTCGAATTTATAATTCAATTATATTTCCTTTGTTCAGGGTTCAATTTTGAGTTGTGAATTGGAGAAATGTTCGTATTGTTTATGGTATAATGTCTGAAAATCTTATTTATGTAATATGAGGTAGAATTTTACTCTTCTAATAATTTTATGTGTTTATTGTTCCAAATGCTGGTTGCTTATCTTCATTCTTAGTTTAGTTTATAGTAGTAAAATGGTTATTAAAATTCTGATGATCTGTTCTACTACAATTATATTTCCTTTTCTAACTTCCAGTCTAACTTCAGCTTAGTTATCAGAAAATAGCCATTATTCTTGAATTTAATTTCAGGAAGTTGTGTCTCTTTCTGCCTATCAATGTATACAATGTATGTATGAATATAATTATACTGATTTATTGTTTCTATTTACAGCTTTGATTCTACAATTGCAATTATGTAGATCCAAAGGATAGAGTATAGGCAATTTAATATTAGTGACATATTGGTGAGTAGTTCATTTGACCCAATGGGTGAGTATGCAACTTTGATAATACAATGTCACAAAATTTAATTTTTGCAGCCAATCATAATCTCTTAAGTGTTAAACTATATGTTCCATTATTGATCGTAAAAAAACCAAAATTTAGAAGTTTATACTTGAAGTCATGTGTTTCACTTACCTGAAACCCCAGGAAGGAAATCATAATTTTTATTTAGTAAAATTGGAGAGTTCTACAATACTCGTAGACTACTATATTTCGAGGGTGTTTTACAATTTGATTTATCCCCTGATCAATTTTTTTCCGATAGAAAATCATGACGACTCTAATTCAGAGAACAAAGGTAAAGATGACAGTGGAGAACTTCCGACTTTAGCGGACGAAAGTAATTTCCGTGTCATCGATGAATCTGGTGACGATTCAGATGCCCATTCTGTGAAATCTGAACACGCTGGTGGTAAAAAGGAGGCGGCAAATGTTGAACCAGACAAAAACCATCCCTACAAATATGACCTGATCAATTTCAAGCCGTCGGAAGAGTTCAATGTTAAGGTGAGATCTTAACCTGTAGTGTTATGTCCTCCGGTTTTTTTTTTTATTGCTCATTCGCTGATCCAGTTGAGATTTGTCTTAACACTCCACTCAATAAGTCCTGAGCTATCCAGTAAAACAGTTTTTCTTAAAAATTGACTTTATTCCGTCAACATAGTTATCTTCAAGAGAAATACATGTACTCCAACACTCTTCTAACTTTTCGATATCTTTTCGAAGTCGAAGTTCATTTGGTGACATTTTATATACAGGGCTTTCCACCATGGATGCGAATCTATTACGATTAACCGCTGAAATTTTTAAATATTTTTTCAGTTTTATTAGACTCCAATAGAGCTACATTCTGAAATTATTTGGAAATACACGGGGTGTACCAAAAACGTGAAATGAGCAAACATGCTTTTTTTATGGAACACCCTGTATTTTATTGGATTTTCAGATTGCATGGAGTAAATGTGCCATTTTGAACACCCAGTAGAGTTCTCAATGATTATTAAAAAGTCAGTACTTATCTACATTCTTATAGTATTTGCTTCCAAAATCTCATTTGAATTGATTATTTCATTCTAAAGTTTTACATTTTCCAAAAACCTTCCAATTTATGAAAAATCGAAATAATTCAAAAACAGTAAGCTTTAAGCCTATGAAATTTGAAACAAATATGACTTTCATTTATTCCATGCAATCATGCACATTCAATAAATAACAGAATGTTCCATAAGAAAAAAATATATGTTTGGTCATTTACACTTTTTTGGTACAACCTGTATATTTCCAAACTATTTAAAAAAACTCTAATGGAGCCTAATGATACTCAAATGATGAATTCGAAAATTTCAGCGCTTAACCATAATAGAGTGTTGCGTCAATGGTGGAACTCCCTGTATATATAGAATAATCATTTGAAGTTTCATGCAGAATTTAAATCATAATTCATGTAAAGGCATGAAAGATGACTATTAATTGTTCTGAGTAGATGATTTTTTTTATTTCCTGGTGTGCTGTGTTGTGTTGCAACATTTTCTTTTTCTTTCATAGGTCGAATTACAAGAGCCCGCCAACATTGAAACTAAACCCTTCGAGTTGATCACCGAGGAGAGACGTCTAAAGAGTGCAATAAAAGCCCTCCGTAAGGAGAAAATCATAGCTGTCGATGCGAGACATAATATGGATACATATGAAAAAAGCATGAACTTGATGATGATATCCACCCAAAACACAGATTACATTATTGATTTCAGCAAGATGAACCATTTGATATTGTTATTAACTGAGATTTTCACCAATCCTAATATTTTGAAGGTGTTCTATGAAGCAAGACACGAGGTCAAATTTTTGCAGAGGTGGGTTCCTTTTAGTTCTGATTATTCTGAGTATTCCTAACAGTCTGTTGTAACTGTAAGGTATCGTGGGATTTTTCCCGCATATAAATAGCTTTTTTTCAATTTCAATTGGTTTTGAAATTTCCACTATTTTAAATATTCTCATCAACACTTTCGAACATATTCTTCAATAATATATTGAAAAAATTGTACTCTGTGATATCCAAATAGATTTATCACATGGAATTTTTTCAGTGTTTTTGGCTTTTATTATATGAAGGATTATCCAATTTGTGGTTCCGAAAGTAAACGTTTAGAAACACACTTCCATTTAGACTAAGAGTCAAATTTTTATTTCAATTTAATCTTTGGACCTTGCCATTATGTGAAGAAATTACGCATCCTGGGAATTTTTTTTGCAATAAAGCCAAAACAGGTTGTGTTGTGTTGCTAGAACCACATTCCTTCCAATTCCATATCATTCATTACAGGCCAAAAAAATCCGTTATATAGATGAGAATTGACAGTTACAGTGACACCTTCCTCATATTCAAAGAAGTATGGGTCTATCACTGCACCAGACTTAATTGCTTACTATACAACCTTTTTTCGGATGTAATGATCTCTCAGTTGAGGTTTTTCAATCTTGCTTGTTTTACATAGCCACCAAATTAAAAATGTGCTTGGTTGGTCCAATCGGCATATTATGTTCTACACATTCCATGACCAGCTGGCTTTAGTTTTTGTGTCAACTGATTTTCAAAGGATGGAGATGCAAAATACGCCATAGCGTGCCGAAAGAGTGGCCCAAATGTTGTGCGCGCCGAGGAATGAATAATTTTGTACCTTCTCCAACACTTTCACTTACACCAACAATATTTTTGGTTGAGTGTGCATTTTGATGATGTATGGGCCTTAAGACTTCAGTAACAGTTCCAGTCCTTTTGACTTTTTTCACTGTATTATAGATTGTACGCTCAGATGGACGATTATGTCGACCATAATCTGCTCTTAATGCACGAACTGTATCTATTACAGAATTGTAATTTTTTTAGTAAGTTTTCACACGCTCAGCTGTAGATAAGTATTCCATATTGTTAAATGGCTGACCTTCAACTAGACAATGACATATTCTGTTTGACATATGTCATTGAACTGTATCTATTACAGAATTGTAATTTTTTTAGTAAGTTTTCACACGCTCAGCTGTAGATAAGTATTCCATATTGTTAAATGGCTGACCTTCAACTAGACAATGACATATTCTGTTTGACATATGTCATTGAACTGTATCTATTACAGAATTGTAATTTTTTTAGTAAGTTTTCACACGCTCAGCTGTAGATAAGTATTCCATATTGTTAAATGGCTGACTTCAACTAGACAATGACATATTCTGTTTGACATATGTCATTGAACCACGCCATGGATAACCCAGTTAAAATTTGTTAAATTGATTTTTCACCAAAATAAATCATAATTATTTTATTCTCCTATTGGAACCTGAACTAATCGAGAACCATTATCCCTACTAACTTATCGGCCTCTGAATCGATCAGCCTCCTTGACTCATCGATTTTGTGATTCTTTTCTGTGTAAATCTACTAGTTTTCATCAATCTATGGGATATGTAGATCTATCGGGTTGGTAGGTCAGATAGCTCACTACTAAAATTCACTTGAGCAACAGGACCCTTTTTCACCAAGCTATTCGTAATTTGATTTGTGTTATGATTTTTTTTCTCTTTTACAGATGTTATAATCTCTTCACAGTAAATGCGTACTGTGTTCGTAGTGCTGTCAAAGAATTGAAATACGAAACATCATCCTTATATGGTCTTATTAATAAGTATGTCAGTTACTTCAAACCAACTGATTCCGATTGTTCGTATAGACCACTCAAGAATGATATTAAAACTAACTTGAGAAAGGAGACGCATTACTTGCTACACATATATTACAAAACAAGGAATGAAGCCATTGAAGCGGGTATATATGACAAAGTGGTTGCTATTGGGGCCCAAACCTGCATGTATCTTACTGCACCAGTGAAGGAGAGAAAACCCGAAAATATCTTCTCAGACTTTGAGAAATTCAACGATGCTCAAAAGGTGAGAAACATTCACGAAGTTTTAAAAATAACCCTCTCTTGAATCTATAGCATTATCTGTTTATAACGTACATCAAGAATTTGACAAAAATGGTTCGTAATGAGGCATAAACGATAATATCTGTCAGGAATTCATTATTTTTTTCGAACTTTACGTATATCCCGAAGGAAAATATCTAAATAACTTCCATTAAAATCATTCAGGGGATATGTCCGTTTGGACATATATATCAAATATACGTTTGTATATTTGATGCTTAAAGAATGCAATGCAAGGTTATATTTTAACTAACCTTACAATTGCCCACTGGGAAAAATTGTCGAGATAATAATTAATAATAATAAAGACTCTAAAACAAATTTCTATGGGTGGTTAGGCTTATTTGGCAACCAAACTCCTACCCAGGTTTTTACAAATTTAATCATAAAATTTACAAATGTCGACCTTTTTCATCTACCGGGTATCGTTCTATTATTAGTAATGACTTATAACATATTCGACTGGCAGCACCAGTTCGAATTTTTGTAGAGCTAAATGTCATAATTAGGGCCAGTTGCACCATTTGCCTAATCGTTGATTAAAAATTTAAACATTGATTACTTTCTGATTTCTCTTGCACCTTCTGTCAAATGACGTTTAATGTGGCCTAATCACC